>NC_133135.1:96587426-97197426 GCF_048418815.1 Hemitrygon akajei
TCATGTAAATCACCTCAATTGCACTGACCTCATCAATATGTTTAGTAACTCATTCAAAAAACTCAATTAAATTAGTCAGACAAAATCTCTATGAGATTCAGTTTTTCCAAGTATAGATTAATCCTATTCTATAATATGAAAAACTGTTGCTCAAATCTAACTTCATACTGCCAAACTCTTTCTCCTCTTTATATATTACTGAAATTACACCCTAAATATTCAAGTGCTCTAGAAATGGTATAGAACATTAGAACGAAGGTTTTAACCAGTTAACACTTTCTCTTCACACATGTGTTTTGGGTCTCAGTGAGAAAGTTATCAGTTTATTTTATGAACTTATTTATTCTACTAACTGTCTATACAAGTGAGTACTCTTGTATCTTTTGCTAACTTTAAATCTTTTCATTGCAGTTCATAGAAACATAGAAAATCTACAGCACAATACAGACCTTTTGGCCCACGATGCTGTGCCGAACATCTACTTATTTTAGAAATTACCCAGAACCCTCAATTTTATTAAGCTCCATGTACCTATTCGGGGTCTCTTAAAAGACCCTCTCGTATCCGCCTCCACAACCATCGCCAGCAGCCCATTCCACGTACTCACCACCCTCTGTGTTTTAAAATACAAGACTTGCCCCTGACATCTTCTCTGTACCTACTTCCAAGCACCTTAAAACTGTGCCTGCTCGTGTTAGCCATTTCAGCTCTGGGGAAAAGCCTCATTATCTCATTGCTTCTCAGTATCTTATACACTTCTATCAGGTCACCTGTCGTCCTCTGTCACTCCAAGAAGAAATGGCCAAGTACACTCAACCTATTTTCATAAGGCATGCTCCCCAATCCAGACAAAAACCTTGTAAATCTCCTCTGCACCCTTTCTATTGTTTCCACATCCTTCCTATAGTGAGGTGACAGTACTCCAAGTGGGGTCTGACCACGGTCCTATAAAGCTATAATATTACCTCTCGGCTTTTAAATTCAATCCCACAGTTGATGAAGGCCAATGCACCGTATGCCTTCTTACCACAGAGTCAACCTGCACAGTAGCTTTGAGTGTCCCATGAACACAGACCCCAAGATCCCTCTGATCCTCCACATTGCCAAGAGTCTTACCATTAATACTATATTCTGCCATCACATTTGACCTACCAAAATGAACCACCTCACACTTAACTGGGTTGAACTCCATCTGCCACTTCTCAGCCCAGTTTTGCATCCTATCAATGTTCCGCTATAACCTCTGACAGCCCTCAGCACTATCCACAACACCTCCAACCTTTGTGTCATCAGCAAATTTACTAACCCATCCCTCCACTTCCTCATCCAGGTCATATCACAAAGAGAAGGGGTCCCAGAAAAGATCCCTGAGGCACACCACTGGTCACCGACCTCCATGCAGAATATGACCTGTCTACAACCACTCTTTGCCTTCTGTGGGAAAGCCAGTTCTGGAACCACAAAGCAAGCTCCCCTTGGATCCCATGCCTCCTCATTTTCTCAATAAGCCTTGCATGGGGTACCTTAGCAAATGCCTTGCTGAAATCCATATACACTACATCTACTGCTCTTCCTTCATCAATGTGTTTATCACATGCTCAAAAAATTCAATCAGGCCAGTAGGGCCTGCCTTTCAATGAGCCATGCTGACTATTCCTAATCATATTATACCTCTCCAAATGTTCATAAATCCTGCTTCTGAGGCACTTCTCCATCAACTTACCATCCACTGAAGTAAGACTCACTGAGCTATCTCAACTTCCTTTCCTGAATAAGGGAACAATATCTGCAACCCTCCAATCCTCCAGAAACATTGATGTTGCAAAGATCTTTGCCAGAATCTTTGCAATCTTTTCCCCACCCTCCCATAGTAGCCTGGGGTATATCTCATCCGGTCCTGGTGACATCCAACTTGATGCTTTTCAAAAGCTCCAGTACATCCTCTTTCTTAATATCTATATGCTCAAGCTTTTCAGTCCGCTGTAAGTCATCCCTACAATCGCTAAGGTCCTTTTCCAGAGTAAATACTGAACCAAAGTATTCATCAAGTACCTGCGCTATCTCCTCCAGTTCCATACACACTTTCCACTGTCACACTTGATTGGTCCTATTCTCTTGCGCTTTATCCTCGTGATCTTCACATACTTGCAGAATGCCTTAGGGTTTTCCTTAATCTTGCTCACCAAGACCTTCTCATGGCCCCTTCTGGCTCTCCTAATTTCATTCTTAAGCTCCTTCCTGCTAGCCTTAAAATTTTCTAGATCATTATCATTAACCTAGTTTTTTGAATCTTTCGTAAACTTCTTGACTAGAATTTCAACAGCCTTTGTACACCACAGTTCCTGTACCTTACCATCTTTTCCCTGTCTCATCGGAACATACCTATGCAGAATATCAGGCAAATATCCCTTGAACATTTGCCACATTTCTGCTGTACATTTCCCTGAGAACATCTGTTCCCAATTTATACTTCCAAGTTCCTGCCTGATTGCTTCATATTTTCCCTTACTCCAATTAAACACTTTCCTAACTTCCTTGTTCCTATCCCTCTCCAATGCTATGGTAAAGAAGAAAGAATTGTGATCACTATCTCCAAAATGCTCTCCTACTGAGAGACCTGACACCTGACCAGGTTCATTTCCCAATACCATTATCAAGTATAGCCTTTTACAGTCTTATCTACATATCGTGTCAAGAAACTTTCTTGAGCACACCTAACAAACTCCACCCCATCTAAACCCTTTGCTCTAGGGACATGCCAATCAATATTAGAGAAATTAATATCTCCCACCACCAGGACCCTGTTGTTATTACACCTTTCCAGAATTGTCTCCCTATCTGCTCCTCAATGTCCCTGTTACGATTGGGAGGTCCATAAAAAAAACACCCAGTAGAGTTATTGACCCCTTCATGTTTCTAACTTCCATTCCACAGAGACTCTAAATAGACAATCTCTCCATGACTTCCTTCTTTTCTGCAGCCGTGTCACTATCTCTGGTCAGCAGTGCCATGCCCCCACCTCGTTCCCTCCCTGTCCTTTCTGAAACATCTAAAGCCTGGCACTCGATGTAACCATTCCTGTCCCTAAGCCATCCAAGTCTCTGTAATGGCCACAACATCATAGTTCAAAGTACTCATCCACACTCTAAGCTCATCCGCTTTGTTCATAATACTCCTTGTATTAAAATAGACACATCTCAAACCATCAGTCTGAGCCCATCCCTTCTCTATCACCTGCCTATTCTCCCTCTCACACTGTCTACAAGCTTTCTCTATTTGTGACCAACCTCCACCTCTTCAGTTCTGTTCCCACCCCCCACACCCAGAAATTCTAGTTTAAACTCTCCCCATTAGCGTTAGCAAACCTCCCTGCCAGGATATTGGTCCCCATTGGATTCAAGTGCAACCTGTCCTTTTTGTACAGGTCGCACTTACCCCAAAAGGGGTTCCAGTGGTCCAGACATCTGAATCCCTGCCCCCTGCTCCAATGCCTCAGCCACGCATTTATCCTCCACCTCACTCTATTCCTATACTCACTGTCATGTGGCACAGGCAGTAATCCCGAGATTACTACCTTTTAAGGTCTTGCTTCTCAACTTCCTTCCTATCTCCCTGTAGTCTGTTTTCAGGACCTCCATGCTTTTCCTACCTGTGTTATTGGTACCAATATGTACCACATCCTCTGGCTGTTCACATTCCACCTAAGGATATCTTGGACGCGATCAGAAACATCCCAGACCCTGGCATCTGGGAGGCAAACTACCATCTGTGTTTCTTTCCTGCGTCCACAGAATTGCCAGCCTGTCTGACTCCTTAACTATAGAGTCCCCTATCACTGCTGCCATTCTCTTCCTTTCCCTACCCTTCTGTACCACAGGGCCAGACTATGCGAGAGACATGGCAACCATTGCTTCCCCCAGGTAGGTTGTTCCCCACACCCCCCCAACAGTACTCAAACAGGAGTACTTATTGTTAAGGGGGACAGCCACTGGGGTACTCTCTACTTATCTAACTCTTGCTCTTCCTGACTCTTACCACTTAACTGTCTCCCGAGGCCCCAGTGTGACTACTTGCCTATAGCTCCTCTCTATCACCTCTTCACTTTATACGTACACGACGCTGGAAGAACTCAGCAGGTCAGGCAGCATCCATGAGAAAAGAGTAGCCAACGTTTCGGGCTGAGACCCTTCATCAGGAAGAAGGGTCTCGGCCCGAAATGTTGGCTACTCTTTTCTCACGGATGCTGCCTGACCTGCTGAGTTCTTCCAGCGTCGTGTACGTATTCTTTGATCCACAGCATCTGCAGTTGTATTTTTGTGTTTTGACCTCTTCACTTTCCCTGACCAGATGAAGGTCATCGAGCTGCATCTCCCGTTCCCTGACACAGTCCCTCAGGAGCTGCAGCTCTACGCACCTGGTGCAGATGTGGCATTCCAGGAGGCTGGGAATCTCCCAGACATACCACATCTGACATCCAGGACAAAACACCGGCCTCACAGACATATTTCCTATTCCTCACCAGTAGCTTACTTCGCCTCAAACCGCTATCACCGAAGCCCCGTTGAACCAAAGCCCTCCTACTCTGTCTCCCTCTTCTCTGGCATCCACTCTATAAAGCTGACTTCTTTTAAATCCTTCCCACCAGTCTAACTCACCGACATCCATACGCTTGCGCAGTCATGCCTTGATCATTCTCTCCTTTAGAAATGCATTACATTAGATTTCTGTAATTAGAATTTTGGTATCTTCCCATCATGCTGCTTATCTGTGTCCAGTGTTTTTTTTACAATTTTTATGATGGTGTTGGTCTCTCTTGCATTATGTCTGTCCATTACTGAAGCAGCTAAGGGCAGATCTTTACTCTTCACCAGATAATTCACCTCACTTTTTAACTCATAGATTTATACCAAGTTATTACTCAGTCTTGCAGAAAATGGGGAGAGAAATGTGATAGCTCTAGTCATAAAATGCTACAAATCTTAACACGGTGAAAATTGAGCTTCAGGGTGTTTTCTTAGCACTTCACCTCTTTGAAGAGTTTTTTTTAACAGAGGTGCTACTTGCTCTTGGTAGCTCTTAAAGTGCTGCTATTCTAAAGCTGTTGCACTAAAAGAATTCTCTATTTATCCTCAGGTCCAAAGCAAACAAATTTATGCTTTATTGTTGAGAATTTGTTCAATGCAGTATTCTTTCTCCATGACAAGAGAAATTAATTTAATCTCTTTCCTCTTCCAGGCTATATTTAACTTAACAAGAGAGATTTTCACTGAGATCTTTGCAGAAGACCCCAATGCCAGGCAACCTCCATGGATGAAGTCGAGCAGAAACTGCTCTGCTTATTTTAGGCGAGTGAGGAACCCACAGGATATCAGTGAAGTGAAGGTAACTTTGCCTTGCTTATCAGAAATAGTGCAGGAAAATTATGGTTTTGAGCTGAATTGTGTAGACTGCAGTGACAAAGGACTTTTATTTTTGTAAAGTGGCCACATGTTTTGATCACTGAGAAATCCCATCGTCAGCACGTCTGAAATACATAGAAACATAGAAAACCTACAGCACAATACAGGCCTTTCAGCCCTCAAAGTTGTGCCGAACATGTCCCAACCTTAGAAATTACTAGTCTTACCCATAGCCCTCTATTTTTCTAAGCTCCATGTACCTATCCAAAATTCTCTTAAAAGACCCTATCGTATCCACCTCCACCACCATTGCAGGCAGCTCATTCGATGCACTCACCACTCTCGGAGTAAAAAACATACTCCTGACATCTCCTCTATACCTACTCCCCAGCACCTTAAACCTGTGTCCTCTTGTGTCAACCATCTCAGCTCTGGGGGAAAAAGCCTCTGACTATCCACACGATCAATGCCCCTCATCATCTTATACATCTTATGATACATTATAAAGTGTCTTCCTTTTTTCCCTTAACTCAACATTTTTTTAAAATTTGTCTCCAATGTGTCAGAATTTAGTATAAACCAGTGAAAAATCTGTAACTTTTCTCAGCTTCCTTCCAGAATACTAATCAGAAACAAAACTTATGATATTCTTCCATGATGTTGAACCTTTTAAGGTGAAATAGAATGATGCTTCACTTATTAATCTTGATGAATAAGGCCAAACCAAAAACATCCAGCACACAAAGCTGGAATGGCACAAGTCTTGAATATTGTGTAAAAGGCAAACATCAGATTTCAATGTGACCCACAAATTAACGAGGTAATGAATGGACCATGCCTTTTCGCCTCCCAAGTCATTACTGATATTCATTATTTACTTTCTGTTATTGGCATCAGTCTTCACTTGCCCTACTCAAATGCTTAGGAACAAATTAATATTGACACCTTAGGGAGGTGGTTGGGGGTAAAGATTACAGTAGCAGGCAGTGGTGGACTATCCACGGTGCCAGGTTGAATGATGCAATAAATCTATCCTCCTGAAATTTTATTCCCTTTTGAATGCCCTGATGGTATAATCTTTTACAACTTGTATTGATGTATTGAAATAGGTACAGCATAGAAACCAGTCTTTCAGCCTCCCAAGCCTATATAGACTATCAGTCATCAATTTGCATAATTACTACATTGATCCCATTTTTCACTCCACATTGTCATCTCCCCACAGATTTTTCCACTTGTTTACACACTCAGGACAATTTACAGTGGCCAATTAATCTATTAGTCACAGAGAAAATGTGTAAACTCCATGTAGACAACATCCAAAGTTGGGGTTGAACCCCAGTCTCTGGTGTTGTGAGGCTGTGGCTGTACCAACTGTGTCACTGTACCACCCCAACACATGTAATAGGCAATGAAATGGACTGCTCATTCTCAAAGAAGTGTTCAACAGACTGCTTTCTTCTGTTTTTTTAAACTTCCCCTAGTGCTTCATCAGTTCAATTCTACCATACCCTGTGGCTCTCTACGACTTTCTGGTGCTGTTACAGAATGTGAATCTACCTTTATCTTCAGTCTTGAAGGTTTATTTATTACATATGGTAAATTTCACTGGTGCTTTGAGTTTGGTACAATTTGAAATAAAGCTATAAATTTGATCAAAAGAAGAAATTGTAGAAGGCAAACTTTTTAGGAGAGGGTCAAAAGGTGTGGGGCCACAGTGTGAGTATTATGATGTGTGCAGCAGTTGGTATTTCTCCTATGCTTCTGTCCATAGAGTTTCATTTCCAGTGAAGTCCTGAAGCTGTTTGGGTTCAGTAAAGAACAAAACCATAAGACTGACTGGCAAAAAATGATGAAATTTGGCAGGAAGAAACGGGACCGAGTGGATCACATTCTGGTAAATCCAATTCCTGTTCTAAAGTAGTAGTTTTACTTAATTAAAATTATAGGACTGTATCTCTCCATTAGTGAATTCAACCTATTTCAAATGCCATATGCCTTTGTGTCTTTATGCCTGCTTTCATATGTACTGTATGTTCTAAGAAAATGGTTTAGGTTTCAAATTGACCTGAAAACTACAAACATTTCAAAATTTCCCAAGAGTTATAATCTGACCTTATGACAGCACCACTCTAAGGATAAAACTAGCTGACTGTTAAGAACAATTTATCCAAATTCAATACCATCTGAAGATCTTGCATCATTTATTGGTCAGAATCCCAGCCTTGTAGTACTGTAGAAATATTGCTCCCACAAAGATTGCATTTTGAGAGCAAACAGTAAGTGTCAGCCTTAGCAATAATGCCAGATTCCCCTCCATTTGGCTTTAAAAATGTCACAGAAGCATAGCAATTAGTGTGTTGCTGTTACAGTTTGGGGCATTCCGGAGTTCAAAGTTTAATTCTGGAGCCATTCTGTAAGATCTCTGTATGTTCTCACTGTGAAATGCTTGGGTTTTCCCAGGTTCCTCCGGTTTCCTTCCACAGTCCAAGACATACAGGGTTAAGTTAATTGGTCATTGTAAATTGTCCCGTGATTAAGTTAGCGTTAATTGGGTTTGTTGGGGTGGCATGATTTGAAGGGCCAGAAGGTACTACCACACACTGTATTACTAAATAAATTAAAAATAAAATAAAAAGCTGTCATTAAACCAATCAAAAAGTAAAGTATTTGCTTATGTTTTCAGTTTGAGGCTTGCGCCCTCTAGATACAGACCAGAGCTCTCTTTTTCCTGCTTCGTAAATGTATTTCTATCTTGGAAGTAATATAATAACTTACTACTCTGGACATCTGTGTGGTCTGTGAGTGGCGTTCCTTGTCCCTGAGCAGTTTCAATTCCTGTTCTTTACCTTCCAAAATCAATAGGGACCTTTCGGTCGTGATTCTACAAACAAAGACAAGGAAATCCATTAAAAAGTGCTTTTTGAGTTTTATGTCAGTGCCCTGTTCCAGGGAAATTTTAAAGCACCATGTCCCTATCAATATTGTGACTTAGAAAAGTGGCCCACTGTGACTGCTACAAATCATTTCAAAAGAATGTGAACAGAGGAGGAAATTAGTTCCTCAACCTTTGTAACGTTAATGAATTAGATCATGTTCAAGTTTATCATCACTCAGCCATATACATGTATACCGCCAAATGAAACAATGTTCCTCCGGACCAAGGTGCCCAAAATAGTACATATAACTCACAGTATTATTACCACAAATAACTTAACAAATAATGCGCATTTACAGTAAACAGTATGTAAGCCTACTATTGCTTCATAAATGAATAGATCGTGTCCACTCTGTAGTAACTCATCTTCAAAACCTTAATAATCCCATCTAACAACAAAACTGATTTTTCATTGCCCCAACCTTGAGCTTTTTGGGCAGAGCTCCATATTTCAGTGTCACTCATGAATAACCCTGATGCTAACTTGAAGGTGGTTGTGCAAACTCAAGCAGTTTCTCTGTAACCTTCAGTCATCTTAAATATCTCAGTGGAACAATTCCTAAGGCTGCACACTCCAGTAATACAAACCTAGTCAATCTATGTGTCTTTATAATTTAACTTTTTAAGCCCTAATATCGTGTGGTGCAGGATCAATTGGACACATCCATTGATATTTCCCCAGATCTTCTGGAGCTTCTAACATAAGTATTAGTGCTCTTCAAAGTGCATGGGTGTCTATGGGGCACCCAACGGCTAAGGGTAGAGACAATCCTGAAGTTAGGATAAAAAATGAAATAAAACTGCACAAACCTTAGGTATCCCAAAGTTTAGCTTTGTATTGTCTTTTACACACAACAAATACAATATCTCCTTTTGCAGGTCCAGGAACTTCACGAGGAAGAAGCTCAATGGGTCAATTACGATGAAGACGAGTTGTGTGTGAAGATGCAGTTGGCAGACGGAATTTTTGATGCCCTGATTAAAGACACCGTAAATATACTAAATCAGATTCAAGAGAAACGATCAAAGCTCACTGCATCTTAACTCCAGTCACGCCATCACATGACTAGACTACATTAAGAACTTAAGCATGTCAGCAAGCTGACCTTCAACCTCTGAACCTATCCCATCCAGTGGGTTATCACCTGGCATGTTGGTTTGTGAATGAGAAGATGATTTATCATACTGACCTCATCCTGAAGTAGGCAGCGTGTGGAAGCCAGAAGTGCCAATTTTCCCTTCCCTTCTTTATTTGTTATTATTCCATTTATTTATCTAAACTGTAGCATAGTTTTGAATTGAGAAGTTTGCACATTAATTTTGTTCTGATTTATGCCTGTTTACTTTTTTAAAATGTGACCATGTATCTGGAGGTGCTATGGTTTCCGTGTTTGGTGTTTTGCTAGCTTTGAAAGTTGATGACTCTCAACATGCATTGAGGGTAAACAAGATCTCTGAGCTAGAAGTGTATCTGCATGATTGAAGTGGAGGACAAAAAGATTTTTGACATAGCTTCTTCATTAACCTTTTCTGTTTTAAGTTATTTTTAAAGAAAGCATAGTGTTTTATTCAATTAAATGGGCCCTATTGAGTTCATTCTAGGAAATGTTGCACCTTTGAGATCACTTGTTAGTTCAAGAGCTGTTTACTTAAAGAACTATAATTTGGGTCACAGCATCTTGACTTGGAAGTGAATCAGTGCAGCGTTGTTCCTTGCACTCGTTTGTATACTGCACTCCAAGGTAAAACTGCACCTAAAGAAAGATTCTTTAGTAGATGGAGAGAGGTAGTTGTGGATGCTAGATCTCAGATTCCTTTACCTGAGAAACACAAAAATGACCTCACTGCACATGACACACATTGAGAGAAGTTGGTTGCTTTCCAATTTGCACTCTTTTTTTTCAATGATATTATATCCAAGGTGCTACCTCCTCTATCTTTGACAGTGAGTGCAAGATGCTTAATGAATGGTTGAGAAACACTGGTTTTGATGAGGAGAATGGTGATATTTTTCAGTAAGGCTTACTCGAGTTGGGTTGCTGGCTGAACATTTCCTTTTCAGTGTTCAGCTCCTGGAACAGCTTCCTCACAGCTCCAGTCACCCAGGTTTAATCCAGACCTCAGATGCTATTTGCAGAACTTGCATGGACTCCCTGTGTATGGGGTTCCTCCCACATTCCAAAGTTTTTGGGGTTGGTTATGGGGCTGATGTAAAGTACCCCTAGTATGTAGGTGGTGAGATGGGAACTGGGGAGAAAGTATTGCAGGTAAAATTAGTGGGAGACAGGATTTTATAGTAAAACATTTGCTTCATCAAGTCTATGTTTTAGGGAAACCTGGTCGTGTGGAAATAGTCTGGGGATCATTGAGACTGATCCTCAAACATAAAAGGCTCAGCTGCTCAATATCATAGTCCAGTTTGTGGATTGGGACTGTTCCACTCACTGGAGGAGGTAATCTTTCAGATTGCTTTTTAACCTGGTTATTATATTGTATTTTTGTATTCAGGTAACATCTTTCCTTACCTCATGATCAGAACTGGGGCATCTGTTTCAAGTAATAAAATTAACTTTCACCAATCAGCTGGAACAGCATTTTCTATTGGAAGTCCAAAGAAATGCAGTTTAAAGGAGAAACATTCTCTTTTGAACAAAAATAAAACCATGAATTTTGTAAGTTAGGAGCAAATTTTACAGAGGTGCAATTTCTGCACAGCAGTGATTGTGCTGTTCAATGTGGATTTCCATGCACATTGGATGCCTTGACACCTGAGGTGAGAAATAATCACTAAGTAGGGTCAGGTACCATTCATAGTGCAGTGAAGGTTAGATCGAGTCAGTACTGAACAGACAAGCAAGTTCAGCAATGCTCAACTTGAAAATGATGCCAAATCTCTTCTGTTCATTGCACAATATTGGACAGGTTTCTATTCACTTACTTAATTTAGTAGATTGCTGACTTACTGCCTTAACCCACATCAACAGCAATGCTAGTGTTTGGTCAAGAATTGGTAGGTTAACAACTAGGCGGACTTGGTAGCACTATTACTGCTCAGGGTGTCAGATTTCGGAGTTCAATTCCGAAGTCATCTGTAAGGACATGGAATGTGTGGGTTTCTCCAGGGGCTCTAAAATTCCTCCCACAGTCCAAAGGCATACCAGTTGGTAGGTGAATTGGTCATTGTTAGTTGTCAGTGATTAAGATAAATTGGGGGTTGTTGAATGGCGCAGCTCGAAGGGGTGGAATGACTTATTCTATGCCATATCTCTAAATAAAATAAAATATTGCAGTAAAAACTGAAATCCTGGATAGGGTGACATCAACCCTCTCATCTCCCCTGCCTCTCTCCTCCACCCTCCTCTCCAACAATTAGCAGAGTACCAAAGGAACTGGAGCAGATTTGCATACGTGCTTCTTACCAAACTATTTGCTACTAAACAAACACCCCATGTTCACTGACTGATGGGGTAACAACACTCTTCCTTCAGATACAGGTTGAAATGCAAACCACAGGATCCAAGCCAATAATTAACAAACACAACTTACTCAGTAATTTTAAGAGCAAACACGAGGAAATCTGCAGATGCTGGAAATTCAAACAACAACACACACACAAAATGCTGGTAGAACACAGCGGGCTAGGCAGCATCTATAGGGAGAAGCGCTGTCGACGTTTCGGGCCGAGACCCTTCGTCAGGACTAACCGAAGATCTTTCAGTTAGTCCTGACGAAGGGTCTCGGCCCGAAACGTCGACAGCGCTTCTCCCTATAGATGCTGCCTAGCCCGCTGTGTTCTCCCAGCATTTTGTGTGTGTTGTTACTCAGTAATTATAGTGTTCTAATTCATAGCCTGTTCAGGGAAGTTGTGACCAGTTTATCCATAGGGCTCGAGTTTAAAATGATTGCCTTAGTTACTTATTTACTTGAGAAAGCCAGTACTGTGTATGCAAGGCACGAGTTCTTGGCTGCTCGATGACACAATAAGAGAATGAAACCTATTTATTTAGAACTAGGAGTTCAAATGCTGCTGTGCTCAGTGCTGTTCCTTGTCTCCCCATTACATGTGCTCAATCTCTATTACTCTGCTGGGTAGACAAACACAAGGGGATTTGCCTATGTGTACTTTATAGTGCAGAGCTATACAAAGGAGTACTTGACTGTGTATTTGTATAGTTGTGTGAATGTGTGTAAATACTGGTTGAGCATTCCTATCTGAGGCAATTCCCTTCCCTTTTGTAATTTTATGGGAAGGGCCAATGTGTGCAGTATGGAAATGTAAAATAGGTTTTTCTGTGTATACATAACTATAATATATATATTTGATAACAAATTGACTTATTAATACTTAAGAATTTTGTAAATAAATCACTATTGATTTCTAAGCCGATTCAGTATTCCATTTCTTTTCTCATCAGCAGTATGGTTGAGAACAATCTCCTCCCTGTTCAGGTCGAGTGGCATAGTGAAAACATTATTATTCTAGTCTTACAGCATGAAATCAGGTTCTTTGGCCAAACTTCAAACTTGTCCATACCAACTGTGTTGCCCAGTGAGCTAGTTCCATCTTGCCTGTGTTTGACTCATAGCCCTCTAAACCATTCCAATCCATCTACTTTCTGGATGGCATATAAACACTGTTAATGTGCCTGCCTCAAACAATATTTTTGGCAGCTCATTCCAAATATATATCACTCTTTGTGTGAAGAAGCTGCCTGATGTCCATTTTAAATCTCTTGCCTCTAATCTTAAACTCATGCCACCTCAATTTTAGCAACCACTTTTTATTTTGGGGGGGAGACTGTACTTCCACCTTGTCTTTACCTCCCATGATCTTGGATATCTTGTGAAATGGAAGAGATGTTTTGGGCTGAGACCCTTCATCAGGACTGGAAAAAAGTGATGAGAAGAGTAAGAAGGTGGTAGGGGGAGGGGAGGAAGAAGTATAAGGTAGTAGATGACTGGTGAAACTGGGAGAGTGGGAGGGCTGAAGTAAAGAGCTAGGAAGTCAATTGGTGAAAGAAATGAGCTGGAGAAGGGGGAATCTGATAGGTGAGGACAGAAGACCATACAAGATATCTCTGGAGACATTTTATCCACTGATAAATTCTGTAAACGCACTGATTCTGACAGCTACCTGGTCTATACCTTTTCCCACCCCATCACTTGTAAAAACGCCATCCCCTTCTCTCAATTCCTGTTTTCATCGCATCTGCTCTCAGCGTGAAGCTTTTTATTCCAGAATTAATGAGACGTTCTCCTTTAAAGAGAGTGGCTTTCTTTCCTCCATCATCAGTGCTGCCCTCAACCGCATCTCTTCCATTTCACACGTCTGTCCTCACTCCATCCATCCACCACCCTACCAGGAATAGGGTTCATTTTGTCCTCGTCCACCACCCAAACAACCTCTGCATCCACACACAATTCTTCGTAACTTCCACAATTTCCAACGAGATCCCACCACCAAGCACATCTGTCTTCTCATCACTTTATTCCAGTCCTGATGAGGGGTCTCGGCCCAAAACATCGACAGTTTACTCATTTCCGTAGATGCTGCTTTCCCTGACTACTAATGCCACTCCACCCCTTTAATATCTCCTGCTCTATAATGTGTAAAACAGCGGAACCTTAGAAAATTGAGCTGCCTATCCTGCCACTCCTGCAGCCAAGTCTTACTAATAGCTACAATCTCATTCTATGTGCTGATCCATGATCTAAGCTCATCTGCCTTGCGTACAATACTCCTTGCTTTGAAATAGACACAACTCAAAACATTATTCCCACCATGCCCAACCTTTTAATTCTTGTCTTCATTTGCAGGCTTAACATCTTTCCCTCTCAACTCTATTCTCCTGCCTTCTCCCCATAACCTTTGACACTTACTAATCTATCAACCACCCCTTTAAACATATGATGACTTGGCTTTCACAACCAATCATAGCAATGAATTCCACAGATTCATCATACTCTGGCAAAACAAAATTCCTTCTGATCTCTGCTAAATGGATATCCCTCTGTTCTGAGTCCCTCTGATCCTAGACTCATCCACTATTGGAAACATCCTCTCTACATCCACTCTATCTAGGCCTTTCAATATTCGATAGGTTTCAATGAGATCCTCACTCATTCTTCTAAACTCCGATGAGTACGGGCCCAGAGCCATCAAACATTCCTCATGTGTTAACCCTTTCATTCCCATAATCATTCCTGTGAACCACTTCCGGATCCTCTCCAATGCCAGCATATTTTACCTTGGATAAGGAGCCCTAAACTGCTCACAACACTCAGAGTGGATTGAGTATCGTGCCTTCTAAAGCCTCAGCATCAAATCCTTGCTTTTATATTCTAATCTTCTCAAAATGTATGTTAACATTGCATTTGCCTTCCTTACCATCGACTCAACCTGCAACTCAACATTCAGGAATCCTGCATGAGGATTCCCGAGTCGCCTTGCACCTCTGATTTTGAATTTTCTCCCTGTTAGAAAATAGTTTGTGCCTTTACTCCTTCTAGAAATGTGCATGACCATACACTTAGCTATACTATATTCCACCTGCCACTTCTTTCCCCATTCTCCCTGTCCAAGTCCTGCTTGTTCAACACTACCTGCCCCTCCACCTATCTTTGTGTCATCTGCAAATTTGGCCACAAAGCCATCAATTTCAGTCATCTAAAACATGAAATCACACATAAATGTGGTCACATATAAAAGAAATAACATATATACATGAAGTAACATATAACATGAAAAGAAGTAGTCCCAATACCGATCCTTACAAAACACCATTGGTCACTGGCAGCCAACCAGAAAAGACTCCCTTTATTCCCATTCTTTGCCTCCTGCCAGACAGCCAATCTTCTATCCATGCTAGTATCTTTACTATAAACACTGGTTGTTATCTTGTTCAACAGCCTAATGTGCGGCACCTTGTCAAAGGACTTCTGAAAATTCAAGTGAACAACATCCACTGGCTCTCCTTTGTTTATCCTGGTTATAATTTCCTCATAGAATTCCAACAGATTTGTCAGGCAAGATTTTCCCTTAAGGAAATCATGTTGACATTGGCCTTATTTATCATGTGCTTCTAAGTACCCTAAAAGCTCCTTTAATAATGGACACCAACATCTTCCCAACCACTGAAGTCAAGTTAACTGGAGTATTAATATTGTTTCTTCTGCTTCCCTCCCTTGTTAAGGAGTGGAGTGACATTTGCAACTTTCCAGTCCTCTGGAACAATTGCAGAACTTAGTAGTTCTTGAAAGATTGTTACCAATGCCTTCTCAATCTCGTTAGCCACCTCTTTCAGAACCTTGGAGAGCAGTCCATCTGGTTTGATTGATTTAGCTACCTTCAGATCTGTCAGCTTCCTAGCAGCTTCTCAGTAACTACATCACACACTTTTGCCCCAATACTCTCAAGTTTCTGGCATACTGTGTCTTCCACAGTGAAGACTGATGCAAAGTACCCATTAAGTTCTGCCATTTCTTTGGCCCCATTACTACCTCACCAGCATCATTTTCCAGTGGTCCAGTATTAATCTCACCTCCCTTTTATTTTTTATATAACCAAAAAATCTTTTAGTATCCTGTTTTATATTATCAGCTAGTTTGTCCTCGTATTTCTTCTTTTCCCTTGTAGCTTTTTATTTGCCTTATGTTGGATTTTAAAAGCTTCCCAATTATCCAACTTCCCACTCACTTTTGCTACCTTATATGCCCTTTCCTTGTCTTTTATGCAGTTAATTCCTTTGTCGGCAACAGTTGCGTAGCCCTGCCATTTGAAAACAACTACTTCTGTGGGACACTTCTACCCTGCGCCTTGTGAAGTATTCCCAGAAACTTCAGCCACCACTGTTCTGCTGTCATCCCCGCTCTAATCCACCTCGGCAAGTTCCTCTCTCATGCTTCTGTAATTCCCTTTATGCTATTGCAATACTGATACATGTAACATATGCTTCTCCTTCTCAAACTGCAGTATGAATTCAATCATATTATCATCACTGCCTCCTAAGGGCTTCTTTACGTTAAGCCGACTAATAAAATCTGAATTATTATACAATACCCAATCTATGATAGCCTTTCCCCCCAGTAGTTGGCCCGGAGTCATGGGTTAAGGGTGGGGCAGATCTTTATGCAGGTGGAGCCAGTGTTGGCCCCCTTGCAGATGGTAATACTTCAGATGTCTGCCTCCATAATTCCCTGATAAGGCTCTCTTCTCCTACCTGTGCTCCCGAATCGAGCTGAGATTATAACAACCCCAAAACTGTACAGGGCACCTCCGCAGGGTTACGAGCACCTTTTCTCATTTCAGTGTCATCTGCTCATGCAGCTGGAGTGGGATGAGGATGCCACGGAGCGACTTGAGGTTTATTTTATATATTTTGAGGGGCATTATACCATCCTGTGGGCTAGGGGCCACCCAAGGTGCCATTCACTGATACAGAGTAGTAATCTTGGGATCGCTGCCTGTGCCACGCAACAGTGAGGATAGGAATGGAATGAAGTGGCAGACAAATATGTGGCTGAAGAATTGGAGCGGGGGCAGGGAATCAGATTTCTGGATAATTCGGACCTCTTCTGGGGCAGAGTGACTAATATTCTTGCATGCAGATTTATTAGAGCTGTTGAGGATGGTTTAAACTAATATGGCAGGGGGATGGGAACCAGGATGATAGAACTGAGGATGAGCCAGCTGGTTTACAAGTAGATGATGGATGTGACATGAATATAAGGATGGACAAGCCAATGATTGGGTGCAAATGCAGACAGAGCAAAGAGTTAAGTTGTAACACAGGCAAAATTCAAAAGCACAAGGATTGCAGGACTGAAGGTGCCTTATTTAAATGTGCATAGTATTTGGAATAAGATGGACGAACTCGTGGAGCAATTAGAAATTGGTCAGTATGACGTTGTGGGCATCACTGAGTTGTGGCTGAAAGAAGGCCATAGCTGGGAGCTTAACATCAAAGGATATACTTTGTATCAAAAGGACATGCAGGAAGGCATAGGCGATGGTGTGGCTTTGTTGGTAAGAGATGGAATTACATCTTAGAAAGAGGTCGCAAATAGTAGTCAAGATGTGGGGTTGAGATTGCAAAGGGAGCTGGAAAGGGCCTATAATAAGGGTAATAACACAATGATAATGGGGACTTCAATATGCAAGGGGATTGGGAAAATCAGGTTGGTGTCAGATCACGAGAGAGGGAATTTGTTGAATGCCTACGAGATGGCTTTTTAGAGCACCTTATGCTTGAGCCTACTCGGGGAAAAGCTATCTTAGATAGGCGGTTGTGTAATAACCCAGATCTTATCAGGGAGCTTAACGTAAAGGAACCCTCAGGAGGCAGTGTTCATAATATGATTGAATTGATACTACAATTTGAGAGGGAGAAACATAAGTCAGATCACAATAGAATAAACGGAATTACAGAGGCATGAGAGAGGAGCTTGCCCAGGTAGATTGGAGGAGGATACTGGTGGGGATGATGGCAGAGCAGAGATGGCTGAAGTTTCTAGAAATCTTTAACAAGGTGCAGGAAGAAGTTCCTCTATTCCACAGAGGAAGAAGTTCTCAAATGGAGGGCTAGGCAACTGTAGCTGACAAAGAAAGTTAAGGACTGCATAAAAGTCAAGGAAAAAGCATATAAGGTAGCAAAAGTGAGTGGGAAGTTGGATGATTAGTAAGTTTTTAAAATCCATCATAAGGCAACTAAAAAATCTATAAGAAGGGAAAAGATGAAATATGAAGGCAGACTAGAGAGTAGTATAAAGCAGGATACCAAAAGATTTTTCAGTTATATGAAGAGTAAAAGGGAGACGAGAGTTGATATTGGATCATTGGAAAATGATGCTGGTGAGGTAGGAGTAGGGGGACAAAGAAATGTCAAATTAATTTAATAGGTACTTTGCATCAGTCTTCACTGTAGAAGACATGAGCAGGGTACCAGAGGTCCATGAGTGTCAGGGATGATTCCAGGAATGCATGGGTAACATATGAGGAGCATTTGCAGCTTTGGGGCACACTGGAGTTTAGAAGAATGCATGAGCATCTCATTGAAACCTACTGAATGTTGAAAGGACTAGATAGGGTGGATGTGGAGAGGATATTTCCTATGGTGAGGGTATCCAGAATTAGATGGTACAGCCTCAAAACTGAGGGGCAAAGCTTTAGAACAGAGGTAAGGAGGAATTTTTTTGAGCCAGAGTAGTAAACCTGTGGAATGCTCTAGCACAAACAGCTGTGGAGGCCCAGTCTGTGCATATACTTAAGGCAGACGTTGATCCTTTCCTGATCAGGATATGGAGAGAAGTAAGGTGTATTGGGTTGAGTGGCGTCTGGGATCATCCATGATGGAATGGCAGAGTAGACTCGATGGGGCATGCTCGACACAGCATTGTGGGCTGAAGGGCCTTGCTGGCCAGAAGAAACTGCAGTCTGATCAAGAACAGGGGAAGCAGACAAGTTACTTTGTTTTCCCTCATTCTGTAGACTCTGAACAGTTTCTTACTCTTGGATCATCTAATCAGAGCAACTGAATGTGGACACAGGAGGCTTCAGGTAGTGATCTGCTAAACCTGAGACCATTCTCAAAACAAGTAGCCATTTGTCATATAAAGGGAATGGACTTTGAACTGATCCTTGCTCTGGTACAATCTAATCAAAGCAAAATACCTGAGACCATTCTCAGAGGAGTAGCTACTTGTTATGTAAAACACCAGACCTGCAATCGGTAATCTCGTTAGACTCTGTCTGGGTTGCCTCATTTAACTGATTTGGACCAGTCAGAGTGTAAAGACACAAATACACAAGGCTGGGGTGGGCAGAGCCATGGAACAATGTTGGAAGTAGCCCTGTACAATGACCAGTAAGAAGGTGACCCAGGTAGGTCAGGTGACCTTGAGCCAATGGGATGGAGATCCAATGGTTCAATTGATGAGGAACCATATAAGACTCAGGAGCTCCAAATATGCAGGGGCGATAACTCTCCAGCAGCCAGAGACCACCCAGCACAGATAAGGAGGACCCCATGGACACGTGGAGATCGGGACCACGAGGAATGCCTGGCCAGCACAGATTCCTTTCCCAAGTCATACCTTTTCTCTTCATTGACTGTTCATGGACTACCAAGGAATTCCAGTATGGTGCACACAGAAACAGTTCGTGAACCCACATGCTTTTAGTTGAAACAATAAGTCACTTGTCAGTAACTACAGATTCTCTGTTCCTCACTGATCATTATTACAAGGGGTGATTCTTGTAACAGCCTGTATTGTGCTGTAGGTATTCTATTCTATCCTATCTTGATCCCAATGACTTAAATCTGATGTAAACTACCTAAGCATTGCCCTTCACCCTATGGGAGATTTTGCCCCTGCACTCCTGAAATTGCACTTTTAAATTGCATTGGCCAAATGCCCCTTTACTTGCAAAAGAATCTCACCCAATGGACTGCAGAAAGTTCCCACCTAGAGTTTCACACCCCAAACAGCACAAGAAAAAGTTGGTTGGAGATATTATGATTCTTTCCGACGAACAGAGAAGATTGTGGAAATAAAACAGAGAATGTTGGAAATAGTCTTCAGGTCAAGCAACATCTGAGGAGAGATTGTTTCAGTTTAATGGGGAAGGGTTCTGCAGAAAGGACTTACACCTGAAACATTTCTCTCCCCACAGACCTGATGGGTATTTCCAGCATTTTTTAACACAAGAGATTCTATAAGTAATGAAAATCCAGAGTGACACACACAAAATCCTTTCCAGGTCTGAGGAAGGGTCTCCGACAGAAACATCGACTGTTTATTCATTTCCATAGATGCTGCCTGACCTACTGAGTTCCCCCAGCATTTTGTGTGTATCGCTTCAGCATTCTTTATTTTGTGTCGATTTTTCAACGTTAGCAGTCTTTTTGGAAGAAATTGCTGATTCTTTTGTCGATTCCTTTCAATACCCTGGAATCATGGTGGTCGGAAGTGAATCACCAGCCACCTCGTGTGAGTTACCCCGGGATCCTGCCCAATATCCCCACTTCACTGTCGTTTTTGTTCTTGGGCACGCACCAGCTTGTAAAGTTATCTCATAACATTACTGTATTCAAAGCACAATTCATTTTTTAAAAAAAAGACCAAAGAAAGCATTGTTTCGCCATGGGATCCAGCCGGGGGGGGGGGGGGGTGGAATGCAAGTTTTGTTCTCGAAATCTTCAACAAACTTTATACGTTTTAACCAATTGCGTGCCTTCTCCAATAAAATTACCATCCCACGCAGAGGGTTATGGAGGTATGCTGACCAGGGAGCGGTAACGATACAGATCAAGAATCGCCCTGTTCTAGCCCGGGAACGCCAAGTCCTCTCCATTGATGCTGCCTGACGGGCTGAGTTCCTCCAGCGTTTTACTGTTACAACAGTAACAGCCCTCTAGAGTAGTAATTAACAAGATCCTAGTACGCAGTTAGCCACCTTGATATTTAAATTTTTGGTCTCATCTTCCCAAATGAACCGGGTGTTGAATTAAACAGCGTCACAATCCCGGACACTGACACGTAAGGAACTATCTCTCAGGTCCTAGCGCCACTCTACAGAGACCTGTCGGTGGAACCGGTCACAAATACCTTCAACCAAAGATGAGTGATTCGGGTAAGGTCTCTATAGAACCCTTCTCTCTCGAATACACAGCTTCGCCACGCTGCTAGCACAGCCGCCACAAACTTGGGTCGAATTATTATTCGGAATTACTTTAAACAGACCACTTGTTGCATGAGAAATGCTTCTGTTTTTACTTTTATTTAGCACAGCTGCCGGAGAACCAAGTTTATGCTTAGCCATCAACGCCTCTGTTCCTCTTCACTTGCAATTGATGAGGGCCTTACGGGAGACCACACAGTAACTTGCATTGCGGGTGTTACAAGTAACGCTGGAAGTACTGCAAGTGATCCGCGGGTTCGCAGTATAAGGCAGTTTGTTTCAGTCAGAAGGATTGAGGTAGACTCGAGTTTCCATAGTGAACTGGCGGCTTGGATTCAAGTCGATGTGCTGTGAGAGAGAGCCAAAGATTCTCATCATGTTCCAGAGAGCTTTGGATTTAACTTCAGCTCATGGAGTTATAGAGCATGGAAACAGCGCTTTGACCCAACTCGTCCAATCTAACCCTTTGGCCCAACTCGTCCAATCCCATTGGCCCAACAAGGGAGACAGACAGGTGGGTCACAGTCAGGAGGGGGGAGGGGAAGAGTCAGGTACTAGAGAGTACCCCTGTGGCTGTTCACCTTGACAATAAGTACTCCTGTTTGTGTACTGTTGGGGGGGGAACAGCCTACCCCGGGGATGTGGCAGTGGCCGTGCCGCTGGCACAGAGTCTGGCCCTGTGGCTCAGAAGGGTAGGGAAGGGAAGAGGAAGGCAGTAGTGATAGGGGACTCTATAGTCAGGGGTTCAGACAGGTGATTCTGTGAACGCAGGAAAGAAACTCGGATGTTAGTTTGCCTCCCAGGTGTCAGGGTCCGGGATGTTTCTGATCGCATCCAAGATATCCTGCAGTGGGAGGCAGAACAACCAGAAGTCGTGGTACATATTGGTGCTGATGACAAAGGTAGGAATAGGGAAGAGGTCCTGAAAAAAGACTACAGGGAGTTAGGAAGGAAGTTGAGAAACAGGACCGCAAAGGTAGTAATTTCGGGATTACTGCCTGTGCCACGTGACAGTGAGAATAGGAATGGAATGAGGTGGAGGATAAATGCGTGGCTGAGGGAATGGAGCAGGGGGCAGGGATTCAGATTTCTGGATCATTGGGACCCCTTTTGGGGCAGGTGTGATCTATACAAAAAGGACGGGTTGCATTTGAATCCCAGGGGGACCAATATCTTGGCAGGAAGGTTTGCTAGGGCTACTGGGGAGAGTTTAAACTAGAACTGTTGGTGAGTGGGAACTGAACTGAAGAGACTGAGGAAGAGGAGATTAGCTCACAAATAGAGAGAGCTTGTAGACAGTGTGAGAGGGTGGATAAGCAGGTGATAGAGAAGGGACACGCTCAGACCGAAGGCTTGAGATGTGTCTATTTTAATTCAAGGAGTGTTCTGAACAAAGTGGATGAGCTTAGAGCGTGGATCAGTACTTGGAGATGTGATCTGGTGGCCATTACAGAGAGCTGGATGGCTCAGGGACAGGATTGGTTACTTCAACTGCCGGGTTTTAGATGTTTCAGAAAGAGGGAGGCAAAAGAGGTGGGGGCGTGGCACTGTTGATCAGAGATAGTGTCACAGCTACAGAAAAGGTGAATGCCATGGAGGGATTATCTACAGTGTGGGTGGAGGTTAGGAACAGGAAGGGGTCAATAACTTTACTGGGTGTTTTTTATAGGCCGCCTAATAGTAACAGGGATATCGAGGAGCAGATAGGGAAACAGATCCTGGAAAGGTGTAATAATAACAGAGTTGTCGAGATGGGAGATTTTAATTTCCCAAATATCGATTGGCATCTCCCAAGAGCAAGGGGTTTAGATGGGGTAGAGTTTGTTAAGTGTGTTCAGGAAGGTTTCTTGACACAGTATATAGATAAGCCTACAAGAAGAGAGGCTGTACTCGATTTTGTATTGGGAAATGAACCTGGTCAAGTGTCAGATCTCTCAGAGGGAGAGCATTTTGCAGATAGTGATCATAATTCTATCTCCTTTACAATAGCATTGGAGAGAGATAGGAACAGACAAGTTAGAAAAGCATTCAATTGGAGTAAGGGGAATTATGAGGCTATCAGGCAGGAAATTGGAGGCTTAAGCTGGAAACAGACATTCTCAGGGAGAAGTACAGAAGAAATGTGGCAAATATTCAGGGGATATTTGTGTGGAGCTCTTTACAGGTACGTTCCAATGAGACAGGGAAGTTATGGTAGGGTACAGGAACCGTGGTGTACAAAGGCTGTAATAAATCTAGTCCAGAAGAAAAGAAAAGCTTACAAAAGGTTCAGAGAGTTAGGTAATGTTAGAGATCTCGAAGATTATAAGGCTACTAGGAAGGAGCTTAAGAAGGAAATTAGGAGAGTCAGAAGGGACCATGAGAAGGCCTTGGTGGGCAGAATTAAGGAAAATTCTGCCCACATTCTACAAGTATGTGAAGAGCAAGAGGAAAAGACGTGAAAGAATAGGACCTATCAAATGTGACAGTGGGAAAGTGTGTATGGAACCGGAGGAAATAGCAGAGGTACTTAATGAATACTTTACTTCAGTATTCACTATGGAAAAGGATATTAGTGATTGCAGTGATGACTTGCAGCAGACTGAAAAGCTTGAGCACGTAGATATTAAGAAGGAGGATGTGCTGGAGTTTTTGGAAAGCATCAAGTTGGATAAGTCGCTGGGACCAGACGAAATGTACCCCAGGCTACTGTGGAAGGCACGGGAGGAGATTGCTGAGCCTCTTGACGATGAACTTTGCATCATCAGTGGGGACGGGAGAGGTTCTGGAGGATTGGAGGGTTGCGGATGTTGTTCCTTTATTCAAGAAAGGGAGTAGAGATAGCCCAGGAAATTATAGACCAGTGAGTCTTACCTCACTGGTTGAACAATTGATGGAGAAGATCCTGAGAGGTAGGATTTATGAACATTTGGAGAGGTATAATATGATTAGGAGTAGTCAGCATGGCTTTGTAAAGGGCAGGTCATGCCTTACGAGCCTGATTGAATTTTTTGAGGATGTGACTAAACACATTGATGAAGGAAGAGCAATAGATGTAGTGTATATTGATTTCAGCAAAGCATTTGATAAGGTACCCCATGCAAGGCTTATTGAGAAATAAGGAGACATGGGATCCAAGGGAACGTTACTTTGTGGATCGAGAACTGGCTTGCCCGCAGAAAGCAAAGAGTGGTTATAGACAGGTCATATTCCGCATGGAGGCCGGTCACCAGTGGAGTGCCTCAGGGATCTGTTCTGGGACCCTTACTCTTCATGATTTTTATAAATGACCTGGATGAGGAAGTGGAAGGATGGGTTAGTAACTTAGCTGATGACACAAAGGTTGGAGGTGTTGTGGATATTGTGGAGGGCTGTCAGAGGTTACTGCAGGACATTGATAGGATGCAAAACTGCACTGAGAAGTGGCAGATGGAGATCAACCCAGATGTGTGAAGTGGTTTATTATGGTAGGTCAAATATGATGGCAGAATATAGTATTAATGCTAATAATACTATATTTCTCCTATTAGGAAACAAGTTAGGACAGGTGACAGAAGTGTGTGTAGGGGAATATTTTGGTTCCAGTGATCATAACACCATCAGTTTCAACTTGATCATGGATAAAGATACATCTGGGCCTCAGCTTGAGGTTCTAAACTGGAAAAAGGCAGAATTTGAAGAAATGAGAAAGAATCTAAAAAGCGTGGATTGGGACAGGTTGTTCTCTGGCAAGGATGTCGTTGGTAAGTGGGAGGCCTTCAAAGGAGAAATTTTGAGAGTGCAGAGTTTGTATGTTCCTGTCAGGATTAAAGGCAAAGTGAATAAGAATAAGGAACCTTGGTTCTCTAGGGATATTAGAATTCTGATAAGGAAGAAGAGAGAGATGTATGACATGTATAGGAAACAGGAGGCAAATAAGGTATTTGAGGAGTATAAAAGGTGCAAAAAAAAAACTTAAGAAAGAAATCAGGAGGGCTAAAAGAAGACATGAGGTAGCTTTGGCAGTCAAAGTGAAGGATAATCCAAAGAGCTTCTTAAGGTATATTAAGAGCAAAAGGATAGTAAGGGATAAAATTGGTCCTCTTGAAGATCAGAGTGGTCGGCTATGTATGGAACCAAATGAAGTGGGAGAGATCTTAAATGGGTTTTTTTGCGTCTGTATTTACTAAGGAAGCTGGCATGGAGTCAATCGAAATGAGGCAAACAAGTAGTGAGGTCATGGAACCTATACAGATTGAAGAGGAAGAAGTGTTTGCTATCTTGAGGCAAATCAGAGTAGATAAATCCCCAGGACCTGACAGGGTATTCCCTCAGACCTTGAAGGAGACTAGTGTTGAAATTGCAGGGACCCTGGCAGATATATTTAAAATGTCGGTATCTACGGGTGAGGTGCCAGAAGATTGGAGGATAGCTCATGTTGTTCCGTTGTTTAAAAAAGGCTCTAAAAGTAATCCGGGAAATTATAGGCCAGTAAGTTTGACATCAGTAGTAGGTAAATTATTGGAAGGAGTACTAAGAGATAGGATCTACAGATGTCATGGTTTTTCGTGCCTCACAAATGACCAGGAGACGCAGAAGATTCTTCAAGAAGGGTTAAACTTTAATTTGCAAATTAAAGCTGAGACAGTCATTGAGCTAGTCGCTGATTGCCCACCGATCCTTGTACATAGCATTTTTTATAGCTATCTCCTGGTTTAGTTGCATTAGCATATCCAATCAGTCTATAGGTGCATATCACAAGTACATCCGCCACTATTGTTTCTACCTATTGATTTATTCATGTTCTAGTCTACATCTCTTAGCTACCTCTCATTAACACACCATTGTCTCCTACATTCTTAAGATTTCATTCTCCTACTAAATTGGGTACATGCATAGCAAAGAGCAAGTTCAAGCTACATAATCTACATCAAGGCTGACTACATAGTTTTGGTTACACAGCAAACAAGTTCAAAGCAAAACATCTCTTAGCTACCTCTCATTACCACACCATTGTCTTCTACATTCAACTGGATGCATGCATAGCACATAGCAAACTTCAAAGCTGACTACATCTCTTAGCTACCTCTCATTAACATATATTAACACACCATTGTCTTCTACATTCCTAGCATTTCACATAGTTTTGGTTACACAGCAAATAATACAAGTTTTATACTCCATAATATTTTATACTCCAATATATCCCCCCTTTGAGACCCCGAGGGTCTCACACAGAGAAAGAAGACTAAGAGTCCGCGCACAAAAGCCCCAATAAACTCAAGCACTTATTCCCAAATCTCAGGTTAAACTATAATTTTCTGCGCCAAGACCTCAAAGTATGCTCTCCCTGTTACCCTGGGCCGCTGAGCCAAAAGCCTGTCCCTTTGTACCTGAGACAGGGAAAAAGACTCAAAAGCCCTTACAATCTACTCCCACACTGTCATTTTGCTCTTGTTCATCCTGCAGGTGTTGTAGGCTGTAACGATACATTTTCGGTGTTTCTTTCTCCACTAAGCTAGCTTCAGTAATTGCCACGAGCATCGGAAATTGTTTGGTTGCAGCACGCACTACAAGAGATTTGAGACAAGGAAGAAAACAGCACAGCACAAGCACACAGCTCAACAATACAATACTGACAGTTATTGCTATTTTAGTCATCCATGCTCCCCATCCTCCGAGTCTACTTTCTAACCAGTCAAATAACTGATGTTCAAATCCTGCATTCTGTTTGACCTCCGTCCGCAGATTCTTTAATTTATTCATTGCTCTGGTGAAAGACCCGTCTGGGCTAGTATTGTTCGGTATGAAAGTGCAGCATTGTTCTCCAAACATTACACACACACCCCCTTTCTCTGCCAAAAGCCAATCCAGTACCTGTCTGTTTTGCCACGCCATCCTGCTAGTTGCATCTAGCTGTTGCCCTAAGGCCTCCAGTGCATCATCGGTGTAGTTAATGAATCTCTGCTGATTATAGTATATATAGTTTATCCATTCAACATTTTTGCTCACCCCTATCACAGGTATGATAGCTTCCCAGCCTGCAGCAATCTCATTTCGTGCCTTGAATTCGTTAGGTATACCTCTCAGCTGCCCTATACTGTCAATCCGGATTGTCGGGTCCGGGTCATATTTTCTCTTCTGCCGTAGCAGAGTCCGCTGCTCAGGGAAGTTAGCATTGGACTGTACTTCAGGGGACATTATAACTTCCTGAAGCAGCATGACACGCGTACATGTTCCTTCCCACCTGAGGGAGAGCGTAGATCTCAGACCTCCTTCCTGTCCACACAGCCACCAAGTGTCTGCTAATGGGATAGTCTGAGAGTCCATTGCACCCTCAGGAGGAGGGGAACCCATCAAGTGTCTTTTACCTGGGGTTATATCCCACGTCTGAGTGCAGTTGCCTTGGAAGTGGCCAACCGGGTGAGTGCCCACCCGCATGAAACACTCATAATTCAGATGGTCCTGCATTATAAGCTGTTGCAGTGTAGGTGTCTGGCTTCTTTTGTTTATAGCCCATGGTCTGCTGTAATTGCATTCAGAGGCAAGCACGCTTTGATCAAACTGCGAGGGAGCCTGATATAGCATACACCAATAGGGGCACATTGGTGCATTGTTCAGACAGTTTCGATAACAAGGATTCGTGTCAACACAAATCCTCCTGTGACAAGCCCTAACTGGAACTGAACATTGTTGCTCACATTGTTCCCTGTGCTCTCTTCGCCACCGCGTGCAAGTGGAGGAGTTATAAGGCATGGGAACTACATGCTGAGTGGGGCTTTCCCTTGAGCACAGGTAACAATTCTGTCTCTTCATCATTCCTGCCATGTAAGTTGCCCATTGATACCACTGAGTAGTACGTGTCTTTAACCATGGCGAGGAGGTAAGTGTCGTGCTCCTCTTACTTCTTTTCTGCAGGTTATTAGTCCCATTCCATATCTGCCCCACTAATGGTTCCCAAGTTTGCACTGGAGCATGTGGGTGCTTTGTCCCCAGGGGCACAACTGGTCGTTCCCAGCTCACCCCCATTATCTGCAGAAGCCCTACTATCCACCACCACATCCTGAGGATCTTGAGGCCCATCCTCAGAATCAAAAATTTCCCTTACTAATTGATCAAACTCCTGCGGTGTAGTGTCAGCTTCTTGTTCCCCCTGACTGTCTGCTGCTAACTGCTCTTCCGCATCACTTACCTCGGACACTTCACCTGATTGCCCTTGCAGGACTGCCCTCATGCAGTGGTTCAGATGGTACCAGGTGGAACGGCCTTCTACCTGAACTGCGGTGGGTGATGCCTTGGTTACCGTAAAGGGTCCTTCCCTTCTTGGCTCGTTCCACTTTCTCCGAAAAACTCGCACGTAAACCTGGTCTCCTGTTTTAATCAGTCCTTCCCCTTGTATGGTCTCCGGCTCTTTCTGTTTTTCCTGGGCATAAATAGACCTATGTATCATAGTTAGCTGCTGCATGTATTGTTTCAATTCTATTTCCAATTGTTCCAAACTAGGTCCCTTATATGGCCCTCTCCACTGGGGCACTGGCATGGGCCTCCCAGTGAGCATCTCATGCAGTGTCAGGCATGTGATTCGATTAGTTTGCATGCGGTAACTCATCAATGCCAACGGTAAAGCATCGACCCAATTAAGTTTAGTGTCTGCACAAATTGTGTTTAGTTTGGCTTTTAGGGTTCCATTAATTCTCTCTACCATGCCCTGCGACTGAGGGTGGTATACACATCCAAATCTTTGCTTTATCCTCAGCGCCTGTAGTACCAGTTTGACCACTTTCTGGATAAAAGCTGAACCATTGTCTGAGCTAACTTCTGTAGGTATTCCAAACCTTGGGATCACTTCATTTGTCAGAAATTTTACCACTGTCTTTGCCCCGTGATCTTTTGAAGGTACCGCCTCCACCCATCTGCTAAATCGATCAATTACTACCAGCATGTATCTTTTCCCTCTCACTGTCTTTATCATGTCTATGTAATCGATCACTAGATGTTTAAATGGTCCTTCAGGTACAGGAATGTGACCTATTGGGGTTGTAATTCCCTTTCGAACATTATTCTGTGCGCATACCGCACACTGTGACGAGAAAAAGTCCACTGAAGCCTGTAAATAAGGTGACCAAAATCCATCCTTCTTTATTTTCTTTATCACTTCCCCCCTTGCACAATGGTCCATCCCATGCGCTTCTGAAATCAGAATCGTCAGTAGAGGGGTGGGCGCTACCAACAAACCGTCTTCCGTGCTCCACAAGCCTTCCGGGTTCTGCTTGGCCCCCCTTTTTCTCCACATTGTCTGTTCTGCCAAAGTTGCCTTACCTTGTATTTCAATTAGGTCCTCTACGTCAGGTTCTGGAGTTAGGCTTACCTGGGGGGCAATGACAGCTGACGTACATCCAGACGCTTTTCTAGCTGCCTCGTCCGCAGCTTGATTTCCCTTTGTTATTACATCGTTTCCCTTTTTATGTGCCTGGCATTTGACTATAGCCAATGCTTTAGGTTTCATTATGGCTTTTATTAAGTCTAGAATTTGCTGACAATGTTGTATGGGATCTCCGCTACTTTTTTAAAAACCTCTCTGCTTCCACACTGCCCCGAACAAATGGCATACTCCATGAGCATATGCCGAATCAGTATAGATGTCTACTTTCTCCCCTTCCATCATTTCACACGCAGCTGTCAGGGCTTTGATTTCCGCTAGTTGGGCGGAACGCGGTTGGGGACAGGATTCCATCCTAATAATCTTATAGCTCGACTGATCGACTTATAGCACAACTGAGAATCCTGCGTGATTTCCATCATAATCCCTATAACAAGAGCCATCTACGAAACGAACCTTTTTATCTATCTCCTCTAGTGGTTCTGACCGTAAACTGCTCTCAATTTGGCAAATGCCATCGTCTTCCCATGGGGTTCTCCTTCATAGTCTAAAGGGGCATAATCAGCTATATTACTGGTAGTGCATCTCTGTATAGTTATGTCAGGAAATGTCAATAGCATCTGATACGCTGCTATCCTGGCTGGCTTCAGCACAAATTTCCCTCTTTCCAGCAATAGGTAAATTATTGGAAGGAGTACTAAGAGATAGGATCTACAGGTACTTAGATAGACAGGGACTTACTAGGGAGAGTCAACACGGCTTTGTGCGTGGTAGGTCATGTTTAACAAATCTATTAAGAGTTTTTCGAGGAGGTTCCAAGGAAAGTGGATGAAGGGAAGGCAGTGGATGTTGTCTACATGGACTTCAGTAAGGCCTTTGACAAGGGTCCGCATGGGAGGTTAGTTAGGAAGATTCAGTCACTAGGTATACATGGTGAGGTAGTAAACTGGATTAGACATTGGCTCAATGGGAGTACAGGGAGTGGTAGTGGAGGACTGCTACTCTGAGTGGAGGCCTGTGACTAGTGGTGTGCCACAGGGATCAGTGCTGGGTCCATTGTTATTTGTCATCTATATCAATAATCTGGATGATAATGTGGTAAATTGGATCAGCAAATTTGCTGATGATACAAAAATTGGAAGTGTAGTGGACAGTGAGGAAGGTTTTCAAAGCTTGCAGAGGGATTTGGACCAGCTGGAAAAATGGGCTGAAAAATGGCAGATGGAGTTTAATACAGACAAGTGTGAGGTATTGCACTTTGGAAGGAAAAACCAAGGTAGAACATACAAGGTAAATGTTAGGACACTGAGGAGTGCAGTAGAACAGAGGGATCTGGGAATACAGATACAAAATTCCCTAAAAGTGGTGTCACAGGTAGATAGGGTAGTAAAGAGAGCTTTTGGTACTTTGGCCTTTGTAAATCAAAGTATTGAGTATAAGAGTTGGAATGTTATGGTGAGGTTGTATAAGGCATTGGTGAGGCCGAATTTGGAGTATTATGTGCAGTTTTGGTCACCGAATTACAGGAAGGATATTAATAAGGTTGAAAGACTGCAGAGAAGGTTTACAAGGATGTTGCTGGGACTTGAGAAACTGAGTTACAGAGAAAGATTGAATAGGTTAGGACTTTATTCCCTGGAGCATAGAAGAATGAGATATTTGATAGAGGTTTTTAAAATTATGATGGGTATAGATAGAGTGAATGCAAGCAGGCTTTTTCCACTGAGGCGATGGTTGAGAAAAACCAGAGGACATGAGTTAAGGGTGAAGGGGAAAAAGTTTAAAGGGAACATTAAGGGGGGCTTCTTCACACAGAGAGTGGTGGGAGTGTGGAATGAGCTGCCAGATGAAATGGTAAATGTGGGCTCACTTTTAACATTTGAGAAAAACTTGGATAGGTACATGGATGAGAGGTGTATGGAGGGATATGGCCCAGGTGCAAGTCAGTGGGACTAAGCAGAAAAATGGTTCAGCACAGCCAAGAAGGGCCAAAAAGCCTGTTTCTGTGCTGTAATGTTCTATGGTAAGACTCTTGGCAATGTGGAGGATCAAAGGGATCTTGGGGCTCGAGTCCATAGGACGCTCAAAGTAGTTGCGCAGGTTGGCTCTGTGGTTAAGAAGGCGTATGGTGTGTTGGCCTTCATCAATCGTGGAATTGAATTTAGGAGCCGAGAGGTAATGTTGTAGCTATATAGGACCCTGGTCAGATCCCACTTGGAGTACTGTGCTCAGTTCTGGTTGCCTCACTACAGGAAGGATGTGGAAGCCGTAGAAAGGGTGCAGAGGAGATTTACAAAGATGTTGCCTGAACTGGCGAGCATGCCTTATGAGAATAGGTTGAGTGAATTCGGCCTTTTCTCCTTGGAGCGAAGGAGAATGAGAGGTGACCTGATAGAGGTGTTCAAGGTGATGAGAGGCATTGATCGTGTGGATAGTCAGAGGCTTTTTCCCAGGGCTGAAATGGTTACCACAAGAGGACACAGGTTTAAGGTGCTGGGGAGTAGGTACAGAGGAGATGTCAGGGGTAAGTTTTTTACTCAGAGAGTGGTGAGTGCATGGAATGGGCTGCTGGTAACGGTAGTGGAGGCAGATATGATAGGGTCTTTTAAGAGACTTTTAGATAGTGTCATGACCTCAGCCCCCTCCTTTGTGAGAATTGCAAGAGAGAGAGCCTTATGGTTTGGAATGTGGGCTGGCCGCTCAGGAAGACAAAAGCCTTGGACATAGCCATTGTCTTGGGAGACACCTTTGTGGAATAAGGAATTGGACTACGTGCAAACCCTAAGGGCAATGTGAGATGGGTGATGGGGGAAAGATTGCCTCACCCCCACCCTGATTGACATCTACAACCCTGCCAGTCCAGATAAAAGGTGGGCTGCCGAGGCGGGGCCTCAGACGCACCAAGGAGACACACGAAGAAGACACGATAGCGCTTCCCGTCGGAGCGGGAAGCCATTCTAAAGGAAGCCACGTGCGTTAGATTCTGGATCGGGAGTCTGTGGCTGGACCCAAAAGGAAAAACCGCTTTAACTAACAGCAGGGATTTGCCTCGCAAGGACGACGGGCAAGTGTTCCTTTTCTCTCTCTCCAATACGTGAACTGTCAGCGGTTCCCGAAACGGGGAAGTCTGCAGACTTTGAGTGACTCTTATACCCAATTGGACTCAGTATCCCCTAGACAACGATAGAGCTCATCTTTGATTGATTATTACTACACCTGTGCTTTAGATTCAGTTTTGACGATGTATATGATCTGAATGTTTTGTAGTAACCATACGTTTGTGCCCCTTTATAAATAAAAACGTTTGAAAATAGTAGCACCAGGCTTCAGCGGACCTATCTATCTTTGCTGGTAAGTCACCCGGTTACTGGGGAACGTAACAATAGGTACATGGTGCTTAGTAAAATAGAGGGCTATAGGTAAGCCTAGTAATTTCTAAGGTAGGGACGTGTTCGGCACAACTTTGTGGGCTGAAGGGACTGTATTGTGCTGTAGCTTTTCTATGTTTGTATCAACCTCCCTCATGATTTTATCTACTTCTGCTCCTACACTCCAATGTAAACAGTCCCATCATGATCAACCTCTCTCTGTAACTAAATCCCTGAAAATGCACAATATCCTTGTAAATCCCTCCTGCATTCCTTCCAAATTAATGACAACTTTCCTATATCAGGCTGAACAAAACTGAACTCAATATTCCAAGTGCAACCTCACTATCTTGTACAAATGCAACATAACCTCCCAACATCTATACATAATGCCCTTCTTCACCACCCTGTCTGCCTGCAACACTACTTTCAGGAAACTATGTGTTTTATTCCCCTCTCCCTCTGTTAATACTGCCCAGGGCCCTACCATTGACTGTGACTGTCCTATCCTGATTTATCTTTCTGCAATGCTATATCTCACACTTAGAGTCATGGAGGTTATATAAGTATGGCACAGAAACAGGTCCTTCGGCCTGTCTAGCCTGTGCTGAAACATTTAAACTGCCTATTTTCATTGACCTGGACCAGACCATAGCCCTCCATATCCCTCCCATCCATGCACCTATCCAAATTTCACAACTGTTGAAATCAAAATCGTATCCATCATTTGTGCTGGCAGCTCTCATGAACCTCCAAATGAAGAAATTACCCTTTATGTTCCTTTTAAACTTTTCACCTTTCACCCTTAACCCATGATTACAAATGTTGTAGTCCCACCCAAACTCAGTGAAAAAGCCTACTTGCATTTATCCTATCTATACCCCTCATAATTTCGTATACCTCTATCAAATCTCCTCTTACCTTCTACGTTCCAAGGAATAAATTCCTAACCTATCAATTTTTTCTTTATGACTCAGGTCCTCCAGTCCTGGCGAAATCCTTGTAAAATTACTCTGTATTATCTGGATTAAATTTCATTTTCCTTCCTTCAGCACACACCAGATCGCTCTGCAACAACATCACTTGTTGACGTTTTGGGTTGAATCCCAATGGAATAGCGTTTCTGTCTAAAGAGTCTGGTGTCAAGTATGCAAATGACAAGGCCAGCCAACATATCTATCTGGGCCTGAATATAGGTGTAGGGGTGGACACTGATGTTGATTTGTTCTTCTGTTGAACTTAGTTGATTTTGCCAAGTTATGTTGGTGGTATTTATGTGATGCCTTGAGATGCTGCTGTAAATAGTCCTTGTCTCAGAGGGCAATGATCATTACCTCCCACAGACTTAGTTTTAATACCAAGTCTGGGATCTTGTACAATTGACACCCTTTTCATCAAAGGTCACATTGATGCATTAAAGGCAACAGAGAAATATCAAAAATGATGCCTGCATTTACTGAGAATTGGCTCCTGAGATGTGGGAAGTGGTCGGTGTTATCCAGGGTTAAACTGTGACAGAAGGCTATGTGGTGCAGGTTATGGAGGACCTTGTTTTGTGAGGGTCTGTTCTCTCATACGTTTCAGCCATCAATGTCTTGGAGTTTGGCCTGTGTGAGTGGACAGATACAATCATCTGTATACTGCAGCCTGGGTTCTGGAGTGTGGTTGCCATGGGTTGAACATTTCCCTTGGTTGTAAAGATAAACTGAGTGGCAATGTCTGATGGAGCCGAGGTGCAGCCTTGCAGTTAGTGAGATTGAAGTAAGTGTGGGGCAGTGATGTAGCTTTGTCTGTCACTGGTCTTCTCTGACAATGGTCCTCTTGTAGAACTCGTTTTTAGGGTCACAGCTTGTGTGCTGTTTTTGCAGATAGTACAAAATGAGGCTTTATATTGGGGATATTTAGTGCCCAAGAAGACAATATTTATCATCAAAGAGCCTCACTATCCGAAACATGCCATTTTCTCCCAGCTGCCATAGGGCAAAAGGTACAGAAGCCTGAAATCCACACCACCAGGTTGAAGAGCAACTGCTTCCCTTCAACCCTTAGTTCTGAACCAGCCAGAATGACCCTAATCCGGAAACAGTATAGCCACTTTGTATTATAATAGATTTCTTGCTTGTTATAATTGTGTTGCACAAGAACAGGAGTAGGAGCAGGAGTAGGCCATCCGGCCCATCGAGCCTGCCCCACCATTCAATAAGATCGTGGCTGATCTGTCCGTAAACTCAGCTCCAACTACCTGCCTTTTCCCATAACCCTTAATTCTCTTACTATGTAAAAACCTATCTAACTGTTTCTTAAATATATTTAGTGAAGAAGCCTCAACTGCTTCCCTGGGCAGAGAATTCCACAGATTCACCACTCTCTGGGAAAAAACAGTTTCTCCTCATCTCAGTCCTAAATCTTCTCCCCTGAATCTTGAGGCAATGTCCCCTAGTTCTAGTCTCACCTACCAATGGAAACAACTTTCCTACTTCTATCTTATCTATCCCTTTCAAAATTTTGTATGTTTCTATAAGATCCTCTCTCATTCTTCTGAACTCCAGAGAGTACAGTCCCAGGTGACTCAATCTCTCCTCATAGGTTAACCCCTTCATCCCTGGAATCAACCTGGTGAACCTCCTCTGCACCGCTTCCAAAGCCAATATATCCTTCCTCAAATATGGAGACCAGAACTACACACAGTACTCCAGGTGCAGCCTCACCAGTACCCTGTATAGTTGCAGCATGACCTCCCTGCTCTTGAATTCAATCCCTCTAGCAATGAAGGCCAATATTCTGTTTGCCTTCTTAATAACCTGTTGCATCTGCAAGCCAACTTTTTGCGATTCATGCACAAGCACTTCCAAGTCCCTCTGCACAACAGTGTGCTGCAATCTTTCAGCATTTAAATAATAATCTGCTCTTCTATTATTCCTTCCAAAGTGGGTGATCTCACATTTACAAATGTTGTATTCCATCTCTGCCCTACCTTGACCTACTCACTAAACCTATCTATATCCCTCTGTAGACTCTCCACATCCTCTGTGCAATTGGCCTTTCCACTCAGTTTAGTGTCATCAGCAAATTTTGCTACGCTACACTCAGTCCCCTCTTCCAAATCATCAATGTAAATGGTAAACAGCTGCGGGCCCAGCACCGACCGCTGCGGCACCCCACTCACCACAGACTGCCAACCGGAGAAACACCCATTTATACCAACTCTCTGCCTTCTATTGGTTAACCAATCCACTATCCTTGCCAATACACTTCCTCTGACTCCATGCATCCGTATCTTATTTATAAGTCTCTTGAGCGGCACCTTATCAAATGCCTTCTGGAAATCCAAGTATACAACATCCACCTGTTCCCCTCTATCCACTGCACTCATTATGTTCTCAGAAAACTCCAGTAAGTTTGTCAAACAGGACCTGCCCTTTCTGAATCCATACTGCCTCTGTCTAATGGAACCATTCCTTTCTAAATGTTTCACAATTTCTTACTTAATGACAGTTTCAAGCATTTTCCCAACTACAGATGTTAAGCTAACTGACCTATAGTTGCCGGTCTTTTGCCTACATCCTTTTTTAAAAAGTGGCGTGACATTTGCTGTCTTCCAATCGGCCAAGACCTGCCCAGAGTCTAGAGTTCTAGTAAAAATTGTGAATAATTTATGTTTTTCTTGTGAATGCTGCTTATATGATGCAATGTGCCCATGATGCTGCCACAAGTAAGATTTTCATCACACCTATACATAGATTACTTGTGCATGACAATAAACTCAACTTTGACTTTGAGGTTGGCCTACATAAGTTCCTGGGTGATGTCTCTGTTCTGGAGCCTTTGGTTGTTTTCTCGTTTGATTTGGGACTGGGGGTGTTTGGTGGCTGACCTGAAATCCTGGTTGTATTGGTGATGAGGCCCCTGTAGCTCAGGTAGTCCCAGTTCACATGATGCTTCTATTTCAGGTCCAGGTGCTGTTCTCGAGCTGTTAAACAACAACATATGTGTGGATTTCTTAAACACCTTCCTCAGCCTACCGGTGAGTAACAATCTTGTTTCTCAATTAGCAGGGGCAAGGCAAGGGGCAGAAAACAGGGAAAGGTTGCACCCTCACTGTGTGAGGGGAGACTTGGACAGCTTCTGACAGGGGTCCACCAGGCAGTTCACGTTCACCCAGGTTATGTCTGTGCAACTTATGGGCACCGGCAAGTGTGGGGCTGGAGGCATTTTTTGCCGGATGGAAACAGGGCATCTCCACATGCCCTCTCCCCCCTTTTTACCCCACCAAGCTACAGCATTCTGAGGCTGTATGGAGCTGAGCAGAGCTGGTACTGCTGGGCTGATGCACTCAGTGAGTCTGGGAGACCAGCTGATGGCTGCCCTTCCCACAACTGTTTACTGTCCCTTAACAGCTGATCCTCTCCACACTGTTGTGGTTCATTTCCAACTGATGAACAGTCTGGGTTACAGAAACTTCTCAGAAACAGAACCCTGTTGTATCCTGGGGAGTGGCTGTAATGTGTTTTGGTTGTGTCGTTCCAACAATATCTCGCTCTGTTGCAGTAATGAGGGAGTGAGTGCTGCATTGCCAGTGGTGCCATTCAGCTGTGTGCCTCTCATCCCCTCTGCTGTGCATTAAAGCACTTCTATGGTGATGAATAGGGGGGGTTAACTCCAGTCTCACAAGAAAATATGAACAGCTCTCTCGAATCTGCCCCACCATTGAATATGCTTAGGCCACAATTGCTCTCTGTGCCCGGTCCCCTGGCCCTTAATCCTTAGCTTTTCAAAATTGCTTTTACCTTATTATAGAATATCCTCGATGATCTCACCTCCAGGTCATGGTGTCCTGAGCAATGTTTATTCTTCAATCATGCCTCTTCGACTAGTTCATTATGTCGTTGCTTTTCGTGTGAACTAATTGACCATTCCCTTATTCAGCCCTTGCATTACCATGTGGCCTACAATGAAAAACAGAAAATCTGCTGGAAATACTCAGCAGATCAGTTTGTTTCTGTGGAAAGAGAACATAGACAATTCAAGTTAAAAGTTTATTTTCAATTCGCAGCTTCTGATGTTTTCCTGTGTTTCACCTACAATGTGACATTTTCTAGTGAGTGATACTTCAGTATGCTGCCTCTGATTGTTAATAGTGTGCCTTTGCAATGGTTGACTGAATGACCAAACCTTTTTCCAGGCACTGAAAGTGTGTATCCCTATCAGAGGGTTACAGTAACCATGCTGTGATTTGCTTTTCAGGTGTTCGGACAGACACCAGTCTATGTTTTGAAAGACAAATCTTGGGAGCTTCAGCCCAGCTTGCCTTCCAACCTGGTGAGTTGGTAACAGAGTTCACCGATGTGTTCAAACAGCTCCAGGACCATACTCCTTCCCAGTGAAGCCAGTGCACAGTGTGGGAGCAGAGACTCACAGGGGTGGAGACCTGCCTTCAGTTCCTGCACCAGTTCTGATAAGCAAGGGCAGGAGTAGCTGACGGCAGGTTGACTCTGGCAAGTTGCACTGGAGAGTCCAGGGGTGAACAGTTCCAGGTCCCTGGGCCGAGCTGAATTGCACAAGTGAAAGTGAAACCACTACAGCCTGGCTGCCATGAAGATAATGTGGGGGTGTACAAGAGTGTGGAGCTTGGTGCTGGACCAGCCTCATAGTGTGCCTTTGCAGATTTCTCTGTGCATTGGAGCTGCAGACTTGACTCTGGTGAGTAGTTGGATTAGAGACCGCTCAATCCATGAGCTTTGTTATAGATAGGATTGGAAGTATCCCGTGAACAGGGGACCATCAGTATTCTGCTGACTGTGTGGAACCCAACCAGAATCCTGTGTGTCCACCTGCCTGCTGTGTAGGACTGGCAAAGCCCCCGAGCTGAACTCTCACACAGCTCCTTGAGAAGAGACGAGGAGTTCTGATTCCTTAAGCAACAGATGGTGTTAAGATGCAGGACACATGATTTCACCAATTGGCCTTTCCTAGGTGATCACAGACAAATTAGTGTGATTTGGGATATTGGTCCTGTTATTTCTTGGTCATGGCTCATGCACTTAGAAACTCTGGAAATAAAGTCAATGATTACAGTCTGGAGTTGCAAATGGGCATGAAAATGTGGGAAGAATTACAAGTATGGTGGTGAGTCAAAGAGGGTGAAGCCTTGAGAGAACTATGGGAATCTTCTCTGGGGTTGTCCCATAAGATCATTTTGCTGACATCAGTATATGTCAGTAGTGAATATATAAAATTATTGATCAAACTGTGCTCAATGTTTGGAGGACAGCATATTTGCCCTGGCCTCTCTTTGAATGAGGTTACTAAAATTGTTTGCTGTGTTTGACCTCAGACTGAGAACATGAATGGGTTTTTGAAATGGCTGGAAGAACATCGTTTGCCCCATTTCCTGAAGACAGACCTGTATCTTCACCTTATTCTGTGCCATTTGTTACTGGACATGGCTGTGCCTCTTCTAACTGGTGAGTGTACCCCAAAGGCTTCTGCATATTTTACATTTCTGATATCCAGGGCTAAGACGATAGTATGGGAAAACCATTGAAATGTGGTAGGGGGGTTGGAATCTTTCCATTTAAGTAAAATGGATCCTCTGGTTATTAATGTCACAAATGCAATAAGACGACAAGCTGATGAGGATAAATGACTAGAGTCTATCACTGGTAGTCCAAAAATTGCAGTAATAGGATGAGGTTGTAAATCAACACGCAGAACTACTGAAATAATATCAAAAAGATCTTTCCAATATTTTCCTAGAAGAGGGCAAGACCAGAACATATGTGTCAAGGAAGCTACTTCAGAATTACATCTATCACAAACAGGATTTATATGGCAGTAAAAACGAGCTAACTTATCCTTGGACATATGAGCCCTATGAACCACCTTAACTTGTATCAAAGCGTGTCTGGCACACATTGAAGAAGTATTAACTAGTTTTAAAAATTTCTCCCATCTCTCTGTAGATAAAGATATTTGAAGTTCTCTTTCCCACTCATTCTTAATTTTATCAGATGTACCTAGATGTATTTTCGTAATCAGATCATAAATAATTGCTATTAAACTCTTCTGATAGGTGTTTAAACCTAAAAAAAAATTCTGTAACTTCGATTTGATGCGATATCAGAAAGCTAGGTAAAGTAGCGTTCAGGAAGTTTCTAATCTGTAAATATCTGAAAAAGTGTGATCTAGGTAAATTATATTTATTAGACAACTACCGTAGATTTCGCACTACAGAGCGCACCTGATTAAAAGCCGCTGGCTCTAATTTTAGAAAGAAAATCAATTTTGTACTTGTACAAGCCGCACCGGATTTTAGGCCGCAGGTGTCCCACGTTGTAATATGAGATATTTACACAGAAAGATATTACACGTGAGGATTTTTTAACTTTTAATTAAATCCATATGGTAACAAACAAATACATATTGCAAATGCTTTTTTTTGAACCGTGCCTGTAATACGGCTACTTTTAAATATACATACGTATCGGTAACACACAAATTACGTTGCGTATACTTTTTTACTGAACAGTGCACGAACAACATTCCAATATCTCCTAGCGACTGGTAAAAATATATATACTGCAGCCTACCAGGAAAAGTTATTGATCGCCTTTAACTTAAAAGCAGCGTTTTCGCTCGCGTAATGCGCTCCCCCCACCTTCCCGTTTATCGCAAACCGGTATTTCCCACAAGACGCGGCGAAACCGGATGTGACGTCTAGCATTCCGGGCTGTAGTACAGAAAACATACTAACAAATGAATTACTAAGCGAAAATATTATAAACTAAATAACTGCCATAAAGGCATAAAAGCACAATGCTTTTCTTCGAGTGTTTTCCATGTTGATGAGGGTGAGTACAAATGACTGATTTACAATAATTTAATTGTGAAAGTGCGCTTGATTTATCGTACAATTTCATTGGACCTCTGTGAACTACTCATCAATTTTATTGGTCTACTGTTACGAGGCAACATGTTTTTGGCGGCATGAAAAAAAATCATGCATTAGCCGCACCGTAGTAAAGGCCGCAGTGTTCAAAGCTGTTCAAAATGTGGGAAAAAAGTAGCGGCTTAAAATCCGGAATCTACGGTATTCAAAAGACATAAAATAGTCATCAATGAATAAATCACGAAAACATGTTATTCCTTATGTTTTCCTTAAAAGAAAAGCTTGATCAATTCTAGATGGTTGGGAAAAAATTAGATATAATAGAACTTGACAGGATAAATTTACTCAATTCAAAAAATTTATGAAATTGAAACCATATTCGTATTGTATGTTTAAATATTGGATTTATCATTTGTTTATTCAATTGAGTAAGTGCAAAGGGAAGCACAGCTCCTAAAATAGAAGCCAGTGAAAACCCCTGTACAGACTCCCACTGGAGGTTCATCCGTCGTGGACATTGAGTTTCATCCAACTCTTGTGTCCAAAACATTAAATATCGACTATTAATTGCCCAATAATAAAATCTAAGATTCGGCAAAGCCAAACCGCTTTCCTTTTTTGATTTCTATAAATATTTCTTACTTAACCTGGGATTTCTATTCTGCCACATATATGAAGAAATTTTAGAATCAATAATATCAGAAAAAGATTTAGGGATAAAATTTGATACCACCTGAAATAGATACAGAAATTTAGGTAAAATAATCATCTTAATAGCATTAATTCTACCAATCAAAGATAAGGACAGTTGGGACCATTTAGTAAACAGTTGTTTAACATGATCAATTAAGGGTAAAAAGTTAACTTTAAATAGATCCTTATACTTCTTAGTAATTGTAACACCCAAATAAATAAAATAATCAGTAACCAATCTAAATGATGATTGTCTATAAATTGGAACTTGCATATTTAATGGGAAAAGCACACTCCTATCAAGATTCAATTTATAACCAGAAAAACTACTAAACTGAGTTATTACTCAGTGTTATTACTGCAGGAATGGATTTCTCTGGGTTAGAGATATATAATAACACGTCATCTGCATATAGTGATACTTTATGCGTCCCATTCCCATGAATAATGCCAAATATATTAGGTGAATCATGAATAGCAATTGCCAAGTACTCCAGGGCAATATCAAATAGTAAAGGGCTTAAAGGACAGCCCTGTCTATTACCTCGAAAAAGCCTAAAAAAAGGGAATCTCTGATTATTGGTAAATACAGCAGACAAAGGTGTATGATATATCAATTGAATCCAATATATAAATTTTGAGCTAAAATTAAATTTCTCAAGTATATTAAATAAATATTCCCATTCAAGTCTATCAAACGCCTTCTCGGCATCAAGCAAAATAACACATTCTGGAGTATTAGATGAAGTGGTGTATACAATGTTCATTAACCTCCTAACATTAAAATGTGGGTAACGATTTTTAATAAATCCTGTCTGATCCTCGGAGATAATTTAAGGCAATACCTTCTCTAATCTAATTGCCAATATTTTGGAAAAGATTTTAGAATGCACATTCAACAAAGATATAGGTCTGTTTGATGCACATGCAGTGGGATCTTTATCTTTTTCAGGAATTAAAGAAATAGATACTTCATAAAAGGATTGTGGTAACTTACCTGCTAATAAAGCATCTTTAAAAATTCTACGTAACTAAGGAGAAAGTAAATCTGAATTTTTTTTTAAATTCAGCTGTATACCCATCTGGGCCAGGTGCTTTACCAGAGTTCATCGAAAAACTTGCTTTCTTTATTTCCTCTTTGGTAATGGGTGCATCTAATGCTAAATGTTCATCAGCTGGTAATTTTGGAATGTTTAGTTTCTTAAAAATGCATGCATTATGGCAGGATCTTCAGGAAATTCTGATTGATATAAATTGGTATAAAATTCTTGAAAAGATTTATTAATTCCATCATGGTTAACCATCAAAATACCATCCTGTCTATGAACTTTATTAATCTGACATTTTGCCAAAGCAGCTTTCAATTGGTTAACCAACAATTTACCTGATTTATCACCATGTATATAAATTAGTTTTCAATCGGGGATGTTAATAACAAACTATGTTGCATCTGAAGTTCAACTCTCTCTTTATAAAGCTCCAAATTGGGAGCAATAGAATATTTTTTATTAGTTTCTTTAATCTTATCAACCAATGTTTGTGTTTTGTTTTTTCAATCCAGCAGAGTATGAAATAATTTGCCCGTGGATATATACTTTAAAGGTATCCCATAATATCCCACTGGAAATTTCTTCTGTTGAGTTAGATGAGAAGAACAATGCAGTCTGTTCTTTAATGAAATTAACAAAATTTAAATCCTGAAGCAAAATAGAATTGAACTGCCATTGTCTAGTACTAAAAATTATATCACTAAACTTAATTGATAATTTCAAAGGCTCATGATCAGAAATGGCAATTGCATCATACTCAGAGGTAGTGACAGATGAAACTAATCGTGAATCAATAAAGAAGTAATTGATTCTAGAATAATTATGATATACATGAGAAAAGAAAGAGAATTCTTTATCATTAGGATGTAAGAACCTCCAAATTTCTAAAATTCCCGCGTCAACTAAAGAGGAATTAATAAAAGTAGCAGATTTGTTTGGAAGTACCTGATTGGGCGTAGACCTATCCATCGTACATTTCAAACAACAATTAAAATCTCTGCCCATTATTAATATATATTCATTTAAATTGGTAAGAGATATAAATGCTTAAAGAATTCAGGATAGTCAGTATTTGGTGCATAAACATTAACCAAAGCTACTTTTTGCTTATAAAGTAAAGCAGTAATTAATGGAAATCCACCATATGGGTCTGAGATTGTATCATAATGAACAAATGAGATCGAAGGGTCTATAAAAATGGAAACACCTTACTTTGGTCGATGAGTTTGAGTGAAACTGTTGACCTTTCCAAAACCTAAAAAAACACTGATAATCCTCCTTCCTCACATGAGTCTTCTGCACAAAAATAATCTGAGCATTCAATCTATGAAAAACTTTAAAAATCTTCTTCCATTTAACTGGATGATTCAAACCATTCGTGTTCCATGAAACAAAGTTAATAATATTATCCATTTTCCTTAAATAAACCATATGGTATGCAGGGTTACCCAAATTGCTTAGGAAACTTATGAACCAGGAAAAGGAAAAAAAGTTTAAAGTGGAACCGGAAGTTACGACAATGCAGACATTTTTGTAGTTTCAAAGCAGCCCAAATGAAAAATACTGAGCTAAAAAGAGACCCCCCCCCCTCAAAGCCATGAAACCTAGCCAATAGGCAGCCAGAAAACTATTTAAGAACCACCCAAACCACATCTCTCTTGATGTCGTCTCCAAATTTTAAAGAAAAAAAACACCCATAGTCAAAACATTGCAAAAGGAATACCAAACACAAGTTAAGTGAAAAAATCATCATTTTGTGGACTATTTTAAAAGACAAGGTCTTAAGAAATAAAACAGGGTACAATCTTCATAATATTTCAAGAAAAAACAAATAATTACTGTCAGAGTCTTAATAATTTTCTAAAATGAACAATTAAAAATTAAAAAGTAAAATAATAAAGGAAAAGGAAGGGCACTTTAATATAGAACACACATAAGCCAAAACAAGTACCAGAAACATCAGCCCAAGGGCAAAGCTCCACGAACTTAAAAGGTCCAAATCTATAAGCTGATTATTAACTAATAAACTAATATACAAACATAAAGGAATGGTAAATTAATTAAACATCCGAGCTCAAACAATGTTCTTCGAGAAATTGTGCGTCATCCACTGATTTAAACCATTTAAATGATTTATCGAGTAAAACAACTCTTAAGCGAGTGGGGTACAGCAGAGTCGGTCTGAGATTCCTTTGATATAATTCCGACATCACCGATTTAAAATGCAATCTTTACCTTGGGACAATAATCTTCAACCAAACGAAACTTAAGATTTTGATGTTCCATAATTCCTTTATGACGAGCAATTCTAATTAAATGCTCTTTAGTACTCACATAGTGAAATCGAAGAATCACATAACAGGGTTTTAACTCTTTCGATGGTTTTGGTTTTAATGCCCGATGCACGCGATCGAGTACCGGAGGAGAGGTAAAGACTTCTGAGCCAAGGACTCCCATTAAGAATTGAGAGAAAAATTTAGTAAGGTCCCCACTCTCAACGTCTTCACTGAGTCCTATTATTTTGTCTGCGACTACGACTCTCCAAATCAATAATCCTAGCTTTATACTGCTCCAATGTATGAGTACTCGAATTTAATTTCTTTTCCAAAGAATTCAGTCTGGAATCTCTCTGTTTACCAGCTTCAGTAAGCTCGGAAATTTGCTGTTGTTGTTTCTTGTTCTCTTTTTCAAGTGCTATCAGTTTACCTTTATTCTCCTTCAACATTACTTCCAATGCAGCAAATCTCTTGTCAAGTTTTTCATCCAATAAATTTGAAGTAGCTTGCAAAGTGAGCTGAGGCTGTATAGGCTGATCTTCTTTCCTCCGGTTTCCATTACTGGTTTCCTTGCCTTCAGCTAATGCCTTTTTTGCTCTGGAAGTCATTTCCGTCGATTAAAATTCAGAATTAAAACATGTAAAGATGATAAAGACTCTTTGATGTATATAATAAAAGGGTGGTAAGGAAATTGAAAAATGACTGGAGCAGAGCCAAAAATGTGACCTACTTCATCTAGTACCACCAAGCGACTCCGCCATTTTCCTATCCAGTGGGTCCTTCCTAAAATCAGTGTTGGGGATCCTGGGTCCATTACTTTTCACATTATATAAATGATTTGGATGACAGAATAGATGGCTTTGTAGCCAAGATTGTGGATGATACAAAGATAAGTGGAGGGGCAGGTAGTGTTAGGGAAGCAGGAAGTCTGCAGAAGGATTTTGACAGATAGGACAATGGGTAAAGCAGTGGCAGATAGAATACAGTGTAGGAAAGTGAACGATCATGGACTTGGTACTGTATAGACTGTTTTCAAAAAGGGGAGTGAATTCAGAAATTGGAGGTGCAAAGGGACTTGGGAATCCTAGTGCAGGATTCGCTAAAGGATAACTTGAAGATAGAGTTGGTGGTAAGGAAGGCTAAAAGTTACAGGGAGAAGGCAGAAGAATGGGATTGAGAGGGAAAATAAATAAGCCATGATCAATGGTGGAGCAGACTCGATGGGCCACATTGCCTGGTTCTGCTCCTCTGTCTTACCATATGCTCTAAAATTTGAAGTATTTCAAAGCATCAGCTATTTAATAGGCCACCTCTTTTAAGCCCCTAGGATCAACGTCCATTAGGAGCCAAAGATTTCTTAGCCTTGACCACCAACCACTGTCCTGATGATTGTAATTTCACAGAGTTCTTCTTTCCCTTCAAAACCTTGGGTTATAGCTCTCTTGCGATGTTACTTCTATCTTTATAGTGAAAACCGATGCAAAATATCAGCTTCATTTATCCACTATATTAATGTTCATCATTATTCATTTCCTAAACTTGCTTCCTACAGGACCAATGTTCTCACTTCCTACAGGACCAATGTTCTCACTTCCTACAGGACCAATGTTCTCACTTCCTACAGGACCAACGTTCTCACTTCCTACAGGACCAACGTTCTCACTTCCTACAGGACCAACGTTCTCACTTCCGACAGGACCAACGCTCTCACTTCCTACAGGGCCAATGTTCTCACTTCCTACAGGACCAACGTTCTCACTTCCTACAGGACCAACATTCTCACTTCCTACTGGAACAACGTTCTCACTTCCGACAGGACCAATGCTCTCACTTCCGACAGGACCAACGTTCTCACTTCCTACTGGAACAACGTTCTCACTTCCGACAGGACCAATGTTCTCACTTCCTACTGGAACAGTGTTCTCACTTCCTACAGGACCAATGTTCTCACTTCCTAATAGACCAATGTTCTCACTTCCTACAGGACCAATGTTCTCACTTCCTACAGGACCAATGTTCTCACTTCCTACAGGACCAATGTTCTCACTTCCTACAGGGACAATGTTCTCACTTCCTAATGGACCAACGTTCTCACTTCCGACAGGACCAATGTTCTCACTTCCTACAGGACCAATGTTCTCACTTCTTACAGGACCAATGTTCTCACTTCCTACAGGGACAATGTTCTCATTTCCTACAGGGACAATGTTCTCATTTCCTACAGGACCAACGTTCTCACTTCCTACAGGAACAATGTCCTCACTTCCTACAGGACCAATGTTCTCACTTCCTACAGGACCAATGTTCTCACTTCCTACAGGACCAATGTTCTCACTCCCAACAGGAACAATGTTCGCACTTCCTACAGGACCAATGTTCTCACTTCCTACAGGACCAATGTTCTCACTTCTTACAGTACCAATGTTCTCACTTCCTACAGGGACTTCCTAATGAACCAATGTTCTCACTTCCTACAGGACCAACGTTCTCACTTCCTACAGGACCAATGTTCTCACTTCCGACAGGACCAACGTTCTCACTTCCGAAAGGACCAACGCTCTCACTTCCGAAAGGACCAGTGTTCTCACTTCCGACAGGACCAACGTTCTCACTTCCTACAGGACCAACGTTCTCACTTCCTACTGGACCAACGTTCTCACTTCCTACAGGACCAACGCTCTCACTTCCTACAGGGCCAATGTTCTCACTTCCTACAGGACCAATGTTCTCACTTCCTACAGGGACAATGTTCTCACTTCCTAATGGACCAACGTTCTCACTTCCGACAGGACCAACGTTCTCACTTCCTACAGGACCAATGTTCTCACTTCTTACAGGACCAATGTTCTCATTTCCTACTGGACCAAAGTTCTCACTTCCTACTGGACCAAAGTTCTCACTTCCTACTGGACCAAAGTTCTCACTTCCTACTGGATCAACGTTCTCACTTCCTACAGGACCAACGTTCTCACTTCCTACTGGACCAAAGTTCTCACTTCCTACTGGACCAAAGTTCTCACTTCCTACTGGACCAAAGTTCTCACTTCCTACTGGATCAACGTTCTCACTTCCTACAGGACCAACGTTCTCACTTCCTACTGGACCAAAGTTCTCACTTCCTACTGGACCAAAGTTCTCACTTCCTACTGGACCAAAGTTCTCACTTCCTACTGGACCAAAGTTCTCACTTCCTACTGGAACAATGTTCTCACTTCCGACAGGACCAATGTTCTCACTTCCTAATAGACCAATGTTCTCACTTCCTACAGGACCAATGTTCTCACTTCCTACAGGACCAATGTTCTCACTTCCTACAGGGACAATGTTCTCACTTCCTAATGGACCAACGTTCTCACTTCCGACAGGACCAATGTTCTCACTTCTTAATAGACCAATGTTCTCACTTCCTACAGGACCAATGTTCTCACTTCCTACAGGACCAATGTTCTCACTTCCTACAGGGACAATGTTCTCACTTCCTAATGGACCAACGTTCTCACTTCCGACAGGACCAATGTTCTCACTTCCTACAGGACCAATGTTCTCACTTCTTACAGGACCAATGATCTCACTTCTTACAGGACCAATGTTCTCACTTCTTACAGGACCAATGTTCTCACTTCCTACAGGGACAATGTTCTCATTTCCTACAGGACCAACATTCTCACTTCCTACAGGAACAATGTCCTCACTTCCTACTGGACCAAAGTTCTCACTTCCTAATGGAACAATGTTCTCACTTCCGACAGGACCAATGTTCTCACTTCCGACCGGACCAATGTTCTCACTTCCGACCGGACCAATGTTCTCACTCCCGACAGGAACAATGTTCTCACTCCCGACAGGAACAATGTTCTCACTTCCTACAGGAACAATGTCCTCACTTCCTAATGCACCAAAGTTCTCACTTCCTACTGGACCAAAGTTCTCACTTCCTACTGGACCAATGTTTTCACTTCCTACAGGACCAACGTTCTCACTTCTTACAGGAACAATGTCCTCACTTCCTAATGGACCAAAGTTCTCACTTCCTACTGGACCAATGTTCTCACTTCCTAATGGACCAACGTTCTCACTTCCTACAGGAACAATGCTCTCACTTCCTACAGGACCAATGTTCTAATTTCCTAATAGACCAATATTCTCATTTCCTACAGGGACAGTGTTCCCACTTCCTACAGGAACAATGTTCTCACTCCCAACAGGAACAATGTTCTCACTTCCTACAGGACCAATGTTCTCACTTCCTACAGGACCAATGTTCTCACTTCCTACAGGAACAATGTTCTCACTTCCGACAGGAACAATGTTCTCACTTCCGACAGGAACAATGTTCTCACTTCCGACAGGAACAATGTTCTCACTTCCAACAGGGACAATGTTCTCATTTCCTACAGGGACAGTGTTCTCACTTCCTAATGGACCAATGTTCTCACTTCCGACAGGAACAATGTTCTCACTCCCGACAGGAACAATGTTCTCACTTCCGACAGGAACAATGTTCTCACTTCCTACTGGAACAACGTTCTCACTTCCTACAGGACCAATGTTCTCACTTCCTACAGGACCAATGTTCTCACTTCCTACAGGGACCAACGTTCTCACTTCTTACAGGACCAATGTTCTCACTTCCTACAGGGACAATGTTCTCATTTCCTACAGGGACAATGTTCTCATTTCCTACAGGACCAACGTTCTCACTTCCTACAGGAACAATGTCCTCACTTCCTACAGGACCAATGTTCTCACTTCCTACAGGACCAATGTTCTCACTTCCTACAGGACCAATGTTCTCACTCCCAACAGGAACAATGTTCGCACTTCCTACAGGACCAATGTTCTCACTTCCTACAGGACCAATGTTCTCACTTCCTACAGTACCAATGTTCTCACTTCCTACAGGGACTTCCTAATGAACCAATGTTCTCACTTCCTACAGGACCAACGTTCTCACTTCCTACAGGACCAATGTTCTCACTTCCTACTGGACCAAAGTTCTCACTTCCTACTGGACCAACGTTCTCACTTCCTACTGGATCAACGTTCTCACTTCCTACTGGATCAACGTTTTCACTTCCTACAGGACCAACGTTCTCACTTCCTACAGGAACAATGTCCTCACTTCCTACTGGACCAAAGTTCTCACTTCCTAATGGAACAATGTTCTCACTTCCGACAGGACCAATGTTCTCACTTCCGACCGGACCAATGTTCTCACTCCCGACAGGAACAATGTTCTCACTCCCGACAGGAACAATGTTCTCACTTCCTACAGGAACAATGTCCTCACTTCCTAATGCACCAAAGTTCTCACTTCCTACTGGACCAAAGTTCTCACTTCCTACTGGACCAAAGTTCTCACTTCCTACTGGACCAATGTTCTCACTTCCTACAGGACCAACGTTCTCACTTCTTACAGGAACAATGTCCTCACTTCCTAATGGACCAAAGTTCTCACTTCCTACTGGACCAATGTTCTCACTTCCTAATGGACCAACGTTCTCACTTCCTACAGGAACAATGCTCTCACTTCCTACAGGACCAATGTTCTAATTTCCTAATAGACCAATATTCTCATTTCCTACAGGGACAGTGTTCTCACTTCCTACAGGAACAATGTTCTCACTCCCAACAGGAACAATGTTCTCACTTCCTACAGGACCAATGTTCTCACTTCCTACAGGACCAATGTTCTCACTTCCGACAGGACCAATGTTCTCACTTCCGACAGGAACAATGTTCTCACTTCCGACAGGAACAATGTTCTCACTTCCGACAGGAACAATGTTCTCACTTCCAACAGGGACAATGTTCTCATTTCCTACAGGGACAGTGTTCTCACTTCCTAATGGACCAATGTTCTCACTTCCGACAGGAACAATGTTCTCACTCCCGACAGGAACAATGTTCTCACTTCCGACAGGAACAATGTTCTCACTTCCTACAGGACCAATGTTCTCACTTCCTACAGGACCAATGTTCTCACTTCCTACAGGACCAATGTTCTCACTTCCTACAGGGACAATGTTCTCACTTCCTAATGAACCAATGTTCTCACTTCCTACAGGACCAACGTTCTCACTTCCTACAGGACCAATGTTCTCACTTCCGACAGGACCAACGTTCTCACTTCCGAAAGGACCAATGCTCTCACTTCCTACAGGACCAGTGTTCTCACTTCCGACAGGACCAACGTTCTCACTTCCTACAGGACCAACGTTCTCACTTCCTACAGGACCAACGCTCTCACTTCCTACAGGACCAACGTTCTCACTTCCTACAGGAACAACGTTCTCACTTCCTACAGGAACAACGTTCTCACTTCCTACTGGAACAACGTTCTCATTTCCGACAGGACCAATGTTCTCACTTCCTACTGGAACAACGTTCTCACTTCCGACAGGACCAATGTTCTCACTTCCTACTGGAACAATGTTCTCACTTCCAACAGGACCAATGTTCTCACTTCCGACAGGACCAACGTTCTAACTTCCGACAGGACCAATGTTCACACTTCCTAATAGACCAATGTTCTCACTTCCTACAGGACCAACGTTCTCACTTCCGACAGGACCAACGTTCTCACTTCCGACAGGACCAATGCTCTCACTTCCTACAGGGCCAATGTTCTCACTTCCTACAGGACCAACGTTCTCACTTCCAACAGGACCAACGTTCTCACTTCCGACAGGACCAACGCTCTCCCTTCCTACAGGGCCAACGTTCTCACTTCCTACAGGACCAACGTTCTCACTTCCTACAGGACCAACGTTCTCACTTCCTACAGGACCAACGTTCTCACTTCCGACAGGACCAACGCTCTCACTTCCTACAGGGCCAATGTTCTCACTTCCTACAGGACCAATGTTCTCACTTCCTACAGGACCAACATTCTCACTTCCTACTGGAACAACGTTCTCACTTCCGACAGGACCAATGCTCTCACTTCCGACAGGACCAACGTTCTCACTTCCTACTGGAACAACGTTCTCACTTCCGACAGGACCAATGTTCTCACTTCCTACTGGAACAGTGTTCTCACTTCCTACAGGACCAATGTTCTCACTTCCTAATAGACCAATGTTCTCACTTCCTACAGGACCAATGTTCTCACTTCCTACAGGACCAATGTTCTCACTTCCTACAGGACCAATGTTCTCACTTCCTACAGGGACAATGTTCTCACTTCCTAATGGACCAACGTTCTCACTTCCGACAGGACCAATGTTCTCACTTCCTACAGGACCAATGTTCTCACTTCTTACAGGACCAATGTTCTCACTTCCTACAGGGACAATGTTCTCATTTCCTACAGGGACAATGTTCTCATTTCCTACAGGACCAACGTTCTCACTTCCTACAGGAACAATGTCCTCACTTCCTACAGGACCAATGTTCTCACTTCCTACAGGACCAATGTTCTCACTTCCTACAGGACCAATGTTCTCACTTCCTACAGGACCAATGTTCTCACTCCCAACAGGACCAATGTTCGCACTTCCTACAGGACCAATGTTCTCACTTCCTACAGTACCAATGTTCTCACTTCCTACAGGGACTTCCTAATGAACCAATGTTCTCACTTCCTACAGGACCAACGTTCTCACTTCCTACAGGACCAATGTTCTCACTTCCGACAGGACCAACGTTCTCACTTCCGAAAGGACCAGTGTTCTCACTTCCGACAGGACCAACGTTCTCACTTCCTACAGGACCAACGTTCTCACTTCCTACTGGACCAACGTTCTCACTTCCTACAGGAACAATGTTCTCACTTCCTACAGGACCAATGTTCTCACTTCCTACAGGACCAATGTTCTCACTTCCTACAGGGACAATGTTCTCACTTCCTAATGAACCAATGTTCTCACTTCCTACAGGACCAACGTTCTCACTTCCTACAGGACCAATGTTCTCACTTCCGACAGGACCAACGTTCTCACTTCCGAAAGGACCAATGCTCTCACTTCCTACAGGACCAGTGTTCTCACTTCCGACAGGACCAACGTTCTCACTTCCTACAGGACCAACGTTCTCACTTCCTACAGGACCAACGCTCTCACTTCCTACAGGACCAACGTTCTCACTTCCTACAGGACCAACGTTCTCACTTCCTACAGGACCAATGTTCTCACTCCCAACAGGAACAATGTTCGCACTTCCTACAGGACCAATGTTCTCACTTCCTACAGGACCAATGTTCTCACTTCCTACAGGACCAATGTTCTCACTTCCTACAGTACCAATGTTCTCACTTCCTACAGGGACTTCCTAATGAACCAATGTTCTCACTTCCTACAGGACCAACGTTCTCACTTCCTACAGGACCAATGTTCTCACTTCCTACTGGACCAAAGTTCTCACTTCCTACTGGACCAACGTTCTCACTTCCTACTGGATCAACGTTCTCACTTCCTACTGGATCAACGTTCTCACTTCCTACTGGATCAACGTTTTCACTTCCTACAGGACCAACGTTCTCACTTCCTACAGGAACAATGTCCTCACTTCCTACTGGACCAAAGTTCTCACTTCCTAATGGAACAATGTTCTCACTTCCGACAGGACCAATGTTCTCACTTCCGACAGGACCAATGTTCTCACTTCCGACCGGACCAATGTTCTCACTCCCGACAGGAACAATGTTCTCACTCCCGACAGGAACAATGTTCTCACTTCCTACAGGAACAATGTCCTCACTTCCTAATGCACCAAAGTTCTCACTTCCTACTGGACCAAAGTTCTCACTTCCTACTGGACCAAAGTTCTCACTTCCTACTGGACCAATGTTCTCACTTCCTACAGGACCAACGTTCTCACTTCTTACAGGAACAATGTCCTCACTTCCTAATGGACCAAAGTTCTCACTTCCTACTGGACCAATGTTCTCACTTCCTAATGGACCAACGTTCTCACTTCCTACAGGAACAATGCTCTCACTTCCTACAGGACCAATGTTCTAATTTCCTAATAGACCAATATTCTCATTTCCTACAGGGACAGTGTTCTCACTTCCTACAGGAACAATGTTCTCACTCCCAACAGGAACAATGTTCTCACTTCCTACAGGACCAATGTTCTCACTTCCTACAGGACCAATGTTCTCACTTCCGACAGGACCAATGTTCTCACTTCCGACAGGAACAATGTTCTCACTTCCGACAGGAACAATGTTCTCACTTCCAACAGGGACAATGTTCTCATTTCCTACAGGGACAGTGTTCTCACTTCCTAATGGACCAATGTTCTCACTTCCGACAGGAACAATGTTCTCACTTCCTACAGGAACAATGTTCTCACTTCCTACAGGACCAATGTTCTCACTTCCTACAGGACCAATGTTCTCACTTCCTACAGGGACAATGTTCTCACTTCCTAATGAACCAATGTTCTCACTTCCTACAGGACCAACGTTCTCACTTCCTGCAGGACCAATGTTCTCACTTCCGACAGGACCAACGTTCTCACTTCCGAAAGGACCAATGCTCTCACTTCCTACAGGACCAGTGTTCTCACTTCCGACAGGACCAACGTTCTCACTTCCTACAGGACCAACGTTCTCACTTCCTACAGGACCAACGCTCTCACTTCCTACAGGACCAACGTTCTCACTTCCTACAGGACCAACGTTCTCACTTCCTACAGGAACAACGTTCTCACTTCCTACAGGAACAACGTTCTCACTTCCTACTGGAACAACGTTCTCATTTCCGACAGGACCAATGTTCTCACTTCCTACTGGAACAACGTTCTCACTTCCGACAGGACCAATGTTCTCACTTCCTACTGGAACAATGTTCTCACTTCCAACAGGACCAATGTTCTCACTTCCGACAGGACCAACGTTCTAACTTCCGACAGGACCAATGTTCACACTTCCTAATAGACCAATGTTCTCACTTCCTACAGGACCAACGTTCTCACTTCCGACAGGACCAACGTTCTCACTTCCGACAGGACCAATGTTCTCACTTCCTACAGGACCAACATTCTCACTTCCTACTGGAACAACGTTCTCACTTCCGACAGGACCAATGCTCTCACTTCCGACAGGACCAACGTTCTCACTTCCTACTGGAACAAAGTTCTCACTTCCGACAGGACCAATGTTCTCACTTCCTACTGGAACAGTGTTCTCACTTCCTACAGGACCAATGTTCTCACTTCCTAATAGACCAATGTTCTCACTTCCTACAGGACCAATGTTCTCACTTCCTACAGGACCAATGTTCTCACTTCCTACAGGACCAATGTTCTCACTTCCTACAGGGACAATGTTCTCACTTCCTAATGGACCAACGTTCTCACTTCCGACAGGACCAATGTTCTCACTTCCTACAGGACCAATGTTCTCACTTCTTACAGGACCAATGTTCTCACTTCCTACAGGGACAATGTTCTCATTTCCTACAGGGACAATGTTCTCATTTCCTACAGGACCAACGTTCTCACTTCCTACAGGAACAATGTCCTCACTTCCTACAGGACCAATGTTCTCACTTCCTACAGGACCAATGTTCTCACTTCCTACAGGACCAATGTTCTCACTCCCAACAGGACCAACGTTCTCACTTCCGACAGGACCAACGCTCTCCCTTCCTACAGGGCCAACGTTCTCACTTCCTACAGGACCAACGTTCTCACTTCCGACAGGACCAACGCTCTCACTTCCTACAGGGCCAATGTTCTCACTTCCTACAGGACCAACGTTCTCACTTCCTACAGGACCAACATTCTCACTTCCTACTGGAACAACGTTCTCACTTCCGACAGGACCAATGCTCTCACTTCCGACAGGACCAACGTTCTCACTTCCTACTGGAACAACGTTCTCACTTCCGACAGGACCAATGTTCTCACTTCCTACTGGAACAGTGTTCTCACTTCCTACAGGACCAATGTTCTCACTTCCTAATAGACCAATGTTCTCACTTCCTACAGGACCAATGTTCTCACTTCCTACAGGACCAATGTTCTCACTTCCTACAGGACCAATGTTCTCACTTCCTACAGGGACAATGTTCTCACTTCCTAATGGACCAACGTTCTCACTTCCGACAGGACCAATGTTCTCACTTCCTACAGGACCAATGTTCTCACTTCTTACAGGACCAATGTTCTCACTTCCTACAGGGACAATGTTCTCATTTCCTACAGGGACAATGTTCTCATTTCCTACAGGACCAACGTTCTCACTTCCTACAGGAACAATGTCCTCACTTCCTACAGGACCAATGTTCTCACTTCCTACAGGACCAATGTTCTCACTTCCTACAGGACCAATGTTCTCACTCCCAACAGGACCAATGTTCGCACTTCCTACAGGACCAATGTTCTCACTTCCTACAGTACCAATGTTCTCACTTCCTACAGGGACTTCCTAATGAACCAATGTTCTCACTTCCTACAGGACCAACGTTCTCACTTCCTACAGGACCAATGTTCTCACTTCCGACAGGACCAACGTTCTCACTTCCGAAAGGACCAGTGTTCTCACTTCCGACAGGACCAACGTTCTCACTTCCTACAGGACCAACGTTCTCACTTCCTACTGGACCAACGTTCTCACTTCCTACAGGAACAATGTTCTCACTTCCTACAGGACCAATGTTCTCACTTCCTACAGGACCAATGTTCTCACTTCCTACAGGGACAATGTTCTCACTTCCTAATGAACCAATGTTCTCACTTCCTACAGGACCAACGTTCTCACTTCCTACAGGACCAATGTTCTCACTTCCGACAGGACCAACGTTCTCACTTCCGAAAGGACCAATGCTCTCACTTCCTACAGGACCAGTGTTCTCACTTCCGACAGGACCAACGTTCTCACTTCCTACAGGACCAACGTTCTCACTTCCTACAGGACCAACGCTCTCACTTCCTACAGGACCAACGTTCTCACTTCCTACAGGACCAACGTTCTCACTTCCTACAGGACCAATGTTCTCACTCCCAACAGGAACAATGTTCGCACTTCCTACAGGACCAATGTTCTCACTTCCTACAGGACCAATGTTCTCACTTCCTACAGTACCAATGTTCTCACTTCCTACAGGGACTTCCTAATGAACCAATGTTCTCACTTCCTACAGGACCAACGTTCTCACTTCCTACAGGACCAATGTTCTCACTTCCTACTGGACCAAAGTTCTCACTTCCTACTGGACCAACGATCTCACTTCCTACTGGATCAACGTTCTCACTTCCTACTGGATCAACGTTCTCACTTCCTACTGGATCAACGTTTTCACTTCCTACAGGACCAACGTTCTCACTTCCTACAGGAACAATGTCCTCACTTCCTACTGGACCAAAGTTCTCACTTCCTAATGGAACAATGTTCTCACTTCCGACAGGACCAATGTTCTCACTTCCGACAGGACCAATGTTCTCACTTCCGACCGGACCAATGTTCTCACTCCCGACAGGAACAATGTTCTCACTCCCGACAGGAACAATGTTCTCACTTCCTACAGGAACAATGTCCTCACTTCCTAATGCACCAAAGTTCTCACTTCCTACTGGACCAAAGTTCTCACTTCCTACTGGACCAAAGTTCTCACTTCCTACTGGACCAATGTTCTCACTTCCTACAGGACCAACGTTCTCACTTCTTACAGGAACAATGTCCTCACTTCCTAATGGACCAAAGTTCTCACTTCCTACTGGACCAATGTTCTCACTTCCTAATGGACCAACGTTCTCACTTCCTACAGGAACAATGCTCTCACTTCCTACAGGACCAATGTTCTAATTTCCTAATAGACCAATATTCTCATTTCCTACAGGGACAGTGTTCTCACTTCCTACAGGAACAATGTTCTCACTCCCAACAGGAACAATGTTCTCACTTCCTACAGGACCAATGTTCTCACTTCCTACAGGACCAATGTTCTCACTTCCGACAGGACCAATGTTCTCACTTCCGACAGGAACAATGTTCTCACTTCCGACAGGAACAATGTTCTCACTTCCGACAGGAACAATGTTCTCACTTCCAACAGGGACAATGTTCTCATTTCCTACAGGGACAGTGTTCTCACTTCCTAATGGACCAATGTTCTCACTTCCGACAGGAACAATGTTCTCACTCCCGACAGGAACAATGTTCTCACTTCCGACAGGAACAATGTTCTCACTTCCTACAGGAACAATGTTCTCACTTCCTACAGGACCAATGTTCTCACTTCCTACAGGACCAATGTTCTCACTTCCTACAGGGACAATGTTCTCACTTCCTAATGAACCAATGTTCTCACTTCCTACAGGACCAACGTTCTCACTTCCTACAGGACCAATGTTCTCACTTCCGACAGGACCAACGTTCTCACTTCCGAAAGGACCAATGCTCTCACTTCCTACAGGACCAGTGTTCTCACTTCCGACAGGACCAACGTTCTCACTTCCTACAGGACCAACGTTCTCACTTCCTACAGGACCAACGCTCTCACTTCCTACAGGACCAACGTTCTCACTTCCTACAGGAACAACGTTCTCACTTCCTACAGGAACAACGTTCTCACTTCCTACTGGAACAACGTTCTCATTTCCGACAGGACCAATGTTCTCACTTCCTACTGGAACAACGTTCTCACTTCCGACAGGACCAATGTTCTCACTTCCTACTGGAACAATGTTCTCACTTCCAACAGGACCAATGTTCTCACTTCCGACAGGACCAACGTTCTAACTTCCGACAGGACCAATGTTCACACTTCCTAATAGACCAATGTTCTCACTTCCTACAGGACCAACGTTCTCACTTCCGACAGGACCAACGTTCTCACTTCCGACAGGACCAATGCTCTCACTTCCTACAGGGCCAATGTTCTCACTTCCTACAGGACCAACGTTCTCACTTCCAACAGGACCAACGTTCTCACTTCCGACAGGACCAACGCTCTCCCTTCCTACAGGGCCAACGTTCTCACTTCCTACAGGACCAACGTTCTCACTTCCGACAGGACCAACGCTCTCACTTCCTACAGGGCCAATGTTCTCACTTCCTACAGGACCAACGTTCTCACTTCCTACAGGACCAACATTCTCACTTCCTACTGGAACAACGTTCTCACTTCCGACAGGACCAATGCTCTCACTTCCGACAGGACCAACGTTCTCACTTCCTACTGGAACAACGTTCTCACTTCCGACAGGACCAATGTTCTCACTTCCTACTGGAACAGTGTTCTCACTTCCTACAGGACCAATGTTCTCACTTCCTAATAGACCAATGTTCTCACTTCCTACAGGACCAATGTTCTCACTTCCTACAGGACCAATGTTCTCACTTCCTACAGGACCAATGTTCTCACTTCCTACAGGGACAATGTTCTCACTTCCTAATGGACCAACGTTCTCACTTCCGACAGGACCAATGTTCTCACTTCCTACAGGACCAATGTTCTCACTTCTTACAGGACCAATGTTCTCACTTCCTACAGGGACAATGTTCTCATTTCCTACAGGGACAATGTTCTCATTTCCTACAGGACCAACGTTCTCACTTCCTACAGGAACAATGTCCTCACTTCCTACAGGACCAATGTTCTCACTTCCTACAGGACCAATGTTCTCACTTCCTACAGGACCAATGTTCTCACTCCCAACAGGACCAATGTTCGCACTTCCTACAGGACCAATGTTCTCACTTCCTACAGTACCAATGTTCTCACTTCCTACAGGGACTTCCTAATGAACCAATGTTCTCACTTCCTACAGGACCAACGTTCTCACTTCCTACAGGACCAATGTTCTCACTTCCTACAGGACCAATGTTCTCACTTCCGACAGGACCAACGTTCTCACTTCCGAAAGGACCAGTGTTCTCACTTCCGACAGGACCAACGTTCTCACTTCCTACAGGACCAACGTTCTCACTTCCTACTGGACCAACGTTCTCACTTCCTACAGGAACAATGTTCTCACTTCCTACAGGACCAATGTTCTCACTTCCTACAGGACCAATGTTCTCACTTCCTACAGGGACAATGTTCTCAATTCCTAATGAACCAATGTTCTCACTTCCTACAGGACCAACGTTCTCACTTCCTACAGGACCAATGTTCTCACTTCCGACAGGACCAACGTTCTCACTTCCGAAAGGACCAATGCTCTCACTTCCTACAGGACCAGTGTTCTCACTTCCGACAGGACCAACGTTCTCACTTCCTACAGGACCAACGTTCTCACTTCCTACAGGACCAACGTTCTCACTTCCTACAGGACCAACGTTCTCACTTCCTACAGGAACAACGTTCTCACTTCCTACAGGAACAACGTTCTCACTTCCTACAGGAACAACGTTCTCACTTCCTACTGTAACAACGTTCTCATTTCCGACAGGACCAATGTTCTCACTTCCTACTGGAACAACGTTCTCACTTCCGACAGGACCAATGTTCTCACTTCCTACTGGAACAATGTTCTCACTTCCAACAGGACCAATGTTCTCACTTCCGACAGGACCAACGTTCTAACTTCCGACAGGACCAATGTTCACACTTCCTAATAGACCAATGTTCTCACTTCCTACAGGACCAACGTTCTCACTTCCGACAGGACCAACGTTCTCACTTCCGACAGGACCAATGCTCTCACTTCCTACAGGGCCAATGTTCTCACTTCCTACAGGACCAACGTTCTCACTTCCAACAGGACCAACGTTCTCCCTTCCGACAGGACCAACGCTCTCACTTCCTACAGGGCCAATGTTCTCACTTCCTACAGGACCAACGTTCTCACTTCCTACAGGACCAACGTTCTCACTTCCGACAGGACCAATGCTCTCACTTCCTACAGGGCCAATGTTCTCACTTCCTACAGGACCAACGTTCTCACTTCCTACAGGACCAACATTCTCACTTCCTACTGGAACAACGTTCTCACTTCCGACAGGACCAATGCTCTCACTTCCGACAGGACCAACGTTCTCACTTCCTACTGGAACAACGTTCTCACTTCCGACAGGACCAATGTTCTCACTTCCTACTGGAACAGTGTTCTCACTTCCTACAGGACCAATGTTCTCACTTCCTAACAGACCAATGTTCTCACTTCCTACAGGACCAATGTTCTCACTTCCTACAGGACCAATGTTCTCACTTCCTACAGGACCAATGTTCTCACTTCCTACAGGGACAATGTTCTCACTTCCTAATGGACCAACGTTCTCACTTCCGACAGGACCAATGTTCTCACTTCCTACAGGACCAACGCTCTCACTTCCTACAGGACCAACGTTCTCACTTCCTACAGGACCAACGTTCTCACTTCCTACAGGACCAACGTTCTCACTTCCTACAGGAACAACGTTCTCACTTCCTACAGGAACAACGTTCTCACTTCCTACAGGAACAACGTTCTCACTTCCTACAGGACCAACGTTCTCACTTCCTACTGGAACAACGTTCTCACTTCCGACAGGACCAATGCTCTCACTTCCGACAGGACCAACGTTCTCACTTCCTACTGGAACAACGTTCTCACTTCCGACAGGACCAATGTTCTCACTTCCTACTGGAACAGTGTTCTCACTTCCTACAGGACCAATGTTCTCACTTCCTAACAGACCAATGTTCTCACTTCCTACAGGACCAATGTTCTCACTTCCTACAGGACCAATGTTCTCACTTCCTACAGGACCAATGTTCTCACTTCCTACAGGGACAATGTTCTCACTTCCTAATGGACCAACGTTCTCACTTCCGACAGGACCAATGTTCTCACTTCTTAATAGACCAATGTTCTCACTTCCTACAGGACCAATGTTCTCACTTCCTACAGGACCAATGTTCTCACTTCCTACAGGGACAATGTTCTCACTTCCTAATGGACCAACGTTCTCACTTCCGACAGGACCAATGTTCTCACTTCCTACAGGACCAATGTTCTCACTTCTTACAGGACCAATGATCTCACTTCTTACAGGACCAATGTTCTCACTTCTTACAGGACCAATGTTCTCACTTCCTACAGGGACAATGTTCTCATTTCCTACAGGACCAACGTTCTCACTTCCTACAGGAACAATGTCCTCACTTCCTACTGGACCAAAGTTCTCACTTCCTAATGGAACAATGTTCTCACTTCCGACAGGACCAATGTTCTCACTTCCGACCGGACCAATGTTCTCACTTCCGACCGGACCAATGTTCTCACTCCCGACAGGAACAATGTTCTCACTCCCGACAGGAACAATGTTCTCACTTCCTACAGGAACAATGTCCTCACTTCCTAATGCACCAAAGTTCTCACTTCCTACTGGACCAAAGTTCTCACTTCCTACTGGACCAAAGTTCTCACTTCCTACTGGACCAATGTTTTCACTTCCTACAGGACCAACGTTCTCACTTCTTACAGGAACAATGTCCTCACTTCCTAATGGACCAAAGTTCTCACTTCCTACTGGACCAATGTTCTCACTTCCTAATGGACCAACGTTCTCACTTCCTAAAGGAACAATGCTCTCACTTCCTACAGGACCAATGTTCTAATTTCCTAATAGACCAATATTCTCATTTCCTACAGGGACAGTGTTCCCACTTCCTACAGGAACAATGTTCTCACTCCCAACAGGAACAATGTTCTCACTTCCTACAGGACCAATGTTCTCACTTCCTACAGGACCAATGTTCTCACTTCCTACAGGAACAATGTTCTCACTTCCGACAGGACCAATGTTCTCACTTCCGACAGGAACAATGTTCTCACTTCCGACAGGAACAATGTTCTCACTTCCGACAGGAACAATGTTCTCACTTCCAACAGGGACAATGTTCTCATTTCCTACAGGGACAGTGTTCTCACTTCCTAATGGACCAATGTTCTCACTTCCGACAGGAACAATGTTCTCACTCCCGACAGGAACAATGTTCTCACTTCCGACAGGAACAATGTTCTCACTTCCTACTGGAACAACGTTCTCACTTCCTACAGGACCAATGTTCTCACTTCCTACAGGACCAATGTTCTCACTTCCTACAGGGACAATGTTCTCACTTCCTAATGGACCAACGTTCTCACTTCCGACAGGACCAATGTTCTCACTTCCTACAGGACCAATGTTCTCACTTCTTACAGGACCAATGTTCTCACTTCCTACAGGGACAATGTTCTCATTTCCTACAGGGACAATGTTCTCATTTCCTACAGGACCAACGTTCTCACTTCCTACAGGAACAATGTCCTCACTTCCTACAGGACCAATGTTCTCACTTCCTACAGGACCAATGTTCTCACTCCCAACAGGAACAATGTTCGCACTTCCTACAGGACCAATGTTCTCACTTCCTACAGGACCAATGTTCTCACTTCCTACAGTACCAATGTTCTCACTTCCTACAGGGACTTCCTAATGAACCAATGTTCTCACTTCCTACAGGACCAACGTTCTCACTTCCTACAGGACCAATGTTCTCACTTCCTACTGGACCAAAGTTCTCACTTCCTACTGGACCAAAGTTCTCACTTCCTACTGGACCAACGTTCTCACTTCCTACTGGATCAACGTTCTCACTTCCTACTGGATCAACGTTCTCACTTCCTACTGGATCAACGTTTTCACTTCCTACAGGACCAACGTTCTCACTTCCTACAGGAACAATGTCCTCACTTCCTACTGGACCAAAGTTCTCACTTCCTAATGGAACAATGTTCTCACTTCCGACAGGACCAATGTTCTCACTTCCGACCGGACCAATGTTCTCACTCCCGACAGGAACAATGTTCTCACTCCCGACAGGAACAATGTTCTCACTTCCTACAGGAACAATGTCCTCACTTCCTAATGCACCAAAGTTCTCACTTCCTACTGGACCAAAGTTCTCACTTCCTACTGGACCAAAGTTCTCACTTCCTACTGGACCAATGTTCTCACTTCCTACAGGACCAACGTTCTCACTTCTTACAGGAACAATGTCCTCACTTCCTAATGGACCAAAGTTCTCACTTCCTACTGGACCAATGTTCTCACTTCCTACAGGACCAACGTTCTCACTTCCGACAGGACCAACGTTCTCACTTCCGACAGGACCAATGCTCTCACTTCCTACTGGGCCAATGTTCTCACTTCCTACAGGACCAACGTTCTCACTTCCAACAGGACCAACGTTCTCACTTCCGACAGGACCAACGCTCTCACTTCCTACAGGGCCAATGTTCTCACTTCCTACAGGACCAACGTTCTCACTTCCTACAGGACCAACGTTCTCACTTCCGACAGGACCAACGCTCTCACTTCCTACAGGGCCAATGTTCTCACTTCCTACAGGACCAACGTTCTCACTTCCTACAGGACCAACATTCTCACTTCCTACTGGAACAACATTCTCACTTCCGACAGGACCAATGCTCTCACTTCCGACAGGACCAACGTTCTCACTTCCTACTGGAACAACGTTCTCACTTCCGACAGGACCAATGTTCTCACTTCCTACTGGAACAGTGTTCTCACTTCCTACAGGACCAATGTTCTCACTTCCTAACAGACCAATGTTCTCACTTCCTACAGGACCAATGTTCTCACTTCCTACAGGACCAATGTTCTCACTTCCTACAGGGACAATGTTCTCACTTCCTAATGGACCAACGTTCTCACTTCCGACAGGACCAATGTTCTCACTTCCTACAGGACCAACGCTCTCACTTCCTACAGGACCAACGTTCTCACTTCCTACAGGACCAACGTTCTCACTTCCTACATGACCAATGTTCTCACTTCCTACAGGAACAACGTTCTCACTTCCTACAGGACCAACATTCTCACTTCCTACTGGAACAACGTTCTCACTTCCGACAGGACCAATGCTCTCACTTCCGACAGGACCAACGTTCTCACTTCCTACTGGATCAACGTTCTCACTTCCTACTGGATCAACGTTTTCACTTCCTACAGGACCAACGTTCTCACTTCCTACAGGAACAATGTCCTCACTTCCTACTGGACCAAAGTTCTCACTTCCTAATGGAACAATGTTCTCACTTCCGACAGGACCAATGTTCTCACTTCCGACCGGACCAATGTTCTCACTCCCGACAGGAACAATGTTCTCACTCCCGACAGGAACAATGTTCTCACTTCCTACAGGAACAATGTCCTCACTTCCTAATGCACCAAAGTTCTCACTTCCTACTGGACCAAAGTTCTCACTTCCTACTGGACCAAAGTTCTCACTTCCTACTGGACCAATGTTCTCACTTCCGACAGGACCAATGTTCTCACTTCCTACAGGACCAATGTTCTCACTTCTTACAGGACCAATGATCTCACTTCTTACAGGACCAATGTTCTCACTTCTTACAGGACCAATGTTCTCACTTCCTACAGGGACAATGTTCTCATTTCCTACAGGACCAACGTTCTCACTTCCTACAGGAACAATGTCCTCACTTCCTACTGGAACAATGTTCTCACTTCCGACAGGACCAATGTTCTCACTTCCGACCGGACCAATGTTCTCACTTCCGACCGGACCAATGTTCTCACTCCCGACAGGAACAATGTTCTCACTCCCGACAGGAACAATGTTCTCACTTCCTACAGGAACAATGTCCTCACTTCCTAATGCACCAAAGTTCTCACTTCCTACTGGACCAAAGTTCTCACTTCCTACTGGACCAAAGTTCTCACTTCCTACTGGACCAATGTTCTCACTTCCGACAGGACCAATGTTCTCACTTCCTACAGGACCAATGTTCTCACTTCTTACAGGACCAATGATCTCACTTCTTACAGGACCAATGTTCTCACTTCTTACAGGACAAATGTTCTCACTTCCTACAGGGACAATGTTCTCATTTCCTACAGGACCAACGTTCTCACTTCCTACAGGAACAATGTCCTCACTTCCTACTGGACCAAAGTTCTCACTTCCTAATGGAACAATGTTCTCACTTCCGACAGGACCAATGTTCTCACTTCCGACCGGACCAATGTTCTCACTTCCGACCGGACCAATGTTCTCACTCCCGACAGGAACAATGTTCTCACTCCCGACAGGAACAATGTTCTCACTCCCGACAGGAACAATGTTCTCACTTCTTACAGGAACAATGTCCTCACTTCCTAATGCACCAAAGTTCTCACTTCCTACTGGACCAAAGTTCTCACTTCCTACTGGACCAAAGTTCTCACTTCCTACTGGACCAATGTTTTCACTTCCTACAGGACCAACGTTCTCACTTCTTACAGGAACAATGTCCTCACTTCCTAATAGACCAATATTCTCAATTCCTACAGGGACAGTGTTCCCACTTCCTACAGGAACAATGTTCTCACTCCCAACAGGAACAATGTTCTCACTTCCTACAGGACCAATGTTCACACTTCCTACAGGAACAATGTTCTCACTCCCGACAGGAACAATGTTCTCACTCCCGACAGGAACAATGTTCTCACTTCCTACAGGAACAATGTCCTTACTTCCTAATGCACCAAAGTTCTCACTTCCTACTGGACCAAAGTTCTCACTTCCTACTGGACCAAAGTTCTCACTTCCTACTGGACCAATGTTTTCACTTCCTACAGGACCAACGTTCTCACTTCTTACAGGAACAATGTCCTCACTTCCTAATGGACCAAAGTTCTCACTTCCTACTGGACCAATGTTCTCACTTCCTAATGGACCAACGTTCTCACTTCCTACAGGAACAATGCTCTCACTTCCTACAGGACCAATGTTCTAATTTCCTAATAGACCAATATTCTCATTTCCTACAGGGACAGTGTTCCCACTTCCTACAGGAACAATGTTCTCACTCCCAACAGGAACAATGTTCTCACTTCCTACAAGACCAATGTTCTCACTTCCTACAGGACCAATGTTCTCACTTCCTACAGGAACAATGTTCTCACTTCCGACAGGACCAATGTTCTCACTTCCGACAGGAACAATGTTCTCACTTCCGACAGGAACAATGTTCTCACTTCCGACAGGAACAATGTTCTCACTTCCAACAGGGACAATGTTCTCATTTCCTACAGGGACAGTGTTCTCACTTCCTAATGGACCAATGTTCTCACTTCCGACAGGAACAATGTTCTCACTCCCGACAGGAACAATGTTCTCACTTCCGACAGGAACAATGTTCTCACTTCCTACTGGAACAACGTTCTCACTTCCTACAGGACCAATGTTCTCACTTCCTACAGGACCAATGTTCTCACTTCCTACAGGGACAATGTTCTCACTTCCTAATGGACCAACGTTCTCACTTCCGACAGGACCAATGTTCTCACTTCCTACAGGACCAATGTTCTCACTTCTTACAGGACCAATGTTCTCACTTCCTACAGGGACAATGTTCTCATTTCCTACAGGGACAATGTTCTCATTTCCTACAGGACCAACGTTCTCACTTCCTACAGGAACAATGTCCTCACTTCCTACAGGACCAATGTTCTCACTTCCTACAGGACCAATGTTCTCACTTCCTACAGGACCAATGTTCTCACTCCCAACAGGAACAATGTTCGCACTTCCTACAGGACCAATGTTCTCACTTCCTACAGGACCAATGTTCTCACTTCCTACAGGACCAATGTTCTCACTTCCTACAGTACCAATGTTCTCACTTCCTACAGGGACTTCCTAATGAACCAATGTTCTCACTTCCTACAGGACCAACGTTCTCACTTCCTACAGGACCAATGTTCTCACTTCCTACTGGACCAAAGTTCTCACTTCCTACTGGACCAAAGTTCTCACTTCCTACTGGACCAACGTTCTCACTTCCTACTGGATCAACGTTCTCACTTCCTACTGGATCAACGTTCTCACTTCCTACAGGACCAACGTTCTCACTTCCTACAGGAACAATGTCCTCACTTCCTACTGGACCAAAGTTCTCACTTCCTAATGGAACAATGTTCTCACTTCCGACAGGACCAATGTTCTCACTTCCGACCGGACCAATGTTCTCACTCCCGACAGGAACAATGTTCGCACTTCCTACAGGACCAATGTTCTCACTTCCTACAGGACCAATGTTCTCACTTCCTACAGTACCAATGCTCTCACTTCCTACAGGGACTTCCTAATGAACCAATGTTCTCACTTCCTACAGGACCAACGTTCTCACTTCCTACAGGACCAATGTTCTCACTTCCTACTGGACCAAAGTTCTCACTTCCTACTGGACCAACGTTCTCACTTCCTACTTGATCAACGTTCTCACTTCCTACTGGATCAACGTTCTCACTTCCTACAGGACCAACGTTCTCACTTCCTACAGGACCAACGTTCTCACTTCCTACAGGAACAATGTTCTCACTTCCTACAGGACCAATGTTCTCACTTCCTACAGGGACAATGTTCTCACTTCCTAATGGACCAACGTTCTCACTTCCGACAGGACCAATGTTCTCACTTCCTACAGGACCAATGTTCTCACTTCTTACAGGACCAATGATCTCACTTCTTACAGGACCAATGTTCTCACTTCTTACAGGACCAATGTTCTCACTTCCTACAGGGACAATGTTCTCATTTCCTACAGGACCAACGTTCTCACTTCCTACAGGAACAATGTCCTCACTTCCTACTGGACCAAAGTTCTCACTTCCTAATGGAACAATGTTCTCACTTCCGACAGGACCAATGTTCTCACTTCCGACCGGACCAATGTTCTCACTTCCGACCGGACCAATGTTCTCACTCCCGACAGGAACAATGTTCTCACTCCCGACAGGAACAATGTTCTCACTCCCGACAGGAACAATGTTCTCACTTCCTACAGGAACAATGTCCTCACTTCCTAATGCACCAAAGTTCTCACTTCCTACTGGACCAAAGTTCTCACTTCCTACTGGACCAAAGTTCTCACTTCCTACTGGACCAATGTTTTCACTTCCTACAGGACCAACGTTCTCACTTCTTACAGGAACAATGTCCTCACTTCCTAATGGACCAAAGTTCTCACTTCCTACTGGACCAATGTTCTCACTTCCTAATGGACCAACGTTCTCACTTCCTAAAGGAACAATGCTCTCACTTCCTACAGGACCAATGTTCTAATTTCCTAATAGACCAATATTCTCATTTCCTACAGGGACAGTGTTCCCACTTCCTACAGGAACAATGTTCTCACTCCCAACAGGAACAATGTTCTCACTTCCTACAGGACCAATGTTCTCACTTCCTACAGGACCAATGTTCTCACTTCCTACAGGAACAATGTTCTCACTTCCGACAGGACCAATGTTCTCACTTCCGACAGGAACAATGTTCTCACTTCCGACAGGAACAATGTTCTCACTTCCGACAGGAACAATGTTCTCACTTCCAACAGGGACAATGTTCTCATTTCCTACAGGGACAGTGTTCTCACTTCCTAATGGACCAATGTTCTCACTTCCGACAGGAACAATGTTCTCACTCCCGACAGGAACAATGTTCTCACTTCCGACAGGAACAATGTTCTCACTTCCTACTGGAACAACGTTCTCACTTCCTACAGGACCAATGTTCTCACTTCCTACAGGACCAATGTTCTCACTTCCTACAGGGACAATGTTCTCACTTCCTAATGGACCAACGTTCTCACTTCCGACAGGACCAATGTTCTCACTTCCTACAGGACCAATGTTCTCACTTCTTACAGGACCAATGTTCTCACTTCCTACAGGGACAATGTTCTCATTTCCTACAGGGACAATGTTCTCATTTCCTACAGGACCAACGTTCTCACTTCCTACAGGAACAATGTCCTCACTTCCTACAGGACCAATGTTCTCACTTCCTACAGGACCAATGTTCTCACTTCCTACAGGACCAATGTTCTCACTCCCAACAGGAACAATGTTCGCACTTCCTACAGGACCAATGTTCTCACTTCCTACAGGACCAATGTTCTCACTTCCTACAGTACCAATGTTCTCACTTCCTACAGGGACTTCCTAATGAACCAATGTTCTCACTTCCTACAGGACCAACGTTCTCACTTCCTACAGGACCAATGTTCTCACTTCCTACTGGACCAAAGTTCTCACTTCCTACTGGACCAAAGTTCTCACTTCCTACTGGACCAACGTTCTGACTTCCTACTGGATCAACGTTCTCACTTCCTACTGGATCAACATTCTCACTTCCTACTGGATCAACGTTTTCACTTCCTACAGGACCAACGTTCTCACTTCCTACAGGAACAATGTCCTCACTTCCTACTGGACCAAAGTTCTCACTTCCTAATGGAACAATGTTCTCACTTCCGACAGGACCAATGTTCTCACTTCCGACCGGACCAATGTTCTCACTCCCGACAGGAACAATGTTCTCACTCCCGACAGGAACAATGTTCTCACTTCCTACAGGAACAATGTCCTCACTTCCTAATGCACCAAAGTTCTCACTTCCTACTGGACCAAAGTTCTCACTTCCTACTGGACCAAAGTTCTCACTTCCTACTGGACCAATGTTCTCACTTCCTACAGGACCAACGTTCTCACTTCTTACAGGAACAATGTCCTCACTTCCTAATGGACCAAAGTTCTCACTTCCTACTGGACCAATGTTCTCACTTCCTACAGGACCAACGTTCTCACTTCCGACAGGACCAACGTTCTCACTTCCGACAGGACCAATGCTCTCACTTCCTACAGGGCCAATGTTCTCACTTCCTACAGGACCAACGTTCTCACTTCCAACAGGACCAACGTTCTCACTTCCGACAGGACCAACGCTCTCACTTCCTACAGGGCCAATGTTCTCACTTCCTACAGGACCAACGTTCTCACTTCCTACAGGACCAACGTTCTCACTTCCGACAGGACCAACGCTCTCACTTCCTACAGGGCCAATGTTCTCACTTCCTACAGGACCAACGTTCTCACTTCCTACAGGACCAACATTCTCACTTCCTACTGGAACAACGTTCTCACTTCCGACAGGACCAATGCTCTCACTTCCGACAGGACCAACGTTCTCACTTCCTACTGGAACAACGTTCTCACTTCCGACAGGACCAATGTTCTCACTTCCTACTGGAACAGTGTTCTCACTTCCTACAGGACCAATGTTCTCACTTCCTAACAGACCAATGTTCTCACTTCCTACAGGACCAATGTTCTCACTTCCTACAGGACCAATGTTCTCACTTCCTACAGGACCAATGTTCTCACTTCCTACAGGGACAATGTTCTCACTTCCTAATGGACCAACGTTCTCACTTCCGACAGGACCAATGTTCTCACTTCCTACAGGACCAACGCTCTCACTTCCTACAGGACCAACGTTCTCACTTCCTACAGGACCAACGTTCTCACTTCCTACAGGACCAACGTTCTCACTTCCTACAGGAACAACGTTCTCACTTCCTACAGGACCAACATTCTCACTTCCTACTGGAACAACGTTCTCACTTCCGACAGGACCAATGCTCTCACTTCCGACAGGACCAACGTTCTCACTTCCTACTGGATCAACGTTCTCACTTCCTACTGGATCAACGTTTTCACTTCCTACAGGACCAACGTTCTCACTTCCTACAGGAACAATGTCCTCACTTCCTACTGGACCAAAGTTCTCACTTCCTAATGGAACAATGTTCTCACTTCCGACAGGACCAATGTTCTCACTTCCGACCGGACCAATGTTCTCACTCCCGACAGGAACAATGTTCTCACTCCCGACAGGAACAATGTTCTCACTTCCTACAGGAACAATGTCCTCACTTCCTAATGCACCAAAGTTCTCACTTCCTACTGGACCAGAGTTCTCACTTCCTACTGGACCAAAGTTCTCACTTCCTACTGGACCAATGTTCTCACTTCCGACAGGACCAATGTTCTCACTTCCTACAGGACCAACGTTCTCACTTCCTACAGGAACAATGTCCTCACTTCCTACTGGACCAAAGTTCTCACTTCCTAATGGAACAATGTTCTCACTTCCGACAGGACCAATGTTCTCACTTCTGACCGGACCAATGTTCTCACTTCCGACCGGACCAATGTTCTCACTCCCGACAGGAACAATGTTCTCACTCCCGACAGGAACAATGTTCTCACTCCCGACAGGAACAATGTTCTCACTTCTTACAGGAACAATGTCCTCACTTCCTAATGCACCAAAGTTCTCACTTCCTACTGGACCAAAGTTCTCACTTCCTACTGGACCAAAGTTCTCACTTCCTACTGGACCAATGTTTTCACTTCCTACAGGACCAACGTTCTCACTTCTTACAGGAACAATGTCCTCACTTCCTAATAGACCAATATTCTCAATTCCTACAGGGACAGTGTTCCCACTTCCTACAGGAACAATGTTCTCACTCCCAACAGGAACAATGTTCTCACTTCCTACAGGACCAATGTTCTCACTTCCTACAGGAACAATGTTCTCACTCCCGACAGGAACAATGTTCTCACTCCCGACAGGAACAATGTTCTCACTTCCTACAGGAACAATGTCCTTACTTCCTAATGCACCAAAGTTCTCACTTCCTACTGGACCAAAGTTCTCACTTCCTACTGGACCAAAGTTCTCACTTCCTACTGGACCAATGTTTTCACTTCCTACAGGACCAACGTTCTCACTTCTTACAGGAACAATGTCCTCACTTCCTAATGGACCAAAGTTCTCACTTCCTACTGGACCAATGTTCTCACTTCCTAATGGACCAACGTTCTCACTTCCTACAGGAACAATGCTCTCACTTCCTACAGGACCAATGTTCTAATTTCCTAATAGACCAATATTCTCATTTCCTACAGGGACAGTGTTCCCACTTCCTACAGGAACAATGTTCTCACTCCCAACAGGAACAATGTTCTCACTTCCTACAGGACCAATGTTCTCACTTCCTACAGGACCAATGTTCTCACTTCCTACAGGACCAATGTTCTCACTTCCGACAGGACCAATGTTCTCACTTCCGACAGGAACAATGTTCTCACTTCCGACAGGAACAATGTTCTCACTTCCGACAGGAACAATGTTCTCACTTCCAACAGGGACAATGTTCTCATTTCCTACAGGGACAGTGTTCTCACTTCCTAATGGACCAATGTTCTCACTTCCGACAGGAACAATGTTCTCACTCCCGACAGGAACAATGTTCTCACTTCCGACAGGAACAATGTTCTCACTTCCTACTGGAACAACGTTCTCACTTCCTACAGGACCAATGTTCTCACTTCCTACAGGACCAATGTTCTCACTTCCTACAGGGACAATGTTCTCACTTCCTAATGGACCAACGTTCTCACTTCCGACAGGACCAATGTTCTCACTTCCTACAGGACCAATGTTCTCACTTCTTACAGGACCAATGTTCTCACTTCCTACAGGGACAATGTTCTCATTTCCTACAGGGACAATGTTCTCATTTCCTACAGGACCAACGTTCTCACTTCCTACAGGAACAATGTCCTCACTTCCTACAGGACCAATGTTCTCACTTCCTACAGGACCAATGTTCTCACTTCCTACAGGACCAATGTTCTCACTCCCAACAGGAACAATGTTCGCACTTCCTACAGGACCAATGTTCTCACTTCCTACAGGACCAATGTTCTCACTTCCTACAGGACCAATGTTCTCACTTCCTACAGTACCAATGTTCTCACTTCCTACAGGGACTTCCTAATGAACCAATGTTCTCACTTCCTACAGGACCAACGTTCTCACTTCCTACAGGACCAATGTTCTCACTTCCTACTGGACCAAAGTTCTCACTTCCTACTGGACCAAAGTTCTCACTTCCTACTGGACCAACGTTCTCACTTCCTACTGGATCAACGTTCTCACTTCCTACTGGATCAACGTTCTCACTTCCTACAGGACCAACGTTCTCACTTCCTACAGGAACAATGTCCTCACTTCCTACTGGACCAAAGTTCTCACTTCCTAATGGAACAATGTTCTCACTTCCGACAGGACCAATGTTCTCACTTCCGACCGGACCAATGTTCTCACTCCCGACAGGAACAATGTTCGCACTTCCTACAGGACCAATGTTCTCACTTCCTACAGGACCAATGTTCTCACTTCCTACAGTACCAATGCTCTCACTTCCTACAGGGACTTCCTAATGAACCAATGTTCTCACTTCCTACAGGACCAACGTTCTCACTTCCTACAGGACCAATGTTCTCACTTCCTACTGGACCAAAGTTCTCACTTCCTACTGGACCAAAGTTCTCACTTCCTACTGGACCAACGTTCTCACTTCCTACTGGATCAACGTTCTCACTTCCTACTGGATCAACGTTCTCACTTCCTACAGGACCAACGTTCTCACTTCCTACAGGACCAACGTTCTCACTTCCTACAGGAACAATGTTCTCACTTCCTACAGGACCAATGTTCTCACTTCCTACAGGGACAATGTTCTCACTTCCTAATGGACCAACGTTCTCACTTCCGACAGGACCAATGTTCTCACTTCCTACAGGACCAATGTTCTCACTTCTTACAGGACCAATGATCTCACTTCTTACAGGACCAATGTTCTCACTTCTTACAGGACCAATGTCCTCACTTCCTACTGGACCAAAGTTCTCACTTCCTAATGGAACAATGTTCTCACTTCCGACAGGACCAATGTTCTCACTTCCGACCGGACCAATGTTCTCACTCCCGACAGGAACAATGTTCTCACTCCCGACAGGAACAATGTTCTCACTTCCTACAGGAACAATGTCCTCACTTCCTAATGCACCAAAGTTCTCACTTCCTACTGGACCAGAGTTCTCACTTCCTACTGGACCAAAGTTCTCACTTCCTACTGGACCAATGTTCTCACTTCCGACAGGACCAATGTTCTCACTTCCTACAGGACCAACGTTCTCACTTCCTACAGGAACAATGTCCTCACTTCCTACTGGACCAAAGTTCTCACTTCCTAATGGAACAATGTTCTCACTTCCGACAGGACCAATGTTCTCACTTCCGACCGGACCAATGTTCTCACTTCCGACCGGACCAATGTTCTCACTCCCGACAGGAACAATGTTCTCACTCCCGACAGGAACAATGTTCTCACTCCCGACAGGAACAATGTTCTCACTTCTTACAGGAACAATGTCCTCACTTCCTAATGCACCAAAGTTCTCACTTCCTACTGGACCAAAGTTCTCACTTCCTACTGGACCAAAGTTCTCACTTCCTACTGGACCAATGTTTTCACTTCCTACAGGACCAACGTTCTCACTTCTTACAGGAACAATGTCCTCACTTCCTAATAGACCAATATTCTCAATTCCTACAGGGACAGTGTTCCCACTTCCTACAGGAACAATGTTCTCACTCCCAACAGGAACAATGTTCTCACTTCCTACAGGACCAATGTTCTCACTTCCTACAGGAACAATGTTCTCACTCCCGACAGGAACAATGTTCTCACTCCCGACAGGAACAATGTTCTCACTTCCTACAGGAACAATGTCCTTACTTCCTAATGCACCAAAGTTCTCACTTCCTACTGGACCAAAGTTCTCACTTCCTACTGGACCAAAGTTCTCACTTCCTACTGGACCAATGTTTTCACTTCCTACAGGACCAACGTTCTCACTTCTTACAGGAACAATGTCCTCACTTCCTAATGGACCAAAGTTCTCACTTCCTACTGGACCAATGTTCTCACTTCCTAATGGACCAACGTTCTCACTTCCTACAGGAACAATGCTCTCACTTCCTACAGGACCAATGTTCTAATTTCCTAATAGACCAATATTCTCATTTCCTACAGGGACAGTGTTCCCACTTCCTACAGGAACAATGTTCTCACTCCCAACAGGAACAATGTTCTCACTTCCTACAGGACCAATGTTCTCACTTCCTACAGGACCAATGTTCTCACTTCCTACAGGACCAATGTTCTCACTTCCGACAGGACCAATGTTCTCACTTCCGACAGGAACAATGTTCTCACTTCCGACAGGAACAATGTTCTCACTTCCGACAGGAACAATGTTCTCACTTCCAACAGGGACAATGTTCTCATTTCCTACAGGGACAGTGTTCTCACTTCCTAATGGACCAATGTTCTCACTTCCGACAGGAACAATGTTCTCACTCCCGACAGGAACAATGTTCTCACTTCCGACAGGAACAATGTTCTCACTTCCTACTGGAACAACGTTCTCACTTCCTACAGGACCAATGTTCTCACTTCCTACAGGACCAATGTTCTCACTTCCTACAGGGACAATGTTCTCACTTCCTAATGGACCAACGTTCTCACTTCCGACAGGACCAATGTTCTCACTTCCTACAGGACCAATGTTCTCACTTCTTACAGGACCAATGTTCTCACTTCCTACAGGGACAATGTTCTCATTTCCTACAGGGACAATGTTCTCATTTCCTACAGGACCAACGTTCTCACTTCCTACAGGAACAATGTCCTCACTTCCTACAGGACCAATGTTCTCACTTCCTACAGGACCAATGTTCTCACTTCCTACAGGACCAATGTTCTCACTCCCAACAGGAACAATGTTCGCACTTCCTACAGGACCAATGTTCTCACTTCCTACAGGACCAATGTTCTCACTTCCTACAGGACCAATGTTCTCACTTCCTACAGTACCAATGTTCTCACTTCCTACAGGGACTTCCTAATGAACCAATGTTCTCACTTCCTACAGGACCAACGTTCTCACTTCCTACAGGACCAATGTTCTCACTTCCTACTGGACCAAAGTTCTCACTTCCTACTGGACCAAAGTTCTCACTTCCTACTGGACCAACGTTCTCACTTCCTACTGGATCAACGTTCTCACTTCCTACTGGATCAACGTTCTCACTTCCTACAGGACCAACGTTCTCACTTCCTACAGGAACAATGTCCTCACTTCCTACTGGACCAAAGTTCTCACTTCCTAATGGAACAATGTTCTCACTTCCGACAGGACCAATGTTCTCACTTCCGACCGGACCAATGTTCTCACTCCCGACAGGAACAATGTTCGCACTTCCTACAGGACCAATGTTCTCACTTCCTACAGGACCAATGTTCTCACTTCCTACAGTACCAATGCTCTCACTTCCTACAGGGACTTCCTAATGAACCAATGTTCTCACTTCCTACAGGACCAACGTTCTCACTTCCTACAGGACCAATGTTCTCACTTCCTACTGGACCAAAGTTCTCACTTCCTACTGGACCAAAGTTCTCACTTCCTACTGGACCAACGTTCTCACTTCCTACTGGATCAACGTTCTCACTTCCTACTGGATCAACGTTCTCACTTCCTACAGGACCAACGTTCTCACTTCCTACAGGACCAACGTTCTCACTTCCTACAGGAACAATGTTCTCACTTCCTACAGGACCAATGTTCTCACTTCCTACAGGGACAATGTTCTCACTTCCTAATGGACCAACGTTCTCACTTCCGACAGGACCAATGTTCTCACTTCCTACAGGACCAATGTTCTCACTTCTTACAGGACCAATGATCTCACTTCTTACAGGACCAATGTTCTCACTTCTTACAGGACCAATGTTCTCACTTCCTACAGGGACAATGTTCTCATTTCCTACAGGACCAACGTTCTCACTTCCTACAGGAACAATGTCCTCACTTCCTACTGGACCAAAGTTCTCACTTCCTAATGGAACAATGTTCTCACTTCCGACAGGACCAATGTTCTCACTTCCGACCGGACCAATGTTCTCACTTCCGACCGGACCAATGTTCTCACTCCCGACAGGAACAATGTTCTCACTCCCGACAGGAACAATGTTCTCACTCCCGACAGGACCAATGTTCTCACTTCCTACTGGACCAAAGTTCTCACTTCCTACTGGACCAAAGTTCTCACTTCCTACTGGACCAAAGTTCTCACTTCCTACTGGACCAAAGTTCTCACTTCCTACTGGACCAATGTTTTCACTTCCTACAGGACCAACGTTCTCACTTCTTACAGGAACAATGTCCTCACTTCCTAATGGACCAAAGTTCTCACTTCCTACTGGACCAATGTTCTCACTTCCTAATGGACCAACGTTCTCACTTCCTAAAGGAACAATGCTCTCACTTCCTACAGGACCAATGTTCTAATTTCCTAATAGACCAATATTCTCCTTTCCTACAGGGACAGTGTTCCCACTTCCTACAGGAACAATGTTCTCACTCCCAACAGGAACAATGTTCTCACTTCCTACAGGACCAATGTTCTCACTTCCTACAGGACCAATGTTCTCACTTCCTACAGGAACAATGTTCTCACTTCCGACAGGACCAATGTTCTCACTTCCGACAGGAACAATGTTCTCACTTCCGACAGGAACAATGTTCTCACTTCCGACAGGAACAATGTTCTCACTTCCAACAGGGACAATGTTCTCATTTCCTACAGGGACAGTGTTCTCACTTCCTAATGGACCAATGTTCTCACTTCCGACAGGAACAATGTTCTCACTCCCGACAGGAACAATGTTCTCACTTCCGACAGGAACAATGTTCTCACTTCCTACTGGAACAACGTTCTCACTTCCTACAGGACCAATGTTCTCACTTCCTACAGGACCAATGTTCTCACTTCCTACAGGGACAATGTTCTCACTTCCTAATGGACCAACGTTCTCACTTCCGACAGGACCAATGTTCTCACTTCCTACAGGACCAATGTTCTCACTTCTTACAGGACCAATGTTCTCACTTCCTACAGGGACAATGTTCTCATTTCCTACAGGGACAATGTTCTCATTTCCTACAGGACCAACGTTCTCACTTCCTACAGGAACAATGTCCTCACTTCCTACAGGACCAATGTTCTCACTTCCTACAGGACCAATGTTCTCACTTCCTACAGGACCAATGTTCTCACTCCCAACAGGAACAATGTTCGCACTTCCTACAGGACCAATGTTCTCACTTCCTACAGGACCAATGTTCTCACTTCCTACAGTACCAATGTTCTCACTTCCTACAGGGACTTCCTAATGAACCAATGTTCTCACTTCCTACAGGACCAACGTTCTCACTTCCTACAGGACCAATGTTCTCACTTCCTACTGGACCAAAGTTCTCACTTCCTACTGGACCAAAGTTCTCACTTCCTACTGGACCAACGTTCTCACTTCCTACTGGATCAACGTTCTCACTTCCTACTGGATCAACATTCTCACTTCCTACTGGATCAACGTTTTCACTTCCTACAGGACCAACGTTCTCACTTCCTACAGGAACAATGTCCTCACTTCCTACTGGACCAAAGTTCTCACTTCCTAATGGAACAATGTTCTCACTTCCGACAGGACCAATGTTCTCACTTCCGACCGGACCAATGTTCTCACTCCCGACAGGAACAATGTTCTCACTCCCGACAGGAACAATGTTCTCACTTCCTACAGGAACAATGTCCTCACTTCCTAATGCACCAAAGTTCTCACTTCCTACTGGACCAACGTTCTCACTTCCTACTGGATCAACGTTCTCACTTCCTACTGGATCAACGTTCTCACTTCCTACAGGACCAACGTTCTCACTTCCTACAGGACCAACGTTCTCACTTCCTACAGGAACAATGTTCTCACTTCCTACAGGACCAATGTTCTCACTTCCTACAGGGACAATGTTCTCACTTCCTAATGGACCAACGTTCTCACTTCCGACAGGACCAATGTTCTCACTTCCTACAGGACCAATGTTCTCACTTCTTACAGGACCAATGATCTCACTTCTTACAGGACCAATGTTCTCACTTCTTACAGGACCAATGTTCTCACTTCCTACAGGGACAATGTTCTCATTTCCTACAGGACCAACGTTCTCACTTCCTACAGGAACAATGTCCTCACTTCCTACTGGACCAAAGTTCTCACTTCCTAATGGAACAATGTTCTCACTTCCGACAGGACCAATGTTCTCACTTCCGACCGGACCAATGTTCTCACTTCCGACCGGACCAATGTTCTCACTCCCGACAGGAACAATGTTCTCACTCCCGACAGGAACAATGTTCTCACTCCCGACAGGACCAATGTTCTCACTTCCTACTGGACCAAAGTTCTCACTTCCTACTGGACCAAAGTTCTCACTTCCTACTGGACCAAAGTTCTCACTTCCTACTGGACCAAAGTTCTCACTTCCTACTGGACCAATGTTTTCACTTCCTACAGGACCAACGTTCTCACTTCTTACAGGAACAATGTCCTCACTTCCTAATGGACCAAAGTTCTCACTTCCTACTGGACCAATGTTCTCACTTCCTAATGGACCAACGTTCTCACTTCCTAAAGGAACAATGCTCTCACTTCCTACAGGACCAATGTTCTAATTTCCTAATAGACCAATATTCTCCTTTCCTACAGGGACAGTGTTCCCACTTCCTACAGGAACAATGTTCTCACTCCCAACAGGAACAATGTTCTCACTTCCTACAGGACCAATGTTCTCACTTCCTACAGGACCAATGTTCTCACTTCCTACAGGAACAATGTTCTCACTTCCGACAGGACCAATGTTCTCACTTCCGACAGGAACAATGTTCTCACTTCCGACAGGAACAATGTTCTCACTTCCGACAGGAACAATGTTCTCACTTCCAACAGGGACAATGTTCTCATTTCCTACAGGGACAGTGTTCTCACTTCCTAATGGACCAATGTTCTCACTTCCGACAGGAACAATGTTCTCACTCCCGACAGGAACAATGTTCTCACTTCCGACAGGAACAATGTTCTCACTTCCTACTGGAACAACGTTCTCACTTCCTACAGGACCAATGTTCTCACTTCCTACAGGACCAATGTTCTCACTTCCTACAGGGACAATGTTCTCACTTCCTAATGGACCAACGTTCTCACTTCCGACAGGACCAATGTTCTCACTTCCTACAGGACCAATGTTCTCACTTCTTACAGGACCAATGTTCTCACTTCCTACAGGGACAATGTTCTCATTTCCTACAGGGACAATGTTCTCATTTCCTACAGGACCAACGTTCTCACTTCCTACAGGAACAATGTCCTCACTTCCTACAGGACCAATGTTCTCACTTCCTACAGGACCAATGTTCTCACTTCCTACAGGACCAATGTTCTCACTCCCAACAGGAACAATGTTCGCACTTCCTACAGGACCAATGTTCTCACTTCCTACAGGACCAATGTTCTCACTTCCTACAGTACCAATGTTCTCACTTCCTACAGGGACTTCCTAATGAACCAATGTTCTCACTTCCTACAGGACCAACGTTCTCACTTCCTACAGGACCAATGTTCTCACTTCCTACTGGACCAAAGTTCTCACTTCCTACTGGACCAAAGTTCTCACTTCCTACTGGACCAACGTTCTCACTTCCTACTGGATCAACGTTCTCACTTCCTACTGGATCAACATTCTCACTTCCTACTGGATCAACGTTTTCACTTCCTACAGGACCAACGTTCTCACTTCCTACAGGAACAATGTCCTCACTTCCTACTGGACCAAAGTTCTCACTTCCTAATGGAACAATGTTCTCACTTCCGACAGGACCAATGTTCTCACTTCCGACCGGACCAATGTTCTCACTCCCGACAGGAACAATGTTCTCACTCCCGACAGGAACAATGTTCTCACTTCCTACAGGAACAATGTCCTCACTTCCTAATGCACCAAAGTTCTCACTTCCTACTGGACCAAAGTTCTCACTTCCTACTGGACCAAAGTTCTCACTTCCTACTGGACCAATGTTCTCACTTCCTACAGGACCAACGTTCTCACTTCTTACAGGAACAATGTCCTCACTTCCTAATGGACCAAAGTTCTCACTTCCTACTGGACCAATGTTCTCACTTCCTACAGGACCAACGTTCTCACTTCCGACAGGACCAACGTTCTCACTTCCGACAGGACCAATGCTCTCACTTCCTACAGGGCCAATGTTCTCACTTCCTACAGGACCAACGTTCTCACTTCCAACAGGACCAACGTTCTCACTTCCGACAGGACCAACGCTCTCACTTCCTACAGGGCCAATGTTCTCACTTCCTACAGGACCAACGTTCTCACTTCCTACAGGACCAACGTTCTCACTTCCGACAGGACCAACGCTCTCACTTCCTACAGGGCCAATGTTCTCACTTCCTACAGGACCAACGTTCTCACTTCCTACAGGACCAACATTCTCACTTCCTACTGGAACAACGTTCTCACTTCCGACAGGACCAATGCTCTCACTTCCGACAGGACCAACGTTCTCACTTCCTACTGGAACAACGTTCTCACTTCCGACAGGACCAATGTTCTCACTTCCTACTGGAACAGTGTTCTCACTTCCTACAGGACCAATGTTCTCACTTCCTAACAGACCAATGTTCTCACTTCCTACAGGACCAATGTTCTCACTTCCTACAGGACCAATGTTCTCACTTCCTACAGGGACAATGTTCTCACTTCCTAATGGACCAACGTTCTCACTTCCGACAGGACCAATGTTCTCACTTCCTACAGGACCAACGCTCTCACTTCCTACAGGACCAACGTTCTCACTTCCTACAGGACCAACGTTCTCACTTCCTACAGGACCAACGTTCTCACTTCCTACAGGAACAACGTTCTCACTTCCTACAGGACCAACATTCTCACTTCCTACTGGAACAACGTTCTCACTTCCGACAGGACCAATGCTCTCACTTCCGACAGGACCAACGTTCTCACTTCCTACTGGATCAACGTTCTCACTTCCTACTGGATCAACGTTTTCACTTCCTACAGGACCAACGTTCTCACTTCCTACAGGAACAATGTCCTCACTTCCTACTGGACCAAAGTTCTCACTTCCTAATGGAACAATGTTCTCACTTCCGACAGGACCAATGTTCTCACTTCCGACCGGACCAATGTTCTCACTCCCGACAGGAACAATGTTCTCACTCCCGACAGGAACAATGTTCTCACTTCCTACAGGAACAATGTCCTCACTTCCTAATGCACCAAAGTTCTCACTTCCTACTGGACCAGAGTTCTCACTTCCTACTGGACCAAAGTTCTCACTTCCTACTGGACCAATGTTCTCACTTCCGACAGGACCAATGTTCTCACTTCCTACAGGACCAATGTTCTCACTTCTTACAGGACCAATGATCTCACTTCTTACAGGACCAATGTTCTCACTTCTTACAGGACCAATGTTCTCACTTCCTACAGGGACAATGTTCTCATTTCCTACAGGACCAACGTTCTCACTTCCTACAGGAACAATGTCCTCACTTCCTACTGGAACAATGTTCTCACTTCCGACAGGACCAATGTTCTCACTTCCGACCGGACCAATGTTCTCACTTCCGACCGGACCAATGTTCTCACTCCCGACAGGAACAATGATCTCACTCCCGACAGGAACAATGTTCTCACTTCCTACAGGAACAATGTCCTCACTTCCTAATGCACCAAAGTTCTCACTTCCTACTGGACCAAAGTTCTCACTTCCTACTGGACCAAAGTTCTCACTTCCTACTGGACCAATGTTCTCACTTCCGACAGGACCAATGTTCTCACTTCCTACAGGACCAATGTTCTCACTTCTTACAGGACCAATGATCTCACTTCTTACAGGACCAATGTTCTCACTTCTTACAGGACAAATGTTCTCACTTCCTACAGGGACAATGTTCTCATTTCCTACAGGACCAACGTTCTCACTTCCTACAGGAACAATGTCCTCACTTCCTACTGGACCAAAGTTCTCACTTCCTAATGGAACAATGTTCTCACTTCCGACAGGACCAATGTTCTCACTTCCGACCGGACCAATGTTCTCACTTCCGACCGGACCAATGTTCTCACTCCCGACAGGAACAATGTTCTCACTCCCGACAGGAACAATGTTCTCACTCCCGACAGGAACAATGTTCTCACTTCTTACAGGAACAATGTCCTCACTTCCTAATGCACCAAAGTTCTCACTTCCTACTGGACCAAAGTTCTCACTTCCTACTGGACCAAAGTTCTCACTTCCTACTGGACCAATGTTTTCACTTCCTACAGGACCAACGTTCTCACTTCTTACAGGAACAATGTCCTCACTTCCTAATAGACCAATATTCTCAATTCCTACAGGGACAGTGTTCCCACTTCCTACAGGAACAATGTTCTCACTCCCAACAGGAACAATGTTCTCACTTCCTACAGGACCAATGTTCTCACTTCCTACAGGAACAATGTTCTCACTCCCGACAGGAACAATGTTCTCACTCCCGACAGGAACAATGTTCTCACTTCCTACAGGAACAATGTCCTTACTTCCTAATGCACCAAAGTTCTCACTTCCTACTGGACCAAAGTTCTCACTTCCTACTGGACCAAAGTTCTCACTTCCTACTGGACCAATGTTTTCACTTCCTACAGGACCAACGTTCTCACTTCTTACAGGAACAATGTCCTCACTTCCTAATGGACCAAAGTTCTCACTTCCTACTGGACCAATGTTCTCACTTCCTAATGGACCAACGTTCTCACTTCCTACAGGAACAATGCTCTCACTTCCTACAGGACCAATGTTCTAATTTCCTAATAGACCAATATTCTCATTTCCTACAGGGACAGTGTTCCCACTTCCTACAGGAACAATGTTCTCACTCCCAACAGGAACAATGTTCTCACTTCCTACAGGACCAATGTTCTCACTTCCTACAGGACCAATGTTCTCACTTCCTACAGGAACAATGTTCTCACTTCCGACAGGACCAATGTTCTCACTTCCGACAGGAACAATGTTCTCACTTCCGACAGGAACAATGTTCTCACTTCCGACAGGAACAATGTTCTCACTTCCAACAGGGACAATGTTCTCATTTCCTACAGGGACAGTGTTCTCACTTCCTAATGGACCAATGTTCTCACTTCCGACAGGAACAATGTTCTCACTCCCGACAGGAACAATGTTCTCACTTCCGACAGGAACAATGTTCTCACTTCCTACTGGAACAACGTTCTCACTTCCTACAGGACCAATGTTCTCACTTCCTACAGGACCAATGTTCTCACTTCCTACAGGGACAATGTTCTCACTTCCTAATGGACCAACGTTCTCACTTCCGACAGGACCAATGTTCTCACTTCCTACAGGACCAATGTTCTCACTTCTTACAGGACCAATGTTCTCACTTCCTACAGGGACAATGTTCTCATTTCCTACAGGGACAATGTTCTCATTTCCTACAGGACCAACGTTCTCACTTCCTACAGGAACAATGTCCTCACTTCCTACAGGACCAATGTTCTCACTTCCTACAGGACCAATGTTCTCACTTCCTACAGGACCAATGTTCTCACTCCCAACAGGAACAATGTTCGCACTTCCTACAGGACCAATGTTCTCACTTCCTACAGGACCAATGTTCTCACTTCCTACAGTACCAATGTTCTCACTTCCTACAGGGACTTCCTAATGAACCAATGTTCTCACTTCCTACAGGACCAACGTTCTCACTTCCTACAGGACCAATGTTCTCACTTCCTACTGGACCAAAGTTCTCACTTCCTACTGGACCAAAGTTCTCACTTCCTACTGGACCAACGTTCTCACTTCCTACTGGATCAACGTTCTCACTTCCTACTGGATCAACGTTCTCACTTCCTACAGGACCAACGTTCTCACTTCCTACAGGAACAATGTCCTCACTTCCTACTGGACCAAAGTTCTCACTTCCTAATGGAACAATGTTCTCACTTCCGACAGGACCAATGTTCTCACTTCCGACCGGACCAATGTTCTCACTCCCGACAGGAACAATGTTCGCACTTCCTACAGGACCAATGTTCTCACTTCCTACAGGACCAATGTTCTCACTTCCTACAGTACCAATGTTCTCACTTCCTACAGTGACTTCCTAATGAACCAATGTTCTCACTTCCTACAGGACCAACGTTCTCACTTCCTACAGGACCAATGTTCTCACTTCCTACTGGACCAAAGTTCTCACTTCCTACTGGACCAAAGTTCTCACTTCCTACTGGACCAACGTTCTCACTTCCTACTGGATCAACGTTCTCACTTCCTACTGGATCAACGTTCTCACTTCCTACAGGACCAACGTTCTCACTTCCTACAGGACCAACGTTCTCACTTCCTACAGGAACAATGTCCTCACTTCCTACTGGACCAAAGTTCTCACTTCCTAATGGAACAATGTTCTCACTTCCGACAGGACCAATGTTCTCACTTCCGACCGGACCAATGTTCTCACTCCCGACAGGAACAATGTTCTCACTCCCGACAGGAACAATGTTCTCACTTCCTACAGGAACAATGTCCTCACTTCCTAATGCACCAAAGTTCTCACTTCCTACTGGACCAAAGTTCTCACTTCCTACTGGACCAAAGTTCTCACTTCCTACTGGACCAATGTTCTCACTTCCGACAGGACCAATGTTCTCACTTCCTACAGGACCAATGTTCTCACTTCTTACAGGACCAATGATCTCACTTCTTACAGGACCAATGTTCTCACTTCTTACAGGACCAATGTTCTCACTTCCTACAGGGACAATGTTCTCATTTCCTACAGGACCAACGTTCTCACTTCCTACAGGAACAATGTCCTCACTTCCTACTGGACCAAAGTTCTCACTTCCTAATGGAACAATGTTCTCACTTCCGACAGGACCAATGTTCTCACTTCCGACCGGACCAATGTTCTCACTTCCGACCGGACCAATGTTCTCACTCCCGACAGGAACAATGTTCTCACTCCCGACAGGAACAATGTTCTCACTCCCGACAGGAACAATGTTCTCACTTCCTACAGGAACAATGTCCTCACTTCCTAATGCACCAAAGTTCTCACTTCCTACTGGACCAAAGTTCTCACTTCCTACTGGACCAAAGTTCTCACTTCCTACTGGACCAATGTTCTCACTTCCGACAGGACCAATGTTCTCACTTCCTACAGGACCAATGTTCTCACTTCTTACAGGACCAATGATCTCACTTCTTACAGGACCAATGTTCTCACTTCTTACAGGACCAATGTTCTCACTTCCTACAGGGACAATGTTCTCATTTCCTACAGGACTAACGTTCTCACTTCCTACAGGAACAATGTCCTCACTTCCTACTGGACCAAAGTTCTCACTTCCTAATGGAACAATGTTCTCACTTCCGACAGGACCAATGTTCTCACTTCCGACCGGACCAATGTTCTCACTTCCGACCGGACCAATGTTCTCACTCCCGACAGGAACAATGTTCTCACTCCCGACAGGAACAATGTTCTCACTCCCGACAGGAACAATGTTCTCACTTCCTACAGGAACAATGTCCTCACTTCCTAATGCACCAAAGTTCTCACTTCCTACTGGACCAAAGTTCTCACTTCCTACTGGACCAAAGTTCTCACTTCCTACTGGACCAATGTTTTCACTTCCTACAGGACCAACGTTCTCACTTCTTACAGGAACAATGTCCTCACTTCCTAATGGACCAAAGTTCTCACTTCCTACTGGACCAATGTTCTCACTTCCTAATGGACCAACGTTCTCACTTCCTACAGGAACAATGCTCTCACTTCCTACAGGACCAATGTTCTAATTTCCTAATAGACCAATATTCTCATTTCCTACAGGGACAGTGTTCCCACTTCCTACAGGAACAATGTTCTCACTCCCAACAGGAACAATGTTCTCACTTCCTACAGGACCAATGTTCTCACTTCCTACAGGAACAATGTTCTCACTTCCGACAGGACCAATGTTCTCACTTCCGACAGGAACAATGTTCTCACTTCCGACAGGAACAATGTTCTCACTTCCGACAGGAACAATGTTCTCACTTCCAACAGGGACAATGTTCTCATTTCCTACAGGGACAGTGTTCTCACTTCCTAATGGACCAATGTTCTCACTTCCGACAGGAACAATGTTCTCACTCCCGACAGGAACAATGTTCTCACTTCCGACAGGAACAATGTTCTCACTTCCTACTGGAACAACGTTCTCACTTCCTACAGGACCAATGTTCTCACTTCCTACAGGACCAATGTTCTCACTTCCTACAGGACCAATGTTCTCACTTCCTACAGGGACAATGTTCTCACTTCCTAATGGACCAACGTTCTCACTTCCGACAGGACCAATGTTCTCACTTCCTACAGGACCAATGTTCTCACTTCTTATAGGACCAATGTTCTCACTTCCTACAGGGACAATGTTCTCATTTCCTACAGGGACAATGTTCTCATTTCCTACAGGACCAACGTTCTCACTTCCTACAGGAACAATGTCCTCACTTCCTACAGGACCAATGTTCTCACTTCCTACAGGACCAATGTTCTCACTTCCTACAGGACCAATGTTCTCACTTCCTACAGGACCAATGTTCTCACTCCCAACAGGAACAATGTTCGCACTTCCTACAGGACCAATGTTCTCACTTCCTACAGGACCAATGTTCTCACTTCCTACAGTACCAATGTTCTCACTTCCTACAGGGACTTCCTAATGAACCAATGTTCTCACTTCCTACAGGACCAACGTTCTCACTTCCTACAGGACCAATGTTCTCACTTCCTACTGGACCAAAGTTCTCACTTCCTACTGGACCAAAGTTCTCACTTCCTACTGGACCAAAGTTCTCACTTCCTACTGGACCATCGTTCTCACTTCCTACTGGATCAACGTTCTCACTTCCTACTGGATCAACGTTCTCACTTCCTACTGGATCAACGTTTTCACTTCCTACAGGACCAACGTTCTCACTTCCTACAGGAACAATGTCCTCACTTCCTACTGGACCAAAGTTCTCACTTCCTAATGGAACAATGTTCTCACTTCCGACAGGACCAATGTTCTCACTTCCGACCGGACCAATGTTCTCACTCCCGACAGGAACAATGTTCTCACTCCCGACAGGAACAATGTTCTCACTTCCTACAGGAACAATGTCCTCACTTCCTAATGCACCAAAGTTCTCACTTCCTTCTGGACCAAAGTTCTCACTTCCTACTGGACCAAAGTTCTCACTTCCTACTGGACCAATGTTCTCACTTCCTACAGGACCAACGTTCTCACTTCTTACAGGAACAATGTCCTCACTTCCTAATGGACCAAAGTTCTCACTTCCTACTGGACCAATGTTCTCACTTCCTAATGGACCAACGTTCTCACTTCCTACAGGAACAATGCTCTCACTTCCTACAGGACCAATGTTCTAATTTCCTAATAGACCAATATTCTCATTTCCTACAGGGACAGTGTTCTCACTTCCTACAGGAACAATGTTCTCACTCCCAACAGGAACAATGTTCTCACTTCCTACAGGACCAATGTTCTCACTTCCTACAGGACCAATGTTCTCACTTCCTACAGGACCAATGTTCTCACTTCCGACAGGACCAATGTTCTCACTTCCGACAGGAACAATGTTCTCACTTCCGACAGGAACAATGTTCTCACTTCCGACAGGAACAATGTTCTCACTTCCAACAGGGACAATGTTCTCATTTCCTACAGGGACAGTGTTCTCACTTCCTAATGGACCAATGTTCTCACTTCCGACAGGAACAATGTTCTCACTCCCGACAGGAACAATGTTCTCACTTCCGACAGGAACAATGTTCTCACTTCCTACAGGAACAATGTTCTCACTTCCTACAGGACCAATGTTCTCACTTCCTACAGGACCAATGTTCTCACTTCCTACAGGGACAATGTTCTCACTTCCTAATGAACCAATGTTCTCACTTCCGAAAGGACCAACGTTCTCACTTCCTACAGGACCAATGTTCTCACTTCCGACAGGACCAACGTTCTCACTTCCGAAAGGACCAATGCTCTCACTTCCTACAGGACCAGTGTTCTCACTTCCGACAGGACCAACGTTCTCACTTCCTACAGGACCAACGCTCTCACTTCCTACAGGACCAACGTTCTCACTTCCTACAGGACCAACGTTCTCACTTCCTACAGGACCAACGTTCTCACTTCCTACAGGAACAACGTTCTCACTTCCTACTGGAACAACGTTCTCATTTCCGACGGGACCAATGTTCTCACTTCCTACTGGAACAACGTTCTCACTTCCGACAGGACCAATGTTCTCACTTCCTACTGGAACAATGTTCTCACTTCCAACAGGACCAATGTTCTCACTTCCGACAGGACCAACGTTCTAACTTCCGACAGGACCAATGTTCACACTTCCTAATAGACCAATGTTCTCACTTCCTACAGGACCAACGTTCTCACTTCCGACAGGACCAACGTTCTCACTTCCGACAGGACCAATGCTCTCACTTCCTACAGGGCCAATGTTCTCACTTCCTACAGGACCAACGTTCTCACTTCCAACAGGACCAACGTTCTCACTTCCGACAGGACCAACGCTCTCACTTCCTACAGGGCCAATGTTCTCACTTCCTACAGGACCAACGTTCTCACTTCCTACAGGACCAACGTTCTCACTTCCTACAGGACCAACGTTCTCACTTCCGACAGGACCAACGCTCTCACTTCCTACAGGGCCAATGTTCTCACTTCCTACAGGACCAACGTTCTCACTTCCTACAGGACCAACATTCTCACTTCCTACAGGGACAATGTTCTCACTTCCTAATGGACCAACGTTCTCACTTCCGACAGGACCAACGTTCTCACTTCCTACAGGACCAATGTTCTCACTTCTTACAGGACCAATGTTCTCATTTCCTACTGGACCAAAGTTCTCACTTCCTACTGGACCAAAGTTCTCACTTCCTACTGGACCAAAGTTCTCACTTCCTACTGGATCAACGTTCTCACTTCCTACAGGACCAACGTTCTCACTTCCTACTGGACCAAAGTTCTCACTTCCTACTGGACCAAAGTTCTCACTTCCTACTGGACCAAAGTTCTCACTTCCTACTGGATCAACGTTCTCACTTCCTACAGGACCAACGTTCTCACTTCCTACTGGACCAAAGTTCTCACTTCCTACTGGAACAATGTTCTCACTTCCGACAGGACCAATGTTCTCACTTCCTAATAGACCAATGTTCTCACTTCCTACAGGACCAATGTTCTCACTTCCTACAGGACCAATGTTCTCACTTCCTACAGGGACAATGTTCTCACTTCCTAATGGACCAACGTTCTCACTTCCGACAGGACCAATGTTCTCACTTCTTAATAGACCAATGTTCTCACTTCCTACAGGACCAATGTTCTCACTTCCTACAGGACCAATGTTCTCACTTCCTACAGGGACAATGTTCTCACTTCCTAATGGACCAACGTTCTCACTTCCGACAGGACCAATGTTCTCACTTCCTACAGGACCAATGTTCTCACTTCTTACAGGACCAATGATCTCACTTCTTACAGGACCAATGTTCTCACTTCTTACAGGACCAATGTTCTCACTTCCTACAGGGACAATGTTCTCATTTCCTACAGGACCAACGTTCTTACTTCCTACAGGAACAATGTCCTCACTTCCTACTGGACCAAAGTTCTCACTTCCTAATGGAACAATGTTCTCACTTCTGACAGGACCAATGTTCTCACTTCCGACCGGACCAATGTTCTCACTTCCGACCGGACCAATGTTCTCACTCCCGACAGGAACAATGTTCTCACTCCCGACAGGAACAATGTTCTCACTCCCGACAGGAACAATGTTCTCACTTCCTACAGGAACAATGTCCTCACTTCCTAATGCACCAAAGTTCTCACTTCCTACTGGACCAAAGTTCTCACTTCCTACTGGACCAAAGTTCTCACTTCCTACTGGACCAATGTTTTCACTTCCTACAGGACCAACGTTCTCACTTCTTACAGGAACAATGTCCTCACTTCCTAATGGACCAAAGTTCTCACTTCCTACTGGACCAATGTTCTCACTTCCTAATGGACCAACGTTCTCACTTCCTACAGGAACAATGCTCTCACTTCCTACAGGACCAATGTTCTAATTTCCTAATAGACCAATATTCTCATTTCCTACAGGGACAGTGTTCCCACTTCCTACAGGAACAATGTTCTCACTCCCAACAGGAACAATGTTCTCACTTCCTACAGGACCAATGTTCTCACTTCCTACAGGACCAATGTTCTCACTTCCTACAGGAACAATGTTCTCACTTCCGACAGGACCAATGTTCTCACTTCCGACAGGAACAATGTTCTCACTTCCGACAGGAACAATGTTCTCACTTCCGACAGGAACAATGTTCTCACTTCCAACAGGGACAATGTTCTCATTTCCTACAGGGACAGTGTTCTCACTTCCTAATGGACCAATGTTCTCACTTCCGACAGGAACAATGTTCTCACTCCCGACAGGAACAATGTTCTCACTTCCGACAGGAACAATGTTCTCACTTCCTACTGGAACAACGTTCTCACTTCCTACAGGACCAATGTTCTCACTTCCTACAGGACCAATGTTCTCACTTCCTACAGGGACAATGTTCTCACTTCCTAATGGACCAACGTTCTCACTTCCTACAGGACCAATGTTCTCACTTCCTACAGGACCAATGTTCTCACTTCTTACAGGACCAATGTTCTCACTTCCTACAGGGACAATGTTCTCATTTCCTACAGGGACAATGTTCTCATTTCCTACAGGACCAACGTTCTCACTTCCTACAGGAACAATGTCCTCACTTCCTACAGGACCAATGTTCTCACTTCCTACAGGACCAATGTTCTCACTTCCTACAGGACCAATGTTCTCACTCCCAACAGGAACAATGTTCGCACTTCCTACAGGACCAATGTTCTCACTTCCTACAGTACCAATGTTCTCACTTCCTACAGGGACTTCCTAATGAACCAATGTTCTCACTTCCTACAGGACCAACGTTCTCACTTCCTACAGGACCAATGTTCTCACTTCCTACTGGACCAAAGTTCTCACTTCCTACTGGACCAAAGTTCTCACTTCCTACTGGACCAACGTTCTCACTTCCTACTGGATCAACGTTCTCACTTCCTACTGGATCAACGTTCTCACTTCCTACTGGATCAACGTTTTCACTTCCTACAGGACCAAATTTCTCACTTCCTACAGGAACAATGTCCTCACTTCCTACTGGACCAAAGTTCTCACTTCCTAATGGAACAATGTTCTCACTTCCGACAGGACCAATGTTCTCACTTCCGACCGGACCAATGTTCTCACTCCCGACAGGAACAATGTTCTCACTCCCGACAGGAACAATGTTCTCACTTCCTACAGGAACAATGTCCTCACTTCCTATTGCACCAAAGTTCTCACTTCCTACTGGACCAAAGTTCTCACTTCCTACTGGACCAAAGTTCTCACTTCCTACTGGACCAATGTTCTCACTTCCTACAGGACCAACGTTCTCACTTCTTACAGGAACAATGTCCTCACTTCCTAATGGACCAACGTTCTCACTTCCTACTGGACCAATGTTCTCACTTCCTAATGGACCAACGTTCTCACTTCCTACAGGAACAATGCTCTCACTTCCTACAGGACCAATGTTCTAATTTCCTAATAGACCAATATTCTCATTTCCTACAGGGACAGTGTTCTCACTTCCTACAGGAACAATGTTCTCACTCCCAACAGGAACAATGTTCTCACTTCCTACAGGACCAATGTTCTCACTTCCTACAGGACCAATGTTCTCACTTCCTACAGGACCAATGTTCTCACTTCCTAATGGACCAATGTTCTCACTTCCGACAGGAACAATGTTCTCACTCCCGACAGGAACAATGTTCTCACTTCCGACAGGAACAATGTTCTCACTTCCTACAGGAACAATGTTCTCACTTCCTACAGGAACAACGTTCTCACTTCCTACAGGACCAACGTTCTTACTTCCTACAGGACCAACGTTCTCACTTCCAACAGGACCAACGTTCTCACTTCCAACAGGACCAACGTTCTCACTTCCTACAGGAACAATGTTCTCACTTCCTACAGGAGCAATGTTCTCACTTCCTACAGTACGGGAACAATATTCTCACTTCCGACAGGAACAATATTCTCACTTCCGACAGGACCAATGTTCTCACTTCCTACAGGAACAACGTTCTCACTTCCTACAGGAGCAATGTTCTCACTTCCTACAGGACCAATATTCTCACTTCCGACAGGACCAATGTTCTCACTTCCTACAGGACCAACGTTCTCACTTCCTACAGGAACAACGTTTTTCACTTCCTACAGGACCAATGTTCTCACTTCCAACAGGTACAATGTTCTCACCCTACAGGACCAACGTTCTTTTATTTCTAAAATATATATAGCTATCTGTTTTATGTTGCTGGCAAGCTTTCATATTTCTAGCTCATATCCTGATTCTTCCTCTCTCATTAATATTTATGTCGTGTTTTGCTGTTTTTATTGTTCTGCCCAATCTTGTGACAAAATGGTTCTGATCCCTCTGGAAAGATCATTGAAAGTATTTTCTCTTGGTATTCTAAGTTGCACTACCTCTGACGTACACTGCTCTCTGCCGCCTGTCCCACAGCCCTCCCACGGCGTTCCAACCTCAGCATTCCCAACCTCCTTTGCTCCCACCGGATATACAATCTAGCTCTCTGCTCCATGTAAACAGATATAGTCCTGTGCAAAAGTCTTAGACACCCTAACTATATATGTGCCTAAGACGTTTGCACAGGACTGTACATGTCGTCGAAGTGAACCTTCAATCTAATTTGCCAGTTCACTGTGACTGTATCTGCCCTGTGCTGTATAAATGCCCTTACTTACATTTTAAATTTTCCTCTTCTTTCCATTCTACTGATTCTCAGACTGAATATAAAATTCAATTCAATTCACCCAGCTTGTTTCTTTCACATGTTCGTTGAAGCCTACAGTGAAATAAGTCATTTGCCTTCACTGACCAACACATTCTGCAGGTGTCGTCACACTTCCATAGGGTGCTGACATTAACTGTACGCTTCTGGACCGTGGGAGGAAATCGGAGCACCCGCAGGAAACACATACGGTCACAGAGAGAACGTAAAAACTCTTTACAGACAGCAGTAGGAATTCAATGGCAATCTTACAGCTAGCGCCATAAAGCATTATGCTGCTATACTCCAGTGCCACCCCTATCACATAATGACTGCTGCCATCTGGGGATGTCTTACAATAACAGGGTTGTTATCATGGGTGACTTTAACTTCCCTAATAATTGACTGGCACCTGATTAGTTCCGATGGTTTAGACGGGGCAGAGTTTATTATGTGTGTCCAGGACGAATTCCTGTCACAGTATGTTGACAGGCTGACTAGGGGGAATGCCATACTAGATCTAGTATTAGGTCTAGCACCTCTTCCCCAGGGCACCACTGCTCAGTACAAGAGGACATGGCTTTAAGTTAAGGGGTGGAAAGTTCAAGATGGATAATAGAGGAAGGTTTTTTACTCAGAGAGTAGTTGGTGCGTGGAATGCACTGCCCGAGTTTGTGGTGGAGACAGATACACTAGTGAAATTTAAGAGACTACCAGACAGGTATATGTAGGAATTTAAGGTGGGGGTTATATGGGAGGCAGGGTTTAAGGGTCAGCACAACATTGTGGGCCGAAGGGCCTGTACTGTTCTATGTTCTACGTCTTCACTATAAAGTTCTTAAATTTATTCTATCAAATAGCAGGTCCAGAATCATCTGCTCCCTAGCTGGCTACAGGACATGCTGGTTACTTATTTATTTAGAGAACAGCATGGAGCAGGCCATTCCAGCCCTCTGAGCCGCACTGACCAGCACCCCACCTAGCCTAATCACAGGACAATTTACGACGACCAGTCAGCTTACCAAACGGTCGTCACTGGACTGTGGGAGGAAACCCATGTGCATACAGGAAGGGACATACAAACTTGCCTACAGAGGACTCTGGAATTGAACTCTGAACTCTGACAACTCAAGCTGTAATAGCATCGCGATAACTGCTACATTATCGTGTCCTGATAAATCATCCCAGAAGCACTTACTGAGTTCCTCATCCAGCCTACATTTGCTCAATTTTCATTCTTTACGGATTAAAATTGATTCCTTTCTGAATAGCTTCTGGTATTTCTACCTTTCTAATATGCCCTATTGTGTGGTTACTTTCATGCTGGTAAACCATTCCCATAGGTTGGCTTAGCTATTTCTCAACTCCAACAAACAACTCCCTTCTCTTTGTTACCAGAACTAAAGTCGTCACTCTATTGTCCTAAGACCAAGATTACGTTCTCGATCGCTGGTTCTTTGACTTTCTCATGTCCTGAGAGGATCGTAAGATCGCTTATCTACAGACCACAGAACCTGCTGTCTGCAACGCCGGCAGAGCTGGATGCCACCAGACCACGATCCCTGCTGCTGACCTCAACATCTCTAACAATCCAGAGCAGATCCTAAACCCGGACTCCACCACCATCAGTACAGATTCCAACCCCCTCCAAAGTGCCGACTGCGCAACCTCCAATTCTGAATCCGGCCTTGACCTCTAGGCCGGGTCTTCACGCGCTGCCGCTGGAACGCCCATCTCCCCTTCCCCCACTGCCACTCCACAATCCCATCTCTCTCAGGTCCCACTGCCAGCTCTTGGGTCCTCGGAGACTCCACCTTTCCTGAACATTCCAAACCTCCTTTCCCCTCAGACACTACCAACACCCTTCCCCCCTCCAATCCCAACTCTCATCCATGCCAGGTTTTCACCATCCCTCCGACCTTCCCCTCTCTAAGGCAGAAGGTTCAATCCTGCCCCACTGAACTCATATCGGCTTACTTAGACTCTGTTTTATCCCCCCTGGTTCTGACCCTCCCTAGCTTCATCTGTGACACCTCACACGCTCTTGATCTTTTCAAGGATTTCAAATTCCATGGTCCCCTTCATCTCATTTTTACTATGGTTGTCCAGTCCCTAATCACCTCCATCCCCCACGAGGAAGGCCTCAAAGCTCTCTGTTTTTTTCCTAGATACCAGACCGAACCAGTTCCCTTCCACCACCACTCTCCTTCGCCTAGCGGAACTCGCTCTCACTCTCAATAATTTCTCCTTTGGGTTCTCCCACTTCCTTCAAACAAAAGATGTAGCCATGGGCACTTGCATGGGTCCCTGCAATGCCTGTCTGTTTTTTGGCTACATGGAACAGTCTATGTCCCAAGCCTACACTGGTGACCATCCTGCATTTTTCCCACACTACATCGATGACTTCCTGCTCCCATGCTGAACTCGTTGACTTCATCCACTTTGCGTCCAACTTCCACCCTGCCCTCAAATTCCCTTCTTGATGGTCCATTTCTGACACCTCCCTTCCCTTTCTCAATCTCACTGTCTCTATCTCCAGAGAGAGCTATCTATTACAAACCCACGGACTCTCACAGCTACCTAGACTACACCTCATCCCACCCTACTACGCCATCCCCTTTTCTCAATTCCTCCATCTCCAGATGAGGCTTTTCATTCTAGAACAAAGGAGATGTGCTCCTTTTTCAAAGAAAGGGCCGTCCCTTCCTCCACCATCAGTGCTGCCCTCAACTGCATCTCTTCCATTTTGCTCATGTCTACTCCCCATGCGCCCACCACCCTACCAGGGATAGGGTTCCTCTTGTCCTCCAGCCTCCTTGTCCAGCACATAATTCTCCAAAGCATCTGCCACCTCCAGCGGGATCCCACCACCAAGCATATCTTTGTCTTGTCCATACTGCACCAACCGTCGCCACTGGGCTATAAACATGCAGGAGCAATGTGTGGTTAAGTGCCTTGCTCAAGGACACACACGCTGCCTCGAACCAATGACCTTCAGATCGCCAGCCCAAGGCTTAACCACTTGGCCACGCGTCAACACATCTTTTCTCCCCCCCCCCCCCCCCACACTTTCTGTTTTCCATAGGGATTGCTTCCCTACTCAACTCCTTTGTCTTCCGTCCCTGTCCACTGATCTCTCTCTTGGCACTTATCCTTGCAAGTGGAATAAGTGCTACATCTGCCCCTACACTCCTCCCTCACCATCCAGGGCCTTAAACAGTCCTTCCAAATGAGGCGACACTTCACCTGTGAGTCTGTTGGGGTCATTTACTGTGTTCAATACTCCTGGTGTGGCCTTCTGTACATCTGTGAGACCTGACATAGATTGGGAGACCACTTTGCTAAGCATCTACACTCTGTTCGCCAGAACAAGCAGAATCACCCAGTGGCCACCCATTTTAATTCCACTTCACATTCCCATTCTGATATGTCCAACCATGGCCTCCTCTACAGTTGTGATGAGGCCACACTTAGGTTGGAGGAACAACACCTTATATTCCGTTTGGGTAGTCTCCAAAGTGATAGCATGAACATCGATTTCTCAAACTTCCAGTAATGCCACCCCCCGACCCCCTCCCCCACCACTCCATGACCCACCCCTTTATTCTCTCTCACCTCATCTCACCAATCAACTTCCCAGCTCTTTACTTCATTCCTCCCCTCCAGGTTTCACCTTTCACCTGGTGGTTCACCTGAGGATGTTCTACGAGTCTGTGGTGGCCAGTGCTATCATGTTTGCTGTTGTGTGCTGGGGCAGCAGGCTGAAGGTAGCAGACACCAACAGAATCAACAAACTCATTCGTAAGGCCAGTGATGTTGTGGGGGTGGAACTGGACTCTCTGACGGTGGTGTCTGAAAAGAGGATGCTGTCCAAGTTGCATGCCATCTTGGACAATGTCTCCCATCCACTCCATAATGTATTTGTTAAGCACAAGAGTACGTTCAGCCAGAGACTCATTCCACCGAGATGTAACACTGAGCGTCATAGGAAGTCATTCCTGCCTGTGGCCATCAAACTTTACAACTCCTCCCTCGGAGTGTCAGATACCCTGAGCCAATAGGCTGGTCCTGGACTTATTTCCACTTGGAATAATTTACTTATTATTATTTAATTATTTATGGTTTTATATTGCTATATTTCTACACTATTCTTGGTTGGTGCAACTGTAACGAAACCCAATTTCGCTCGGGATCAATAAAGTATGTCTGTCTATCTGTCTGGTTCTCTCTCCCCTCCCCCACCTTTTAAGTCTACTGCTCAGCTTTTATTCTCCAGTCCAGTTGAAGACTTCTGGCCCAAAACGTCGACTGTACTTTTTTCCATAGATGCTGCCTGGCCTGCTGAGTTTCTCCAGCATTTTCTTTTCTTTTTTTTCTTTATCAATCTTTTTTATTAAGTTTCAAATAGATAAACATAACAATGATAGTGATACAAAGAGATCGGGATTACATTAATAACGGTTAACATGTACATAAACAGTAACATGTGTAATCTAAACCTCCTAATCTCTTAGTAACTAAACATGAAAAAGATTAAAAGAAAAAAGATTTTTACAAGAAAAAAAATCCCCCTAAACTAACAAAAAAAACCCAGAATAAAAAAAACAAAACAAAAGCTGGGCTGCCTTGTTTCATTGGTTAAAATCATTATTTGTCATTAACTCCGTTCCTCTATACATGAACAAAAAGTTATATAACCATATAACAATTACAGCACAGAAACAGGCCATCTCGGCCCTTCTAGTCCGTGCCACACGCTTACTCTCACTTAGTCCCACCGGCCTGCACTCTGCCCATAACCTTCCATTCCTTTCCTGTCCATGTACCTATCCAATTTTTTTTAAAATGAAAATATCTAACCTGCCTCTACCACTTCTACTGGAAGCTCGTTCCACACAGCTACCACTCTTTGAGTGAAGAAGTTCCCCCTCACATTACCCTTAAACTTTTTCCCCTTAACTCTCAACTCATGTCCTCTTGTTTGAATCTCCCCTACACTCAATGGAAAAAGCCTATCCACGTCAACGCTATCTATCCCTCTCGTAATTTTAAATACCTCTATCAAGTCCCCCCTCAACCTTCTGTGCTCCAAAGAATAAAGACCTAACTTGTTCAACCTTTCTCTGTAATTTAGCTGCTGAAACCCAGGTAATATTCTAGTAAATCTCCTCTGTACTCTGTCTATTTGGTTGACATCTTTCCCATAATTCAGTGACCAGAACTGTACACAATACTCCAAATTTGGCCTTATCAATGCCTTGTACAATTTTAACATTACATTCCAACTCCTATACTCAATGCTCTGATTTATAAAGGCCAACATACCAAAAGCTTTCTTCACCACCCTATCCACATGAGATTCCACCTTCAGGGAACTATGCAGATTTATTCCTAGATCACTCTGTTCTACTGCATTCCTCAGTGCCCTACCATTTACCATGTATGTCCTATTTTGATTATTCCTACCAAAATGTAGCACCTCACACTTATCAGCATAAAACTCCATCTGCCATCTTTCAGCCCACTCTTCTAACTGGCCTAAATCTCTCTGCAAACTTTGAAAACCTACTTCATTATCCACAACGCCACCTATCTTCATATCATCTGCATACTTACTAATCCAATTTACCACTCCATCATCCAGATCATTAATGTATTTGACAAGCAACATTGGACTCAGTACAGATCCCTGAGGCACACCACTAGTCACCGGCCTCCAACCTGACAAACAGTTATCCACCACTACTCTCTGGCATCTCCCATCCAGCCACTATTGAATCCATTTTACTACTTCATTATTAATACCTAACGATTGAACCTTCCTAACTAACCTTCCGTGTGGAAACTTGTCAAAGGCCTTACTGAAGTCCATATAGACAACATCCACTGCTTTACCCTCGTCAACTTTCCTCGTAACCTCTTCAAAAAATACAATAAGATTTGTTAAACATGACTTTCCACACACAATTTCATGTTGACTGTTCCTAATCAGACCCTGTCTATCCAGATAATTATATATACCATCTCTAAAAATACTTTCCATTAATTTACCCACCACTGACGCCAAACTGACAGGCCTATAATTGCTAGGTTTACTCTTAGAACCCTTTTTAAACAATGGAACCACATGAGCAATACACCAATCCTCTGGCACCATCCCTGTTTCTAATGATATTTGAAATATTTCTGTCAGAGCCCCTGCTATTTCTACATTAACCTCCCTCAAGGTCCTAGGGAATTTCCTGTCAGGACCTGGAGACTTATCCACTTTTATATTCTTTAAAAGCGCCAGTACTTCCTCTTCTTTAATCATCATAGTTTCCATAACTACCCTACTTGTTTCCCTTACCTTAGACAATTCAATATCCTTCTCCTTAGTGAATACCGAAGAAAAGAAATTGTTCAAAATCTCCCCCATCTCTTTTGACTCCACACATAGCTGTCCACTCTGATTCTCTAAGGGACCAATTTTATCCCTCACTATCCTTTTGCTATTAATATAACTGCAGAAACCCTTTGGATTTATTTTCACTTTACTTGCCAAAGCTACCTCGTATCTTCTTTTAGCTTTTTTAATTTCTTTCTTAAGATTCTTTTTACGTTCGTTATATTCCTCGAGCACCTCATTTACTCCATGCTGCCTATGTTTATTGTAGATCTCTCTCTTTTTCCGAACCAAGTTTCCAATATCCCTTGAAAACCATGGCTCTCTCAAACTTTAACCTTTCCTTTCAACCTAACAGGAACATAAAGATTCTGTACCCGCAAAATTTCACCTTTAAATGACCTCCATTTCTCTATTACATCCTTCCCATAAAACAAATTGTCCCAATCCACTCCTTCTAAATCCTTTCACATCTCCTCAAATTTAGCCTTTCTCCAATTAAAAATCTCAACCCTGGGTCCAGTCCTATCCTTCTCCATAATTATATTGAAACTAATGGCATTGTGATCACTGGACCTGAAGTGCTCCCCAACACATACCTCCTTCACCTGACCTATCTCATTCCCTAACAGAAAATCCAACACTGCCCCTTCTGTAGTCGGTACCTCTATGTATTGCTGCAAAAAACTATCCTGCACACATTTTACAAACTCCAAACCATCCAGCCCTTTTACAGAATGTGCTTCCCAGGTCTGTATGGAAAATTAAAATCTCCCACAATCTCAACCTTGTGCTTACTACAAATATCTGCTATCTCCTTACAAATTTGCTCCTCCACTTCTCACACCCCATTAGGTGGTCTAGAATACACCCCTATAAGTATTACTACACCTTGCTCATTCCTCAATTCCAGCCAAATAGCCTCCCTAGACGAGCCCTCTGATCTATCCTGCCAGAGCACTGCTGTAATATTTTCTCTGACAAGCAACGCAACAGCTCCCCCTCTTGCCCCTCCAATTCTATCACACCTGAAGCAAGGAAATCTAGGAAGACACAAACAATCTCCCAGGTGTAATAATGGCCAAAGGAACTAGGGTAATGGATGAACTGAAGGAAATTTATATTAGGCAAGAAACTGTGTTGGATAGACAGTTGAGTCTGAAGGCTGATAAGTCCCCGGGACCTGATGGTCTGCATCCCAGGGTACTTAAGGAGGTGGCTCTAGAAATCGTGGACGCAACGGTAATCATTTTCCAATGTTCTATAGATTCAGGATCAGTTCCTGTGGATTGGAGGGTGGCTAATGTTGTCCCACTTTTCAAGAAAGGAGGGAGAGAGAAAACAGGGAATTATAGACCAGTTAGCCTGACGTCAGTAGTGGGAAAGATGCTGGAGTCAATTATAAAAGAGGAAATTACAACACATTTGGATAGCAGTAGAAGGATCAGTCTGAGTCAGCATGGATTTATGAAGGGAAAATCATGCTTGACTAATCTTCTGGAGTTTTTTGAGGATGTAACTATGAAAATGGACAAGGGAGAGCCAGTGGATGTAGTGTACCTGGACTTACAGAAAGCTTTTGATAAAGTCATATAGGAGATTAGTGGGCAAAATTAGGGCACATGGTATTGGGGGCAGAGTACTGACATGGACTGAAAATTGGCTGGCTGACAGGAAACAAAGAGTAGTGATTAACGGGTCCCTTTTGGAATGGCAGGCTGTGACCAGTGGGGGGTACCGCAAGGTTCGGTGCTGGGACTGCAGCTGTTTACAATATACATTAATGATTTAGATGAAGGGATTAAAAGTAACATTAGCAAATTTGCTGATGACACAAAGCTGGGTGGCAGTGTGAAATGTCAGGAGGATGTTATGAGAATGCAGGGTGACTTGGACAGGCTAGGTGAGTGAGCAAATGTATGGCAGATGCAGTTTAATGTGGATAAATGTGAGGTTATCCACTTTGGTGGCAAGAACAGGAAGGCAGATTACTATCTAAATGGAGTCAAGTTAGGAAAAGGGGAAGTACAACAAAATCTAGGTGTTCTTGTGCATCAGTCAATGAAAGCAAGCATGCAGGTACAGCAGGCAGTGATGAAAGCTAATGGCATGCTGGCCTTTATAACAAGAGGAATTGAGTATAGGAGTAAAGAGGTCCTTCTGCAGCTGTTCAGGGCCCTGGTGAGACCCCACCTGGAGTATTGTGTGCAGTTTTGGTCTTCAAATTTGAGGAAAAACATTCTTGCTATTGAGGGAATGCAGCGTAGGTTCACAAGGTTAATTCCCGGAATGACAGGACTGTCATATGTTGAAAAATTGGAGCGACTGGGCTTGTATACACTGGAATTTAGAAGGATGAGAGGGGATCTGATTGAAACATATAAGATTATTAAGGGATTGGACATGCTGGTGGCAGGAAACATGTTCCCGCTGATAGGTGAGTCCAGAACTAGAGGCCACAGTTTAAGAATAAGGGGTAGGCCATTTAGAACAGAGATGCGGAAAAACCTTTTCACCCAGAGAGTGGTAGATATGTGGAATGCTCTGCCCCAGAAAGCAGTGAAGACCAATTCTCTGGATGCTTTCAAGAGAGAGTTAGATAGAGCTCTTATAGATAGTGGGGTCAAGGGATATGGGGAGAGGGCAGGAATGGGGTACTGATTGTGTATGATCAGCCAGTGAATGGTGGTGCTGGCTAGAAGGGCTGAATGGCCTACTCCTGCACCTACTGTCTATTGTCTATTAATATTTAGTTGCCAATCACACCCCTCCTGCAACCATGTTTCACTAATAGCTACAACATCATATTTCCAGGATTCAATCCATGCTCTAAGCTCATCCACCTTTCTTACAATGCTCCTACCATTAAAATAGATGCACTTAAGAAATTCTCGACCTGTTACTCTCTGTTTATCCCTAATGGTGCAAACAACTTTATTATCTTTTATGTGTCTCCCCTACATCTTCGATCTGAGCGCTCCATATGTGTCAAAGAAGCTACCTCAGACTTACATCTGTCACAGATGGGATTTATATGGCAATAAAAATGAGGTAACTTATCCTTGGACATATGAGCCCTGTGAACCACCTTAAATTGTATCAAGGAGTGTCTCACACACATTGAAAAAGTGTTAACTAGTTGGGCAATTTTCTCCCATTTCTCTATAGGTAAAGATACCTGAAGTTCTCTTTCCTTATTTATTCTTAATTTTATCGGATGTACTTAGACATATTTTCGTAATCAGATCATAAATAATTGCTATTAAACTCTTCTGATGGGGGTTAAAACCTCAATTTTTTTCTGTAATTTCAGTTTGATGTGATACTGGAAAAGTAGAACATAATATTCAAAAAGTTTCTAATCTGTAAATATCTAAAAAAAATGTGATCTAGGCAAACTATATTTATTAGACAACTGTTCAAAAGACATAAAACAGTCATCCATGAATAAATCATGAAAACATGTTATTCCTTTTGTTTTCCATAAAAGAAAAGCTTGATCAATTCTAGATAGTTGGAAAAAAGATAGATATAATAGAACTTGACAGGATAAATTTATTCAATCCAAAAAATTTACGAAATTGAAACCATATTCATATTGTATGTTTCGTCATTGGATTAGTCATTTGTTTATTCAGTTTAGTAAGTGGAAAGGGAAGCAAGGCCCCTAAGATAGAAGCCAATGAAAACCCCTGTACAGACTTGCGCTCGAGGTTCACCCATCATGGACAATGAATTTCATCCAGATCTTGTGTCCAAAACGTTAAATATCGAATATTAATTGCCCAATAATGGAACTAAAATTCAGCATTGCCAAACCGCCCTCCTTTTTTGATTTCTGTAAATATTTCTTATTTAATCCAGGATTTTTATTCTGCCATATATATGAAGAAATTTTAGAGTCAATAATATCAAAAAAGGATTTGGAAATGAAAATTGGTACCGCCTGAAATAGATACAGAAATTTAGATTTAAATTTTAGAATTTAGATAAAAAATTTATCTAAATAAAGATAGATAAAAAGAAATTTAGATAAAAAATAAATTACCTAAAGCACCTCTGTGGCCGTTCCCATCAAAAATAAGCACACCGTTTTGGATACTGTTGGTGGGGATGACCTACCAGGAACAAGCTGCAGTGGTCCTGTCTATGGCACTGAGGTTGGACCCTTGACTAGGAAGGGGAGGAGGGAAGAGAAGAGAGCAGTATTAATAGGGGATTCTATAGTCAGGGGGGCGGATAGGAGATTTTGTGGGGAAGATCGGGAGTCTCGGATGGTATGTTGCTTCCATGGTGCCGGGGTCCGAGACATCTCAGATCGGGTGCAGGTTGTTCTCGAGAGGGAGGGCAAGTTAACTCAGGGAGTTAGGTGCGAAGCTGAAGAGCAGGACCTCCAGGGTAACAATCTCAGGATTGCTACCTGTGCCACGTGCAAGTGAGGCAAGGAACAGGAGGATTATAAAGATTAATACGTGGCTGAGAGGATGGTGCAGGAGGGAGGGCTTCAGGTTTGTAGATAATTGGGCCTTGTTCCAGGGAAGGTGGGATCTGTTCCGAAGGGATGGTTTACACCTAAACTGGAGCGGTACTAACATTCTTGCAGGGAAGTTTGCTAGTGCTTCTTGGGGGGGTTTAAACTAAATTTGCAGGGGGCGGGGATCCAGAATGTGAGAGAGGATAGCGAGAGGAAGGATAAAGGACAGGTGGGGACTACACGGTTCCGGAATATTAAGTATGTAGTAGAGGAAGGTGGGGCGGAACAAGTGATAAGGAGGACTCATGTACAGAGGGATGGTCTGACGGATCATGGAGTTAAATGTGTTGAAAGAATAAGTAAATTTAGGAAGGACAACAAAATTCTAGGGGCATATAGCCCGATGGGAGTTCGGGGAGCTGGGTTAAGCACAATAGGCAGCGATTCAAACAGAGAGAGGAGAAATGGGTTAAAAATTCTATATCTGAATGCACGAAGTGTCAGAAATAAGGCGGATGAGCTTGAAGCCCAGGTGCGAATGGGTAACTATGATATTGTTGGGATAACGGAGACATGGCTGCAGGGAGATCAGACCTGGGAAATGAATGTACAAGGGTATACGTGCTATCGTAGGGACAGAAATGTGGGCAGAGGGGGTGGGGTGGCCCTGTTGGTGAGGAATGAGATTCAGTCCTTTGCAAGGGGGGACATAGGGTCAGGAGAAGTAGAGTCTGTGTGGATAGAACTGAGGAACAGTAAGGGCAAAAGGACCCTAATGGGTGTTGCCTGCAGGCCACCAAACAGTAGCATGGATATTGGGTGCAAGTTGAATAGGGAGTTAACATTGGCATGTGGCAAAGGTAATGTCGTAGTAGTTATGGGGGATTTCAACATGCAGGTGAACTGGGAGAATCAGGTTGGTGCGGACCACAGGATAGGGAGTTTGTAGAGTGCCTACGGGATGCATTCTTGGAACAGCTTGTACGAGAGCCGACCAGGGACAAGACTATTCTGGATTTAGTGTTATGTAATGAACAGGATTTGATAAGCGATCTTGCAGTAAAGGAGCCATTAGGAGGTAGTGATCACAATATGATAAGCTTTTATCTGCAATTTGAGAAGGATAAGGGCAGCTCGGAGGTGTCAGTGTTGCAGATGAACAGGGGAAACTATGGAGCCATGAGGGAGGAGCTGGCCAAAGTTAACTGGACGGATAGCCTAGCAGAAAAGACAGTGGAACAGCAATGGCAGGTATTCTTGGGAATAATGCACAAGGTGCAAAATCAGTTCATCCCCCAGAGAAGGAAGGATTCAAAGGGGGGAAAGGGGCCACAGTGGTTGACAAAGGAAGTCAGAGATTGCATAGCATTAAAAAAAAGGAAATATGACAGAGCTAAGGTGAGTGGGAGGACAGATGATTGGGAAGTTTTTAAGGAACAACAGAACTTAACTAAAAAGACAATACGGGGAGAAAAAATGAGGTACGAACACAAGCTAGCCAGGAATATAAAGGAAGATAGCAAAAGCTTTTTTTAGGTATGTGAAGAGAAAGAAGATAGTTAAGAACAATGTTGGGCCCTTGAAGAATGAATTGGGTGAAATTGTTATGGGAGACAGAGAAATGGCAGAAGAATTGAATCAGTACTTTAGATCTGTTTTCACTAAGGAAGACACAAGCAATCTCCCAGATGTATGGATGGGCCAAGGACATAGGGTAACAGAGGAAATGAAACAGATTGACATTAGGAAGGAAACGGTGATGAGTAGACTGATGGGACTGAAGGCTGACAAATCCCCAGGTCCAGATGGTCTGCACCCTAGGGTACTAAAGGAGGTGGCCCTGGAAATTGCGGATGCATTGGTAATCATTTTCCAATGTTCCTTAGATTCAGGATCAGTTCCTGATGATTGGAGAATGGCTAATGTTATCCCACTTTTTAAGAAAGAAGGGAGGGAGAAAACAGAGAACTATCGACCTGTCAGCCTGACATCGGTGGTGGGAAAGATGCTAGAGTCCATTATTAAGGATGAAATAGTGGCATATCTAGATAGCAGTGATAGGATTGGGCCGAGCCAGCATGGATTTACCAAGGGTAAATCATGCTTGACTAATCTGTTGGAGTTTTTCGAGGATGTAACCAGGAAGTTAGACGGGGGAGATCCAGTGGATGTAGTGTACCTCGATTTTCAGAAGGCATTTGATAAGGTCCCACATAGAAGATTGGTGGGTAAAATCAAAGCTCAGGGCATCGGGGGGAAGGCATTGACATGGATAGAAAACTGGTTGGCAGATAGAAAGCAAAGGGTAGCGGTGAATGGGTGTTTCTCGGAATGGCAGGTGGTGACTAGTGGGGTGCCACAGGGCTCGGTATTGGGACCACAGCTGTTTACCATTTACGTTAACGATTTGGATGAAGGCATAGAAAATAACATCAGCAAATTTGCTGATGATACTAAGCTGGGTGGCAGTGTGACATGTGATGAGGATGTTAGGAGAATTCAGGGTGACTTGGATAGGCTGGGTGAGTGGGCAGATACTTGGCAGATCACGTTTAATGTGAATAAGTGTGAGGTTATCCACTTTGGGAGTAAGAACAGGAAGGCAGATTATTATCTGAACGGTGTAGAGTTGGGTAAGGGAGAAATACAAAGAGATCTCGGACTCCTTGTTCATCAGTCACTGAAGGTGAATAAGCAAGTGCAGCAGGCAGCGAAGAAGGCTAATGGAATGTTGGCTTTTATTACAAAGGGAATTGAGTACAAGAGCAAGGAAATCCTCTTGCATTTGTACAGAGCCCTGGTGAGACCACACCTGGAGTATTGTGTACAGTTTTGGTCTCCAGGGTTAAGGAAGGACATCCTGGCTGTAGAGGAAGTGCAGCGTAGATTCACAAGGTTAATTCCAGGGATGTCCGGACTGTCTTACGCAGAGAGGTTAGAGAGACTGGGCTTGTACACGCTGGAATTAAGGAGATTGAGAGGGGATCTGATTGAAACATATAAGATTATTAAGGGATTGGACAAGATAGAGGCAGGAAATATGTTCCAGATGCTGGGAGAGTCCAGTACCAGAGGGCATGGTTTGAGAATAAGGGGTAGATCATTTAGGACAGAGTTAAGGAAAAACTTCTTCTCCCAGAGAGTTGTGGGGGTCTGGAATGCACTGCCTCGGAAGGTAGTGGAGGCCAATTCTCTGGATGCTTTCAAGAAGGAGCTAGATAGGTATCTTATGGATAGGGGAATCAAGGGATATGGGGACAAAGCAGGAACCGGGTATTGATAGGAATTGATCAGCCATGATCTCAAAATGGCGGTGCAGGCTCAAAGGGCCGAATGGTCTACTTCTGCACCTATTGTCTATTGTCTATTGTCTATAATCATCTTAATAGTATTAATTCTACCAATCAATGATAAGGACAATGGGGACCATTTAGTAAGCAGTTGTTTAACATGATCAAATAAGGGTAAAAAGTTATCTTCAAATAGATCCTTATGCTTCTTAGTAATTTTAATGCCCAAATAAGTAATCAGTAACCAGTCTGAATGGTGATTGTCTATAGATTGGAGCTTGCATATTTAATTGGAAAAGTTCACTCTTATTAAGATTCAATTTATAACCAGAAAAAGTACTCAGCTGAGCAAGTAGTAATATTATTGCAGGGATGGATTTCTCTGGGTTAGAGATATATAATAACAGGTCATCTGCATATAGTGATGCCTTATGTATCTCATTCCCACGAATAAAGCCAAATATATTGAGTGAATCACGAAAAGCGATTGCCAAGGGCTCCAAGGCAATATCATATACTAAGGGACTTAAAGGACAGCCCTGTCTAGAACCTCGAAAAAGCCTGAAAAATGGGGATCTCTGATTATTGGTAAATACAGAAGCCAAAGGTGTATGATATATCAGTTTAATCCAAGATATAAACTTTGGGCTAAAATTAAATTTCTCAAGCATATTAAATAAATATTCCCATTCAACTCTATCAAATGCCTTCTTGGCGTCAAGCGAAATAACACATTCTGGGGTTTTAGATGAAGGAGTATACACAATAATTAACCTCCTAACATTAAAATACGAATAACGATTTTTAATAAATCCTGCTTGGTCGTCAGAGACAATTTGTGGCAATAATTTTCCAATCTAATTGCCAATATTTTGGAAAAGATTTTGGAGTCCACATTCAACAAGGATATAGGTCTATATGATGCACATTCAGTGGGGTCTTTATCTTTTTTAGGAATTAAAGAAATAGATGCTTCATAAAAGGACTGTGGTAATTTACCTACAGATAAAGCATCTTTAAAGATTCTACATAACCAAGGAGAAAGTAGATTTGAAAAAGATTTGAAAATTTCTACTGTATACCCATCCACACCAGGTGCTTTACCAGAATTCATCAAAAAAATTGCTTTCTTTATTTCTTTTTCCATGGTGGTTGCATCTAATGCTAAACGTTCATTAAGTGGTAATTTCAGAATGTTCAATTTCCTTAAAAATTCATGCATTATGATAGAATCATCAGGAAATTCTGATTGGTATAAAGAGGTATAAAATTCTTGAAAAGATTTATTAATTTCATCATGGGCAACCGTCAAACTACCATCCCATTTATGAACTTTAATAATCTGACATTTAGCTGAAGCAATTTTCAATTGGTTGGCCAATAATTTACCTAATTTATCACCATATATATAAAATTGAAACTTAGTTTTAAGTAATTGATTTTCAATCGGGGATGTTAATAACAAACTGTGTTGCATCTGAAGTTCAACTCTCTTTTTATAAAGCTCCAGGTTAGGAGCAGCAGAATATTTTTTATCACTTTCTTTAATCTTATCAACCAATGTACTTATTTCATTATTAATTCATTTTTTCAATTCAGCAGAATATGATATAATTTGACCACGGGTGTATACTTTAAAAGTATCCCATAATATCCCACTGGAAATTTCTTCTGTAAAGTTAGTTGAAAAGGAAAAGGCAATCTGTTCTTTAATAAAGTTAACAAAGTTTAAGTCCTGAAGGAGAGTAGAATTGAATCGCCATTGTCTAGCACTAAAAGTTACATCAGTTAATTTGATTGACAGTTTCAAAGGTGCATGATTGGAAATGGCGATTGCATCATGCTCACAGTTAATAACAGACTGAACTAATCAAGAGTCGATAAAGAAGTAGTCAACTCTAGTATAATTATGATATACATGAGAAAAGAATGAGAACCCTTTATCATTAGGATATAAAAACCTCCAAATATCTAAAATTCCGGAGTCAACTAAAAAGGAATTAATAAGAATAGCAGATTTGTTTGGAGGTACCTGATTGAATGCAGATCTATCTGATTCAGAAGGATTCAGACAACAGTTAAAATCTCCACCCATTTTCAACATATATTCATTTAAATTAGGAAGAGATGTAAATAAATGTTTAAAGAATTCAGGATAGTTGGCATTTGGTGCATAGATATTAACGATAACAACTTTTTGGTTATCAAGTAAACCAGTAATTAATAGAAATCTACCATTTGGGTCTAAGATTGTTTCATAGTGAACAAATAAAACTGAGGAGTCTATAAAAATAGATATACCTTTCACCTTAGCCTGTGAATTAGAATGAAATTGTTGTCCCTTCCAAAAGAAATGCTATTTATCCTCTTTCCTCACATGAGTTTACTGGGCAAAGATAATCTGAGCATTCAATCTATGAAAAACTTTAAAGATTTTCTTCCGTTTAATCGGATGATTCAAACCATTCTTATTCCATGAGACAAAGTTAGTAATATTATCCATTTAATTTGAATAAACCATATGGTATGTAAAGGGTTAACCTTCCTGCATAGGAAACTCATGAATCAGGAGGACAGAAAAAGGTTTAAGGTGGAAAGTGTACAGTTTTGGTCACCGAATTACAGGAAGAATGTTAATAAGGTTGAAAGAGTGCAGAGAATGTTTACAAGGATGTTGCCGGGACTTGACAAACTGAGTTACAGAGTAAGGTTAAATAGGTTAGGACTTTATTCCCTAGAGTGTAGAAGAATGAGGGGAGACTTGATAGAGGTATATAAAATTATGATGGGTATAGATAGAGTGAATGCAAGCAGGCTTTTTCCACTGAGGCTAGGGGAGAAAAAAAACAGAGGACATGGGTTAAGGGTGAAGGGAGAAAAGTTTAAAGGAAACATTAGGGGGGGCTTCTTCACACAGAGATTGGTGGGAGTGTGGAATGAGCTGCCAGATGAAGTGGTAAATGTGGGCTCATTTTTAACATTTAAGAAAAACTTGGACAGGTACATGGATGAGAGGTGTATGGAGGGATATGGTGCAGGTCAGTGGGATTAGGCAGAAAAATGGTTCAGCACAGCCAAGAAGGGCCAAAAGCCCTGTTTCTGTGCTGTAATGCCCTATGGTTCTATGGGAACCGGAAGTTATGACAATTCAGACATATTTGTAGTTTCAGTTCAGCCCAGATGAAAAAAACTAAAGATAGTCCCACCCTCCGCCCACAAAGACCTGAAAACTGGCCAATAGACAGCCAGAAAGCTAACTAGTACCTCCCTTACCCCCACTCTCTTGATGGCAAAGTCTCCAAAATTGAAAAAAAGTTGCAAAATACCACCCAGTCAGAACATTGAAAAAGGATTGCCATATTTGCAAAACATTGCACTTGGAATATTGTGTTCAGTTCTGGTCACCTCATTATAGGAAGGATGTGGAAGCTATGGAGAGGATGCAGAGGAGATTTACCAGGATGTTGCCTGGTTTGGAGAACAAGTCATATGAAGCAAGGTTAGCTGAGCTGGGACTTTTCTCTTTGGAGCGTAGAATAATGAGACGGGACTTGATAGAGGTCTACAAGATTATGAGAGGCATAGATAGGGTGGATAGTCAGTACCTGTTTCCCAGGGCACCAATAGCAAACACCAGAGGGCATATGTACACAATTAAAGGAGGGAAGTTTAGGGGAGACATCAGGGTTAAGTTTTTTTACACAGAGGGTTGTGAGTGCCTGGAATGACTTGCCAGGGATGGTGGTGGAGGCTAAAACATTAGGGGTATTTAAGAGCCTCTTGGACAGGCACATGGATGAAAGAAAAATGGAGGGTTATGGGGTAGTGTGGGTGAGTTTAGTACTTTTTTTAAGGATTATATGGGTCGGCACAACATGGAGGGCTGAAGCGCCTGTACTGTGCTGTAGTGTTCTATGGTTCTATTTTGAGAAGCAAAATCTTAAAAAAGTGAAACAGAATACAATCTTATTAATATTTCAGAAAAAAACATTCAGTCAACAGATCATAAAAAACTTCAAACTCTAACAGTCAGATCTATAAACTGGTTATTAATTTATAAACTAAATGAATACAAACACAAAAAAAATTGAGAAAAATGCGAACTTCCACCTTAGTCAAAACATTGAGAAGGGAATGATATAAACAACACCGGAATACAATCTTCTTAATATTTCAGAGAAAAAAGTCAATCACCAAATTAATTTCTTAATTATTTTTTAAAAAATGAACAATTGAAAATAATAAAGTAACAAAGGAAAAAAAACTTAAACATAGAAGCATAATAAACATCCATACTCCGAAACAGAATACGAGTTTTATCAAACCAGTGGCAAAAATCTTCAAACTTCAAAAGTCTAAATCTATGAACTGATTATTATCTTATAAACCAAATGAATACAGACACGAAGAAACATTCAATTTATTAGACAACCGGGATCGAACGTTGGTCGTCAAGGTTTTTGTTGAGCTTCTTCCACGGATTTAAGCCATTTACGTGATTTGTCAGGTAGAACAACCCTTAAATAGCAGAGCTGGTTGAAACTTTCTTTGATAAAGCTTGGACATCACCGGTTTAAAAAGCAATCTTTCTCGCATCACCTCGGGACTATAGTCTTCAACCAATCGAAACTTGAGGTCCCCATGTACAATAACCCCTTTCCGACGGGCAATTCGAATTAAATGCTCCTCGGTTTGCACATAATGGAATTGAAGTATAACAGGTCAGGGCTTCAGCTCTTTAGGGGGCTTGACTCTCAGAACGCGATGCGCGCCATCAAGTATAGGGGTAGTAGAAAAAACTTCAGAGCCGAACACATCCGTTAAAATTTGAGAAAAAAATGTAGTAAGCTCACCACTCTCAACATCTTCACGGAGTCCTATTATTCGCAGGTCCTATGACTGTGACTTTCCAGGTCAATAATCTTGAGTTTATACTGTTCTAGTGTCTGAGTAGTCGAAGTTAATTTCTTTTCCAGCACGTCCAATCTGCGATCTCTCTGTCTTCCAGCTTCATCGAGTTCAGCTATTTGCTATTGTTGCTTTTCACGCTCCTGCTTAAGAGCTCACAGTTTGCTTTCAATCTCCTTTAAAACTACTTCCAAAGTAGAACATTTTTTATCGTATTTAACATCCAGGAGTTTTGACATAGCTTCCAAAGTGAGTGGAGATTGTTTAAGTTGTTTAGAATCTCCCTCTTTCCTCCTTCCACTTCCGTTACTGGCTTCCTTGCCTTTGGCTGAAGCTTTTTGCCCTCTGGTATTCATTTTCAGTAATTAAAAATCAAAGTTCAGGCATATGAAAGTGTTATAAACACTTTAATATAAATAGTGAAAGGGTGGTAAAAAATTTAAAAAGTGAACGGAGCAAAGCCAAAATATGACTTACTCCATCTAGTGCCCCAAGAGAATCCCTCCCTCCAGCATTTTATAGGTGTTGCCAAAATTAATTTTGTTTCTTGATAAAAGTGAATGCTGAAGAGTGTATCTTGCTGTTGGATTTTTCTTCCAGATCCCAGATTTCCAATTAGATTATTTCTGTTTCCCAGTGTCCGAACTTACAGTGGAGCATCAGGAATTGTCAGAGTCCCTCCCAACGCTGCAATTCTCTGAGGATAGCCCATCCTCCTCTTCTCTGAGCAGTAAAACACCTGACTCTGATACCCAGCTGGTACAAGAGCCATCAAATGGTGAGTACCAGAGAATAGGGAGATCTGTGATGTCTTCTCTAACTGTTCTGAATTAAATGGGATGAAGTGAAAAGTTACATTTGTGCAAATTTCAAGTCGTTTGTGGTCCAGGCTCTCCTCCAACTGCTGATTAAAATGTTGCCAAAGTGTAATCATACCTTTGGGCCATGGAGGGTGAGTGACTACCTGACAATCAATGTAGTATCATATTTCCCAACCAGAACATTATCTTTCATGGTTCAGTACAAATCTTCCTCATGAGGTGTTAGGTTATATATACCAGGGGATATTAACAGGGGCTATAGTCAGGTGTGAATTTCAGGCTCAGCAGTTGTACTGAAAACTTGTTTCCTGCATCATCTGTTTGTAAAGGTCCACAATAAAACTCCGTCTAAGCTTCTTCCACCAGTCTACACAGCTCGGGGTCCATGGCATAAAAAGGTTGGGGATCCCTGTTTTAGAATAAACCTATAAACTGTAATCTCTTAGGGGTTTGCTTTCTTCATTTTTCAATATCACATGAGTTCTTGCCTCTGAATCAAAAGGTTGTGATTCACACCACACTTCAGACTTCCTGTTGATATGATACTGAGTTCGTGCTGGAGGTAAGGTATGTTGCCCTTAAGGCATTTGTTTAGCTTTATTACATAGTTTGTTGTAGTTTTACTTTTACAAGTATTTATGATGTAAATGCGATGCCAAGAAGGAAACAAATACTATATATATTTTGTATTGTTTTATCAACAGTTTTCACCATACGTTAATGTGGAAGAGTGAATAGTAAACGGTTAATCTTACTGGGATCGTGCCTCATTGACTACAGTTTAAACTCAGTGTTTAGTTCAGAGTTTTTACACCTGAATGAGAACACTACATAAGGAGTACCACAAGTGAGCAAGAAACCCTCAGTGATGAGTATCCAGAAGTCATGTGGCATTGCTTCAAACAGGGAGGGCTTCTCCCAACTCCCAACTTATATAAAACACTCAAGCATCACTTAAATTCTGATGATTATCATATTGCTGTTTATGTAATCTTGCTGTGCACTCATTCAATGAGAAGCAGAACTTCACTGTCATTAAAACATCTTATACCATCTTGAGGTTATACCATTGCAAGTTTCTTCTTTCTCTTTCATTTTGTTGCTTTTTCTTGGTGTCTCCTGCTTCATGGATAAACTTGAAGAAAAGGCTCACCAGACTGATTCCTGATGTCAAGGCTGCACAGACCGGCATCATGATGGGGTTATACCTCAGTCAAGTTCTTCCCTGAATATTGTGTTCATTTCCCACGTACAGGTGTCCCACGTTTTTTGAACGTTCGCTTTACGACAACTCGCTGTTACAAAAGACCTACATTAGTACCTGTTTTCGCTAACCAAAGAGGATTTTTGCTTTTACTAAAAAAAGACACCCGCTTTATATGTGTGTTTACCCTGAGAAAGACTACAATGACTGTGAAACCTTGTGCAGGCAGTTGTTTGCGCATGCGTGTACATGCCGATTTTTTTCTCCAAATCGAGTTTGGCTCGCTGTCTTACCGATTTTGATAAGTGAAACTACACCGTACCTACAATATTTCTACTTTATATAGGGTGTATATTTATCATATCATTCCTGCTTTTACTATATGGTAGTGTTATTTTAGGTTTTATGTGTTATTTGGTATGATTTGGTAGGTTATTTTTTGGGTCTGGGAACGTTCAAAAATTTTTCCAATATAAATTAATGGTAATTGCTTCTTCGCTTTACGACATTTCAGTTTACAAACAGTTTCATAGGAACGGTCTACCTTCAGATTGTGGGGGAAACCTGTACTACAAAACAAGGACAAGGCAGCAGGTGCATGGGGGTACCACTGCCTGCAGCTACCCCTCCAAATCGCATATGATCCTGACTTGGAAATGTGTCGCCAGCCCTTCACTGTCATTGATACTAAATCCTGGAACTCCCTCCTCAACAGCCATGTGGGAGCACCTTCACCAGTAGTTCTGCAGTGGTTCAAGAAGGCAGCTTTCCCTGACACTCTGGATGCGTAAAAAATGTCGGACTTGTCAGCGACACACAGATTCCCAAAAAATGAATGTGGAGGCTTATGTATGTAGCAACTTAAGTATTTCATGGTCACTGTCCGAGGTGCAAGGTTGATCCACTGAAGAGGTTTGCTATGTGTCACCTTTTCATCCAACCACTAAACCTTTCTGTTCCCACTTTGTTCCAACAGAAGAGGCACAGATGGGCGAGATGCGAGACCAGTGGCTACTGAGAAGGTGTATTGGGAGTGTGCGAGGAATGAAATGCTTTCGATCGTTTCTCATGGGGACAAATGGTAGGCAAATCCTGTGGGATGCGTTAATGAAAGGAGACAAGTCCCAAGTTTCCTGTCCCTTTAAGAATGCATGGATTGCTTGCTGTCGTGCTCAGAATGCAATTGAGGTATGGCTAAACAATGCTGGGTGTTCTTCTGGTGTACAGGGGCAGAGCTGGTGGAGTTCTGGATGAGGATGGAGAGGATGCGGAAACTCGACGAGACTGACATCAACCAGCGAGACCAGTACTTTGCTCAACTCCGCACGATACAGGCTGCTCACCTGCAAGAGGGCTCCGTTGTGATGTCCACCTGTGGAGGTTTTACTGGTAAGGAATAGGTAGCCTTTGGGTGGTAACCAAAGTAAGGGAGGGATTAACTTGTCACATTAAAAGCTGCAATGGCAGCTAGGTAACTTTCTGCCATAGTCCTTTACCGCTCTATGTGCTAAGGCAATATCTGACAGTAACAACCTTGCTCATTCTTGCAAACTCACAGATTCCCAACCCAGGGTCCTGTGGCATAAAAAGGTTGGGAACCCCTGTGCTAACTCTATGCAACATTGTCAGAAGAGTTGTTTTTCGCTGTGTTCTAAACTTAAGCCTTACTCCCTGATTAGGTGGATTAGATGGACCCATGACATGGAGTTCTCCTAGTGTAAAGCCCAACTTTATTTCTCACGTCTGCAGAGCAAGTCAGACTTGTCTACTGCTTGTTATTGCAGTTTGTGGGAGCTTGCTATGTATAAATTGCCTTTGCTTTAATTGCAATTGTACTTGTCAGCAGAATGCCTGATTACAGGCGAGATTCCCCCTCTCCTGCATTCCTCTCTGAATTACCTTCTTTTCAAATACTTGTCTCTTTCTTAGAATAAATATTTACTTAATCTACCTGCTTGTTTATAATTCAGCTATTTACAATCCCTTTGCAGCAGTTACAATCATGATTTTTGTCATCAGCACTTCAGCAGCACCTCTGACAATCTCTTCTGTTGCTTCCCTCACCTCTGTTGCTGGTGGCCTAGTTCACATCTACCTTCTGACTCATTCTCCATTATTCAAGGCTGCTCTCTTTTGCTCTGTCCCTTCTTTTCCTTTACCACAGTTTAGATCTTTGCCTTGCCCCCTTCACAAACTTGTGAAAATTAGTTGGTGGGAGATCAAGGATGGGGATGAAACCGAATGTGACAGATCGAAACTTTTCGCTTTATTATGTAACACTTACCCACAGAGGCTGGTATATGTCTAGGGGAAAAGGAGATCCAGCCACACACCAACCCACCTCCCGTACACGCAGGTGCTGTGAGAATCGAGTTTATGCCTCGCGCCGCTCACCGTAACAACTTCACACCAAATACCGTTATGAAATACACTTTATAGAATTTACTAACATTAACTAAAGAAGTATTAGGCAATACAATATATATACAAGGAAAGAAAAAAACAAAAGGCGCCAACTTATCAAAGTTCAGTCAGTGTAGTGCACATCGTAGGAGCTCAATCAACGAATCATCCGACAGCCACGTCGTCACCCCTGGGACCCACCCGGTGGTCTTACGAGCTGTCCAGCGCCAGTCGCGGTGGTCCTACGAGCCGTCCAGCGCCCGTCCACCTTCCTCGTCCGTCTCTCCTCCCGACTCTCCTCACACCTCAAGCCCGCGCAACCCCTCCCCCAAGTTCCCAGCCTCACAAAACACAATAACATTCCCCATTGATTAACAAATGAATACAATTACCATATCAGCCATTCTAAAGCGAAACAACGGCGAGATAAACTTTTAACAGACAAAGAAGCATTCCTACTCGTAACAAACCAAAGAAGCCCTTTTTAGTAACATGCACAGGACATTGTACAATTATAATGATTTAGAATAGGCAGGCAGGTCTCCAGGTTTGCTGATGTGGCACATAAGAACTGGGCAGCATCATGCTGGCTGCGTCTGGTTGTTTCTGAGAGGAACAATCAGCTCCTGATAAATGTCTTGGACCCAAGCCAGCCTACTGTACCTCCAGGTGAGCTGAGTGACATCTGTCAGTCTGAACCACCACCTGGACTCCATCTGGCATCCAATGTGGGAGGCCAGTCTTGCTGACATTACAATGGGGAGTCCACTCTCCCTATCCAATGCCAGACAACACTGGTGTAACATTAGGGTCTCCATTTATCTAATTCCAGAATCATGACCTGCAGATTAGGAGATAAGTTTTTTTGTGTGCTTTTAATGATTTATATGTATACTGTGGTGTTTCTAAGTTTTTAGGAGTTAATGTGTCTAATTTTTATAGAAATTTTAATGGGTTTTAAATATCATTCACTAGCAGAAATATTTTGAACTTGTAGTATGGCCTTGACAGCTTTGACAAGGGGGGAAGTTCCACCCCCAAATGTCTGATGCTAAAGGTGCATGCAGTGGAGCAAGTGCTGGATGCCTGGAATGCACTCTCAGGGGTGGTAGTGGAGGCAAATACGAGAGAGGTGTTTAAGAAACTCTGATGCAGGCATGTGAATATATAGGGAATGAATTGATATGGACATTGCGTAGGCAGAAGAGAATAATTTAGTTAGGAGTTTAGTTATTACTTTAATTATTTTGACTAAACTTCATGGGCTGAAGGGCCTGTTTTATATTCTATGTTCTAACTTTGCCAGAGAGGAGCAAAGTGTTTCCAGAGCCATGCTCTGCTCTGCCTATTGAGGGTGTGATAGGGATGTGGGTGTAAGTATGGTGGCCCTTGGAAAACACCATCTGAGCTGTAACAGTCCTTTGGGTATGGAATCCAGAGATCTGTAAGTCTGTCTGATTCATGTTTCTTTCTCCTCCTATTTGAGAAGACATTCCACTGTCAAAATCAAAGAAGCCCTTTCGCACCAGGAGGGATTTTCTGGTGAAGCTGCAAAAGCAGGTCTTGGAGAAACTAAAAGGTTACTGGTTGCCTCGTTTCCTGACACACTGCAAACAGAGCCTGAGAAAGGTGAAGGAGTACGGTGTCATCATCCGAGAGTACCAAGGAAAGGCTTCAGAAGACCAGTCACCTTCCCCCGTCCTAACAGTGAGCATCACACACAGAGGAGGCATTATGCAGCCCTACTTCACCAAGGCTCACAAGCGTCTCCTGTGGAGGCTGCCCGATTGCGAGGGCAAACCCATGAAGACACACAACTTCAAAGCGAAGGAGCAACGGGACAGTTGCCAGGCTCAGCCAGGGATAACTGCCCCCAAGTCCACTTTGCGTAGTTTCCCCAAGCAGGATGAATCATGGTTCTCTCCCCAGGCACCACAATGTGTTCCTTGCTCTTTAGCAACTAAAGATAAAGGGGCAACGAACATGCAGAGTGAATATGTCTTCCCACAGTTGGGCTCCTCTATCCCGCTCATCAAAGCACCTTCGATGCTACAGTGTCGGAGGTTTCCAGAGATGCCCCAGCACTTCAGGTACCTCCATTGGGCCTTTAATGCCGACCTGCTGGCAGGCAAACCATTTGCAGCCTTCCTGAGGGTGAGTGGTAACCTCTCCAAGCTCCAGTACCTGTGCCTCTGGCATGAAATGAGCAACTTCCTGAACATTGTGCTGAGTGTGAAGGACAGAGCCGGGTATCTGCTCAGGAAGATCATGGCTGAGAAGATTGTTGAAGTGTACCTAACAGAGAGTAGTAACCAATATACCAAGCTGCAGGTAGTAACTACTGAGAACCTCAAGACCCTCCTCCCCTCAGGTCAGGTCATTCCATGGATCTTTGCCGCCCAGAAGGAGATATGTGAGGTGAGGATACACTCTTGATTTTGGCTTTAGTATGTGCCTGTGAAGGAGGAGTACAGAGGGCACAGGTGCAGCTCTATGCTGACCCTGGGATGAATTGCCTAAAGAAGGAATAATGTCATTCAATGGCCAGAGCAAAATAAGACATTATTACTTAGTTGACAACAGTCATGCCAGCTGACCTCCGCATATGAACATAATAAGAAATAGGAGCAGGAATAGGCCATCCGGCCCATAGAGCCTGCCCCGCCATTCAATAAGATCATGGCTGATCTGTCCGTAAAAGATTGTGACAAATTGTCCTACTGGGTCAGATGATGGTGATAATAAACCAGCTGAGATTTGTTTTAAACCAATGATTGGAATCAGGTGTACTGGTAGTTTTTCAAGGGGTTTTGGAAAACTACTTGCTCATGAAATAGATCTGGAACCATGTATTTATTTACTTGTTGAGCTACAGAGTGGAACAGCTCCTTTCAGACCTTCGAGCCGTGCTTCCAGCAACCCCTGATTCAACCCTAGCCGAATCGCGGGATAATTTACATTGACCAATTAACCTACCAACCGGTACGTCTTTGGACTGTGGGAGGAAACTGGACCCATGTGGTCACAGAGAGAACGTACGAACTCCTTGTGTTGGGAATTGAACCAGGGTCACTGATACTGTAAAGTGTTGCACTGACCACTGTGCTACCATGCTTCCTAAAGGTTGGGGAGAGGAATGAACTGGATTCCTCATTCAGAATTCTGGTGCCATTTCTGTGCTGCAAACTTTGAAGTTACATCAGTTACTCATGGGTTGATGAAGGTTTCTGTCACCAGGAATTAGTACATTATGTCAGGATAGTAAGGCATGAAAAGAATCTGCAGCTCCACCATGTGAGAGCACACACACACACACACACGCACGCACACACACGCACACGCACACACACACACACACACACACACACACACACACACACACACACACACACACACACACACACACACACACACACACACACACACACACACACACACACACACACACACACACACACACAAAGCCCATGGGAATAAACATTTATGATACTGTTCAGGCACAAAAAAGTGTGATGATGTCAGTCCACACTTGCAACTTGAGGCTTACCCTGGCCCTCCCATAGAACCATAGAACATTACAGCACAGAAATAGGCCTTTTGGCCCTTCTTGGCTGTGCTGAACCATTTTTCTCCCACAACATTCTTTCTGCTCTTACTTTCAAAGAGTCATCCAAAAGTTGCAAATGTGGGAAACTTGACCAAACTCCCTCTCCCTGGCTATGGAGAAACAAAGACAGCTATAATGCTGTACATCCTGAGGTTTGCCAACCCATCATGGTCTGATGCCCACTTAATGATTTGGTGCCACACAGAACAAGCAGGGAATGATCTTGGTGTGAAACAGAAACAAACTCATCAATTTGTTTTCTACTCCTCCAACAGACACTCCAAGAAACATATGACGATTTTCTGGATGAAGAGGATAAGATTTTCCTTAATCTTGTGGTAAGACGGTTGCAGATCATCTTGCAATGTCCATCTACATGGGTTTTGCTGCTCATGATGACACCATAGGACAGCAAGATTGATATGCAGGTCTCTGAGCACCAGTGCATGTGCAAGTTAACTAGGTGCCATGGTAGCGTAGTGGTTAGTGCAACACTATTACAGCTCGGAGTTCAGAGTTCAATCCTGACCTCATCTGTAAGGAGTCTGTCTGTGGAACGGTGGATTTTTCCTGGACTCTCTGCTTTCCTCCCACAGTCCAGAGGCGTACTGAATAGGTTAATTGGTCATTGGCTATTGCATAATTAGGTTAGGGTTAAATCAGGGTTGTCATGGGTTGCTGAGGCAGCGTGGTTCAAAGGGCCAGAAGGTGCTATTTGCACAGAAGTCCCATAGTTCCATTTCAGAGAGTCTGGAATACATTACACAAAAGTCCATGACAAAGGAAGTAAGATTTTGCAGGTTTTGAAGTTTAGGACTATAGAGCGATAATATTCAAAGAAAATTAATTGCACGCTTAAAATAATTTATTGTTAATTAGTTTTAATTACACTTTGAGTAACACAATGCAACTCCTTTTAATAGTCCACCGAAAAAAATGTTGCCTTTTTGGTTTCTAATGTTGTGAATTAATATTTTCATTATGCTGGCATCTCCTCATTCTTTGCCCCTTGACACCCCCCCCCCCCCCCCATTGCCTCCAGTCCTTCAACACCCATCGAACCCTATCAAATATTGTAAGGCCTAGATAGAGTGCATGTTTTCTATAGTGGGTAAATCAAGGACCAGAATGCACAGTCTCAGAATAAAGGGATGTCCATTTAGAACAGAGATAAGGAGGAATTTCTTTAGCCAGATGGTGGTGAATCTGTGGAATTCATTCAGAGGGTCCTGGAGGCCAGGTCACTGAGAATATTTAAAACAGAGGTTGATAGGTTGAGGAGGATGATAGAATGGCAATGCAGATGTGATGGGCCAAATGGCCTAATTCTACTCCTGTTTTATGGTCTTATGCATGGGTAGAGTCCATGACAGAGGAGAGTGGACTTGTAGTGTGGGGAGGAACATGATAAATAGATTCCAAAAATAGTATCTCCATAATAGTTGTGGACTATTACTTGTGGCTCCTTGTTGATACTCCTTTTATGATATTAGGCAAGGTGCCGTATGGTAGGCTGGTCCTCAACATTGAGGCACATGGGATCCAAAGTGACCCGGCTAACTGGATCCAAACTTGGCTTGGCGATAAGGGTAGAGAGTAGTAGTGGAGGAAGGGTGCTTTTCTGATTGAGAGTCTAGCTATATAAGACCTTAATTAGACCCCACTTGGAGGACTGTGTTCTGTTCTGGTCGCCTCACTACAGGAAGGATGTGGATACTATAGAGAGAGTGCAGAGGAGATTTACAAGGATGCTGCCTGGATTGGAGAGCGTACCTTATGAGAATAGGTTGAGTGAACTTAGCCTTTTCTCTTTGAGCGACGGAGAATGAGAAGTGACCTGATTGAGGTGTATAAGGTGGTGAGAGGCATTGATCGTGTGGATAGCCAGAGGCTTTTTCTCAAGGCTAAAATGGTGAACATGAGGGGGCATAGTTTAAAGATGCTTGGAAGAAGGTACAAGGGGGATGTCAGAGGTATGTTTTTCACATAGGGAGTGGTGGGTACATGGAGTGCACTGCCAGCAAAGGTGGTAGAGGTGAATACAATAGGGTCTTTGTGTATTTTCTTCCCATTTAGGAAGTAGCCTACATCTTTATTCCTTCTACCAAAGTGCATGACCATATACTGCCCTGCGCTCTATTTCATCTGCCACTTCTTTGCCCATTCTCCCAACCTGTCTTACTCTGCAGACTCCCTGCTCCCTCAGGATTACCTTCCTCTACACCTATCTCAAACTCCCTCTCAAACTGCAGGGTGAATTCTGTCATATTATGATTAACTGACTCCTAAGGGTTCCTTTACCCTAAGCTCCCTAATGAAATCTCATTCATTACACAACACCCAATCCAGAATTGCCTTCCCTATTTTGGGCTCAATCACAAGCTGCTCTAAAAATCCGTCTTGTAGGCATTCTACTTTTGGGATTCAGCACCAAATGTATTTTCATAATCTACCTGCATATCGAAATCACCTATGACCATTTTAATCCGTCATCCTGACTACTGTTTAGAGGCCTGTATAAAACTCCTATCAGGGTCTTTTTACCCTTGCAGTTTCTTTACTCTACCCATACAGATTCTACACTTTCTGAATCTATGTCACCTCTAAGTATTTGATTTCATTTTTACCAACAGATCCATTTGGTTTTTTTCCACATAGGTACCTTGTCTTAATGTGTTCTATTAATATTATAATCTTCTGAAAGATTAGTGTGTCAGTAGTCTAGCACCAGGTTTGAATATCTGGACTCCAAACCAGGGGAAATAGACTCCCTCTCTACCTATCAAATCCTCTGCAGGGCTGAAACAAAGCTTTTGCTTCTGTCTGCTGCCTTTTGGGAAGCCTCTTTAAGTAATATCCATCGACATACCCTACCTTCTATTTTGCAGACTGCCTTGAAAACAATGTAGTCAGGTTCGAGAGGTCAGATATGCTATACAGATCCTTGCTGACTCTCTGACCAGTTCGTTTAATGCCCACTACACTCGCATTTTGCGTGCAGGTAGAGAATCAGTTAGAAATGCCAGGGATGGACTGAGGAAGAATTTAAATTCCCCTATCTTATGGATAGGGGAATCAAGGGATCTGGGGACAAGGCAGGAACAGGGTATTGATAGTAGATGATCAGCCATGATCTCAGAATGGCGGTGCAGGCTCAAAGGGCCGAATGGTCTACTTCTGCACCTATTGTCTGTTGTCTATTGTCTAAATGTGAAATTGCAATCCAGATTCTCAGAATGGCTGTTTTTTAAGTCCAGTGCAATCTCGATTATGGAGTTATGATCACATTCTTCTTACTTGCACTATTTAAGGCTGGGAGTGAACCCAATGATCCAAGCAGCTGGACAGAGTGCAAGAAGTTGCCAACACCTACGACAGATGCTGAAGACCTGCTCATCAGGAGGATGGCACGGGCACTACTGCTGAGCCAGGCCTGCACTGCCATAGGCAACTCTGAGAGCCTGACTGATGAAGACTGGAAGTTGCTGGTCACTGAGGACACGGCCAATCTTGGCTCCATGCTGATGCTCCCAAAGCCATCAGCAGAAGATGCGGGTAAGGGAGCTGGGAGGTGGGGGCTCGTCTGGGGCTAAGCTTCATTTCCCTCTCTCTGTTGGAAGGGAACAATCTACAGGCCATCTGGCCACCACTGTGGTTCTTATGTTATCCTGCAGTCCATTTCCAATGACCATGTTCCCAGATGCTTTGCCAAGGCCAAATGATAGTTATTTGGATAAGGTTTCATGCCCTAGGTTGATTTTTCCATGGTTGTTTATACAAAACAGCTAAAGGCCATTAGATGACATATTTCTTTCTCCCATCAGGAGAAAGATAAGTGACATTTGGCCAGATAGTTATGAAGCTCATGCTTGAGTGATATTAGAGAAGAAGAAGAAAGCCCTTAACTCCGAGTGGAGTCATCGGGATGCCACCGTGATGGCTTTTTTTAGCAGGATTTCTTATTTTTACGAGGCCGAGTTGCTAGCTCGACGCTCAACCCAGCACAGATGGAAAGCATGCAAGGGGGCCAGCTGGATTTGAACTCGGGAGCCTTCACTCTGAAGTCCAGCGCTGATGCCACTATGCCACCAGCCAGCGAGTGATGTTAGGTGTCTTGTTATGTATTGGGATCCAGGAAAGGTGGGGGCTAGTTCTCATTGAACATTCATGGCCTCAGACCCTCTCAAAGCACAGTGCAGTCAGCGAGGAACTTTTCAAATGGAATCATAGAGTTAAGACAGCATGAAAGCAAGAGAAATCATGAAATATGAAGGTAAGCTAGCCAATAATGCAAAAGAGAATACCAAAAGTTCTTCTTCAGATACACAAAGAGTGAGAGGATATTGGACCACTAGAAAATGATGCTGGATGAGGGACAAAGAAATGGCAGACGAAATCAGATGAAGTATGTTGCAGCAGTCTTCATTATGGAGACACAAGTTGCACATCAAAAATTCGAGATTGTCAGGGTCAGAAGCGAGCATAGTTGCTATTACTAAGGACAAGGTGTTTGAAAAGCTGAAAGGTCTGAAGGTAGATATGTCACCTGCACCAGATGCACTACAACTCTGGGTTCTGAAAGAGGTAGCTGAAGAGCCTTTGGAGGAATTAGTAATGATATTGCAAAAATCACGATATGGGAATTGTTCCGGAGGACTGGAAAATTGCAAATGTCACTCCACACTTCAAGAAAGGAAGGAGGGAGAAGAAAGGAAATTATATATCAGTTAGCTTGACTTCAGTGGTTGGGAATATGTTGGAATCCAATATTAAAAATGAGGTTTTGGGTAATTGGAGGTACATGATAAATTAGGCCGAACTCAGCATGGTTTCCTTCTGGAAAAATCTTGCCTGACAACTTTGTAGAAATTATTTGAGGAAATAACAAGCAGGATAGACAAAGGAGAGTCAGTGGATGTTGTTTACTCGGATTTTCAAAAGGCCTTTGACAAGGTGCCACTCATGAGGCTGTTTAATAAGAGCCAATGTTTATAGGAAAGATACTAGCTTGAACGTAAGATTGGCTGACATGCAGAAGGCAACGAGTGGGAATAAAGGGGGCCTTTTCTGGTTGGCTTCCTGTGACCAGTGATGTTCTGCAGATGTCAGTGTTGGGACCGCTTCTTTGCTTGTTATATGTGAAAAATTTGGGTGAAGAAATTGATGGCTTTGTGGCTAAGTTTGCTGATGATAGAATATAATGGTCATGCACTAGTTTCAAAACATTCAATTAATGCAAAGAAAGACATGGGAATCCGAAATATGAATCTGGGTTCGTCTTTACTTTAAGCAAGGCACACATATCAAATGGTAGTATCAGAATGTATGCAATTAGTGTATTTTTACGTATAACCTTGTGGTGAACCTGTCTGGACACGCCCCCCCCCCCCCCCCCCCCCGTTGACTGCTCCTGTGGCTCCTTCCACAGACCCCTGTATAAAGGCGGTTGGAGGCACTGCTCCTCCCTCAGTCTCCAGGATGTTGTGTGGTAGTCCCTTGCTGCTGACGTGCTTTCTTCCAGCTAATAAAAGCCTACCTTGACTCACGTCTCCGAGAGTTATTGATGGTGCGTCAAACCCATAATTAATTATTAATACTTACTCAAACTATATATATCAGCATTTATACGTACAAGATTACTCAAATATTATTGAAATATTAAATACACAACAGGCATGAACTATTCTGTAAATAGGGAGAAAATTCAAAAGAAATCAGAGGTGTAGAGTGCCATGGGAGTTCTCATGCAGGATTCCTTAAAGGTTAACTTGCAGGTTGAGCCAATGGTAAGAAAGTCAAAGGTAATGTTAGTATTCATTTCGTGAGGACTAGAATACAAATGCAAGGATGTAATGCTGAGTCTTTATTGGTCAGACCGCATATTGGGTATTGTGAGCAATTTTGGGCCTCTTATATAAGAAAAAATTGGAGAGAGTCCAGAGGAAGTTCGTGAAAATTATCTAAGGAATGAAAGGCTTAACTTATGAGGAGCATTTGTTGGCTGTGGGACTGCGCTCGCTGGAGTTTAGAAGAATGACAGGGGATCTCATTGAAATCTATCAAATATTGAAAGGTTGAGATAGAGTGGACATTTTCTATAGTGGGGGAGTTTAGAATCAGAGGGCACAGCCTTAGAATAGAGGTATGTCCTTTAGAACAGAGATGAGGAGGAATTTCTTTAGCCAGAGGGTAGTGAATCTGTGGAATTCATTGCCACATGCATCTGTGCAGGCCAAATCATTGAATATATTGAAAGCAGATTTTGACAGGTTCTTAATCATCAGGGGATCAAAGGTAATGGGGAAAAGACAGGAGAATGGGGTTGAGAGGGATAATAAATCAGCCATGTAATGGCAGAGCAGTCTCGATGGGCTGACTGCCTAATTCTGCTATGTTTTATCATCTTATGGATGTAAAACAAGCCCTTCAGCCCACTCATTCACATTGACCATTGTGCTTATCTGAGCTGCCCCATTTGCTTGTGTTGGCCCATATCCCTCTATATCTTTCCTCTCTATATGTTTGTCTGGATATTGCTGCTGCCACTTTCTCTGGCAGCTCATTCCATGCACCCACCACTTTCTGAGTAAAAAACTTGCCCTCAGCTCCCCTTTAAATTTCTTCCCTTTCACCTTTAACTTATGCCATCTAGCGCTCAATTTCCCTAAGCGGGGAAAAAGAATGTCATCATTCACCTTACATGAATTTTAAAAGTCCTGTAAGGTCACCTCGCAGCTTCCTTCTCTCAGAACCAGTCTATCCCATCTCTCTTTTTAACTTCAACCCTCTAGTCCTGGTAACAGTTTTGTGAATCTTGTCTGCACCCTCAATAACTTAATCACATCCTTCCCTTAGCGTTGCAAACAGAGCAATATTCCATAAATGGTCTCACTATGTCTTGTACAGCTATAACATGGCATCCCAATTCTTGTAATCAGTGCCCCATCCGATGAAGGCAAGGGTGCTGTATGTCTTCCACACAACCATGACTAAATTGGCAAGACTTTCAGCGAACTATGTAGGTCTCTACTACAACACTCACCAGGGGCCTGTCAGTTACTCTGTTTATCTCATCCTAATTGAACTTCCCAAAATGCATCACTTTTCTGAGTTAAATTCTATCTCCCATTCCTTTGCTTAGCCTCCTACTTCATCTAGGTTCTTTTGGGACCTTAGATAACCTTCTTCACTGTTCACCACACATCAATTTTGGTATCATCCACAAAGTTATGCATCATGCCACCTATATCCTAATGCAAATTGTTAACATCAAGTCAAGTCAAGTCAACTTTTATTGTCATTTCGACCATAAATGCTGGTACAGTACATAGTAAAAATGAGACAATGTTTTTCAGGACCATGGTGTTACATGACACAGTACAAAAAACTAGACTGAACTACGTAATGAAAAACAACACAGAGAAAGCTACACTAGACTACAGACCTACACTGGACTGCATAAAGTGCACAAAAACAGTGCAGGCATTACAGTAGTAGTATCTGGCGATGGTAGATAGCCGCTCTGTTATCCATGTGCCCTAATGGAAAATTGTGTATCAAACTTAAAATAGAAAATTAAAATTAAATTAAAGTAACACCAGGTCTGAAAGGCCGCTGCTGCCGTGCCGCCTGCATGTGACAAGGAATAGGGAACCCGATACTGATCTTGGTCACACCACTGGTTATGAGGTCCAATGTGGAAAAACAACACTCCACTGGCATCCCCTTACTCCTTTCCTCAGGTCAATTTTGTATCCAATTGGCTTGCTCACCCAGGACCCGATGATACCTCACTTTCCAGATTCTGTGTCCTGTGTAGGACCTTGTTAAAGGCCTAGATTAAAGTTTCTGTAGTCAATGTAGTGAGTACAGGCCCAGAGCCATTAAACACTCCTCATACATTAACCCTTTCAATCCCAGAGTCATTCTCATGGATCTTTTCGTTCTCCAGTTCCAGCACATCTTTTCTTTGATAGGGGGCTCAAAACTGCTCACAATACTCAAAGTGCAGTCTGACCAATGCCTTATAAAGCCTCAACACTCCACTCTTGCTCTTATATTCTAGTTCTGTTGAAGTGAATTCTAACATTGAAACTGCCTTCCTTACCACTGATTCAACTTGCAAGTTAGCCTTTAGGGAACCCTGCGAAGTCACTTTGCAACTCTGACTTTTGAACTTTCTCCCCATTTAGAAAATAGTCCATGCCTTTATTGTCTCTACCAAAGTGCAAGACCATATACTTCCCTGCACTATATTTCATCTAGTGGAATGCATTCGGCACGGACTAGAAGGGCCAGGATGGTCTGTTTTCGTGCTGTAATTGTTATAGTTATATCTGTCACTTCTTTGCCCATTCTCCTATCTGCCTAAAGGTGAACTTGGCAATCAGAGTACAATGCAAGTGAATTTCTTCACTTTGTGTTGAATGTAGTTTATTTTAATGCAAACAGTACCAGTATTTCCTCTAAAGGCAATAACAATTGACCACAACGTGGACCATCGTGCTGGAGCTCCACACCCGTGAATTCAAATCTGCTGTTTAAAAATTCGCCTTTCCATAGGATCCAGTGGATCACTATGAATTTGCAGCAAAATACCCCACTTACAGTGGACCTTTGGCTGAACTATCTCTGCTGCTGAATTTCAGTGGGGATTAATTGAATTTGATGAAGTTTGTGTTTTTTTAAGTTTGTCATTTTAATTACTATTTTAAAGTAATTTAATTCATACATAATCATTGTGGAATTGCCTTTGTATGTTTCTAACAGTCACAATTATTTGTTGTGTTTAACACCGTTGTTGACTGGCCTTACGGGGGCCTGGTTAGCTGGCTTGTGGATTACTGTTCCTGCTGTTTGTGACACCTCCTGATACTGTGCAGTACTTGGGGATTCACCAGTACACCACCTACAGCCATTACAGCTAAGTACGGTGCCTTCTTTCTACAGAAAGATCCTGTTTGAGCTCCAGACAAAATAAGTCAGGAACAAGATGCTGGAAATTCAGGCAACACACACAAAATGCTGGAGGAACTTAGCAGGCCAGGCAGCATCTATGGAAAAGAGTACAGTCAATGTTTTGGGCTGAGACCCTTCAGCAGGTCTCAGGAGAGTAGGGTTAGCAGAGACAGCATATAGGCTGATTACGCTACCACAGGATGGCAACAATCATAACTTCAATGTGTAAACGCCCTTAGGACAGGAGCAGATTGCTAATCTTCACAATCTCTAGCATTCTCAAATGGAGTAATTTCAGACTCCTCACCCTCCATTCTGAGTGATGTGATGTTCTAGCAGCAAGGTTTTCTAAAAATATGGAGCCCTCAAACTCGGTCTGGATATTAACTATCTTTCACTTGGACTGGACTCCTGGGTTGGAGTTTGAACTGATTGACTTGATTACTTAAATATCTTTTCTTAAACATATTTGAATCATCAGGCTTGTATTGAGTTAACAAGAAGCTCCTATTGCAGTATTATCTCTAGCACTCTCCTCCTGTGGTTCATTCTTTGCATTAGTTGGTCCCAAATGTGCTACAGCCAATGGAGTACTTTTGAAATGTGATCTCTGTTGTAATAGATGAAACATAGCCAGTCATAAACAGCAAGATCATAGCAACAACGTTATGTTAATCACTTGATGATGTAAGCTGAGGTATAAATTCTGGGCAGAACATAGGATCAAACTACTGAAATTCTGAAAAACAGTGTTCTCTGATCTTTTATATTAATCTGAGAGGACAGGAGTTGAATAGTTTCGCTGAATATTAGCACCTCTGACAATGCACAAGTTCCTCAGAACTTCACTAGAGATATCATCCTTCATTAAAGACTTGAGTCTCAAGTAGATGAGCTCTTGGTCTTCTGCCTTAGACCAGAGTGTCACCACAACCTTTGCTGTCTTTTGTTAAGCTAAGCACTGATAACACATAACTAGTAAGTCCAGTAGGAAAACCACCAGAAGTAAGTCACTTTCATTATTTTTTTTATAGATGGAAACTCACCAGAACCATCAATTGAGGAAAAGGGGACTAAGGTGGAGACAGGAATTCGATCACCATGATTGGGAAGTTGTAGTTGGTTTTGATTGGTCACCTGACTCTAAAATACACTGGTTGAACGGTTTTGAGTAGGAGCAGTTCAATAAATGCAAAGTACTTTGTGCCACCATCATAGTCTCTTTAGTGTTTTTGCAAGACTCTGTTCATTGGCAGTCAATATGTCAAAGCAGATTCAGTAAGAGCAACTTCCACTGAGCTCCCTGCAGAGGCAGAGTGAACCCTCCAGAAATTTGACAACATTGATTCAACAGTTCTTGTTCCATTTCCTGGAGATTTTGTCCAAGGAAGTTTCCCGATGAGAACTTGAGTGTGTTTACTTTATATTTAGAGAGAATTGGTTTGCTCTTTGCACCTATTATTATACCATGTTATCCAAACCTACAGGGAGATTTTCCCTTGTTCTTTGATCTACAGTATGTTTATATCTCTGTGTCTAAAGTCTGACCTCCGCTTCAACACAAAGCTTAAGTCTAGTGCAGAATTAGTATGTGACTTCAGTCATTGAGTTGAGGCAACACACAGGCCAGGTCCACCAGGGAAAGCAGGATCTCCCAGTGGCCACATATTTTAATTCCACGTCCCATTCCCATTCTGATATGTCTATCCATGGCCTCCTCTACTGTCAAAATGAATCCAAACTCAGGTTTTATATACTGGCTGGGTAGCCTCCAACCTGATGGCATGAACATTGACTTATCTAACTTCTGTTAATGCCCCTCCTCCCCTTCTTACCCCATCCCTGACATATTTAGTTGTTTGCCTGTTCGCCATCTCCCTCTGCTGCTCCCCTCCCCCTTTCTTTCTCCCGAGGCCTCCCGTCCCATGATCCTTTCCCTTCTCCAGCTCTGTATCACTTTTGCCAATCACCTTTCCAGCTCCTAGCTTCATCCCACCCCCTCCGGTCTTCTCCTATCATTTTGCATTTTCCCCTCCCCCTCCTACTTTCAAATCTCTTACTATCTTTCCTTTCAGTTAGTCCTGACGAAGGGTCTCGGCCCAAAACATTGACAGTGCTTCTCCTTATAGATGCTGCCTGGCCTGCTGTGTTCCACCAGCATTTTGTGTGTGTTGTTTGAATTTCCAGCATCTGCAGATTTCGTCGTGTTTGCGCTTTATACGTGTGTTTACCCCGAGAAAGACTACAATGACCGTGAAGCCTTGTGCGGGCAGTTGTTTGCACATGCGCGTACATGCGTATGTATACGTGTACATGCCAAATTTTTTCTCTAAATCAATTTTGTTTCGCTGTCTTCCCGAGTTTGATAAGTGAAACTACACTGTACCTGCAATATTTCTACTTTATATAGGGTGTAAATTTATTATATCATTCCTGCTTTTACTATATGTTAGTGTTATTTTAGGTTTTATGCGTTATTTGCTTTGATTTGGTAGGTTTTTTTTGGGTCTGGGAACGCTCAAAAAATTTTCCCATATAATTTAATGGTAATTGCTTCTTCGCTTTACGAAATTGCGGATTACAAACAGTTTCATAGGAACGCTCTACTTTCGGATTGGGGGGGGAACCTGTATCAGATATAGACATATCATTCTGATATGTCTATCCATGGCCTCCTCTACTGTCAAGATGAAGCCACACTCAGGTTGGAGAAACAACACCTTATATACCGGCTGGGTAGCCTCCAACCTGATGGCATGAACATTGACTTCTCTAACTTCCATTAATAACCCTCCTCCCCTTCTTACCCCAACCCTGATATATTTAGTTTTCTTCCCCCCCCTTCCTCCTTTTTTTTTCTCTTTTTTTCTGCCTGTTCTCCATCTCACTCTGGTGCTCCCCTGCCCCTTTCTTTCTCCCTAGGCCTCCTGTCCCATGATCCTTTCCCTTCTCCAGCTCTGTTTCCCTTTTGCCAATCACCTTTCTGGCTCTCAGCTTCACCCCACCCCCTCCAGTCTTCTCCTATCATTTTGCATTTTCCCCTCCCCCTCCTACTTTCAAATCTCTTACTATCTTTCCTTTTAGTTAGTCCTGACGAAGGGTCTCGGCCCAAAACGTTGACAGTGCTTCTCCTTATAGATGCTGCCTGGCCTGCTGTGTTCCACCAGCATTTTGCGTGTGTTGCTTGAATTTCCAGCATCTGCAGCTTTCCTCATGTTTACAGATTGCACAGATTGTGTTATTCTGTTTTGTCCTGTTTTCTTTCATAAGTCAACCGGGAACATTATAAATCTTTGGAGTAAGCTCCTCTGATATAGTACTTGGCTGATAACAGGAAAAGTCAATGCAGTGGGTACCAGTCTTCCTTCAGGACATTGGTATTGCTAACCTTGTTATTTTTTTTTTGTAATGGAGATGGTGGGAAGGGAACTGCAAAGAAGCATTTGTGAATTGCCACATAGCATCTAACAGATAGTGTGTGCTCAACACGCATGGTGCACTGATATTGGACGGGCTGTGGATGTGGATTGCCACTGATTAAGAAAGTTCTTAACTGTGTTGAGCTTCTTGAGTTTTCTTGGAGCAGCATCCATCCAGCAAATGGAGAGTAGTCCAGTATACTCTTGACCTGTGCTTACTCTTGACCTCAGTTACTTAAGAGTGTGGATGAACAAAGGGACCTTGGGGTTCAAATCCATACGTCCCTCAAGGTCGCTGCACAGGTTGATAGGGTAGTTAAGAAGGCCTATGGGATGCTAGGCTTCATTAACAGGGGGATTGAGTTCAAGAGTAGAGAGGTCATGTTGCAACTCTACAAATCTCTGCTGAGACCGCACTTAGAGTATTGTGTTCAATTCTGGTCACCTCATTATAGGAAGGATGTGGAAGCTATGCAGAGGGTGCAGAGGAGATTTACCAGGATGTTTCCTGGATTGGAGAACAAGTCGTATGAAGCAAGGTTAGCAGAGCTGGGACTTTTCTCTTTGGAGCGTAGAAGAATGAGACAGAACTTGATAGAGGTCTACAAGATTATGAGAGGCGTAGATAGGGTGGATAGTCAGTACCTGTTTCCCAGGGTACCAATAGCAAACACCAGAGGGCATATGTACAAAATTAAGGGAGGGAAGTTTAGGGGAGACATCAGGGTTAAGTTTTTTACACAGAGGGTTGTGAGTGCCTGGAATGACTTGCCAGGGATGGTGGTGGAGGCAAAACATTGGGGGTATTTAAGAGCCTCTTGGACAGGCATATGGATGAAAGAAAAATGGAGGGTTATGGGTATTACGTATCCCGTAACTGGATCACTTACCAGCAAAGATAGAGAGGTCCGCTGAAGTCTGATGGTACCATTTTCAAACGTTTTTATTTATAAAGGGGCACAAAAGTAAGGGTAATACAAACATTCAGATAACATACGTCGTCAATACTCAATCTAAAGCGCAGGTATAGTAATAATAAGAAATAAGCTCTATCGTTGTCTAGGGGTTAAACGATTGTCCGATGGAAATATAACAGTCATTCAAAAGTCTGCAGGCTTCAGCCTTTTGGGAACCGCTGGGTTTCCTGTGTTGGAGTGAGAGAGAGAGAGAGATTGGTGAGAAAAGGAACACTTACCCGGGTCCTTACGAAGCAAAGCCGTGGAATCAGGGGAGCAGGCTTTCCTGTTGTTAGTTAAAAGCGATTTTCCGTGATTCCAGCCACATCCCGATTCGGAATCTAACGCACGTGGCTTCCTTCAAAAATGGCTTCCCGCTACGACGGGATCGCTATCGTGTCTCCTTGGTGCGTCTAAAGGGGTCGTCCCCCCCAGACCCTCCTTTATACTTCCTCACGGGATCGCAGGTGTCACTCTCTCTCTCAACCAGCCCACTTTGCCCGAGGGCTTTACATGTGGTCTTCATGAAACAATAGTCAAGGTCGCCTTATTCTGCATCCCGGTGGAACGCGGTATTCAGCACGTCTCTCTCGCTCCCATTTCCTGTGTCTATTCAGCACGTCTCTCTCTCTCGGGTCATTGACCCCCCCCCTTCACTAGGGCTCTTGCGATTCTCACAAAGGAGGGGGCTGGCATCATAACACCTCCCCTCTTAAACGTTTTTTACCAGCGGTTAAAAACAGTGGTATAGAGTCTTATAGGATTTTTGAATCTACCACAATACACAAGCTTTTCTTTTCACAGAGTACTACTGTTATACATTCAAGTCAGTATCTAAACAGTTAACGATTGCAGTGTCCCTTTCTTTAATATCTTAACATCGCGTACCGTACTAAAAATCTTGTAGCATCAGACTTCAGTTCAATAACCACCTATTTTTTTTTTCTTCAGCAACAAAACTAAGGAGGTGTGATCATCTACAAAAGTTTATGCGAATACTAATCGTTTCGGTCGTTTCACTTCACCGGCAGGTCTCCAAAGGGGCTGTCTTTATTATTCACAGGCTTTGGCGCAACCCCGTACAACCTGCTTTGCTGTTTAAAAATGTCATCCCCATTAACCGTCGCCTCTTTTTCGGTGAGTCTCCCCGTGGGGAACTTGAGTAATTTGGCGTGGTGAACTCCCGCCCGTCTCGTTCATCGGGGTCATCTTATCAACACCACTTAGACCATTTCCACCCAATTCTGTAATTTTCCCCAGGTGACTAGCCCTTTTGTCAGGACCATGCAGGCTGATGGGTTTCAGTTCGAACCTTTCCCTCAGGCCGCATTTAAATTTCGGCTTTTTCACAGCGCTCTCTTGAATAACAACAGCGTGTGGGGCACCTTTACATTCCAAATCAACCTGTAATCGATGCGCAGGCACCGCATTACCAAGCCCTTGTTTCTGTAGCTTGGTTGCTTCTTCTGACACCAATCTAAACTTTAAATTTTCTTCATTCGATTTGGGAACTACAAACTTCCCGTTCCCTTCAATAATAATGTTTATTCCCCCATGGTCGAGTTCCACTTTAAGGTGCACCACCCCTTCGTGTACCAACACCTGGGAACCCTCCCTTCCCCCAATTACCAGGGTTAACCCTGTCTTCACTAAACCCAGTCCATCTGACCCACAGGGACTGCATTCCTTTTCAACTGAATCAAATATCTCAGACTTGTTCTGAGCTCCATTACTAGGTTCAGTACCACGTGCATCCACATCTTGGACACACTCAAACGGGACATCTGCCTCTCCCAGGCTTTCAATACCCGTACCCTTTTCAAATTCTAAATTCCCCTGATCCTCCCAGTTCCTCTCTGGGCAACTCCCTTCCGGAGTAAACTCAACCCCGCGGGCTGAAACAACCTCGTCTGCCAACCCAGCAGACCACTCCAAGGTAATGGCATCCTTTTCATCTAGGACTGCCTTCATCTCATTATCGGGAACACCTTGATAACTCTCAACTTCTTCAAACAGGGCTGCCACCCCCGACAGATCATCCATGTCCAACTCTGGACCTTTTAACAGCTTTTTCCGTCTCTCATCTTTATTTCCTACCTCTAGGACCTTTCTCTTCGCTAAGGGCAGATCTCGCTCCTCTCCCTTAACCCCTTTCACTTTACTACTCTTTGGTTTACCACCCTCAGAACCCTCGTGGTACAGGGTCGGTAGGACCGTCTCGGCCAAATCAATACTGGCCAGATTTAAACTGCTCGCTTTCTCAGCTGCCTTTCTCGACAGGCTGCGAATGCTCGCGCCTGTGGTACAGACTGGAGATGCGAGGGGCGGGGCTGCAATCCTCACAGGCTGTTTGAGCCGTGTCCAAACCTGCCCCCCGGCTGTCATTTCCGAGGAGGACGTCCGCGTCAGTTCTCGGGAATTCTGATGGCACCCCTATTTCGACTGGTCCAGATACCAGCTCACAATCCATAATTACCTGATGTAGGGGCACCATTTCTATTCCTGTACCTATCCCCTTCACGGCGACCATTCCCCTTCTCCGACCGAAATCTAGTATCTCACGGCGGATCAACGACAGCTCCGCCCCGGTGTCTCGCCAGATTTGGACGGGAATGGGTGGGTCTCCGCCCTTCATGGACACGGTTCCGGGTGACAGCCAAGTCTCTGACCCTTCTCGTACTCTGTCTACCCGGGGCTCTCTCGTTGATTTACTGATTACCACGGCAAACCCGATAGGGACCGCTGCTCTCCCTTTTTCTGGCTCCTTTCTCGGAGCAAAGCACCTAGAGGCAATATGTCCTCCCTTCCCACAATTAAAACAGGTCAAGCCCGGAAATCTCGGGCCGCCTGGCCTTTCCCCCTCAACCTTACCACTAGCTCCCGGCGGGACCTCTGCCTCAGCCGGCGGACTTTCCCTACTGTTCCGACAGTCTCTCGGGTAACCTTTTGGCGAGGAAATCTTTATCCTGTGGGTTAGGGCATATTCATCTGCGAACCTAGCAATTTCTGAGATGGACTTACTCGCCTTCTCATTCAAATACATCCGGATCTCCTCCGGAACACATCCTTTTAATTCCTCAATCAGAAATAACTCCCTGATACGCCCATACCTGTTCCGCGGTGCACCAACGGTCCAAGAGCACACCCTTTTCGTAGGCTAGCTCGGTATACGTTTGATTCCACCCTTTCCGTAAATTTCTGAACCTTTGTCTATACGCTTCCGGTACTAGCTCGTAACTCTGGAGAATGGCCTCTTTTACTTTGGCATAATTCTCCGCTTCCCCTTCCTCGACGGCCAAGGCCGCATATGCTCGTTGTGCCTTCCCCTTTAACACACTTTGTAACAACGCCACCCACTGCTCTTTGGGCCACTTTTGATTTACTGCCACCTTTTCAAAAAGCAAGAAATAACTATCAACATCCGACTCTTCGAATGGAGGTACTACCCTCAACTCCCGACTAACATTAAACCTCTCCTCTTGATCTAACCCTAGATATCTTCGCTCTTTCTTTAACTTCTCCATCTCCAAGTCATGTTCCCTCTGTTTCTGTTTCTCCTCATACTCTGTTTGCTTCTCGGCTCGTTCCCTCTCGTTCTCGGCTACTTCTAGCTCTTTTAGCTGAATTTCATGCTGTCTTTGCTTTTCAGCTTGGTCCTGCTCCCGTTCTTTCTCTCTCTTAGCCGCTTCCAGCTGCTTCATTTTAAATTCATGTTCCAACCTTAATTTCTCCAACTCTAGCTGATCCATTCCACTCGCTGGTACTTTTTCAGGGATATTTTCCAAGACCTCAGCTTCGAACACTTTCTTCCCAATGTAATACCGAGTTATGGCCCCTCACACCTCCCACTTTTTCATGGACGACCTCACTTCTGCGAGGTCCAATCCCTTCGCCAAATTTAACAAGTCTGATTTGGTGGCCGCCTCTAGCGCCTCTACAGTCGGGTTTTTCATAAATTCATCCACGTCCATCTTTGCTGGTTTCCCGTCTGGCTACCCACGTACCAGATCCAAATTTTTTTTTTTTTTTGACTTACAAACCCAATTCACTGCCCTCCCAATTTGGTTTCAAATCCCGGACGAGGCTCCCACGTTGTTACGTATCCCGTAACTGGATCACTTACCAGCAAAGATAGAGAGGTCCGCTGAAGCCTGATGGTACCATTTTCAAACATTTTTATTTATAAAGGGGCACAAAAGTAAGGGTAATACAAACATTCAGATAACATATGTCGTCAATACTCAATCTAAAGCGCAGGTATAGTAATAATCAATAAGAAATAAGCTCTATCGTTGTCTAGGGGTTAAACGATTGTCCGATGGAAATATAACAGTCATCCAAAAGTCTGCAGGCTTCAGCCTTTTGGGAACCGCTGGGTTTTCCGTGTTGGAGAGAGAGAGAGAGAGATTGGTAAGAAAAGGAACACTTGTCCGGGTCCTTACGAAGCAAAGCCGTGGAATCAGGGGAACAGGCTTTCCTGTTGTTAGTTAAAAGCGATTTTCCGTGATTCCAGCCACAGACTCCCGATTCGGAATCTAACGCAAGTGGCTTCCTTCAAAAATGGCTTCCCGCTACGATGGGATCGCTATCGTGTCTCCTTGGTGCGTCTAAAGGGGTCGTCCCCCCCCAGACCCTCCTTTATACTTCCTCACGGGATCGCAGGTGTCAATCTCTCTCTCAACCAGCCCAGTTTGCCCGAGGGCTTTACACGTGGTCTTCATGAGACAATAGTCAAGGTCGCCTTATTCTGCATCCCGGTGGAACGCGGTATTCAGCACGTCTCTCTCGCTCCCATTTCCTGTGTCTATTCAGCACGTCTCTCTCTCTCGGGTCATTGACCCCCCCCCCCCCCTTCACTAGGGCTCTTGCGATTCTCACAAAGGAGGGGGCTGGTATCATAACATGGGGTAGTGTGGGTTTAGTACTTTTTTTTAAAAGGATTATATGGGTCAGCACAACATGAAGGGCTGAAGGGCCTGTACTGTGCCATAGTGTTCTATGGTTCTATGGTTGTAAGGTCTGGAGCCATGTCCTAGTGCAATGCAAACTGGACATTGGTGAGCAGATTGTTGATGAGTAAGTACCACTTGATAGCCCTGTTGACAAAGGCTTCCATCACTTTGCTAATGGTTGAAAATTGAACTAGATTTGATGTGTCCTGGCTTTTTGTGAACTGCTTTTTGTGGTATAGATGGGCAAATGGCCAGCACAGGTCTGTGCTATGCAACTCTAAGACTCCTTTTAAATGCTGCTGTTGGGGAAATATACTGAATTTCTGGAAAACCTATGCCAGAATGCCTATGATTTTGAATCCACTCTATGTGAGGATAGATGGTCATGGTTTGCTTTTGTAGGAAACTTCTTGGGGTCAGCAATGCACCTGACAGAAGGGAGAGGAGAATGAGTCCTCAAAGATGCAAAGAATAACTGGGCTTTGTCCACATGGCAATGCTGACAGGCTTCAGATCTGCAAGAAACAACATGGATCTTGAGCCTAAGCAGGGGGAGCTACTGTCAATCTCAGGCTACAACTGATAACTTTTTGTGCAAAGTTCCCGCTCCTGACGTCAGCCAGTTTTAAGCTCACACTGAACCAACATCTAGATGTATTGCTGTTGGAACCCAAAGGAAAATTGGCTACTTGAAGCTTGCCACATCTTGTGAGTTTGGCATATTTTATCACAAGCCTGAATGGCCTCTTTGCATTCTCACATCCTGTCTGTTTGTAAATGAGCCATTTCTATGACATAAATTCACTTCAGTTTGATTCCAGCAATCTGTCAGCCAGTGACTGACATTTGTTGCACCACTGATCTTGTCTTTCTGTTGTCCCTATCCCACTACCACCCCATCTCACAGATATTACGAGCATGACCTTTGAGGAACTTGCACTGAAGTATCCAAAACTTGCAGTTGAGGAGCTGAGCAAGAACTTTCATCGATATTATAAGAAAATGGTTCTACTTGGTATGTATGGAGCTTGTGTTGTTTTTACCAGTTCGCTGGCTATCTGCCCACCAGCCCCATCTATCACTTTTGATTAGAGCTTCCATTGACACCACTGTGCCCCCCAAGGAAGGTAGAATTAGTAGCAGACCTTAAAGAAAACAATAGAGTATGTGGCATATAAGATTGTATTGAATCAGCCGTGCAATAACCCCAGAGTTCTTACACAAAGCTTCAAAGAACATTCATTATTAAAGTATGTACGCAGCATGAGATTGTCTTCCCACAGACAGCCATGAAACAAAGAAATAACATGAAACTGGTTCAAAGAAAACAATAAACACCCAATGCACAAAAAACAACAAATTGTGCAAACTGCAAAAAAAAGAGCGAATAACACACAGAATATTAAACATAAAACCACAACTTTCTTGAAACAGTCTCAGAATATCCAGTTTAGTTCTGCTCAGTTCAATTTATCCTTGTGTCATCTGTTGATTGGAGGCCGTGAGTTTGTACACATTTTATCACATGCCAGTCTGTCCTGAACAAACTTGTGCAAAATAGCATTTAAAAAAAGGAGTAACCAGAAACCAGAACACGTAACATGAACTGCAGTCCTCTAAAAATGAGTCCAATCCACAATCCACGTTAATCAAACCTTGCCCAAGACCCAAGACTCCTGTGACTTCCACTGGCATCAGCAAGTGAGAGGGAGAGGGAGACCTGTCAAACACAGGCAGGTGGAGATTCAAAGATTCAGACAGCGCTGAACACCCACTCACCTTACATTCTCGTCCTCATTGATTTCAGTCTTGCTCAGCGTTTTAATTGGTGAGTTGGTCAAGAATTGGAGCTGATCATGGGTTCACACTCTACCATTACTCTGGATCACGGAGAGTCTAATACAAAAATACAACACATGATTCCATGGACTACATCAGAGATGAAAACCAGATATGCGGCAAAAATCTGGTCTGGCAGAACTTGTAGAAAGAGGACAGTTTCAGGTCTGGAATCTTTCATCAGATCTGAGAGAGAAACAGGTTCATCTGGGTGGGAGAGAAGATTAGGGCAGGATAATGGATGGAACAGGGGTAATTTCTCACAGAGTGATGTAACATCACTTTTACAGGGCTAAGATTAAGCTTTTCTGTCTCACTCTCTCTCCTACCTAAGCAAACCTGTTTCTCTCTTTCTTTGATCTGAAGAAGGGTCTAGCGCTCAAACATCACCTTTTCCTCTTTCAACAGATGCTGATCGATCTGTTGAGTTTTTTCCCATCATTTGCAATATAACGAACCAAGTCTATTTACGCACAAAACTAAACAGTATCTATTTAAACAAAGTAATATGGCAAATAGAGTCTTTTTCTCCCTAGATGACACTAATCTACACTCAGTAATAGAGCAAACAATCTACTTAGGCTATTACAAAGGGATCTATTTAAATACAACCAATACAGCAAATGTGGGCACCACGGTAGCATTGCGGTTAGCACAATGCTATTACAGCTGGGGGTGTCAAAGTTTGAAATTCAGTTCCGGCATCTTCTGTGGGGTGTTTGTACATTCCACCTCGTGGAATGTCCAAAGACGTACCAGGTAGTAGATTAATTGATCTTGCAAATTGTTCCATGATCAGGCTAGGGTTAAATCGGGGGACCAGAAGGGCCTATTCTGTGTTGTATCGCTAAAGAAAGATCAGATGGCTAACAAACACTGAACTATGGGGAAATCTCTTAAATTGCTCACAACATGGAGGTCCAGTTAAATGCAGCCACTACTGGTCTAGTTAAATAGGGCATCGCAGGATTATGTAGCTAAAAACATCAATACAGCAAACCCAGACTACTTATCTCTTATAGTACCAGAGAGTCATCTCTACAACTAGCTGATAGAATGTCTATTAAAACAGTTAACTATAGGAATAGAGCAGAATCTATATTTTAACACTATACATCTTGCATGGTGTAGGAAGTGTGGTTCAGGTCTGCACTATCCAAATGATTGATTTGACCATTCTGAATATCCTGGTACTGACATGCCTCTTCCCATTCCATATTAGGATTTCAGGCTTTTAGGATCATGGTTTCTGTCCAATGTGAAACGGGAGATTAAGGATCACTTAGTTGAGGAATCAGCTGCTTTTTTCTTCAAAGAGGAAGGACAGAGCAGTGTTGGATGTATGGGTGCAGAGACAACAAGGATAGACATGTCAGTGGAGTGGTGGAGTGTAGCACTCTCTCTGGGGATATACAATGGTTGTGTTAGCCGCTGCATTGGTATTGAACCCTACCAAATCCCAGCATAAGAAGCACCCTCAGTCCGTGGGGTGAACTCACCCTCAAACAGCTGAAAACACTTTGAGCTGAGGTGAATTTGGATCAGAGAGGTTATGGAGAGAGCTGGGGAGGGAACTTAATCACTATCCCAAATCACTCAAACCTGGTCACAGGAGAGACAGCAACATACAGACCTTTATGGTAAACAGCTCATTAACACCTGGGCTTGGACGCAGAATAACTGGGCGTTTGAAGTAGACAGTGTGAGGTGAGGCCGGGGCTATATCAGAGTCAGAATGGAGACTGAGGCTAGCCAAAAGGGAAAATGCTGCCTAAATTCTCCAGTGGGTGGGAGACACTCCTTCACCTAAAAATCCTCACCTTCTCAAGCAGTTGTGACCTCTCTTGGGTGCATAGGTCTTTCAGCCTGTCCAGCAGATTAGCATCATCATGCTCGCCTCCTTAACATGGTCACAATAGCCTTAAACTAGTTTAAACCCATTGGCCTCTACCTCCCAGGTCTACTAAACAAAGAGATCTTACGAGAGGAGCTGTGGAAAAAGCTGAACATGGGACATCTGAAACTTGGGGACAAGATCCTGACCAGACTTAAAGGAATTCCCAGGTAAGGTGGCCTCATTGCAGATAAGAGTCACTCAGGGTTCTATAGACCATAAGGCCAGAAGATATAGGAGCAGAATTAGGCCATTTAGCCCATTGAGTCTGATTTGCCATTCCATCATGACTGATATATTATCCCATCCAACTCCCTTCTCTTGCCTTCTCCCCCTAACCTTTGACACCCTGATTAATCAAAGGCCTATCAAACTAAATGACTTGGCCTGCATAGCCATCTGTGGCAATGAATTCAATGGATTCACCACTCTTTGGTTGAAGACAATGGTGGGGCTGGGCTGCCAAATATGAGGTTCACGTATGGTCAATGATGGAGCCGTGCGATTGGCCTATCCACTGGAATAGTCACATTACTTGTCATAGAAGCTTCATAACCCATGGTCTGTGTCAAACAGGTGATGTAGCTAGTGAAGAACTGTTGTCTTGCTTTGAGTGTCACACAGGTACAACCTCCTTTCTCCTACTGATATCCCTGAGGAATCTGTCTGAAAGCCTGGCTTCTGGGGAGTGTGACTCAGTGTTGATGCTGTGAACTGGGGCAGGATATCACAAAAAAGGAAACTTCTCAAAGGCATAATGGGACCAAACCTGCACTGCATTGCTGTTTACACTGAACTAAAGTGGTGAAGACCTGTTGCAGGAGTGTTTAATGGAGACAGCGTAGAGGGAGCTTCACCCCCTCCCATTTCATCCATACACCATTAATAGATGTTGCCATTCTACAGTTGGTAAATGCAGGGGAGAGCAAGAGTGAATTTTGACCACTGACTTGCTGTGTGTCTTGGCAGGAAACTGGCAGATGTGCTGACAGATCCGATTGGAATACATTTCTTCCGGAGGTTCCTGGAAATCTATGATGCAGAATCTCCACTGCAGTTCTGGCAGGCAGTGGAGAACCTCCAAAACCTCACCACTGCCAACGAGAGAAAATTCTACACCAACTGGGTTATTAATAACTTCTTCAACAAGAATGTCAACCCAGGTAAGTACCACACAAAGTCTCCAATTGGACAAATCCTTTCTAAACTCCCTAGCAAGTCACAAAGAACAATTGTGTTTCTCAGACAGTGAGGGAATTGAACCCAGGTCACTGACAGTGTAGTAGTGTTAAGCTAAAAGCTATGTTGCAATTTGCACCAGGTCTTCTACCCCCATCATTTCTGCTACTGCTGATTTACGTCTGCTGCTCATTGAAACAATTCTTGGGTATCTAAGATTCTTACTCTTGCTTTCAAATTTCTCAGAAGCTTCTTTTAATTCCAACAATTTTGAATCTCTCCACAGCCCCCCCCCCCCCAGTTCTGGCTTCCTCAGACTCTTCTTGATGGTCATCCCTTTAAGCCATCAAGACCTAAAGTGTGGAAGTCCCTGCCCAACCTCTCCAATTCTCTGCCTCTCTCTTGATCTTTAAAACATACCTCTGATCAAGATCTTGTATAAGAACTCAAAATAAGAGTGGGACCAACTGGATCTCAGGAGACACAAGAGTGTGGATACTGGAATGTGGAGCAATTCATGGAACACTAGAGCATCTCAGCAGGTTAGGCAGCATCTGCAGAGGGAGAAGGGCAGTTGACTTTCTGGACTTTAGATCCTTGCAGGTGCCAAACTGTGAGGCCTACAAAAAAAGATAGAAAGCTGAGATCCTCTCCAATACATTAATGTATTGATTGATCATTTCCTGCTATAGATGCTGCCTGATCTGCTCAGTTCCTACAATTAGACCTCAGGCTTGCTGCAACATTCAATAGACTTTTCAGTGATCCTCCAATTTATTCGCATTGTCACACTTTTTCACCTTTTTTGTTGATTCCCTTAGTGTCCAAAGCTTCATCAGTCTCAGCCTTGGATATTCCCAATGCTGAATAACCATAGCTCTCTTGTTGGAAAGTTCCAGATTCACCTAAGAGGTTTCCCGCTGCCTCATCTCAAACCATCCATGTGATGGGTCATTCCCATAACTGTGTCAAGTTTGCTTTTGCAGACATTGGCATGCTGCTGTGTTTGATCCCGAGTGTGGCATCAGTTCCTGACCCCAGAGGACTTGCATCTGGGCTCTCTGAGCTTTGGTGAGCTGGGCAGCCACATACCCTGCAAATAAGCCTGGAAGGGGAGTCACAAGGAGCAAGAATTGTACAGGTGGACACTCGATAGACAAAAAGACTTGTTTCTCTGCTGCATGACTCTTATTATTGATGGGGTGATGATCTCTGTCACATGATGGATGAAGTGACTGTGTCTCCATCTAGATCTGTTATTTGGAGAATGAATGACATAGGGTTTGCTTTGGAGTATATAGACCAGTCTCCACTAGACCTGATTGGGCCTTCAAGAGAACATCAACTGTGCCTTACTTGGTACTTTCCATCGGGCATCAGTGTTCACGTAGTGGAACCAGTCGAACAAAAAACATCAGTAAATAGCTATACAGGCCCACATGATCTTGTTGGATTCATCAGATTCAATGAGGCGAAGAGAACGCTCTAGCTCATTGAGAAGCCAGCACTCTTTGAGCACTTGGTACTGTCTAATGGGGAGAGGTTCGCTGCCAACATGCCTACTGAAGGAGATGAGAACAGGGGATATGTTTACTGAACTAAAGTATTCATTCTCATTTCTCTCGTGTGTCTCTCCCCCTCCCACCACAACCCCCACCCCTCCCCAATCTCTTAGAGGAGCTTCTGCAGTGCAACTCACCAATCATCAAACAGATTGTGGAAATGATTGAGAATGGCAAGCCAGTCACGATGAGCATGCTGTTACAAGCTCAGTCAGAAGTTCAAAAGTCCTTGCAGAGCTGGTCAGTAGGGCAGGTTTGCTACTTTAGGCTTGTCTGCAGTATTTTATGGTGGTGTGACAAGGGTGATTGGGTAACAGGAGCAATTTACAACACTGAAACAAGTAATTTCCCTCTACCGAATTTTTACATAAAAGCATAGAAAAAGTACAGAGCACAATGTGGGCGCTTCGGCCCAGGAAGTTGTCCCAACCTATAGAAACCTACTCAATGGTCAATCTAACCCCTCAGTCTACACAGCCCATAACACTCCATTTCTTTTATAACCACAAGAGATTCTACAGATACTGGAAATCCAGAGCACCACACACAAAATGCCAGAGGAACTAAGCATCTACAGAGAGGAATTAACAGCTGACATTTCTGTCCAAGAGCTTTCATCAGGAGTAGAAAAGACTCTACCACAGACTCGCTATCACAGCCACATGGGAAATTCCTGGGAATTTGTCTCCACCACCATGGTCCACTCTGTTCTCCTATCAGATTCCTCCTTCTTCAGCCCTTCACCTCTTCCATCCATCACTTTCCAGCTATTCGCTTCACCCCCCTTCCCCCACCCACCTACCTTCCCACTCACTTGGCTTCATCTATCAGCTACCAGCTTGTACTCCTCCCTTCCCCACCCCCACATTCTGGATTCCTCCTCTGTCCTTTCCAGTCCTGAAACGTTGACTGTCTGACCTGCTGAGTTGCTCCAGCATTCTGTGTGTGTCTCTGTTGATTCAGCCTCAGCCACCACCTCCAGCAATGTGTTCCAGCACTCTGTGTAAAAATCTGACATTTGACACCTTCCTCTCAACTTCCCACTCTTATAATCATACACACCTCCATTAAAGCACCTCTCAGCCTCCTTCGTTTCATGGAGAAAAGCCCTGGCTTGCTCAACCTTACCACAGAAGACATGTTCTCTAATCCAGGCAGCATCCTGAAGTGTGGTCTAACTAGAGTTCTTGAGCTGCTTGTGATGATTGAGTTCACTTCTTGAACTCAATCATCCGACTAACAAAGGCCAACACACCACACACCTTCTTAATCACCTATAAACTTGCACAGCAACCTTGAGGGATGTGTGGATGTGGACCCCTGCACGCTGCTAAGAATCTTGCCATTAACCTTGTACTCTCCCTCAAGTTCAGCCCTCCAAAGAGAATCACTTGTCACTTCACTTTTCCAGATTGAATTCCATCTGCCATTTCTCAGCCCAGCTCTGCATCCTGTCTATGTCTCACTGTAATCTACAACAGCCTTCTACACCATCTACAACAACCTTCATGTCATCTGCAAACTTATTAACACACCCTTTCACTTCTTCATCAAAGTCACTAATAAAAATCACAAAGAGCAGGGGTCCCAGGACAATCCCCATGGAATGCCCCGGCCAATGATCTCCAGACAGAATACTCACCATCCACTACCACCCTCTGCCTTCTTTGGACAAGCTAATTCCAAATCTGGACTGGCAAGTTTCCATGGATCCTGCTCCTCATGACTTTCTGGTTGAGTCTTCCATGGGGAACCTTATTAGATACCTTACAAAAGTCCATGTTCTCCACATCCACTGCTCTACCCTCATCAATTTGTTTTGTTTCTTCTTAAAAAAAAGTCAATCTAGCTTGTGACTTGCCCCTCACAAAGCCATCCTCATAAGATTATGCTTCTCCAAGTGCTCATAAATCCTGTCCTGAAGAATCCTCCCCATTAGTTTGCCCACCACTAATGTAAGATTCACTGATTTATAATTCCCAGAATTATCCCTATTACCTTTGTTGAACAAAGGTACAACATTTGCTGTCCGCGAATTGTCTGTTATTACTCCAGCGACCAGTGAGGATATAAAGATTGTCAGTGCTTCTGATAGTGACCTGACTATATCCCATCTGGAGGGATGTATCTCTCCTAATGTTTTTTTTTACAGTTCCAGTACATTCTCTTTCTTAACGTCAACATGTCCTAGCATATCAGCCTGTTTTACACTGTCATTACAAATGCCAATGTCTGTCTCAGTGGTGAATACTGAAACAAAGTATTCATTAAGGACCTTCCCTAGCTCCTCAGACTACAGGCATGTGTTTCCTCTTCTATCCCTGATTGGTCCTACCCTCAATCGAGTCATCCTCCTGTTCTTCATGTACGTGTCAAACAGCTTGTGGTTTTCCTTAATCCTACTCACCAAAGCAAGTGATACAGTTTTTACGTCCCAAACACTAACCCCAGCATGAGTTTCACTATCTCATAATCTTATGAAAGTTGCTGCCTTCTGCTCCATGTTGCCTATATTTAGTTTGACACCACTGTCCATCATCCATCAACAGAGAACACTCTTAAGCATTCGGCATCTCTGGAGAAAGAAACAGAGAAAATATTTCAGTTTAAAGACTCTTCATCAGAACTGTGAATTGTAGAAGACAAGATATTTTGGACTGGGAAAAAATGGAGGGATGGAGAAAACAGGAATGTCTAACAGAGAAGGAAGAAACATTATTGGTACAATGAAATACACAATGCATTTTGATAAGGGTGGGAGTGTCAAATAAGGTTAGGACATAAATAATTAGGGTGCTTGTAAAGAAAAGGGCCTTTAGTGTACAAATCCAACGGTCCCTGCAGATCTGCAGGGGGTAGCTGAGGTAAACAAAATCATAGAGTTATAGAGCAATAGTATTAGGGTTAACCCTAGCCCTAATGCTAACTCTAATGACTGAATGAGTCTGTGACAGCTAGACCCAATTTCCTGTGTCCAACCCAGTGAGACTCCCTCCTTACCCATCCAAGTGTTTCTTAAATGATACTATAGTACCTGTTTCAACCACTTCGTCCAGCAGATCATTCAGATCCCTTTAGATCTTTCCCCTCTCACCCTAAATGGATGCCCTCTAGTTTTGGACTCCCCAACCTCGGGGAAAAGATTGTTACTATTTATCTGAAACTAAGCTTCTCATAATTTTAAACACATCTGTGAGGTCAAACCTCATTCTCCTGCATTCCAAGGAATTGAGTCCTATATTCTGGACAACCTCTCCCTATAACTAAGGCTCTCTACTCCTAGCAACATCCTTGTAAATCTTTTCTGTACTCTTCCATTATCAAGGATGAGCTCTCAAGGTACTTAGAGGCACATGATAAAATAGGCCGTAGTCAGCATGGTTTCCTCGAAGGAAAATCTTGCCTGACATATCTATTGGAATTCTTTGAAGAAATAGCAAGCAGGATGGACAAAGGAGAATTGGTTGATGCTGTGTACTTGGATTTTCAGAAGAACAAGGTGACAAGGTGCCACACAAAAGACAGCTTACAAGCTATGGTATTACAGGAAAGAATCTACCACAGATAAAGCAGTGGCTAATTGGCAGGAGACAAAGGGAGGATATAAACGGAGCCTTTTCTGGCTGGCTGCCGGTGACTAGTGGTGTTCCACGGGTGTCTGTGTTGGTACCAATTCCTTTTTACGTTATATGTCAGTGATCTAGATGATAGAATTGGTGGCCTTGTTGCAAAGGTTGCAGATGATATGAAGGTAGGTGGAGGGGCTGGTAGTTTTGAGGAAGTAGAGAGGCTACAGAAGGACTTAGACAGATTAGGAGAATGGGCAAAGAAATGGCAGACGGAATACAATGTTGGGAAGTGTATGGTCATGCTTTGGTCAAAGAAATGAAAGGGTTGACTGTTTTCTAAATAAGAGAAAATACAAAAAACTGAGGTGCAAAGGACTTAGAAGTCCTTGTGCAATATTTCCTAAAGGTTAATTTGCAGTTTGAGTCTCTGTTGAGGAAGGCAAATGCAATGTTAGCATTCATTTCAAGAGGACTAGAATATAAAGCACTGGTAAGGCCTCTCTTGGAGTACTGTGAGCAGTTTTGGGCCCTTTATCTTAAAATAGGATGTGCTGAAACTAGAGAGGGTTCAAATGAGGTTCACAGAAATTATTCCAGGATTAAATGGCTTGTCATATGAGGAGCGTTTTATGGCTCTGGGCCTCTATTCAATAGAACTTAGAAGAATGAGGGATGACCTTATTGAAACCTATTGAATGGTGAAAGGCCTTGACAGAGTGGATGTGAAGAGAATAGTTCCTATGGTGGGAGAGTCTAAGACCTGAAGACCCAGCCTCAGAATAGAGGGGCATCCCTTTAGAATGGAGATGGGTAGGAATTTCTTTAGCCAGATCATGGCGAATCTGTGGAATTCTTTGCCGCAGACAGCTGTGGAAGCCTAGTCTTAATGAATTTTTAAGGCAGAGGTAGATAGATTCTTTATTTGTCACGGCATGGAGAGAGAAGGTAGGAAATTGGGGCTGAGGGGAAAATTGGATCAGCCATGATGAAAATCCAAGTACACAACATCAACCAATTCTCCTTTGCCTATCCTGCTTGTTATTTCTTCAAAGAATTCCAACAGATTTGTCAGACAAGGTTTTCCCTTGATGAAACCATGCTGACTGTGGTTTATTTTATCATGTACCTCCTAGTACCCTGAGATCTCATCCTTAATAATCAACTCCAATATCTTCCCAACCATGGAGGTCAGATTAACTGGCCTATAGTTTCCTTTCTTCTGCCTGTCCCTTCTTGAAAAGTGGAGTGACATTTGCAATTTTTCAGTCTTTGGGAACCATTCCGGAATCTAGTGATTCTTGAAAGATGATTAACTAATGCCTCCATGATCTCTTCACCCATCTCTTTCAGAACTCTGGGGTGTACACTATCTGGTCCAGGTGACTTATCTACCTTCAGACATTTCAGTTTCCCAAGAACCCTCTCTCTAGCTGGTAGCTTCACACACTTCATTCCCAGACACCTGGAATTTCTGCCATACTGCTGGTATCTTCCACCATGAAGACTGACACAAAATATTTATTCAGTTCATCTGCCATTTCCGTGTCCCCATTACTATCTCTCCAGCATCATTTTCCAGCTGTCCGATATCCACTCTCACCTCTGTTTTACCTTGTATGTATCTGAAGAAACTTTTAGTATCCTTTTTTAATACTATTGGCTAGCTTACGTTCATAGTCCACCTTTACCTTCTTAATGAGCTTTTTAGTTGCCTTCTGTTACCTTTTGAAAGCTTCCCTATACTTCAACTACCCACTAATTTTTCATCTATTATATGCTCTCTCTTTGGCTTTTATGTAGGCTTTGACTTCTCTTGTTAGCCTCTTGTAATATTGATACATCTGACTTTATCATCTCCTCAAAATTCAAGGTGAATTAGATCATATTATGATCACCTGCTCCTAAGGGTTCCTTTACCTTAAGGTCTCTAATTAAATTTAGTTCATTGCATGTCACCCATTCCAGAATAGCTGATCCTCTAGTGGGCTCAACCACAAGCTGCTCTAAAAAACCATCTCATAAGCGTTCTAGAAATACCCCCTCCTGGAATCCAGCACCAACCTGATTTTCCTAATTTACCTGCAATTTGAAATTCCTCATGACTATTGTAACATTGCCCCTTTGGCATGCATTTTTTTACTGTTTGGGGATCTGTATATATCCCATCAGGGTCTCTTTGCCCTTGCAGATCCTTAGCTCAATGATTTGATACCTTCCGACCCATGTCATCTCTTTCTAATGATTTGATTTCTATTTTTACTAGCAGAGCAATACCGCTCCCCTCTTCTGCCTTCCTGCCTGTCCTTTCGATATAGTGTGTATCCTTGGACATTAAGCTCCCAGCTATAATCTTTCAGCCATGATTCCGTGATGCCTACAATATTAAACCTGCAAATCTGCAACTGTGCTGCAAGTTCATCTACTTTATTCTGCATACTACACATATTCAAATATAACACGCTCAGTCCTGTATTCACCCCTTTCAATTTTGTCTGCCTTTTACATTGAAACTCATCTTGTTGACTGCAATTTTGCCCTATGAACAGCCTCTCTTCACTACACATTATCTCTGTTAGTAAACCAGCTGTCTCATCTTCAGCACTATAATCTGCATTTCCTACAATACTTCTTGCATTGAAATAAAGGCAGCTCAGGGCACTAGTTGCACCATGCTCGACCTTTTGATTCCTAACTTTTGCCTCCACAACCTCTCCACTAACTGTTCTGGCACTCTGGTTCCCATCTCCCTGCAACTCTAGTTTAAACCCCACCATGCAGCATTAACAAACCTTCCCGCTAGGATATTAGTCCCTCTCCAGTTCAGGTGCGAACTGTCCCTTCTGTGCAGGTCCCACCTTCCCGGAAAGAGAGCCCAATGATCCAAAGGTCTGATGCCCTCCCACCTACACCAACTCCTTAGCCACATATTAAACTTTGTAATCTTCCAGTTCTGGCCTCACTAGCCCATGGCATGGGTAGCAATCCTGAGATCAGAACCTTGGAGATCCTGCCCTTTAACTTAGCACCTAACTCCCTGAACTCCCTAACCAGAACCCCGTCACTAGTCCTACCCATGTCATTGGTCCCTTTGGCTGTTCACCCTCACACTTAAGAATGCTGAGGACTCAATCCAAAATGTCCCAGACCTTGGCACCTGGGAGGCAAGTTACCATCTGGGAATCTTGTTCTCGCCCACAGAACCTCCTGTCCTTTCCCCTAACTAATAGATCCCCTATCACCACAGTGTGCCTCTTGTCTCCTTTCCCTTCTGAGTCACAGAAGCAGACTCAGAACCAGAGATTCGACCACTGCTTCCTCTGTTAGGTAATTCCCCCTGATATTATTCAAAGTGATATACCTGTTGTTGAGGCCGATTGCCACAGGGGTACTCTGCACTAGCTCCTTAACCCCTTTCCCCTTCCTGTCGCCCAATTTCCTGTGTCCTGCACCTTGGGTGTAACTACCTCTCTATATGTCCTATCTATCACCCTCCCAGCCTCCCGAATGATCCAGAATTCATCCAGTTCCAGCTCCGACTCCTAAACGCAGTTTGTTAGAGCCTGCAGCTGGATGCACCTCTCGCAGCTGTAGTCGTCAGGGACGCTGAAGGTCTCCCTGCCTTCCCACATCCAGCAAGAGGAGCATACAGCTATCCTGCTGGCATCTCTACTGTCCTAGCTGACCAGATATAAAGAAAAGAAGGAAAACACTTGAGATTTTCTTTCCTTTACTTTCTCTGACTGAAATCCCTCTTTGATGAAGCGCTAAAGAGCTAAAGCCTCAAGATCACCACTCTGATGACAGCCACTGTGATTGCCCCTGCCTTTCTTTAATTTGCACTTACTAATCAATCTCAAATGCCAACTGGTCGCTGGTCAAAGGTCTTTTTCACTGCCATGACCCACTGCTGCCTTTTATCCTTGGGCTCTGGACCTGATTGAAGTCCCCTCATCTCCGAACTTCCAATGTCCGGATTGCCGCTCATCAGAGACCTTGTTGCAGTTCAGTTAGACAACACCCAGTGCCCTACCTTCAAAGCCTTTGGTTACCTCTTCAAAGAATTCAACAAGATTTGTAAAGCATGACTTTCCATGAAACTCTGCTGACTCCTCCTAATCACATTCTATCTATTCTAATGTCAAAAATGCATGTCAAAAAGGCAATGTTATGATAGTCATGGGAGAATTCAACATGCAAGTCAATTGGGAAAATCAGGTTATCAAAGTGGATAGTAAAAGCTTCTTCAAGTATGTAAGAGAGATGAGGGTGGATGTAAGACCTCTAGAAAATGAGCCTGAAGAAATAATAATGAGGGCCAAGGGGATGGCAGATGAACTAAATGAACATTTTGCATCAGTCTTCACTGTGGAAGACACTAGCAGTGCGCCAGATGTTGAAGGCTGTGAGGGAAGAGAAGTGAGTTCAGTTTCTATTACAAGGGAGAAGGAGCTCAAAAAGCTGAAAGACCTAAAAGTACAAAAGTCACCTGGACCTGATGAACTGCACCCTGGGGTTCTGAAAGAAGTAGCGGTAGAGATTGTGGAAACATTAGTAATGATCTTTCAAAAATCATTGGACTCTGGCATGGTGCCAGAGGACTGGAAAATTGCAACTGTCACTCCACTCCTTAAGAAAGGAAGAAGGCAGCAGAAAGGAAATTATAGACCAGTTAGTCTGACCTCAGTGGTTGGGAAGATGTTGGAGTCAATTGTTAAGGATGAGGTTATGGAGTACTTAGTGACATAGGACAAGACAGGACAAAGTCAGATTCAGATTCAGTTTATTGTCATTTAGAAACCACAAATGCAATGCAGTTAAAAAATGAGACAACATTCCCTCAAAATGATATCACGAAAGCATATGACAAAACAGACTACACCAGAAAATCCACGTAACATTTGGCAATCCCCAATCCAGAGTCCGGAGAGGCTGCTGCATATAAAATGGCGCTACCGTCTAGCACGTTCCCCGGAAAGGAGCTCCAAATCCACCAGACAAACAAGACTAGAAACTAAAGCTACAAGACCTACACAAAACCACATAGTTACAACATACAGTTACAACAGTGCAAACAATAGCATAATTGATAAAAAAACAGACTATGGGCACAGTAAAAATAGTCCAAGATATTAAAGGACTGTAAGTTCAAAAGAAATCACCACAGTTTCCACAAGTCCCCAGGGTCCCGACAGATTCGCCATCCCACGCTGGTGGCAGAAGGGAATACCCCTGCTATGGGCTTCCAAGACGCCGCCCAATTCAGCCTCACAGACGTAGCACACAATGGAAGCTCCGTTGAAACCAGCCTCGCAGACGCAACACACACCAAAAGCGACCTGAGTCCGTCGAACCTCCGAGCCGACGACCATCCCCTCCGGCACAGCTTCTCCAAGCACCATCCTCTGCCGAGTGTATTAAGACAGCCCCGCCAACGGCCATCGGCAACGCGACCTGGGGGCCTGTTCTTTCCAGCAGAGACCCGGACCTCACAGCAGCAACAGCAACGAAGAAGGTCTTCCTGGAATTTCCCGATGTTTTTCCGTGCTTCCACGTCCGTTTTCAATCGATTATGATTGTGCACGGCACCCCACTTCACAGATAACAGATAATCAGTTCCGGAGTGGCCGCTGCAAGCTGCATCGCGCCGCCATCTTGAATCTAGTCAGCATGGTTTCCTTCAGGGTAAATCTTGCCTGACAAACCTGTTGGAATCCTTTGAGGAGATTACACATAAGACAGATAAAGGGGATGCAGTGGATGTCATATAGTTGGACTTATACTTGCCTGCCAAGTTAAGAGCCCATGGTATTACAGGAAAGTTACTAGCATGGTTAGAGCAGTAGCTGATTGGTAGGAGGCAGCAAGCAGGAATAAAAGGATCCTTTTCTGGTTGGCTGCCAGTGACTATCAGTGTTCTGTGGTATATCAATGATTTAGATGATGGCTTTGCTGCCAAGTTTGCAGATGGTATGAAGGTTGGTGAGGGGCAGGTAGTGTTGAGGAAACAGGAAGGCTGCAGAAGGACTTGGATGAGGAGAATGGGCAAGAAAGTGGCAAATGAAATGCAGTGTGGGAAAATGCATGATCATACACTCTGGTAGTAGAAATAAATGTGCAGACTCTTTTCTAAACGAGGAGAAAACCTAAAAATCTGAGATGCAAAGGGACTCGGGCATCCTTGTCCAGAACACCCTAAACTTTAGCTTGCAGGTAGAGTCAGTGGTGAGGAAGGCAAATGCAATGTTAGCATTCTTTTGAAGAGGTCTAGCATATAAGAGCAGGTATGTGATGCTGAGGTCTTATAAGTCACTGGTGAGGCCTTACCTTGTATTGTGAACAGTTTTGGCTCCTTATGTAAGAAAAGATATGTTGACATTGGAGAGGGTTCAGAGGAGGTTCACAAGGATGAAATCAATTAATGGAAGAGTTATCATTTGAGGAACGCTTGATGGCTTTGGGTCTGTACTGACTGGAATTTAGAAGGATATCATTGAAACCTTTCGAATGTTGAAAAGCCTAGGCAGAGTAGATGTGGAAAGAATGTTTTCCATGGTGGAGGAATCTAGGACAAGAGGGCACAGTCTTAGGATAGAGGGCCGTCCATTTAAAACCGAGATGTGGAGAACTTCCTTTAGCCAGAGGATGGTGAATTTGTGGAATTTATTGCCACAGGCAGCTGTGGAGCCCAGGTCGTTGAGTGTGTTTAAGGCAAAGCTTGATAGGTTCTTGATTGGACATGGCATCAAAGGTTATGGGAGGAGGCCAAGGAGTGGAGCTGAGGAGGGGAAAAAAGGATCAGCCATAATTGAATGATAGAGCAGACTTGATGGGCCAAATGGCCTAATTCTGCTCCTATGTCTTATGGTTTTTAAAAGCTTCCCAATCCTCTATCTTTCCACTAACTTTTGCTCTGTTATCTGCCCTCTTTGGCTTTTATATTGGTTTTGACTTCCCTTGTTAGCCATGGTGTGTCATCCTGCCTTCTTCCTCTTTGGAATGTATGTATCCTGCACTTTCTGAATTGCTTCCAGAAATTCCAGCCATTGCTGCTCTGTCATCATCCCTGCATCCCTATCCATCTTACACTCTCTGTTGCTCTTCTCTTAGATTTATTGATAATCTTTTAAAGTCCTCAAGGGATTCACACATCCCGACCTCCAAAACCCAATCCATGCTTCCTTCATTTTCCTGATGAGAGCTCGAATCAGCCAGGGTTCCCTAAACTTGCAGATTAACCCTTCCCCCGGAATCTTGATATCACCGTATGAAAAGCCATTCAGTCCTTTTAAACAGGCTTTCCTAGTTGATGTCTGCAAGATCTTGCTTAATTCCACCAAAATGAGCCCTAGACCTGTTTAGTATTCTAACCTGTGGACCTGACCTATCCTTTTGCATCGCTACCTTAAAACTAACAGAATTATGTTTGCTAGAGCCAGAGTGCTTCCTGACTAAAGAAGGCATACTGGTGTTCGTCATGCTGTCCATTTTTACTTTGGGAACATACTTCTGCTGTTCAGAAGGCATTTGATAAGGTCCCACATAGGAGATTGGTGGGTAAAATCAAAGCTCAGGGCATCGGGGGGAAGGCATTGACATGGATAGAAAACTGGTTGGCAGATAGAAAGCAAAGGGTAGCGGTAAATGGGTGTTTCTCGGAATGGCAGGTGGTGACAAGTGGGGTGCCACAGGGCTCGGTATTGGGACCTCAGCTGTTTACAATTTACGTCAACGATTTGGATGAAGGCATTGAAAATAACATGAGCAAATTTGCTGATGATACTAAGCTGGATGGCGGGTGACATGTGATGAGGATGTTAGGAGAATTCAGGGTGACTTGGATAGGCTGGGTGAGTGGGCGGATACTTGGCAGATGGCGTTTAATGTGAATAAGTATGAGGTTATCCACTTTGGGAGTAAGAACAGGAAGGCAGATTATTATCTGAACGGTGTAGAGTTAGGTAAGGGAGAAATACAAAGAGATCTAGGAGTCCTTGCTCATCAGTCACTGAAGGTGAATGAGCAAGTGTAGCAGGCAGTGAAGAAGGCTAATGGAATGTTGGCCTTTATTACAAAGGGAATTGAGTACAAGAGCAAGGAAATCCTCTTGCATTTGTACAGAGCCCTGGTGAGACCACACCTGGAGTATTGTGTACAGTTTTGGTCTCCAAGGTTAAGGAAGGACATCCTGGCTGTAGAGGAAGTGCAGCGTAGATTCACAAGGTTAATTCCTGGGAAGTCTGGACTGTCTTACACAGAGAGGTTAGAGAGACTGGGCTTGTACATGCTGGAATTAAGGAGATTGAGAGGGGATCTGATTGAAACATATAAGATTATTAAGGGATTGGACAAGATAGAGGCAGGAAATATGTTCCAGATGCTGGGAGAGTCCAGTACCAGAGGGCATGGTTTGAGAATAAGGGGTAGGTCATTTAGGACAGATTTAAGGAAAAACTTCTTCTCCCAGAGAGTTGTGGGGGTCTGGAATGCACTGCATCGGAAGGTAGTGGAGGCCAATTCTCTGGATGCTTTCAAGAAGGAGCTAGATAGGTATCTTATGGATAGGGAAATCAAGGGATATGGGGACAAGGCAGGAACCGGGTATTGATAGTAGTTGCTCAGCCATGATCTCAAAATGGCGGTGCAGGCTCGAAGGGCCGAATGGTCTACTTCTGCACCTATTTTCTATTGTCTATTGTCTATTGTTAGGAAGTGAGTGCTCCAAGAGTGGTTCCATGGAAATTCAGGTGTGGGAATGTGAAGGAAAGCAATTACAACTGAATATTCAAGGCAGCTGAAGATGGAATCTGGAACCAGGTAGTCCAAAATGCCTTGACAGCAGGGAAGGGATGGATGGGGGCAGGAGGAGGTACTGTGACAAATATTTTATTAGCTAATAAAATTGAGGCTCTGTTATAATCAGACAGTTCTGTTTGTATTTCAGTCATAGCTGTTGTGGTGTCTGTGGAAGTGATGCAGTGGAAGATTAAATTTGGACTTGACAGTGAGCTCGAGGAGAGCTGCAGTATTCAGCAATGGTGAACTTGCTTGCAAGAACAGATCTCTGTCAAGTAGGACTATTCAGGAGTAGAGATGACAGGATGGCCTGACTGATTGTGGACCAAAACCTCAGGATGAGTGCCAGCTAAACATGGTGCAGGAGAGGTGCTGGGCTGTCAGTAGTTTAGCAAGAATATGATCAAGGGAGCATGTCTCGTAGACGTGGTTAATATGGAGAGGGCTCCTGATGGGAAGGATGCAATTTGCAAATTAGAACAGAGGACCCTGGAGAGACTTTGGGAGGTGAAGGAAGTGGTCACTGTCACTTTGAGTGGTAGAGCAATTCAGTTCAGGATGCCTGTTTCATTCTGGTGTTCCTGGCGTGTCCATGATGTAGGAATTGTGTAGGGAGATAGCACCGACAAAGGGCATCAAGTTGGAATGATGTCTGGACTGGAGAGGAAGGTGAGGAAATCTGCTGCTGTTCGGCTGTGTGAAAGATGAGTTGCAGCAAGGTTTCCTGTAGGTGCTACCAAAGACAGCCACCATGCAGGGTAACGGGGGTGACCAGTTGCAGGGCAGATTTCTTTGGGTAATAAATGATACAACAGATCCTCCAGCAGAGGGAAGGGACCAGATGTACCAGCAATATCTTGGAAAACACTAACATGTCACTCCCTGGTGGAGATTCAAAGTAACTTGCTGCTAGCGTGTGTGATGACTCTGTCTAAACTATGTCAACTGTTGGAGGATGCCCGGGATGGCAGTGTGACTTCCTCTTTGTGTTGGCACAGGTTTGAGCTCTACTTGAAAACATACCCAGCAGAATCCCAATATCACAAGGACTCCTCTATACATACCTTCAGGTCTATCCACGTCCTCAGTCAAACGGTGAGAATTCAGATAGCTGCATGTCATGGTTAATTCAGTGCTCCTCACTACTCAGAGCGTTATGAACACTGGAGCAATATTCTGATGAAACGTAGCTGTGAAATGACAGGCAATCCATGCTGAATACTCTGTAGCTAGGGGGAATGGAAAACATAGAATGTAGAACATACAACAGCACAGCACAGTACAGGCTCTTGAGCCCATGATGAACTGACCATCTTGAGTGGAAATTTTTAGTTCCTCTTCAGACCTCAACTGGTCTGAAGACCCCTTCAGTTTGTGGTCTGGTGGAAAGTGAGATAAGGTATTGCCCTACCTGTGACAATGCAGTGGGTTCTTTGAAGGGATTGTGATACTCTGGGTGGCGGAGGCTGGAGGCTGCAGCCATGTCCTGGGCATTTGGTTGTGGGTTGATATAAAGCCGTGGAAAGGCTGGCTTCAGTGTTAATTCTGCTGTTGCGTCTGATATGCTTGAGAAAATGCCAGCCTCCCAGCTCGGTATGCTTGCTTAGCATGAGCAACCAGAATGCTGAAGACAGTGCTTAGCCAAGTACTCCTGTGCCTGAGCAGAGTGCGCATTTGAACCCATCCTCCATGGAGCTGGGACCCTTGCATCCCCCCACCCCCTGACCTTACTACAGTCCGTTTGTGGCTGGTGTCTCACCAGGTGTAGCACATTCTTCCATCTCCGCTTCATATCAAACCTCCTTTTATTTAGAGATACAATGCAGAACAGGCCCTTTCGGTCCAACGAGCCGAACTGCCCTACAACCCATTGATTTAACCTTCGCCTATACACAGGACAATTTACAATGACTAATTAACATACTAACTGGTATGTCCTTGGACTGTGGGAGGAAACCCAAGTGGTCATGGGGAGAACGTACAAACTCCTTTCAGACAGCAGCGAGAATTGAACCAGCGTCACTGGCGCTGTGAAGCATCGTGCTACAGTGCCAACACTTTGATGCCAGAAGCTAGGCTGCTGCTTGCTAGTATCATACAGTATGCCAGTGATTCCCCCTTTCCTGTAGAACTGGTACCGCACACCCCTCTCAGTGCCTGTCGGTACCTTCCTCACGGAAGTCATTGCGATGTTGGGCTGATGGGACATCTTATGAGATACAGATTTATTTTTCATGTGTACATCGTAACATACAGTAAGTGCATTGTTTGTGTTAGCAACCAACACCCCCGTTCAAATACCCCAGTGTACCCACAGGGAATCCCCAACCCTGGGCCTTCGATTCAACCCTCGAATCTCAATCCTCAGCATCAACACCACGATCACAGATCACAGAACACTAGGGCTCGAGCTTCGGTCTCAGTGAGTCGTGAACCCTTGGGCCTCATTCCTCCTGCCTCTGACTCTGGAACCCTCTGACAACTTGGTGACCCTGCGATGTCTGAAGGAATCCACCAACTCTGGCGGCGCTGGTCTGTTGGCCTGACATCCCGACCTAATCCATGGGTGTCCCACTTTTGTGTCGTTAGTATTCCGAATACAGAGCCGAGACTTCAGACCCTGACCTGTTCTCTAGTTCCTTTCATTTCCCTGAGCCCTAATCTGACCTCCAACATCACGCTCTGTCCCCAAAATCAACCCCATAATCCCAAGAAAAACCACTAAAAAAGCAACAGAAACTGAGCCACAACTTCAATGGAAGTTGCAACTTGGCGCCATCGGTATAATGGGAAGGAGATTTCCCCAGACTGGCAGGAGCATCTGAAAAGTCAGCTTTGCTGTTTGTTCGATTCTTGTTCCTATCCCTCACCGTTCCAGGCTCGGTGACCTGCAGCACCGATTCCTTCAGGGGTGGAGCACTCCCCATTCCTAGAGGATCCATGTGCTGAGCCTGCCTTCTATTTCCTGTCAGAAAAGGGGAGACATTTCTGAAAACACACCAGGTTATCTGGAAGCAGCACTGTAAATGCACACTCGTGTCTGTATTGCTGTTCAGCTTGTTTTAGATAGATAGATAGATAGATACTTTATTCATCCCCATGGGGAAATTCAACTTTTTTCCAATGTCCCATACACTTGTTGTAGCAAAACTAATGACATACAATACTTAACTCAGTAAAAAATATGATATGCATCTAAATCGCTATCCCAAAAAGCATTAATAATAGCTTTTAAAAAGTTCTTAAGTCCTGGCGGTAGAATTGTAAAGCCTAATGGCATTGGGGAGTATTGACCTCTTCATCCTGTCTGAGGAGCATTGCATCGATATTAACCTGTCGCTGAAACTGCTTCTCTGTCTCTGGATGGTGCTATGTAGAGGATGTTCAGAGTTATCCATAATTGACCGTAGCCTACTCAGCGCCCTTCGCTCAGCTACCGATGTTAAACTCTCCAGCACTTTGCCCACGACAGAGCCCGCCTTCCTTACCAGCTTATTAAGACGTGAGGCGTCCCTCTTCTTAATGCTTCCTCCCCAACACGCCACCACAAAGAAGAGGGCGCTCTCCACAACTGACCTATAGAACATCTTCAGCATCTCACTACAGACATTGAATGACGCCAACCTCACATACTCTTTTGGAGGTTTTCAACTGTATGCATATGCGCTTGTGCGTAAGATGAGATAAGGCGTTCTTGAATTTGTGGCACGTAGCGTGGTGGTGGTGCGATGATATCACTGTTCAGAGTTTGGAGTTCAGCTCTGACACTGTAAGGAGTTTGTACATCCTCCCCTTGAGCATGTGAGTTTCCTTCAGGTGCTCCGGGTTCCTCCCACATTCCATAGATGTACCGATTAGTAAATAATTAAGCATTGTAAATTGTTCTGTGATTAGGTGAGGGTTAAATAGGTGGGTTGCTGGGCTGGAAGTGCCTGTTCTGTGCTGTATTTCTAAATAAATAAATAAACATGTGCATATTGGGTGGGTGTGGACGTGCTTCGGAACTGTATCTGCCCACTGGCTGGAGGGTCACAATGCAAACCTTCACTAGTCATTTGGGATTTCTTTGGAAGTAGTTCTCTGATGTTGTGCAATTTAGCTTGGGACCCTGATCTCCAAGTGGAGGTCCTTGGATTAGCCTCCAGGCTGGTGCACGGGCAGTCACGGGGTACGTATGAACGGAAACTGACACCTGCCTGGCCCACACTAAACACCCATTCATTTCCCCATACTCAAGTGAGTTGAACTACAGCTGTGAGCGAGAGTGAGTTCAGACATCCCACCTCTCCTGGAAGTTCCAGGAGTCTCCCGCATATTGATAGTGACTCCCTGACACCCACAAATTATATACAATATTCCAGAAATTGATCTTTTTGAGAGCGAGCAAGCGAGAGGGGGAGAGAGAGAGACAGAGAGAGCAACTGACAGACGTAGCAAGAGAGTGACAGAGAGAGCATCCTGATTGGTCTCTCTTTGTGCTAAGTAGACCTATCAGCTTTCTCTGTGGGTGGGCTTTACAGTTGACCTCTCTCTCTCTTTCATTGTCCATCAGTTCAGTTTAGTGTCCTGCAGTGCCATGGCAGAGTGTTCCAAAAAAAGAAAATATAAAACGTACTTCACCCCAGACTACACTAAAGTGTACCCCTGCCTAATAGGGGTCAAAAATAATGACAGTGTTGCTCGCTGCACTGTTTGCAACAGTGACTTTTCTATTGCCCGTGGTGGGTTCAACGACTGTAAAAGACATGTTGAGTGTATTTAACAGGTGTCATTCGTATATGTGTGTGTGTGTGTGTGTGTGTGTGTGTGTGTGTGTGTGTGTGTGTGTGTGTGTGTGTGTGTGTGTGTGTGTGTGTGTGTGTGTGTGTGTGTGTGTGTGTGTGTGTGTGTGTGTAAATAGTTCCAATATGTGATCAAATAAATTGTTGTGTTCGTTCATAATCAAATGTCCTGTAAACATACACCTTTGGAGGTTGACCAGTGGGTGGGGTGGTTGGGGATATGGGATTGCAGGGCGCAGGGGTGGTGGTGCTACCTTCCTGAAATGCATTTTTGCAGGGTGGGATTCTGTCCATTGGACTGCACGTGTGCGCGAGAGTGAGTTGGACTGCGTGTGTGTCAGTGAGAGTGAGTTGGACTGCGCGTGCCCGTGTGAGTGAATTGGACTGCGTGTGTGTCAGCGAGAGTGAGTTGGACTGTGTGTCTGCACGGAAGTGATTTGGACTGCGGCTGTGAGTGAGAGTGAGTTGGACTGTGTATGTGTGCGAAAGTTAGTTGGACTGTGTGTGTGTGCAAGAGTGAGTTGGACTGCGTGTGCGTGAAACTGATTTGGATTCCGCATGTGCGCGAGAGTGAGTTGGACTGCGCCTGAGAACGAGAGTCTGTTGGACTTCAGTTGTGCACGAGAGTGAGCTGGACTGCATGTGCATGAGAGTGAGTTGGATTGCATGCGTATGCGAGAGTGAGGTGGACTGTGTGTGTGCGAGTGAGTTGGACCGCATATGCACGAGAGTAAGTTGGACGGCACATGTGTGGAAGAGTGAGTTCGACTGCGTGTGTGCATGAGAGTGTTTTGGACTGCGGTTGTGAGTGAGAGTGAGTTGGACTGCACGTGTACACAAGAGTAAGTTTGACTGCTGGTGTGCGCGAGAGTGAGTTAGGCTGCAGGTGTGGGCAAGAGTGAGTTGGAATGCATGTGATACAAGAGTGAGTTGGACTGTGCGTGTGCACGAGAGTGAGTTAGAATACGTGTGTGCGAGTGTGTTGGACTGTGCATGTGTGCAAGACTGATTTGGATTCCGCATATGAGCGAGACTGTGTTGGACTGTGCGTGTGTGTGGAAGTGTAAATTGGAATGTGCATTTGTGAGAGAGTGAGCTGAACTGCACGTGTGTAGTCAGTTGAACTACGGCTGTGAGCAAAAGTGAGTTGGATTCCGTGTGTGCACCAGAGTGAAGTGGACTGCGTGTGCATGAGAGTGAGTTGCACTGCAAGTGTGAGTGAGAGTGAGTTGGACTGTGGGTACATGTGAGCGTAGCACTGATCTGTGATGCCCTCTCTGGTGTTTTAGAACCGAGCATGGAAGGAGCTGCAGAAGGTGATCAAAATGATAATACGGTTCCTGCACATGATAAAGACTCCACACATGTGCCAAATGTTTGAAAGCTACCTGCGTGATGAAGTGTACAATGATGAGGAAAGTAAGTTCACGAGGAGCTGAACCCTCACAGGGGGTGGGATTGTTTTACTGACAGGGTTCAACATGCTGAGGTCAGTAGGAAGTGACGATTTTCATTCATCACCTTGTGCTAGCCCCTTGACTGTGACCATTGCCTTTCCCCTTGCAAAATACCATCCCCCTCTTTGATTCCACTGTGATTTCTGTGGCAATCGCAGCCCCAGGTGGAATCCAGTAAACTTCTTCTGTTATAGTCATAGAGTCATAGTCACAACACAGAACAGGGCCCTTGGCCCAGCCTATTTTATTGACAACTAGAACAGAATAGACCTTTCTGGTCTTCTGATCCAACTTGTCCATGTTGTTCTCCTAGTATAAACCTCAGGACGCTATTTCCTTGTAATAAGTGTGGGGGCAGTTTGTCAGCTTTGGCCTACTGTCCTGATCTCCTCTCCACGAGCTCAGTCAGGGGTGTGACAAGCCATATCCTCCTAGTGTGCTGTCTGCTTGTTCTGTGTGAATGACTGAATCACTGCCTGCTGGCCGAGAGAATTTCTCCTGATTCCCTCTTGTCACAACACTTTACCCTTCGAGTTGCCAGCACTCACTCTCTTGGTCTCAGATCAATCACCCTTGACTCCCAGAAGCAAGAAAAATAGAACGAAACATCACAGGACCATGGTCTGGCCCACAATGTCTGTGCTGACCATTGTGCCGAATTAGCTAATCCCATCCCTCCACTCCTTGCCTGTTCATGGGCCAATGTTAAATACCAGTATCATGTCTACTTCCTCCACTTCCTTGCCATTGTGTCCCAGGCACCTTTTGTCCAACAAATCTGTGCCACACACTTTATTTAAATGTTAACACACTCACTCTAAAATATGCCTGTAAATTTTTTGACATTTCTACCCCGGGAAAAAGACTCTGACGATCTACACTCATAGTTTTATAAACTTCTGTCAGGCTTCCCCACAGCATCCTCTGCTCTAGAGAAAACAACCCAAGTTTGTCCAGCCTTTTAACTAATTCCCTGTAATCCAGGCTGCATCTTGGTGAACCTTTTCTGCATCCTCTCCTAGGCCTCCACATCTTTCCAGTCATGACTCGTTGGAATTTAGAAGAATGAGGTGGGGGGGAGGGGAATCTCATTTAAACTTATCAAACGTATAAAGGCTTAGATAGCGTGGATGTGAAGATTATTTCCTTTGTTGGCGGAGTCTAGGACCAGAATAGAGGGATGTTCATTTAGAATGGAGGTGAGGAAGAATCTATTTAGCCACGTGGTAATGAATCTGTGGAATTCATTGCCACAGGCGGCTGTGGAGATCAGTCATTGAAATTATTTAAGACGGAGGTTGTTAGGCTCTTGATTAGCCAGGGTGTGAAAGGTTATGGGGAGAAAGCAGGAGAATGGGGCTGAGAGGGAAATGGATCAGCTGCGATGAAATGATGGAGCAGACTCAATAGGCTGAAAAGCCTAATTCAGCTCGTATGTTGTATGGTCTTATGGTCTGTCTAATGAGGAAAAGGTCTTCTGAATGGAGTATAAGTGGAAAATATGAAGTTATCTGTCTGTAAGTCTCTATTGATTTCCTTGTTAAAGGAAGGATGCTAAAGCATTGGAAGTTGTTTGCTAGTCTAACCTGCTGGAAGTTTACTCGGCTAATTGTCCTGCTGTATGATTGGCAAAAGGCTTGTATGCAGATACTACAAGTATTTATGAAAGCTTACATTATGTTATGGCTTGTTGCTGGGGGAATTGAGTACAAAAGTAGGTATTCAAAATTAAGTAGGCTCTGATTCAGTAAACTAAGGCACCGGTGATGGATCTGGAGTATAGTATTCTCTATGAGCACTTCAATCACCAAGGCATTCTGGGGTATGGACCAAGTGCTGGGAAATGGGATGAATATGGTTAGCAAGATCAATTGGTTTACTATTGTCACATGTACCTAGGTGCAGTGAAACATATCATTTTCAATATCATCCAGATACTTGCATCACATCTGAGGGATCTGGGGGTACACGGTTTAGAGAGTATGGATTATGATCAGAGATTAAGGGAGTCTTTACTCTTTGAAGAGAAGGAGGATGAGAGGATTCATGATAGAGGTATACAAGATATTAAGAGGAATAGACAGAGTGGACAGCCAGCACCTCTTCCCCAGGGCACCACTGCTCAGTACAAGAGGACATGGCTTTAAGGTAAGAGGAGGGAAGTTCAAGGGGGATATTAGAGGAAGGTTTTTCCACTCAGAGAGTAGTTGGTGCGTGGAATGCACTGCCTGAGTCAGTGGTGGAGGCAGATACACTAGTGAAGTTTAAGAGACTACTAGACAGGTATATGGAGGAATTTAAGGTGGGGGGTTATATGGGAGGCAGGGTTTAAGGGTCGGCACAACATTGTGGGCCAAAGGGCTTGTAATATGCTGTACTGTTCTATGTTCTATCAGTACATCAAGGTAGGACAAGGGAAAAGCAATAACAGAGTGTGGAATAAAATGTTTCAGTTACAGAGGAAGTACAGTTCAGTTAGACAGTAAGGTGCAAGGCCATAGTAAAATAGATTGTGAGGTCAAGAGTCCACCTCATTATACAAGGAGACTATTCAATAGTCTTGTAACAGTGTAATAGAAGCTTGGATATAGTAATCTGAAGGGCCAATTTCTGTGCTGAAAATCTCTATTGATTTCCTTATTTAAGGAAGGATGTTTATGCATTAGAAGCTGTTTGCTAGAAGTTTACTACGCTAATTGACAGTTTGGCCACTGAGGAATAACTTACTTGGTTATACTTAAATCTGTTAGAGTTTAGAAGTCTGCTAGCAGACTATGATTGAAACATAAAATTCAGAGGGGTCACGACATGTTAAATATGGAGCAAACACGAGGAAATCTGCAGATGCTGGAAATTCAAACAACAACATGCTGGTGGAACACAGCAGGCCAGGCAGCATCGATAGGGAGAAGCGCTGTCGACGTTTCGGGCCGAGATCTGACGAAGGGTCTTGGCCCGAAACGTCGACAGCGCTTCTCCCTATCGATGCTGCCTGGCCTGCTGTGTTCTACCAGCATTTTGTGTGTGCTGTATGTTGAATATGGAGAAGGTTTTCTCTTGTTGAAAAATCTACTGTTTGACAATTAGGTGTCAAAGTGAAAATTTCCCTGTCTAGCTCTCATGTCTTTGGAATATTTTTCATTAAAGGACAGTGACGGTGAGTCTTTGAAAATTTTAAATTCAAAGGAAGATAGTTTTGATAAGCAAGTGGAAGAAAGATTATCAGAGTGAATGAGAATGTGGAATTGAGATTACAATCAGATTAACCCTGGTCATCTTCAAAACTGGATTGAGTTTGAGGGTGTATACCTCCTACTCCTCCTGGCTCCTTTGCAAATGCCTCCTTTACTGCCTTTGATCTGATGAGAAAAGGCATAACTTACATGTTTCTTGAATGTTTGAATTCTGCTCTGTGGCCCATTACATTGAATCTGTACTACATCCTGTCTAAAGCCTTGAGATTAATTGGTTAAGGAAAGCCTGCGCTCTTGGAAATTTGTAACCTGCAGGGCCATTGTAGATACAGTAGGGTTAGCCTGGGTGCACAGTATCAGACACGATAGGTGTAACTGTTCTATGATTCTATGGTCAAGCACAATCTGGGGTGTTAGATAGAAGTGTCAGTGCTCAGGCTGGAACAGTTTGGGGTCCCTACAGTTGTAGATGAAATGTCTCTCACTGAATGATCTTTCCCCTAATTAAGTGTTTTTTTTCCCCCTTTTGCTTCCAGATATGACCGCATCTCACAATCAGGCCATGATACCTTCTGTGGCTAACTCATTGATAGTCCGAGTGTCTGATTATGGAGAGGATGCCGAGGTGCCCCAGATAAGAAAGCGAGTTGTGTGCAGCCGACATATCATCGTCAACTACTTAGTGAATGACCTGCACTTCTGCATGGAAATCCAGCAGTAAGATGGGATAGGACTGGCTACCCAGTCTCTGCATTGTCAATGATCATGTGATACATGGATGAGTGAGATGGAAGTGCATGGTTACCCACTGAGTGTAGCAGTTATCATCTGCACGTGTGTGTTGGTACAAACTTCATTTTATGCACGTGTCTTGAGCCAGTCCATTAGAGCTCAGTGGGTTGAATTGGACATAGAAAAGTACACCCTGCTCTGGTCTTCTACTTGCTCTGGATCTCTTTATTGCTAATTGCCGACGGGACATCAACCGTCTTGACTTCACCACACCCTGTTCTAATTCCAACCTCACTCCTTCCGAGTGCTCTGCTCTCCGCTCCCTCCGCACCAATCCCAACCTCACTATAAAACCTGTTGATAAGGGGGGAGCTGTTGTTGTCTGGCGTACTGACCTCTACCTGGCCGAGGCACAGCGACAACTCTCTGATACCTCCTCTTATTTACCCCTTGATCATGACCCCAATAAGGAGCACCAGGCCATTGTCTCCTATACCATCACCAATCTCCCATCCACTGCCACCAACCTCATAGTTCCCACACCCCGCACTTCCCGTTTCTACCTCCTACCCAAGATCCACAAACCTGCCTGTCCAGGTAGACCTATTGTCTCAGCTTGCTCCTGCCCCACTGAACTCATTTCTGCATACCTTGACACTGTCTTATCCCCCCCTTGTTCAATCTCTTCCCACCTATGTTCGTGACACTTCTCATGCTTTGAATTTTTTCAATGATTTTAAGTTCCCTGGCCCCCACCATCTTATTTTCACCATGGACGTCCAGTCCCTATATACCTCCATCCTCCACCGAGATGGTCTCGAAGCTCTTCGCTTTTTTTTGGATTCCAGACCTAACCAATTCCCCTCTACCACCACTCTCCTCCGTCTAGCGGAATTAGTTCTTACTCTCAATAATTTCTCCTTTGGCTCCTCCCACTTCCTCCAAACCAAGGGTGTAGCCATGGGCACCCATATGGGTCCCAGTTATGCCTGCCTTTTTGTTGGCTTTGTGGAACAGTCCATGTTCCAAGTCTATACCGGTATCCATCCCCCTCTTTTCCTTCACTACATCGACGACTGCATTGGCGCTGCCTCTTGCACGCATGCTGAGCTCGTCAACTTCATTAACTTTGCCTCCAACTTTCACGCTGCCCTCAAATTTACCTGGTCCATTTCCGACACCTCGCTCCCCTTTCTCAATCTTTCTGTCTCCATCTCTGGAGATGGCCTATCTACTGATATCTACTACAACTCTACAGACTCTCACAGCTACCTGGACTATTCCTCTTCCCACCCTGTCTCTTGCAAAAATGCTATCCCCTTCTCACAATTCCTCCGTCTCCGTCGCATCTGCTCTCAGGATCAGGCTTTTCATTCCAGAACGAAGGAGATGTCTTCCTTTTTTAAACAAAGGGGCTTCCCTTCGTCCACCATCAACTCTGCTCTCAAACGCATCTCTCCCATTTCCCGCACATCTGCCCTTACCCCATCCACCCGCCACCCCACTCGGGATAGGGTTCCCCTTGTCCTTACCTACCACCCCACCAGAATCCAGGTCCAATGTATAATTCTCCGTAACTTCCGCCACCTCCAACGGAATCCCACTACCAAACACATTTTTCCCTCCCTCCCCCTTTCTGCTTTTCACAAGGATCACTCCCTACGCGACTCCCTTGTCCACTCGTCCCCCCCATCCCTTCCCACCGATCTCCCTCCTGGCACTTATCCTTGTAAACGGAACAAGTGCTACACCTGCCCTTACACTTCCTCCCTCACCACCATTCAGGGCCCCAGACAGTCCCTCCAGGTGAGGCGACACTTCACCTGTGAGTCGGCTGGTGTGGTATACTGCATCTGGTGCTCCCGGTGTGGCCTTTTATATATTGGTGAGACCCAACGCAGACTGGGGGACCGTTTCGCTGACCACCTATGCTCGGTCCGCCAGGGAAAGCAGGATCTCCCAGTGGCCACACATTTTAATTCCACGTCCCATTCCCATTCTGCTATGTCTATCCATGGCCTCCTCTATTGTCAAAATGAATCCAAACTCAGGTTGGAGGAACAACACCTTATAAACCGGCTGGGTAGCCTCCAACCTGATGGCATGAACATTGACTTCTCTAACATTAATGCCCCTCCTCCCATTCTTACCCCATCCCTGACATATTTAGTTGTTTGCCTGTTCTTCATCTCCCTCTGGTGCTCCCCCCTCCTCCTTTTTCTCCTGAGGCCTCCCGTCCCATGATCCTTTCCCTTCTCCAGCTCTGTATCACTTTCGCCAATCACCTTTCCAGCTCTTAGCTTCATCCCACCCCCTCCGGTCTTCTATCATTTCGCATTTCCCCCTCCCCCCACTACTTTCAAATCTCTTACTATCTTTCCTTTCGGTTAGTCCTGACGAAGGGTCTCGGCCCGAAATGTCGACAGCGCTTCTCCCTATAGATGCTGCCTGGCCTGCTGTGTTCCACCAGCATTTTGTGTGTGTTGTTGTTTGAATTTCCAGCATCTGCAGATTTCCTCGTGTTTGCTCATAGAAAAGTACAACACATTTGGCTCACAATGTTGTGCTGATGTTGATGCCAATTTATACTAAATGTCCTTCTCCTGTGTATTGTCCATTTCCCTCCATTCCCTTCATATTTATGTGCCTATCTAAAAGCCTCTCAAATTCCATCAAAATTACCTGCTTCTCTATCCAGGCACGTACAGGTCTTTGCATAAAGAAACTGACCTTAACTTCGCCTTTAAACTTTCCCCCCTCCCCCAACCATAAAAACAGGTCCTCTAGTGTTTAACATTTCTATCCTGGGAAAAATATTCTGACTATCCACCCTACCTATGCCTCTCATACTCAGGTCTCCCCTCAGCCTCTGCCGCTCCAGGGAGCACAACTCAACTTTGTCCAACCTGTCCTCATTGCTCATACCCTGTAGGCAAGGCAGCATCCTCGTGTGAACCTCTCCTGCACCCTTTCCACATCCTTCTTACACTGAGCTGACCAGAAATGCACACAATACTCTGTGTGCTCTGACTGAAGTTTTAGATAGCTGCAACTTGACTTCCTTACTCTTAATACCCAACACCCCAAGCAGTGAACCATAGAACACTACAGCACAGTACAGGCCCTACAGCCCTCCATGTTGTGCCAACCCATATAAATCCTTAAAAAAAAGTACTAAACCCACACTACCCCATAACCCTCCATTTTTCTTTCATCCATGTACCTGTCCAAGAGGCTCTTAAATACCCCTAATGTTTTAGCCTCCACCACCATCCCTGGCAAGTCATTCCAGGCACTCACAACCCTCTGTGTAAAAAACTTACCCCTGATGTCTCCCCTAAACTTCCCTCCCTTTAATTTTGTACCTATGCCCTCTGGTGTTTGCTATTGGTGCCCTGGGAAACAGGTACTGACTATCCACCCTATCTATGCCTCTCATAATCTTGTAGACCTCTATCAAGTCCCCTCTCGTTCTTCTTCGCTCCAAAGAGAAAAGCCCCAGCTCTGTTAACCTGGCTTCATATGACTTGTTCTCCAAACCAGGCAACATCCTGGTGTTACGTAACCCCGTAACCAGGTAACTTACCAGCAAAGATAGCGGGATCAGCTGAGTCGGATGCTACTATTTTCAAACGTTTTATTTAAAAAGGGCACAAACGTATGGTTAATACAAAACATTCAGATCATATACATCATCAAAACTCAATCTAAAACACTGGTGTAATAATAATCAATCAGAAATAAGCTCTATAGTTGTCTAGGGGTAATACTGAGTCCAATTGAAATGTAAAGAGTCACTCAGAAGTTTGCAGGCTTTTCCCTTGTGGGAACCGCTGGGGTTTTCACGTTGGAGAGAGAGAGATGGTTTAGAAAAGATAAACACTTGCCTGTTGTCTTTGCAGAGCAAATCCTTGGAATCAGGGGAGCAGGCTTCCCCGTTGTTAGTTAAAAGCAGTCTTTCGTTGGTTCTAGCCACAGATTCAACATTTGGAATCTAACGCACGTGGCTTCCTTCAAAATGGCTTCCCGCTCCCACGGGAATCGGTATCGTGCTTCCTTGGTGTCTCCTTGGTGCGTCTGAGGGTTCCCCCCCCCTCAGACCCTCCTTTATACTTCTTCACGGGATCGCAGGTGTCAATCAGGTTGCAGGTAATGCGATCTTTCTCTCAACCAGCCCACTTTGCCCGAGGGCTTTTCACGTGGTCTCCATGAGACAATAGTCAATGTCGCCTTTATTCTGCTCCTTGGGAGAACATGGTCTTCCGCACGTCTCTCTCTCTCTCTCCCATTTTCCTGTGTCTATTCAGCACGTCTCTTTCTCTCTTGGGTCAGTTGACCCCCCCTCAACTAAGGCTCTTGAGATTCTCACAAAGGAGGGGGCCGAGGGCATAACACCTCCCCCCATAGCAGGTTTTTAACCAGCGGTTAAAAACAGGTTGGTACAGGACTTTTTTTTTGAATCTACATACTACACAAGCTTTTCTCTTCACAGAGTACTACTGTTATACATTCAAGTCAGTATCTAAACAGGTAACAAGTACAGTGCCCCTTTTCTTTAATACCTTAACCTCACGTGCCATACTAAAGTCTGGTAGCATCAAACTTCAGCTCAATAACCACCTTATTTATTTGCTTTCTTCAGCAACATAACTAAAGAGTTGTGATCTTAGTTTACGTGTGTACTACAAAAGTTCATGCAAAATACTAATTTTTATGTTACTTTCAAACTTAACAGTCAAGCTTCCATGGGTGTTGTCTTTATTATTCACATACTTTGTCAAAATCCCTTACAACCGGCTTCTGCTATTTAAAAATGGCGTCCCCATTAACCCTCGCCTCTTTTCCGGTTAATTCCCTCATGGTGATCTTGGGCACCCTGGCGAAATAGGCTTTCGCCCGCTCCTTTCATAGGAGTTATTTTATCAACAATGTGTTCCAAACTTAGACCATCTTCCGAATTTCCACCCAATTCTTTAATTTTTTGCAAGTTGTTAGTTTCCTCTTCAGGACCCTTCAGGCTGTTAGTTTTCAGTTTAAACTCTTTGTTCAAACAGCATTTCAAATTCTGCCTTTTCACACCACACTCTGGAATAACAATAGCGTGTGGGGCCCCTTTACCTTCCAACTCAACCTGTAATTGATTCACAGGCTTTGTGGTACAAAGCCATTGTCTCTGTAGCCTGGTTGCTGCTTCTGATATCAGTCCAGCCTTTAAATTTTCTTCATTCAATTTGGGAACTACACATTTCCCTTTTCCTTCAATAATAATATTCACCTCATCAACTTGTAACCCACTTTCGAGCACAAACACCTGGGAACTCTTACTTCCCAAGGTTAACCCTTTTTTTCCCGAACCAAGTCTATCTGCTCCAAAAGGACGGCCGTCTCGTCCAGCTGAGTCAAATACCTCCACTTTTTCCTGAGCTCCGTGACTAGGTTCAGCACCGCGTGCATCTTGGACACACTCAAACGGGACATTGGCCTCTTCCAGGCTTTCAACAGCCGTACCTTTTTCAAATTCTAACGTCCCCCGATCCTTCCAGCTACTCTCTAGGCAGCCCCCCGTTGGGGAAGGCGCAACCCTGCGAGCTGAAACAAACTCCTCAGCCATTTCAGCTGACTTCTCCACAGCAAGGATACCCTTCTTCTCTAAGACTGCCCTCATTTCACTCTCGGGACCATCGAGAACACCTTTAGAACTCTCAACTTCTCCAAACAATTCTGCCAAACCAGACAGATCAACCACGTCCAACTCTGGACGTTTTAACAGCTTTATCTGTTTCTCATCTTTATTTCCTACCTCTAGGACCTTTCTCTTCTCTAAGGGGGGGGCTATCTCCTTACCCCCTTTCACTTTACTACCTTCTGTTTTACCACCCTCAGAACCCTCGTGGTATAGGGTCGGTAAAAACGTCTTGGCCAATTCACTACTGGCCCGATTTAAACTGCTCTGGTTCTCAGCTGCTTTTCTCGACAGGCTGCGAGTGACTGCGCATGCGCGATAGCTTTGGGACTCTAGGGGCGGGGAGACCGTACTCGCCGGTCGGCGGGTCGGCATCATGGCTGCCGAAATCCTACCTCTGGCTAAATCGTCCCCCTCCCCTCTCTCTCCCCCTTGAGCTCTTCGCTCTTGCCTTCGCCTGTCCAGCTCCAATTCATGGCTCCTTTATTTCTCTTTCTCTTCTGCTTTTACTTCTAGCTGCTTTAGCTGGAGCTCATGACCCCATTTCATCTCTAATTCCCTTAGTCTGAACACATGCTCTCTTTCCGCAGCCTTTTCAGCTGCTTCTAGCTGCTTTACTTTAAGCTCATGGTCCAACCTTGCTTTCTCCAACTCTACCTGATCTGTCCCACTCGCTAATCTCTTTTCGGGAATATTTTCCAAATCCTCAGCTGCAAACACCTTCTTCCCAACGTAATGCTGTTGTATGACCCTTCGCACTTCCTGCTTTTTCATTGCTGGCTTCACCGCTGTGAGGTCTAACGCCTGCGCCAAATTTACCAAGTCTGATTTGATAGCCGTCCCTAGCGCCTCTACCGTTGGGTTTCTCATAAATTCATCCACATCCATCTTTGCTGGTTTCCCGTCTGGCTACCTGCGTAACCAGATTTAAGTTTGGACTTACAGCCTGATTCACTGACCCTCCCGTTTGGTTTCAAATCCCGGGACGAGAACCCAACTTGTTACGTAACCCCGTAACCAGGTAACTTACCAGCAAAGATAGCGGGATCAGCTGAGTCGGATGCTACTATTTTCAAACGTTTTATTCAAAAAGTGCACAAACGTATGGTTAATACAAAACATTCAGATCATATACATCGTCAAAACTCAATCTAAAACACTGGTGTAATAATAATCAATCAGAAATAAGCTCTATAGTTGTCTAGGGGTAATACTGAGTCCAATTGAAATGTAAAGAGTCACTCAGAAGTTTGCAGGCTTTTCCCTTGTGGGAACCGCTGGGGTTTTCACGTTGGAGAGAGAGAGATGGTTTAGAAAAGATAAACACTTGCCCGTTGTCTTTGCAGAGCAAATCCTTGGAATCAGGGGAGCAGGCTTCCCCGTTGTTAGTTAAAAGCAGTCTTTCATTGGTTCTAGCCACAGATTCAACATTTGGAATCTAACGCACGTGGCTTCCTTCAAAATGGCTTCCCGCTCCCACGGGAATCGGTATCGTGCTTCCTTGGTGTCTCCTTGGTGCGTCTGAGGGTCCCCCCCCCCTCAGACCCTCCTTTATACTTCTTCACGGGATCGCAGGTGTCAATCAGGTTGCAGGTAATGTGATCTTTCTCTCAACCAACCCACTTTGCCCGAGGGCTTTTCACGTGTGGTCTCCATGAGACAATAGTCAATGTCGCCTTTATTCTGCTCCTTGGGAGAACGTGGTCTTCCGCACGTCTCTCTCTCTCTCTCCCATTTTCCTGTGTCTATTCAGCACGTCTCTTTCTCTCTTGGGTCAGTTGACCCCCCCTCGACTAAGGCTCTTGCGTTTCTCACAAAGGAGGGGGCCGAGGGCATAACACTGGTAAATCTCCTCTGCACGCTCTGCATAGCTTCCACATCCTTCCTATAATGAGGTGACCAGAATTGAACACAATACTCTAAGTGCAGTCTCACCAGAGATTTGTAGAGTTGCAACATGACCTCTCTACTCTTGAACTCAATCCCCTGTTAATGAAGCCTAGCAACCCATAGGCCTTCTTAACTACCCTATCAACCTGTACAGCAACCTTGGGGGACATGTGGATTTGAACCCCAAAGTCCCTTTGTTCATCCACACTCTTAAGTAACTGACCATTAATCCTGTACTCAGTCTTCTGGTTTGTCCTTCCAAAATGCATCACTTCACACTTGTCTGGATTGAACTCCATCTGCCATTTTTCTGCCCAACTCTGCAGCCTGTCTATATCCTCTTGTAACCTTAGACCACCTACAGCTCCATCCATAACTCCTCCAATCTTCGTGTCATCCGTAAACTTACTCACCTATCCTTCCGCCTCTACATCCAGGTCATTTATAAAAATCACAAATAGCAGGGGTCCCAGGACAGATCCCTGCGGCACTCCACTAGTCACCAACCTCCAGGCAGAATACTTTCCTTCCACAACTACCCTCTGCTTTCTTCCTTTAAGCCAATTTTTTATCTAAACAGCCAAGGTTCCACTTATCCCATGCCTCATGACTTTCTGGATGAGTCTCTCATGAGGGACCTTGTCAAATGCTTTGCTAAAGTCCATGTAGACCACATCCACTTCCCTACCCTCATCAATTTCTTTTGTTACCTCTTCAAAAAACTCAATCAGGCTCGTGAGGCACAATCTATGTTGAAAAAGCCATGTTGAAAGCAAGCATTTCATATGCCATATTTACCACCTTATCCACTTGTATACCTAACTATGGACCTGGTCCCCAAGATCCCTCTGAGCCTTAATGCTATTAAGGATCTATTATTAACTGTATACTTTCTCTTTTCATTTGACCTATCAAAGAACAACACCTCACACTTGCCTGGATTTAACTCCATCTGCCACTTCTCTGCCTGTGTCTGTAATTGATCTCACTGTATTCTTTGATAGTCTATGCTGTTCACAACTCCACCAATCTTGCTGGTATCTACAAACTTGTTAGTCCACCCACCTATATTTTCATTCTATTCGTTAATTTATATCACAAACAGTACTGGTCCCAGCACTGATCCTCGCAGATCATCACTGGTCACAGACCTCCCACTACTCCCTGTCTTCTATGGCAAGCCAGTCTAAATTCAAACTTGCAGTTCACCCTGGATTTACCTTTGTCTTTTGAATCAATCTGCCATGAAGGTCCTTATCAAATTCATGAACTGAAGTTCATGTAGATAATATCCATTGCTCAATCAAAAACTCGGTCTTCTACACTATCCACAACTCCACCAATCTTGATATCATCCACAAATATACTAACCCACCCATCTATATTTTTACCCAGGTCATTTATATACATCACAAATAGCTGAGGTCCCAGCACAGATCCCCACTAATTACGGACCTCCAACTTGAATAAGTCTCTTCAACCACTACACTCTGTCTTATATGCACAAGCCAGTTCTGAATCCAAACAGCCAATTTGCTGTGGATCCCATGCATCTTAATCTTCTGGATTCGCCTCCCATGAAGATCTTACAAAACGCCTTACTAAAATACACTTAGACAACATCCACTTCCCTACTCTTATCAATCTCTCTCATCACCTTGTTAAAAAACTCAATTAAGTTGGTAAGACACAACTTGTCCCGCAGAAAGCCATGTTGGCTCTCCCTAATTAGACCATTTTCAAATGCTCATAGATCCTTTTCCTAAGGAATTTCTCTAGCAATTGATCTTTAAACACCCTCCACATGTCTGATGTGGACTTGCCAAAGGAAAGATGTTCCCAATTAGCACTCCTTAGTTCCAGCCTAATGCCCTTGTATTTTGCCCTACTACAATTTAAGAGTCTCCTATAATGACCATACCTATTTATAGCGGTCCTAAACGTTAAGGAGTTGTTGTCACTGTTTCCTAACTGTTAGCCCACTGAAAAGTCAGTCATCTGGCCAGGCTCATTACTCAACACCAGATCCACCTCTCATTGGACTGTCCACATATTGATTTAAGGAACCTTCCTGGATACACTTAACAAATTCTGCCCCATCTAAACCCCTTGCAATAAGAAGGTCCTAGTTTATATTAGGGAAGTTGAAATTTCCCATGACAACAACCCTATTATTTTACACATTTCCTTAATCTGGTTACATATCTGTTCCTCGATGTCCCAGTAGGGGGTCTGTAGTACAATCCCATCAGTGTGATTGCACCCTTCCTATCCCTGAGTTCAAACCAACTGACTCAGAGTTTGGCCTCTCCATTATGTCTCCATTGAATGCAGCTGTAAAATTGTCCTTGGTTAGTAATACAGCTCCCCCCACCCCCTTTTACCTTCTCCTCTATCTTTTCTAAAACTTCAAAGACCTGTACAATAATCACCCATTCCTGCCCCTTTCTTGGCCAAGTTTCAGTAATGGGTACAACATTGTAGTTCCACGTACTGATCCATGCTCTAAGTTCATCACCCTTACCCATAATACTCCCAGCAGTAAAATATACAAATTTCAAACTCTCTGACCCATCATACCTGTTAATTCAATTTTGCCTTTCAGTATTTTTCCTGACATCTACCTTCTGGCCCAATCCTTCCCTTACTGACCTGGGGCTTTGGTTCCCAGCCCCCTGCTGAACTAGTTTAAACTCTCCTGAGTAGCATCGGCAAACCTTCGGCCAGGAATAGGTTTCACTCCAGTACAGGTGCTACCCGTCCCTCTTGTACAGGTCACACCTTCCCCAGAAGATGTTCCAATGATCCAAGAACTTGAAAACCAGACAAAAATGGGAATGTGATTTGAATATCAAAATTGAAGAAAAAAACTGGTCAAGACTATGTCTTGAGAGTATGACAAATACAATAAACGTTCGATTAAGATTAGTGCAATACAATTTTTTACATCAACTATATATTACACCACAAAAAATAAACAAATTAAACCCAAATCTATCTGATCAGTGTTTTCGATGTAACCAAGAAATTGGTACTTTTTTACATTCTACTTGGTCTTGCTCTAAAATTCAACCTTTTTGGACAAATTTAAGAGTTTTACTGGAACAAATCATTGGAATACAACTTCCACACAACCCAACATTACTTTTACTAGGTAATATTGAAGGGATAAAACCGATATCCAGATTGAATAAATATCAGAAAGAATTTATAAAAATTGCATTGGCAGTAGCCAAAAAAGCTATTGCAGTGACTTGGAAATCGGATACATACCTAAGTATAGATCGTTGGAAGAACGAAATTTATGGCTGTATTCCACTTGAAAAAATCACTTACAATTTAAGAGATAAATATGAAACATTTTTGAAAATTTGGCGCCCTTATTTACAAAAGACAGGATTAAATATATAGGTGCTCCGAAGATGAAATAATTGGTTACTTGGGGAAAGAAATAAATGCATACACTAAAGTTATTACGAACTCCGTGGAGCGTGTGGGGATCTTCCAATATCCAGGCATTCCCTTTTTTTTTTCTCTTTCTTTTTTTTTTAGGGATGTTAGGGGGGAGGGGTTAAGGGGAGGGGGGCTGGGTAACATTTTTTTTTTTTTCTTATACACTTTTATTCTGTAACTATTTGAAAACAATAAAAAAAGTTTAAAAAAAAAAAAAAAAGAACTTGAAAACCTGCCCTACACCATCTCCACAACCACCCATTCATCCATGCTATCACCCCATTCCTACCTGCACAGGGAGTAATCCGTAAATGACAACCTTGGAAGTCTTTCTCTTCAGCCTCTTTCTTAACTCTATATACTCACTGCAAAGGACCTCTTCCCCTTTTCTGCCTATGTCATTGGTACCAATATGCACCATGCCTTCTGGCTGTTCCCCCTCCCCCTTGAGAAAATAAGACCATAAGATATAGGAGCAGAATTCAGCCATTTGGCTCATCAAATCTGCTCTGTCACTGCATCATGGCTGATCCAATTTTCCTCTCAGCAACAATATCCTGCCTTCTCCCCATATCCCTTTATAGAAACATAGAAAATCTACAACATAATACAGGCCCTTTCGCCCTTAAAGTTGTGCCAAACATGTCCCTACCTTAGAAATGACCATAGCCCTCTCTTTTTCTAAGCTCCATGAACCTATCCAAAGGTCTCTTAAAAGACCATATCATATCTGCCTCCACCACCATTACCGACAGCCCATTCCATGCACTCACCACTCTCTGTGTAAAAAACTTACCCCTGACATCTCCTCTGTACCTACTCTCCAGCGCCTTAAACCTGTGTCCTCTTGTGGCAACCATTTCAGCCTTCGGAAAAAGCCTCTGACTATCCACATGATCAATGCCTCTCATCATCTTATACACCTCTATCAGGTCACCTCTCATCCTCCTTTGCTCCAAGGAGAAAAGGCTGAGTTCACTCAACCTATTCTCATAAGGCATGCTCCCCAATCCAGGCAACATCCTTGTAAATCTCCTCTGCACCCTTTCTATGGTTTCCACATCCTTCCTGTAGTGAGGTGACCAGAACTGAGCACAGTACTCCAACTGGGAACTGACCGGGGTCCTACATAGCTGCAACATTACCTTTCAGCTCCTTAATTCAATTCCATGTTTAATGAAGGCCAAAGCACCATAACCTTCTTAACCACAGAGTCAACCTGCGCAGCTGCTTTGAGCATCCTATGGACTCAGACCCCAAGATCCCTCTGATTCTCCACACTGCCAAGAGTATTACCATTAAGAAATTAGAAAAGCTAAAAGAAGGTGTGAGGTTGCTTTGGTGAAAATAAATCCAAAGGGTTTCTACAGTTATATTATTAGCAAAAGCACAGTGAGGGATAAAATTGGTCCCTTAGAGAATCCGAGTGGAGAGTTATGAGTGGTGCCAAGAGAGATGGGGGAGATTTTGAACAATTTCTTTTCTTCGGTATTCACTAAGGAGAAGGATATTGAATTGTGTAAGGTAAGGGAAACAAGTAGGGAAATTATGGAAAATATGACGATTAAAGAGGAGGAAGTGCTGGCGCTTTTAAGGAGTATAAAAGTGGATAAATCTCCAGGTCCTGACAGGATATTCCCTAGGACCTTGAGGGAAGTTAGTGTAGAAATAGCAGGGGCTCTGACAGAAATATTTCAAATGTCATTAGAAACGGGAATGGTGCCGGAGGATTGGCGTATTGCTCATGTTCCATTGTTTGAAAAGGGTTCTAAGAGTAAACCTAGCAATTATAGGCCTGTAACTTTGACGTCAGTGGTGGGCAAATTAATGGAAAGTATTCTTAGAGATGGTATATATAATCATCTGGATAGACAGGGTCTGATTAGGAACAGTCAATATGGATTTGTGCGTAGAAGGTCATGTTTGACAAATCTTATCGAATTATTTGAAGAGGTTACGAGGAAAGTTGACGAGGGTAAAGCTGTGGATGTTGTCTATATGGACTTCAGTAAGGCCTTTGACAAGGTTCCGCACAGAAGGTTAGTTAGGAAGGTTCAATCTTTAGGTGTTAATATTGAAGTAGTAAAATGGATTCAACAGTGGCTGGATGGGAGATGCCAGAGAGTAGTGGTGGACAACTGTTTGTCAGGTTGGAGGCCGGTGACTAGTGGTGTGCCTCGGGGATCTGTACTGGGTCCAATGTTGTTTGTCATATACATTAATGATCTGGATGATGGGGTGGTAAATTGGATTAGTAAGTATGCAGATGATACAAAGATAGGTGGCATTGTGGATAATGAAGTACGTTTTCAAAGCTTGCAGAGAGATTTAGGCCAGTTAGAAGAGTGGGCTGAAAGATGGCAGATGGAGTTTAATGCTGCTAAGTGTGAGGTGCTACATTTTGGTAGGAATAATCAAAATAGGACATACATGGTAAATGGTAGGGCATTGAAGAATGCAGTAGAACAGAGTGATCTAGGAATAATGGTGCATAGTTCCCTGAAGGTGGAATCTCATGTGGATAGGGTGGTGAAGAAAGCTTTTGGTATGCTGGCCTTTATAAATCAGAGCATTGAGTATAGGAGTTGGGATGTAATGTTAAAATTGTACAATGCATTGGTGAGGCCAGATTTGGAGTATTGTGTACAGTTCTGGTCACCGAATTACAGGAAAGATGTCAACAAAATAGAGAGAGTACAGAGGAGATTTACTAGAATGTTACCTGGGTTTCAACACCTAAGTTACAGAGAAAGGTTGAACAAGTTAGGTGTTTAAACTTTGGAGCGTAGAAGGTTGAGGGGGAACTTGATAGAGGTTTTTAAAATTATGACGGGGATAGATAGAGTTGACATGGATAGGCTTTTTCCATTGAGAGTAGGGGAGATTCAAACAAGATGACATGAGTTCAGAGTTAGGGGGCAAAAGTTTATGGGTAACACGAGGGGGAATTTCTTTACTCAGAGAGTGGTAGCTATGTGGAACAAGCTTCCAGTAGAAGTGGTAGAAGCAGGTTCGATATTGTCAATTATAGTAAAATTGGATAGGTATATGGACAGGAAAGGAATGGAGGGCTATGGGCTGAATGCAGGTTGGTGGGACTAGGTGAGAGTAAGCATTCGGCACGGACTAGAAGGGCCGAGATGGCCTGTTTCCGTGCTGTAATTGTTATACGGTTATTAATACTATATTCTGCCATCATATTTGACCTACCAAAATGAACCAATTCACACTTACACACACAAAATGCTGGTGGAACACAGCAGGCCAGGCAGCATCTATAGGGAGAAGCGCTGTCGACGTTTCGGGCCGAGACCCTTCGTCCATTCTTTGCCCTTTCTCTTAATCTGTCTAAATCCTTCTGAGATCTCTCTTCTTCTGCAAAACTATCTGTCCCTCCACTTACCTTCATATTGCTTGTAAATTTTACGACAAAAACTATCAATTCCATCATCCAAATCATATTTTACCAATAGATCAATGCCGCCCTCCTCTTCCTTCCTACCAGTCCTTTCGATACAACGTGTATCCTTGGATATTAAGCTCCTCTTCTTTCTGCCATTATTCAGTGATGCCTACAACATCATACCTGCCAATCTGCAACTGTGCTGCAAGTTCATCAAACTTATTCCGTATACTGCACGTATTCAAACATAACACCTTCAGACCTGTATTCATCCTTTTCAAATTTGTCTGCCTTTTATATTGCAAGTCATCCTGTTGACTACAATTTTGCCCTATCAAAAACCTCTCTTCACTTCAGCACTATCACCCGCCTTTCCTACAATACTTCTTGCATTGAAATATACACAGCTCGGCACTAGTTGCACCATGCTCAACCTTTTGATTTTTAATTTTGTCTGAGATCTTACCAACATCTGCCTCTACAACCTCTCCACTAACTGTTCTTGGCATGCTGGTTCCTATCCCTCTGCAACTCTAGTTTAAACCCCACCATGCAGCATTAACAAACTTTCCCACTGGGATATTAGTCCCGCTCCAGTCCAGGTGCAAACCGTCTCTTCTGTAGGTCCTACTTTCCCTGGAAGAGAGCTCAATGATCCAAAAATCTTATGCCTTCCTCCTACACCAACTCCTTAGCCATGTATTAAACTGTATAATCTTCCTTGTTCTGGCCTCACTAGTGCATGGCACAAGTAGCAATCCTGATATCACAGCCCTGGAGGTTCTGCCCTTTAATTTAACACCTAACTCCCTGAACTCCCTATGCGAACATCATTACTTGTCTTACCCATGTCATTGATACCGACGTGAACCATGACCTCTGGGGCTCTTCACCCTCTCACTTAAGGATGCTAAGGATTCTATCTGCGACATCTTGGATCCTGGCACCTGGGAGACATCATGCCATCCACGAATCTCATTCTCGCCCACAGAACCTCCGATCCATTCCCCAAACGAACGAATCCCCTATCCCACACACTGCCTCTTCTCCACCATTCCCTTCTGAATCTCAGAGGCAGACTCAGTGCCAGAGATTTGACCACTGTGACTTTCCTCTGTTAGGTCAACCCCCGCTGACAGTATCCAAAGTGATAAACCTGTTGTTGAGGGGGACGGCTCTGCACAGGCTACTTAATCCCTTTCCCCTTCCTGACTGTCACCCAGTCTCCTGTCTCCTGCACATTGGATGTAACTACCTCTCTATATGTCCTATCTATCACCATCTCAACCTCCGGAATGATCTGGAGTTCATCCGGTTCCAGCTCCGACTCCTAAACGCAGTTTGTTAGAGCCTGCAGCTGGATGCACTTCTCGCAGTTGTAGTCGTCAAGGACACTGAAGGTCTCCCTGCCTTCCCACATCCAGCAAGAGGAGCATACAGCTATCCTGCCTGAGCAGATATAAAGAAGTGAATGAAAAAGCTTGAGCATTTCTTTGCTTTCTCTGCGTGAAGCCTCTTTTTGTCGAAGCCTCGAAGAGCTGAAGCCTCAAGGTCACCACTTAGACTATGTCCACTGCACTTGACCCTGCCTTCTTTTAACCTGCACTTGGTAGTCAATTCCAAACACCAACTGGTTGCTGGTCAAAGCTCTTTCTCGCTGTACCGACCTGGTGCTGCCTTTTACCTTCGGGCAGCAGACCTGATTGAAGTCCTCTCCTCTCAAAACTTCCGCTGTCCAGGTTGGCCACTGGTGCCACAGCCGCACCAGTACATCATGAGCCCCAGCACCTGGAAGGCAACACACCGTCCTAATGTCTCTTCTGTGGCCACAGAATCTCCTAACTGTCGAGTCCCCTATAACTGCCTGACTTTACCCTCCCTGTCAAGCCTCAGAGCAGGCCACAGTGTCACCAGACTGGTTGCTGCTGTTGTACCCCGATGGGTCATCCCAGCAGCAGTATTCAAAAGAGGTACTTGTTGCTGAGGGGAATGGTCACAGGGGAACTTCTTTAATCCCCTTATCTTCTCTGGTAGTCTGAAACCTGTACTCTGGGTGTGACCACTTCTTCAAAAGTCTCATCTATAATATCTTAGGCCCCCCCCCCCCCAAATGATCCTGAGTACATCCAACTCCAGCTCCAACACCTTGACCCAGTCAGTCAGGAGCTGGAAGTTGGGTGCAATTCCCACAGATATAGTCACCTGGGAAACCATCAGGTAACCGGAACTCCCACATCTGACAGGAGGAGCATTCCATCCTGATTATACAAAAAAAGAAAAAGACTTACCTCTTCTTAACTGTGCCTATGACTGTTCACACCGAAGCCTTTTAAGCCAAGGCCTCTCCACTCTCACTGGCACATTCCAACAATAGCTGGCTCCACTTGAGCCCATCTCCTTTTATTTGCAGCTGAGGTTAAGCCTCTGACGCCGACATTTTCTGCACCTGAACAGTCTAGAAAGAGCAGCCTTGTGGGAATACGCTCCTTTACCCTCTCTTCCAACTTCCTTAGGCCTCTGACACAGATACATGCTTCTTGCCTGAGCTGCCGAGAAAAGACTTGCTTTTTATATTCACATTCCTAGCTTTTATAGGCCTAACACTGACCCTTTCTCCAGTTGCGTGTGAGTGTGGTGTAATGTACAGGTACCCTCCAACCCCCAGGTTAAACACCTGGCTCATGTACAGCCCATAAAGGCAGATATTATTTGGGAAACTGGTAGGGGATTTGCCAGCTGCTGTTGTTGAAGGAATCCTTGCCAGGTGGGAACTGGCTACATTTCTGTTTTGCAAACTGTCCAGATTACAAGCAGTTCAGAAGGACAGAACCATGCTATAACATTGGGAACCTGGTTACACTGTAGTATCCAAATGGCTACACTGCATGTGTCTGTGTGGCTTTAGTATGAGTATGCATTTTGTTGTGTAATGTAGGAATGCACCTTTGTGGTTCTAATGTGTGCGTCCACGTGATTGTGGTGAGTCCTTGTGTGAATCGTTGCAATGACGGTGTGCCTGTGAGTGACTGTTGTGAGCCTGTGCTGAGACCTGAGTGATTGTAGTTAGAGTGTGCACTTATCCGAGTAGGTTGTAGTGACAGTGCTGGTGTGTGTGTAAGATTAAAATTTCAGTGTGTAGTTATAATGAGAGCATTGGTACCTGTGAGTGATTGTACAAAAAGCATCTATGTTGGAGGCGGAGAAGGAAGGGTATGAGAGGTTGTAATGGGAATGTGTATATTTGTGACTGGTTATAGTGCGAATGTGCACACGTGTGAATGGTTGTAGGGAGAGTGTACATGTGTATGACCGCACACTCACTGTATATTTGTGTGAGTAGTTGTAATTAATCAAATCAATCAAAATCAAATCAAATCAAATCAATTTTAATTGCCATTTAAACCATACTGAATTAGACAGCTTTCCTCTGGGGCCAAGGTGCAAAACATTCAAAATATCAAGCAAATATGAAAAAAAGAGTAACACAATTTAAAATATTGAACAAAAAGCATATTAAAAATGCACACATATATAGTATTGAGTATAAGAGTTGAAATGTTATGGTGAGCTTGTATAAGGCATTGGTGAGGCTGAATTTGGAGTATTGAGTGCAGTTTTGGTCACCAAATTACAGGAAGGATATTAATAAGGTTGAAAGAGTGCAGAGAAGGTTTACAAGGATGTTGCCGGGACTTGAGAAACTGAGTTACAGAGAAAGATTGAATAGGTTAGGACTTTATCCCCTGGAGCGTAGAAGAATGAGGGGAGATTTGATAGAGGTATATAAAATTATGCTGGGTATAGATAGAGTGAATGTAAGCAGGCTTTTTCCACTGAGGCTAGGGGAGAAAAAAACCATAGGACATGGGTTAAGAGTGAAGGGGGAAAAGTTTAAAGGGAACATTAGGGGAGGCTTCTTCACACAGAGAGTGGTGGGAGTGTGGAATGAGCTGCCAGATGAAGTAGTAAATGCGGGCTCACTTTTAACATTTAAGAAAAACTTGGACAGGTACGTGGATGAGAGGTGTATGGAGGGATATGGTCCAGGTGCAGGTCAGTGGGACTAGGCAGAAAAATGGTTCGGCACAGCCAAGAAGGGCCAAAAGGCTTGTTTCTGTGCCATAAATGTTCTATGGTTCTATATAGTCTGAGATCCTGAGCGACAATGTCCAGCAATTGATGGTGCAATCTTCCGGCAGTGTACAGACATACTCAATTCGGCCTGTCATTCCACCACGCAAACACGGGAGGGCAGCACCGACAAAAGAGGCCAGGCCCCAGCCAAGCTCACCATGCTTGTAGTGCTTTCGCATCGCTCACCTGGTCTGCAGCGGTAAGCAAGTCTGAGGCTTGACTAGTTCTCGCTACAACTGAGGCCACACATCCCTCATGTACACTGACCCTCCACCAGACGACAGCAACAGGTCTTCGGCAACTTACATTGTCACTGTCCAACAGAGTCTTGCGATCACAAATGAAATAGAAACATAGAAAACCTACAGCACAATACAGGTCCTTAGGCTCACAAAGTTGTGCCGAACGTGTCCCTACCTTACAAATTACTAAACTTCTCCATAGCCCTCTATTTTTCTAAGCTCCATGTACCTATCTAAAAGTCTCTTAAAAGACCCTATCGTATCCGCCTCCACCACTGTTGCCGGCAGCCCATTCCACTCACTCACCACTCTGTGAGTAAAAACCTTACCCCTGACATCTCCTCCATACCTACTCCCAAGCATCTTAAACCTGTGTCCTCTTGTGGCAATCATTTTAGCCCTGGGAAAAAGCCTCTGACTATCCACACAATCAATGCCTCTCATCATCTTGTACACCTCTATCAGGTCACCTCTCATCCTCCGTCACTCCAAGGAGAAAACGCCGAGTTCACTCGACCTATTCTCATAAGGCATGCTCCCCAATCCAGGCAATATCCTTGTAAATCTCCTCTGCACCCTTTCTATGGTTTCCACATCCGTCCTGTAGTGAGGCGACCAGAACTGAGCACGGTACTCCAAGTGGGATCTGACCAGGATCCTATATAGCTGCAACATTACCTCTCGGCTCCTAAATTCAATTCCACGATTGATGAAGGCCAATACACCATACACCTTCTTAACCACAGAGTCAACCTGCGCAGCTGCTTTGAGTGTCCTATGGACTCGAGCCCCAAGATCCCTCTGATCCTCCACACTGCCAAGAGTCTTACCATTAATACTATATTCTGCCATCATATTTGACCTACCAAAATGAACCATTTCACACTTAGCTGGATTGAACACCATCTGCCACTTCTCCGCCCAGATTTGCATCCCATCAATGTCCTGCTGTAGCCTCTGACAGCCCTCCACACTATCCAAAACACTTCCAATATCCGAGACGAGAGTGAGCATTCTTCTGAATGGTTACAGTAAATGTGGGTCGATGAGAATGCGTATGAGTGACTGTAGTCAGAACGTGCATGAGCTGTTGTAGCAACAGAGGATGTATATTATAGTGAGGGTGCATGCCTGTGAATATTGGTAGTGAGAGTGTGTGGGTTGTGAATGAATTTCAGGAGGCTGGGATATAAGCTAGTTCAAGGACTCACAGATAACACTATAATTCACTTCAGTATATAGACAGCTGATATGAAGTGCTTGAGATTGCAGCCCATTTCAGTATTTAAGCAAGGTGCTTCTCAAATTCCAGCTACACTAAAGCCCCACACTCCTCATCTTTAGGCAGAGGGCCATACTACTTGGTCTGCCCCTGGGCTTGGCCACTCACAGATCCAGGTAGTGAGCCATCAGGGAGGCTTCTCTGCTGAGATTACACACCTGACTGGGTAGTTCTGAGGAGGAAGCATGCAATGTCTGCTTAGGCCTTGCATGAATGATGAGAGTTCCTGGGGAACGGTGCATCCTAGACATCAAGGACAAGATAATAATACAAACTTTGTTTCTTTGTTGTTTTATTAAAGTTATTTTAAAGCAAACCCACCCCCAAAATATACACAGCATGAAGTGTGTTTTGGTCATAAAAACCAAAACAAAGAGAAGATAGAAGAGAATAACACTGTCACATTTCCATCAGAAGCTGGTAGGCAGAGAGACCGGGAGTGGAACAAACTGCACGTGGTTGGCAAAATCTTTTGCATTCTGAAATACAACATTGCCATGACATGTATGCAATGGCAGATGTCAGAAAAAAAATCCATCCAAAAGGTTCAGATTCAGTCCAGTTTAGGACAGTAGAAATAGAACGTTAATCCTTCCCCAAAACAATATCATTAACCACTCCAAAGGCTGGTAAACCAAACTTTAAGTACAAAGTTCCAACTTGTATGAGAGTATCTTAGGACCTTGAGTGATTGCGGTTTTGAGTTCTCAGGTATGCCTGCTGATAATTTCTGTGCCGTTCCAGTTATATAAGGCGATCAGAAGCAGCAATCATCATGGCCCGAATGGGGATGCATAATGACATTTATGAGGGATTGCTTCGGGCCAGAGTGGCAATGATCTTCAAGTTGTTCCTGCAGGCAGACAATCCTCCACGTCTCCGGGTGAGCATTAGCCTCTGTTCCTCTTACTTTCCTTCCTCCTAAAAATTACCCTGGAGCAGGAGTTCCCAATGTGGGGTCCACAAACCCCTAGTTAATGGTAAGGCTCACTGGCATAAAAAGTGTTGAGAAGCCCTGCCTTAGAGTATGCCCTCTGTTACACAGTTCGGGAATCCAGACTAACCAGGGGTCGTTCTGTGCTTGGCATTGCCCAGTTTTATAAGTCTGAGTAAAGATCCAGCCCACAGAAACATTTCGGATTCGTAACTTCAGTGCAGTGAATTTTGTGCTTTGTCTTTGTCCCCAAGTCAAGTCAAGTTGCTTTTATTGTCATTTCAACCATAACTGCTGGTACAGTACACAGTAAAAATGAGACAACGTTTTTCAGGACCATGGTGCTACATGAACAATACAAAAACTACACTGAACTACGTAAACCAACACAAAAGCTACACTAGATTACAGACCTACTCAAGACTGCATTAAGTACACAGAACAGTGCAGGCATTACAATAAATAATAAACAAGACAATAGGCACAGCAGAGGTCAGTAGGTTGGTAGTCCAATGGCTTGGGGGGAAAATCTGTTATATAAATAATCAGCTGAAAGGCGGCATCCAGGGATTCTGTCCGTTTCTGTACTCCTGCTGAGTATTTCGTTGCCACAGATGTAGTCCAATTTAATGTCCGTTGGAGAGCAGAATGGATGGGAGGGCTGGCCGGCTAGGGCTTCCTTTTTTTCCTGGCACAGACTCCTGCCCACTCGCCTCGCTTCCATTTCCTCTCACACCACTTACGCTGTCCCCACCTCCGGCCACTGGCATCAGGCGACTCTGAGGACTGCAGGCCTGATTCCCTCAGCAAGCAGACATTGGAGAACAGAGTGGATGGGAGGGCCGGCCGGCTAGGGCTGATTCCGTCAGTGAGCCGAGGTCGCGCAATCTAACCAGCAGATTTTCATGAAGGTTTGTTTTTGGGCGATCTAGCAGTATCTGGCGATGGTAGATAGTCACTCTGTTATCCATTGCCCTAAACCCTAATTGTGCCTTAAAATTAAATTTAATTAGAATTAAATTAAAAAACTAAATTAAAGTAGCACCAGATCCGAAAGGCCGCTGCTGCCATGTGCCGCGCCGCCTACAGGAGCGCACAAGTAGAAGTAGAAAGTTCGCGCTAAATCACGAGCTATAAAAGCTATGATTATGATGAGATGCTAGAAGTTCCAGGAAAGGTGCTTGGCACAAACGCTGAACATCACAGTTGAGTGCCCAAGGCGCTCTTTATGATAGTACATCCCTCATCATAGACTGGAAACCCTCTGACAGTTGTCATCAGGAGGGACATAGCCTAGTCAGAGTTTGCACCAGGAGGGAGAGGAAGAGTGGGACTGTGTAGGCAGAAAGAATTCACGTTGAGTCTGGGGTTTACCTCCAGAAGAGTCTTTATCTTTATTACAAACTGACATCAACAGGAGAGTCACTCATCCTAGAATAAATAATTTCTTATCTGCTTCTCCATCCACAATCTCAACCCCTCATGCATTGTGTATTTTGAGCCAGTACAGAATTTCACTGCCTAGTACCAACCCTATAGGGCTCCCCTCCTACAGCTCATCCGTACCTCTGTCTCTGCAGTGCTACAGAGCCAAGAATTCACTATTCCCTGCTATACCCCCTGCTTCCAGACTGTATCCCTGTGAGACAGTACCAGGAGTATCAAATATCATGAAAAATAGAACATTTTGGATAGACTTTCACTTCATACCACTTGTTGCTTTAAACCAACAAAAATCAGCAGTTGTGGTTTTGAGGTTGTTCTCAACCTCCTGGTACAGGACATTTAAGGAGTGCCCATGCTCAGATTTGGATTTCAGGAAATCATTTATCATGTTCCACTTGATTAAAAGGAAGTGAAATACATGGCATGGGATTGACCATAAAACATAGGAGCATAATTAGACCATTTGACCCATCAATTCTGTTCTATCTTTCAATCATGTCTGATCTATCCTTTACCTTCTCAGCCCCACTTCCCAGCCTTCTCCCCATAACCTTTGATGCCATGGCCAATCTCTGCCTAAAATACACCCAATGACCTGACCTCCACAGTAGCCTGTGGTAACAAATTCAAAATTTACCACCCTCTGGCCAAAGAAATTTTGCCACATCTCTATTTTAAATGGATGCCCCTCTATCCTGAGGCTGTGGTCCTAGACTCCCCCTCCGTGGGAAACATCCTTTCCACATCTGCTCTGTCTAGGCCTTTTAACGTTCAAAATGTTTTAATGAGACCTCCCCCCACAGATTCCTCTAAATTCCAGTCAGTACAGGCATAGACCATCAAGCGTTCCTCATATGATAACCCTTTCATTCCTGGAATCATCCTTGTGAACCTCCTCTGGACCCTCTCCAATGCCAACACATCCTTTCTCAGATAAGGAGCCCAAAACCGTCCACAACCTGTCCACATGAGGCCTCCTTAGCACCTTATAAAGCCTCAACATCACATCCCTGCTCTTGTTTTCTAGTTCTCTTAAAATGAATGCTGACATTCATTTATTATTGATAGGATGTAAAACTGGGCTGAGAAGTGGCAGTTCAACCCAGATAAATATGAAGTGGTTCATTTTGGTAGGTCAAATATGATGGCAGAATATAATATTAATGGTAAGGCTCTTGGCAGTGTGGAGGATCAGAGGGATCTTGGGGTCCGAGTCCATAGGACACTCAAAGCAGCTGCGCAGGTTGACGCTGTGGTTAAGAAGGCAGGAGGTCTCAAGATGGCACTTATGGAGTAAACCGCTTTTAGGCTTTGCTCCAAACCTTTTACGTCTTTTTAACCTACAAACACCCCTTAAAGGATCTTTATATACTTATTCTAAAGGGGTCTAAACATACAGAATTTTTCTTTTTAACTATTTGAAATATTCTCAACTTGCTGAAATGTCCAGAGCAAAAGAATCGAAACAGACGAAAGAACCGATAACTTTAAAAACAATTGTGAAGCTTATAGAAGACAAATTTGAAGAACTGGAGAGAAAAATAACCATAAAGCTTTTTCAGTTTGATGAGCGTTTAAAGTTATTCGAAGAAAAACTCCAAACACTTACACTGGAATCACAAAAACAACAAGCAAGTATTTTGGCTCTTGAAGAAGCCGCTCGCAAGAAAGATCGTATAATTGAAACTTTACAAGAAGAGCAAACTTCGACTTCTCAACAGATGGATCGTTATAAATTTAAAATTACTGATTTGGAAAATCGCTCTCGAAGACAAAATCTTCGGTTAATTGGGATTCCGGAAAAATTTGAGAGCGGTGATCTTACCGTTATCTTCTCTAAATTTCTAATGGATGTCTTTGGTCCAGAGGTACTGGACTCTCCTCCAATAATCGACCGGGCACACCGTGTCTCCCATTTTCGGTCTGACTCAAGTTTGAAACCACGACATGTAATTCTCCGGATCCATTACCCTCATACCAAAGAGCGTTTGATTCGGGCAGTCCGGAAAAAGGGTATGATCAGTTTTCAAGAGTTTAAATTTCGCATTCTGGAAGATTATAGCCCTGAAGTCTTAAGGGCAAGAATGGCTTTTAGATTGGTTATGTCGAAAATTCACCAGAAAGGCTGCAAGCAAGCGCTGCTGTTTCCAGCACACTTGAGAGTTACTCTTGATGACGGAACTTTTTGGCTGTTTAAATCTCCAGCGGATGCTCAAAGATTTTTGGAATAATGACGTTCTATCGGGTTGACTAATGTAATAATTAGTCTATAGATTTGGATCTTTTACAGAACGATGTTTGTTTTTTTTTGGGTATGGCTTACATGTATTTTTTATACACAGTTAAAGCTCTTTTTTCTTGGCTTATTTTGACTTTATTATTTTTCCATATTATTAATCTATTAGCTTTGAAAATAACTTATTAGGGTTTTTTTCTTTTTTGTTTTTCTTTTTAAGCTGGTATACGCTTTTTTATATTTTTAACATTTAAATATTAAGATTTAAAAAAAAATAAAATGTTGTTTCTTCTTCCCGACAGACTTTAGTGCTTGGAACGTCATATCCGTTTTGATGTGCTTGAAAGTTTTAAACTCTCATTTAAAATACCAATCCAGTATTAGTCATTTATGGGTTTTATTGTTTTAATTTTTTTCAACCCTTTTGTTTATATACATTTATAATACTAATTTTATATTTTAACTTTTGTTATACCAACCCTCTCTTATAATGTGGGTTGTTTGTATTTTTTTTTAACTTTGTTTTGTCTGAGTTGCCGTCTTGAGACATGGGGGTAATTTTAGTGTTAGATTGCCTGCTTGCCTCGTTTTGGCTTTTTTCCTGGGGTTTTGAGGGTGGAGGGAGGGGGATTTTTCTTTTTTCTTTTCTTTTTGCTTGCTTTTTGCTTAGTTTTATTTCATGGGCTTATATGAAACTACAAAAATGGTCGCAGTGCCGTGACTTCCGGTTTCTCCTTGAACTTACTTCCTTCCGGGTTCATGAGTTCACTTTTTTTTAAACTTATGTGTTAACTGTAATAAATATTGTCAATATGGATAGGACTATTAATTTTGTTTCTTGGAATACTAATGGTTTAAATCATCCAATCAAACGAAAAAAAACATTCAAAGTATTCCATAGAATGAATGCCAATGTTATTTTTGTGCAAGAGACTCATGTAAGGAAGGTGGATAGTCAACATTTGTTTAGGTTTTGGAAGGGCCAACAGTATCACTCAAATTCGCAAGCCAAAGTAAAAGGTGTTTCCATCTTTATAGATTCATCAACTTCTTTTATACATCATGAAACAATTTCAGATCCGCAAGGTAGATTTTTGCTTATTACTGGTCTACTTTTTAATCAAAAAGTTGTTTTAGTTAATGTTTATGCTCCAAGTACTGATTGTCCTGAATTTTTTAAATGTTTATTTACATCCTTTCCTAATTTGAATCAATATAGATTGATAATGGGTGGGGATTTTAACTGTTGTTTAAACCCTTTGATGGATAGATCCAAGCCCACCCAAACTCTTCCGAATAAATCGGCTTCTCTCATTAACTCTTCTATGATTGATTCAGCTATTTGTGAAATTTGGCATTTTCTACACCCTAATGACAAAGAGTTCTCATACTTTTCCCATGTTTATCATAATTACTCAAGAATTGATTACTTTTTCATTGATCACCATTTACTTACAGATGTTATTGATTGTAAATATGACTCTATTACCATATCTGATCATGCACCTCTGAAGTTATCTATTAAGATAACGGATTCATATATTAATGCTAAAGTTTGGAGGTTCAATCCTGTTTTATTGCAGGATTCTGACTTTGTTAACTTTATTAAACAGCAAATTGATTTGTTTTTCTCAACAAATTCTACAGCAGAGATCTCTAGTGGAATTTTATGGGATTCTTTTAAAGCATATATTCGTGGACAGATTATTTCATATTCTGCTGGAGTTAGGAAACGAACTAATTCTAAAATATTAACATTAGTTGATAAAATCAAAGCAATTGATAAGATTTATTCAATGACCCCTAGCAAAGAACTTTATAAAGAAAGAGTGGAACTTCAAATGGAGCATAGCTTATTACTATCCTCCTCGATTGAAAGTCAGTTAATTAAATCAAAAACCCAATTCTATATATATGGAGATCAGTCTGGTAAATTACTAGCTAACCAATTGAAAATTGTTTCGGATAAACGACAGATTACTAGGATTCTTAAACAAGATGGTACTTTGACGATCGATCACAAAGAGATAAATAAAGCCTTTCAAGATTTTTATAATTCCTTATATCAATCAAAATTTACTAAGGACTCTTCTATAATAAATGAATTTTTAAGGAAATTGAATATTCCAAAAGTAACTGTTGAGGACAGTGTATTTTTAGATACACCTATTACGGAGTCTGAAATAGAAAAGGCTATTTTTTCAATGAATTCGGGTAAAGCTTCTGGTCCAGATGGTTTCTCTGCAGAATTTTTAAAATCTTTTCCTTCCATACTTTCTCCTTGGCTTTGTAAAATTTTTAAAGATGCATTAAGTATAGGCAAATTACCACAATCTTTTTATGAAGCTTCTATTTCTTTAATTCTTAAAAAAGATAAAGACCCTACTGAATGCGCATCCTATCGGCCTATATCCTTGTTGAATACGGATTTTAAGATTTTTAGTAAAATTTTGGCTATTAGATTAGAAAATATATTACCTTGAATTATTTCTGAAGATCAGACTGGATTTATTAAAAATCGTTATTCATCTTTTAACATTAGAAAATTAATTAATATTATTTATACCTCTTCATCTAAAATACCAGAATGTGTCATTTCTTTAGATGCTGAAAAAGCATTTGATAGAGTCAAATGGCCATATTTATTTAATACGATGCAACATTTTAATTTTAGTTCAAAATTTATATCATGGATTAAATTAATATACTGTAAACCCTTAGCTTTGGTTTTTACCAATAATCAAAGATCCCCTTTTTTTCAGCTATTTTGTGGTACAAGGCAAGGTTGTCCTTTAAGTCCTTTACTATTTGACATTGCTTTAGAACCTTTGGCTATAGCTACTCGTGAATCACCCAATATTCTGGGTATTACCCATGGGGAGATGACGTATAAGGTATCATTATATGCGGATGATTTGTTATTATATATATCTGACCCTGAAAGATCTATTCCTGCTATTTCTTCTTTGCTCGCTCAATTTAGTAACTTTTCTGGTTATAAATTGAATTTTAATAAGAGTGAACTATTTCCATTAAATATGCATTTTCCAATTTATAAACATTTACCATATAAAATTGTTACAGATTATTTTACTTATTTAGGTATTAAAATTACTAAAAAAACAAAGATTTATTTAAAATTAATTTTCTACCTTTAATTGACCAAATTAAGCAACTTGCTATTAGGTGGTCTCCACTATCTTTGTCATTGGTAGGCAGAGTTAATGCTATTAAGATGATGATACTACCTAAATTTTTATATTTATTTCAAGCATTACCAATTTTTATTCCTAAATCTTTTTTTGATACTGTTGACTCTAAAATATCTTCTTATTTGTGGCAGAACAAAAATCCTAGACTAGGCAAAAAATATTTACAGAAGCCTAAGAAGGAGGGCGGCTTGGCTCTACCAAACTTAAGATTTTACTATTGGGCAGTTAATATACGGTATTTAATATTCTGGACGCAAGAGTCGACTATAGCTGCTTGCCCACAATGGGTAAATTTGGAATGTAAATCTGTGCAAGATTTTTCACTGATTTCAATCTTAGGATCTTCACTTCCTTTTTCTTTATTCAAAATGAATAAACAGATAACTAATCCCATAGTCAAATATACATTACGAATTTGGTTTCAATTTCGTAAATTTTTTGGCTTGAATAAGTTTATGCTGTCATGTCCTATAATATCTAACTACTTCTTTCGGCCTTCATCTATAGATCAAGCTTTTCTTTTATGGAAAACAAAAGGTATAACATGTTTTTGTGATCTGTTTTTGGATGATAACATTATGTCCTTTGAACAGCTATCTAATAAATATAATTTACCTAAAACCCATTTTTTTTAGATATTTGCAAGTCAGAAATTTCTTGTATAATGAATTAAAGTCTTTTTCGAAAGAATGTCCATTGGACATTACAGAAAGAATTTTAGCCCTCAATCCTTGTCAAAAGGGTTTAGTAGCTATCATTTATAATATGATTATGAGTGTACAGCCAGATGTATCAGAAAAAATTAAGAAGGAATGGCAAGAAGAATTGCATTGTCCTATATCCACTGAGCAATGGGAAAAAATTTTATCATTGGTAAATTCGTCCTCTATTTGTGCTAAACATGCCCTAATACAATTTAAGGTTGTACATAGAGCTCACATGTCTAAAGATAAACTTGCTCGATTTTATTCTCATGTTAATTCAACCTGTGACAGATGTCATTCTGATGTTGCTTCATTGACTCATATGTTTTGGTCTTGTCCTTGTTTACAAAATTATTGGAAAGATATTTTTAATATTATTTCAAGAGTTTTAAATATCAATTTTCAACCGCATCCTTTTACTGCAATTTTCGGTTTACCAATGATAGATAATAATCGTCTATCCGCTTCATCTCAATGAATGATTGCATTTGTTACATTAATGGCTAGAAGATCTATTTTACTGAATTGGAAAGAAATTAACCCTCCAACTGTATTTCAGTGGTTTTCTCAAACTATCTCTTGTTTGAGTTTAGAAAAAATTAGAAGCGTGGTTTTTGATTCTTCAGTTAAATTTGAAGAAACTTGGAGACCATTTATTCAACATTTTCATATGAGTTAAATGGTCTTATCCTAAACCTTACTTTTATTATCCTTAATTATTTGGATGGAGGTTCGGAGTTATTGGCACTACTGTATGTATTTAACATTATATAATGGCCCGTGTTGGTTAGTTTTTTTTTCTCTTTTTTGGGGGTTTTTTTTTCTTCTCTTTTTTGGTTTTTTTTACATAAATACTATGAGTTTGGGAGGCCTTATATATTGATTATTATATATCTGATTGTCTATTTAAACTATTAATTATATACTCTCAAACACTTTGTATTCATATTTCATCTATGTTTTTCTTAAAATTAATAAAAAGATTTAAAAAGAAAAGAAAAGAAGGCATATTTCATGCATAAAGCATGAAGTGCATACTTCATCGATCGTGGAATTGAATTTAGGAGCCGAGAGGTAGTGTTGCAGCTATATAGGACCCTGGTCAGACCCCACTTGGAGTTCTGTGCTCAGTTCTGGTCGCCTCACTACAGGAAGGATGTGGAAATCATAGAAAGGGTGCAGAGAAGATTTACTAGGATGTTGCCTGGATTGGGGAGCATGCCTTATGAGAATAGGTTGAGTGAACTCGGCCTTTTCTCCTTGGAGCAACGGAGGATGAGAGGTGACCTGATACACGTGTATAAGATGATGAGAGGCATTGATCATGTGGATAATCAGAGACTTTTCCCGAGGGCCGAAATGGCTGCCACAAGAGGACGCAGGTTTAAGGTGCTGGGGAGTAGGTATGGAGGAGATGTCAGGGGTAAGTTTTTTACTCAGAGAGTGGTGAGTGCGTGGAATGGGCTGCCGGCAACAGTGGTAGAGGAGGATACGATAGGTCTTTTAAGAGACTTTTAGATAGGTACATGGAGTTTAAAAAAAATAGAGGGCTATGGGGAAGTCTAGTAATTTGTAAGGTAGGGACACGTTCGGCACAACTTTGTGGGCCTGAGGGCAGGTATTGTGCTGTAGGTTTTCTATGTTTCTATGTAACATTGTATTTGCCTTCCTCACCACCAACTCTACCTGCAGGTTAACCTTTAGGGTATTTTGCACAAGGACTCCCAAGTCTCTTTGCATCTCAGAGTTTTGAATTCTCTCCCTGTTTAGAAAAACTTCTGCACAATTATTCCTTCTACCAAAGTGCATGACAGTGCATTTTCCAACATTGTATTTCATTTGCCATTTTCTTGCCCATTCCCCTAACCTGTCTATGTCCTTCTGTAGCCTTCCTATTTTCCTACCTGCCCCTCCACCAATCTTCGTATCATCTGCAAACTTGGCAACAAAGCCATCTATTTCATCATCTAAATCACTGATATACAGCATAAAAAGTAGCGGCCCCAGAATGACCCCTGCGGAACACCACTAGGTCACTGGCAGCCAACTAGAAAAGAATCCTTTTATTCCCATTTGCTGTCTCCTACCAATCAGCCAATGATCTAACCATGCCAATAACACTCCTGTAACACTATGGGCTCTTAATTTGGTACGCAGCCTCATGTGTGGCACCTCGTCAAAGGCCTTCTGGAAGTCCAAATATACAACATCCTCTGTTTCCCCTTTATCCTGCCTACTTGTAATCATCTCAAAGAATTCCAACAGGTTCATCAGGCAAGATTTTTCCTTAAGGAAACCATGCTGATTTTGTCCTATCTTGTCCTGTGTCACCAAGTTCTCCTTAACCTTATTCATAACAATCGACTCCAACATCTTCCCAGCCACTGAGGTCAGGCTAACTGGTCTATAATTTCCCTTCTGCTGTCTTCCACCTTTCTTAAAGAGTGGAGTGACATTTGCAATTTTCCAGTCATCTGGCACCATGCCAGAGTCCAATGATTTTTTTTTGAAAGATCATCACTAATGTCTCCATAATCTCTACTGTTACCTCTTTCTGAACCCTAGGGTGCAGTTCATCTGGTCTGGGTGACTTAAGTACCCTTCGGTCTTTCAGCTTTTTGAGGACTTTCTCCCTTGTAATAGTAACTGCACCCACTTCTCTCCCCTCACACCCTTCAACATCTAGCACACTGCTAGTGTCACAGTGAAGACTGATGCAAGATACTCACTTAGTTCATCTGCCATCACCTTGTCCCCCGTTATTATTTCTCTCACTTCATTTTCTAGCAGTTCTATATCCACTGTCATCTCTCTATTTTTTATCTACTTGAAGAAGCTTTTACCAGCCACATTGATATTGTTTGCTTGCTTTCATAGTTAATCTTTCCCTTCCTATTGATTCTCTTAGTTGCTTTCTGTAGGTTTTAAAAAGCTTCCCAATCCTCTGTCTTCCCACTAATTCTTGCTTTGTTGTAGGCCCTCTCCCTTGTTTTTACATTAGCTTTGACTTCCCTTGTCGGCCACAGTTGTACTATTTTAACATTTGAGTATTTCTTCATTTCTGGAATACATCTATCCTGCACCTTCCTCATTTTTCCCAGAAACACACACCATTGCTGCTCTGCTGACATCCCTGCCAGCAGCTCCTTCCAATTTACTTTGGCCAGCTCCTTTCTCATACCACTGTAACTTCCTTTACTCCATTGAAATACTGCTACGTCAAACTTTATTTTCTCCCTATCAAGCTTCAAGTTGAATTCAATCATATTGTGATCACTACCTCCTAAGAATTATTTTACCTTAAGCTCTCTAATCACCTCTGGTTCCTTGCATAACACCCAATCCAGTAAGACTTAGTAGTCATTGATCCCCTAGTAGGCTCTAAAGAGCCATCTTCTAGGAACTCACTCTCTTGAGATCTCCTACAAACCTGACCCCTGAACCAGCTTCTCAGCCACACATTAATCTGCCAAATTATCCTGTTTCTATCTTCACTGGTGAGTGGCAAAGGCAGCAATCCAGCAATTTCTACCCTAGAGGTCCTACTTCTGCTTCTCTGCTTTCTACCTAGCCCTCTAAATTCTTTCTTCAGGACTTCTTTGCTTTTGCTTCTTATGTCCAAAATGCTGTGGACGTGATCTGAGATGTCGCTGACCCTGGCACCTAGGAGGGTGTCCCATTCACATCCACAGAATCTCTTGTTTGTTCCTCTGATTATTGAGTCCCCTATCACTACTCTTCTCCCTCTTTCCCAGACCCATGCTCAGTGTCAGTAACCTGGTCTCCATTGTATTCCCCTGGGAGGTCATCCCCCACAACAGTATCTAAAGTGGTATATTTATTATTGAGGGGAATAGCCACAGGGTGCTCTGCACTAACTGCCTATTCAAATCTCCATTTCTCCTGACAGTCACCCAGCTACTCGCCTCCTGCAACTTACAGGTGACTACTTCCTTGTAACTCTGATCGATTATCTCCTCACTCTCCCATACAAGCTGAAGGTCCTCCAGCTGCTGCTCCAGCTCCCTAATAGTCTTCACAGAGTTGGCGCACCGCACCTTGGCCCATCAAATCTGCTCTGCCATTCCATCATGGCTGAGCTATTACCCCTATCAACTCCATACAGGCCCAGAACCATCAAACGTTTCTCATACATTGACCCTCTCCCATGCCAGCACATCTTTTCTACAATAAGGGGCCAAGACAGCTGTCAAAACTCCAAAGGTGGACTGTTCAATATTTTATAAAGCCTCAGCATTATATTCTTGTTTTTATATTCTAGTTCTCTCAAAATGAATGTTAATCTTGCATTTGTCTTCTTTATCACCGACTCAACCTGCATTATTAAACTTTAGGGAATTGATGGATTCTGGTGATGAAATCCAAGGTTCTTTTAGAAGATAGGAATGAAACACAAAACTTGTTGCTTCTTGTTGTTTTATTAAGAGTTGATAAAACAAAGGAAATGGGCAGAAGCTACTGGCAGAAGGCTTCCAGACAAGAGACTAAGAAGATTAAGCTGGCGTGCTTTGTGTTTAACTATTTTATACCCAGAGATAAGGGGAAAAGCAGGATAGACAAAGGTTGTGAACTTGCATTCTCAGAGGCCTTGGACAAGTGCCACACATGAGACTGCTTAACAAGCCATGAGCCCATGGTATTACAGAAAGATTCTAATATGGATAAAGCTGATTGGCAGAGGCAAAGAGTGGGAATAAAGGGAGCCTTTTCTAGTTGGCTGCCAGTGACTAGTAGTGTTCCACAGGGGTCTGTTGGGACTGATTCATTTTATGTTATATGTCAATGATTTGGATGATGGAATTGAAGGCTTTGTTGCAAAGTTTGCAGATGATATGAAGATAGGTGGAGGAGCAGGTAGTATTGAGGAAAGAGGAAGGCTGCAGAAGGACAGACAATTAGGAGAATGGGAAAGGATACAGCAGATGGAATACAGTGTCTGGAAGTATATGTTCATGCAGTCTGGTAGAAGAAATAAAAGGGCTGACTTATCTTCTAAGCAGAAAGAAAATACAGAAATCTGAAGTGCAAAGCGACTTGGGAGTCCTTGTGCCTTAATTTGCAGGTTGAGTTTGTAGTGAGGAAGGCAAATGCAATGGTAGCATTCATTTCAAGTGGACTAGAATATAAAAGCAAAGATGTAATGTTGAAAGCACTGGTGAGGCCTCACTTGGAGTATTGTGAGCAGCTTTAGGCCCCTTATCATAGAAAGGATGTGCTGAAACTGAAGAGAATTCAAAGGAGGTTCACAAAAATGATACCAGGATTAAATGGCTTGTCATATGAAGAACATTTGATGGCTCTGGGCCTGTATTCACTAGACCTCAGAAGAATGAGGGGTGACCTAATTGAAACCTATTGAATAGTGAAAGGCCTTGATAGAGTGGACATGGAGAAGATGTTTCCTCTGGTGGGTGAGTCTAGGACCAGAGGACACAGCCTCAGAATAGAGGGGCGTCCTTATAGAACAGAGATGAGGAGGAATTTTTTTTTAGCCATTGAATGGTGAATCTGTGGAATTCTTTGTTGCAGGTAGCTGTGGAGGCCAAGTCTTTATGTATATTTACATAAAGTAGAAGTTGATAGATTTTTGATTGGTCAGGGCATGAGAAGGGAGAAGGTAGAAGATTAGGGCCGAGAGGAAAATTGGATCAGCCATAATGATCATAATCAGCACAACAGACTTGATGGGCCAAATGTTCTAATTCTGCCCCTTTCTCTTATGGTCTTATGGTCTAGATTTCCATTCTAATCTATATATAAAAATTAACCAGTTAGAAAATATTATTCAATACTGCAGTTAAAAATTAACCAGTGAGAAAACACTTACTCAATTAATGCAGAACAAAGAAGCAGCAGCTTCACCTTCCTGGGTGAAGAAATTTCTCCTAAACTCACCCTGTATCCTGCAATTGTGATTCCTGATTCTGAAAGGGATATAACCTCCATTCAAAATGCCTTAGTAATTTCCTTTCAGTCTGCTAAAGTCTAATAGACAGTCTAATCTCTCCTATTGACCAGCCCCAGCATTCCTAGAATCAATCTGATGAACCTTTTCTGCTCTCTTAGTTTAGCAAACATGTCTTTTTTAAGTCAATGGACGAAAAATGCACACAATATTCAAGGCATACCAAGGCCCAAACACGAGAAAATCTGCAGATGCTGGAAATTCAAGCAACACACACAAAATGCTGGTGGAACGCAGCAGGCCAGGAAGCATCTATAGGAAGAAGTACAGTCGACATTTTCGGCTGAGACCCTTCGTCAGGACTAACTGAAAGAAAAGATAATAAGAGATTTGAAAGTGGGGGGGGGGGGGGAGAATCCAAAATGATAGGAGAAGACAGGAGGGGGAGGGATGAAGCCTAGAGCTGGGAAGTTGATTGGCAAAAGGGATACAAGGCTGGAGAAGGGGGAGTATCATAGGACAGAAAGCCTTGGAAGAAAGAAAGGGAGAGGGGAGCACCAGAGGAAGATGGAGAACAGGCAAGGAATTATTGTGAGAGGGAAAGAGTAGAAAAAAATTATTAAACATTAAAAATCAGGGATGGGGAAAGAAGGGGAGGAGGGGCATTCACAGAAGTTAGAGAAATCAATATTCATGCCATCAGGTTTTAAGGTTACCCATCTTCTGGAGACGGCTTATGTACTGATGTCATATACTATAAGCCCACAGACTCTCATAGCTACCTGGACTATTCCTCTTCCCACCTTGTTACTTGTTAAAATGCCATCCCCTTCTCTCAATTCCTCCATCTCCATTGCATCTGCTCTCAGAATGAGGCTTTTCATTCCAGGACAAAGGAGATGTCTTCCTTTTTTAAACAAAGGGGCTTCCCTTCCTCCACCATCTACTCTGCTCTCAAATGCATCTCTCCCATTTCACGCACATCTGCTCTCACCCCATCCTCCTGCCACCCCACTAGGGATAGGGATGTCCTCACCTACCACCAGCCTTAGTGTCCAACATATAATTCTCCATAACTTCCGCCATTTCCAATGAGATCCCACCACCAAGCACATCTTTCCCTCCCCCCACTTTCTGCTTTCTGCAGGGATCGCCCCCTACGCGACTCCCTTGTCCATTCGTCACCCCCATCCCTCCCCACCGATCTCCCTCCTGGCACTTACCCATGTAAGTGGAACAAGTGCTACACCTGCCCTTACACTTCCTCCCTCACTACCATTCAGGGCCCCAGACAGTCCTTCCAGGTGAGGCGACACTTCACCTGTGAGTCGGCTGGTGTGGTATACTGTGTCCGGTGCTCTCGGTGCAGCCTTTTATATTTTGGTGAGACCTGACGCAGACTGGGAGACCGTTTCACTGAACACCTACGCTCTGTCTGCCAGAGGAAGCAGGATCTCCCAGTGGCCAAACATTTTAATTCCACTTCCCATTCCCTCTCCAATATGTCTATCCATGGCCTCCTCTACTGTCGAGATGAAGCCACACTCACGCTAGAAGAACAACACAAAACAAACAAACCTCCAACCTGATGGCATGAACATTGATTTCTCCAACTTCCGTTTATGCCCCTCCTACCCTTCTTACCCCATTCCTAATTTTTAATAATTTTTTTTCTCTCTTATTTCCTCTCACAATAACTCCTTGCCTGCTCTCCATCTTCCTCTGGTGTTCCCTTCCCCTTTTCTTTCTTCCAAGGCCTTCCGTCCAATGATACTCCCCCTTCTCCAGCCTTCGAATGCTGTTCATAGACTTCAGTTCAGCATTCAACACAATCATCCCTCAGAAACTGACTGGAAAGCTGAGCCTGCTGGGCCTGAACACCTCCCTCTGCAACTGGATCCTAGACTTCCTGACTGGGAGACCTCAGTCAGTCCGGATCGGAGGCAGCATCTCCAGCACCATCACACTGAGCACAGGGGCCCCCCAGGGCTGTGTGCTCAGTCCACTGCTACTCACTCTGCTGACCCATGACTGTGCTGCAAGACACAGCTCGAACCACATCATCAAGTTTGCCAATGACACGACAGTGGTGGGTCTCTTCAGCAAGAACGACAAGTCAGCTTACAGAGAGGAGGTGCAGTGGCTAACAGACTAGTGCAGAGCCAACAACCTGTCCCTGAACGTGAACAAAACAAAAGAGATGGTTGTTGACTTCAAAAGGGCACTCTCTGCTGAACATCGACGGCTCCTCAGTAGAGATCGTTAAGAGCACCAAATTTCTTGGTATTCACCTGTCAGAGAATCTCACCTGGTCCCTCAACACCAGCTCCAAAGCAAAGAAAGCCCAGCAGCGTCTCTACTTTCTGCGAAGGCTGAGGAAAGTCCATCTCCCACCCTCAATCCTCATCACATTCTGCAAGGATTGTATTGAGAGCATCCTGAGCAGCTACATCACTGCCTGGTTCAGAAATTGCACCATCTCGGATTGCAAGACCCTGCAGCGTATAGTGAGATCAGCTGAGAAGATCATCAGGATCTCTCTTTTACACTACACGCTGCATCCGCAAAGCAAACAGCATTATGAAGGACCCCACGCACCCCTCATACAATCTCTTCTCCCTCCTGCCATCTGGGAAAAGGCACTGCAGCATTCGGGCTCTCACGACCAGACTATGTAACAGTTTCTTCCCCCAAGCTATCAGACTCCTCAATACCCAGAGCCTGGACTGACACCAACTTACTGCCCTATTGTCTTGCTTATTATCTATTGTAATGCCTGCACTGTTTTGTGCACTTTATGCAGTCCTGTGTAGGTCTGTAGTCAAGTGTTTCTTTTCTGTGTTGTTTTTTTACGTAGTTCAGCCTAGTTTTTGTACTGTTTCACGTAACACCATGGTCCTGAAAAACATTGTCTCGTTTTTACAGTGTACTGTACCAGCAGTTATGGTCAAAATGACAATAAAAAGTGACTAGAATTGACTTGTATCCCTTTTGCCAATCAATTTCCCAGCTCTTAGCTTCATCCCTCCCCCTCCTGTCTTCTCCTATCATTTTGGGTCTCCCCCTCCCCCTCCCACTTTCAAATCTCTTACTATCTCTTTTTTCCATTAGTCCTGACAAAGGGTCTCCACCCGAAACATCGACTGTACTTCTTCCTATAGATGCTGCCTGGCCTGCTGTGTTCCACCAGTATTTTGTGTGTGTTGCTTACCAAGGCCCTATGTATTTGTAGGAAAGTATCCTTGAAATCAAAACCTTTTGCAATGAAGGCCAGCATACCATTTTCCTTCTTAACTTTGTGTTCATCTGCATGTTTGTTTTGTGGCTGGTGTACAAGAGCACCCACTTTATATCATCATTACCCATTTCTGTTTTTCTCTCTAAATGTAGAATATATATTAATCTCACTAAACACATCATTGTTTAGAGTGTCTTGTAACATTCTTCCTGAATTCCAGACATCCCAAAGTGCTTCACAATGAAATATCACACTTGCAATACAGTAAATGAATCACCAAGTTGTGTACAAGATCCCACAGACCCCAATAACATAAATGTCAGGATTATTCAATGGTATTGGTTGAGTGATAAATACTTGGGCCAGGGTCCTGGGAAAACTCCCAAATTCCTTTTAGAAATCACTCTATGATGGTATGGTGGCACAGCAGGCAGTGCTATGGTCTCACAACACTAGGGACCCGAGAATAGTTGTGACATTGGTTGCTAATTGTCTAGAGGCTGCATACGCTCCCTTGACTGCATGTGCATCTTCTTATATTAGATGCTCTGGTTTCCTCCCACATCCCAGGACAAGAAAATGAATTGGCCATTGGTATAAGCAAAGAAAAATCAAAGGAGAGTTAATGGAAATGCATTAGAGAGATTAAGAAATGGACAGAGAGAGAAAATGGCTAATGGGATTGTTTTCCCAGAGCTAGCATGAAAGTGATGACCCAAATGGCCTACATCCGTGGCATATTGCAGATAGAGCTTTAGTGTTATGGAGGGGTTACTGCACAGAAAGAAGCTGCAGAGGGTTGTAAATCTAGTCAGCTCCATCTTGGATACTAGCCTACAAAGTACCCAGGACATCTTTAGGGAGCGGTGTCTGAGAAAGGCAGTGTCCAGTATTAAGGACCTCCAGCACCCAGGGCATGCCCTTTTCTCACTGTTACCATCAGGCAGGAGATGCAGAAGCCTGAAAGCACACACTCAGTGATTCAGGAACAGCTTCTATCCCTCTGCCATCCGATTCCTAAATGGACATTGATTCTTTGGACACTACCTCACTTTTTAAAAATATACAGTATTTCTGTTTTTGCTCATTTTTAAAAATCTATTCAATATATGTAATTGATTTACTTGCTTATTTATTTATTTATTTATTTGTTTGTTTGTTTATTTGTTTATTTTTTCTCTGCTAGTTTATGTATTGCATTGAACTGCTGCTGTTAAGTTAACCAATTTCACATCACATGCTGGTGATAATAAACCTGATTCTGATTCTGAATATAATGACTCATCTGGAGAAACACTGCAGTCTCAGTGGAGTGACCGGATTGGTCATGTGCTCAAGCTTCTGGAATCTCATGATTAACGATGTGAGGGGTGAGAGTGCTGCTCATTGAAAAGCCTGACAGCTTGGTATTGGACTTGAGGGTGAACCTGCTTAGAATTCCTTGTAGCAGAAAGCAGCAGGAATCTAATTCTCTGATACACTCATTCTCACTTCTCCCCCTGGACAGGTGAATATTTCAGAGTATGAGAAAGACCGGATCCTTATGGCAACTCGGCATGGAGCACTGGAACCGTGCTTGTTTCACAGTGTGCGCATGGCTGTGATCTTCCCTCTCTTACACTTCTGGAAAAGGTCAGCCTCCAGCTCGCACAGGGCATCATTCTGCCTAGTCAGACTGATGCCTATGTCTCAGGATAATTGACACCTGACCTGAGTAGCCAGTGGTGCAGTAGTGGGGTCTGTGGGGTCAACATCTGTTTAATGCAAGGGTTCACAACCTTTTTCGTGCCATGGACCAATACTATAAGTAAGGGGTACGCGGCCCCCAGGTTGCGAACCCCTAGTTTAATGTCTTCTGCTGCAGGTCACTGCTCTGTGTTGTACATTTTGAGTTAACCAGACTGGAGAAGAATGTGACAGCACTGGAATGGAATGGGTGCAGAAGATACTTATGAGAATGGCAGCACTGGAGAATTATCATTAAGAGGAAAGGCTGTCTAGCCAGGGTGACTGACAAGAGATTAGCTTGAGGTGTATAAAACTGAAGGAGGCCAGGATATGAAAAATAATAGGATTTTTTTCCTTAGTAGAGGGTTCAAGTGCCAAAGGTTTAATTGATAGGACTGAGGAGAGATGAGAATATATAATTTCACTCACGAGTAGTGGAATAGTGCTGGAATTCCACCTGAAAGAGCAGTGGAAGTGGAGGCTCTCCCCAGGTGTAAATAGTACCCAAATAAGCACTTGCAGGGTTGTGACCAAGAGCCAGAAGATGGGATTAATTTTGTCCACCTTTGGTTGATATGAGCTCTATGGGATGAATGGCCTTCTATGATGTAAATATCACAAATACTGCAGTACTTTAAAGTGGTGGGGTAGAGTTAAGTCTCTACCAAAGGTGCTTTTCCCTCTGCTAACCTGCAGGTTATTGTTGGGCAGGGTGTAGCATCCGCTTAGCCCCCCCCCCCCCCCCCCCCACCAATCAGGGTCAGGTGAGCCATGAGATCGGGTGGTGGATGGTTGTATGAGCAGCTGGTGTATATCACAAGTCCTGGTTACGCAACCATTGATGTCAGGAAGACAATCTCTGAAGAGTATTGATAATGGCTGTGGTCACAATAATTCATGTATGTTGACTGTGTTCCCTGGTAGTGTCATCCATTTCTCAAAAAGGGAGAAGTGGACAAAGCTGGGTGCTCTGCTTCCATTCCCATTCATTTCCTATATGATCCGCAGTCCACCTGTCACTGTACAAGGTTTTGGTCAAGCGGATGGCTGTCACACTAGAATCTTGGTAGTGCTAATATCAGGTTTCCATACTGCTTCTTCTCCTTGGGCAGTCTCTCGGGGGTGAGAGTGCCTTGCTTCCATTCTAGATTTGTGGGTTCTGAGGCTGATGAGGCTGTGGGTCCCCACAGATTGCCGTATGTGGTCAGGGAGAAGCTGATGAAGCAGGTGGTTGGGTAGTTGGGAATCAGGTGTACTGCTTCCACCATCTGTACGAGACTTCCATGTGCTTTGTCGGTGTCTTCCTGAAAACTCAGTAGTACTTTAACTTAAGTTATATCTTTCTTTGCAAAAAGAATGATATTTCACTGATGGTTGTAACGAGTGTGGAGAATGAAGCTGGGGAAGGGTAGGGTTGAAAGAACACATTTCTGATGAGACAGCTAAGCAAAGCTGTTTGTAATCCATTGGTGTAAGGCACGGGGATGGTACACATGGTGACATTCCTTTACAACTCAATCAGCACTTTTTGAAGGTTAGTCACTCTGACACTCCCTCAGTACAGCCCCTTCTAGAGTGTGGCACTCCCTCAGTTCTGAGCTGCCCCTTCCACAAAGTGACAGTCCTGCAGTACCTCTCCTCTCACAGTGCAACATTCTCTAAGTACCATCCCTCCCACAGTGTGACAAATTTGGTACTCCCTCGGTTCTGCGTTCCAGTAATGCAGCACTCCGTCAGCACTGGTCCTCCACGTAACAAAAGGCGTTGAATCTTACACTGAATGATCAGCTTCTGCTACGTGCTAGTGGGACTGTACTGTACTCAGAATAAGGTTCCTGATGATCAGTGTTTTATTTCACATAATAATGAAAATGTAAGTTGAAACTTCTAAATAAAAGAACTGTTGAAGCTGGAAATCTGAATCAAAAATTGAAAGTTGTGGAAATGCTCATCAGACAACATGTGTGGTGATAGTTACTGCTTCAGGTCAATGACCTGGAGATGCCTGAAGTAACCTGTAGTGTTACCAATACTTCCTGTTTTTATTATAAAAGAGAATGGGTAGTCCTTTTAAAAGTATCAGATTCCAATCATAATGACATCTTTCTCTTTTCATATCTTTCGCACAGATTCTGTTTCCTGAATGCTCTAAAAATATTGGGCCAACCCATACGTCAATGGAGAAAGGAGTATGTTCCACCAGATTACCTGAATCCGTCTCTTGAATTTAATTTTTATGAAATGATGCCTGCGCTCTCAGGAGGTAAGTAATGGATAAAGTGATACTGGAGAAAGGATCAAAGTATTTCTCCAAGTTAAGCTTTAGTTACTCTACAAAAGAATTTCCTTCCAAAATAATTGTCTATTGTCACATGGAGGAAGTCAAAATAACTTTCAAGATTAATGCATGCATTTCTGCCGAGAGAATGATTAATGGAACAGGGTAATCATTCCTTTACTCTGTCATTATATATGGTATAGCTAGTGTTATGACCCCAGCCCCCTCCTTTGTGAGATTCGCAAGAGCCCTAGTCAAGGGGGGGTCAAATGACCCAAGAGAGAGGGGGAGACGTGCTGAAGACCACGTTCCCCCGGGAAGCAGAATAAAGCGACTCTTTGACTATTGTCTCATGAAAACCACGTGTAAAGCCCTCGGGCAAAGTGGGCTGGTCGCTCAACAAGACAAAAACCTCGGACATAGCCATTGTCTTGGGAGACACCTTTGTGGGATAAGGAACTGGCCTACGTGCAAAATCTCAGGGCAATGTGAGGTGGGTGATGGGGGAAGGATTGCCTCGCCCCCCCACCCTGATGGACATCTACAACCCTGCCAGTCCAGATAAAAGGTGGGCTGCCGAGAAGACGCGCTTGAGATCCTGTGACAGCGTTTAGAGAGCGACAGCCGGTGGTGGGGTTCGTGTGCATCTTTTCCTTGCCTGGGATTGGCGACCCCCCAACGGAAGAACGGCTTAGCTACAGGGGAGGCCACAGATGAGCGTTCATTCCCCCAACGAGGCTCCGACAAACCGAACTCCTCCAGGTTGGAAAACCTGTCGGGTAACTCTTTCATCCCCCCTCTCTCTCTGTGTCTAACAAAAGTGCACCAACGCGACACCACAACCGACGGCGGCTGGTGGAACTGCAGTGACTGCAAAAAGACTTTTAAATATCCAGTAAACAATATATATCTACATTACCCCTAGACAACTGTAGAGCTTATTTCTGATTGATTATTACTATACCTGTGCTTTAGATTGAGTTGTGACGACGTATATGATCTGAATGTTTGGTATTAACCATACGTTTGTGCCCCTTTATAAATAAAAACGTTTGAAAATAGTAGCATCAGGCTTCGGTGGATCCATCTATCTTTGCTGGAAAATTACCCGGTTACTGGGGAACGTAACACTAGTCTAAGAATATTGATGGGAGAGTATGGAAGGGGGCTTTGTTTTGACCCTAACAAGTGTTGTACTTGCTCTGTTAACGTATAATAGGAAAGTTTCATTTTGTAGAAGCTTTATATCCATGTTGAAGGTATTTGTTGGAACTCAGAAAATGTAGAATGTTTTACTTAGTACTTCTGACAGGGAGCGCTGGATCGGGAAAGGAGGAAGCTTAGTGCCGTGGTGACCCAGCCTTTATCAGCTCTGGACATGAATCATTGCACTGAAGTGCGAGCTTCTCTTTGCATCTAACATACACTGTACCTGCCCTTGGGGAGGTTTGCTGAGAATGTGCATTTCTAACACAGCTGTGGGAGTGTTTTTTGAGATAGTTTATAGAAAGATTTACTCTGGAAATCATTTGTGCTGTACTTATCCTGGGCGTTTTGGTTAGAGAGTAATGGGCCCCAAACAATCCTTCACCTGAGTCAACACTTCACCTGTGAATCTGCTGGGATTGTTTATTGTGTCCAGTGCTCCCGATGAGCTTCCTCTACATTGGTGAGACCCATCACAAGTTGGGGGATGGCTTTGTTGAGCACCTCTGCTCCATCCGCCAAAAGTGGAACTTCCTGGTGGCCAAACATTTAAATTCTGGTTCCCATTCTAATTCTGACATGTCGGTCCACAGTCTCCTCTTGTGCCAAGATGAGGCCACCATCAGGGTAGAGGAACAACACCTTATGTTTCATCTGTGCAGCCTCAAACCTGATGACATGAATATCGATTTCTCCTTCTGGTTTAAAAAAAATCCCTCCCCATTCCCCACTCTGGGCTCATACATCTTCTCACCTGTCTATCAGCTCCCCCGGGTCCCCTCCTCCTCCCCTTTCACCTCTGGTCTGCTTGCCTCTCCTATCAGATTCCTTTCTCTCCAGCCCCTTGCCTTTCCCATCCGTCTGGCTTCACCTATCACTTTCTAGTGATTTGCCATCTTATTTTGGCATTTCCCCCTTCCTTTCCAGTCCTAAAGAAGGAGCTCAGCCCAAAAAGTCAACTGTTTATTCACTTCCACCGATGCTGCCTAACCTACTGAGATCCTCCAGTGTCTTAGAGAGTGTAGGTGGGGCTTAGCAGCGTATTTCACCTGAATTTTATGTAATTTGTTGTGGGACCTTTACTCTGTCAAGGATTTAAAGTGCATTTACTGTATTATTAAATATTATTATTGTCACTAATCAGTACAAACTTTTCCTAGAAATATTTGAAAGGGACAATGTGGAATGGGCTTTCTTCTGCATTTAACCTCTACAGTGCCTTGCAAGATTCTGATGAGACAGGGCAAAGCAAGTACTTATTGTGCTGCAAAGCCCTTCTGTATCAGCCCGATAATTGATGGGCAACAGAGCAGGAGCTTTGCTATGCACCTTTTGTGCTGTAATTCACCTGGACTTGTTTAGATAGAGGAGAGAAGCCTTAAATCTTCATGTAAGAATGCTATAGCTGTTTCACGATACAGTGCTCTTCGCAGTGTTGAAAGGCAAAAATCTATGTTGCGGTTTTTGGTACAAAGAACTTTTTGCAGTCCTCAATGCTGTGCTATCGATATGATACCCTATGCACTGATACTGTCTGACCTGCTGATGGTTCTAATTCTGTCTGTTTTTATATCACAGTTCCAGCATCAACTGAATTTTGTTTTGGAAAGCTTATGCAATGTCTCTCATTGGAATGATTCCTGGGACAGCAGAGAGGGATTTTATAATTTGTCTGCCATACTTATTATTACTAAAGAGAAGGTGCTTGGGAAGCTGAAAGTAGATAAATCACCTGGACCCAGAATACTGAAAGAGGTAGCTGATGAGATTGTGGAGGCATTAATAGTGATCTTTCAAGGTCTAAGAATCTGGAGGACTGGAAAATTGCATATGTCACTCCACTCTTTAAGAAGGGGAAGAAACAGAAGAAAGGAAATTATAGGCCATTTAGCCTAACCTCAGTGGTTAGGAAGTGATGCACCATCAATAACTCTCGGAGACAGGAGGCAAATGATAGGCTTTTATTAGCTGCAAGAGACCACGATTAGTAGCAAGAGACCACCACACAACATCCTGGAGACTGAGGGAGGAGCAGTGCCTCCAACTGCCTTTATACAGGGGTCTGTGGGAGGAGCCACAGGAGCAGTCAGCAGAGGGGCGTGTCCAGACAGGTATATGTAATTCACCACAGGAAGATTTTGGAATCCATTATTAAAATGAGGTTTCAGGGTACTTGGAGCCATGTGATAAAGTAAGCCAAAGTCATCATGGTTTTCTTGAGGGAAAATCTTGCTTGACAAGTCCATTGGATATCTTTGAGGGAATAACAGGCAGAATAGACAAATGACAGTCAGTGGATGCTATTTACTTGGATTTTCAGAAGGCCTTTGACAAGGTGCTACATGCGAGGCTGCTAAACAAGAGAAGAGCCCATAATATTACCGGAAACATACTAACATGGGTAGATTTACTGACTGGCAGGAGGCACAGAGTGGGAATAAAGGGGTTTTTTTCTGATTGGCTGCCAGTGGTGTTCTGCCAGAGTCAGTGTTGCAACCACTTCTTTTCAATTATTTGTATGACGAATTGACATCTTTGTGGCCAAATTTGTAGATGATAAGCGCGAGGGGCAGGTAGTGTTGATGAAGCAAGGAATCTGCAGAAGGTCTTAGACAGATTGGGAGAATGGGCAAAGAAGTGGCTGGTGGAATATAGTATAGGGAAGTGTATGGTCATACATTTTGGTAGAAGGAATAAAGGCGTAGGCTATTTTCTAAATGGAGCAAATTCAGAAATCAGAGGTGCAAAGGGACTTGGGAGTCGCTGTACAGGATTTCCTAAAGGTCAACTTGTAGACTGAGCTGGTAGTAAGGAAAACAAATGCAATGTCAGCATTCATTTCAAGAGGACTAGAATTAAAAAGCAAGGATGTAATGCTGAGGCTTTAGAAGGTATTGGTCAGACCTCATATAGAGTATTGTGAGCAGTTTTGGGCCTCTTACTGAAGAAAGGATGTGTTGGTATTGTTAAGGGTCTAGAGGAGGTTCACAAGAATGATATCAGGAATGAAAGGGTTAACAGACTTATTGAGGGTCCTTCTGGCCATTCGAGCTGTGCTGCCCAACAATTACTCGATTTAATCCTAGGCTAATCACGGGACAATTTACAATGACCAACTAACTTACCAACTGAGGAAACCAAGGCACCAGGAGAGAACCTGTGTGGACATGGGAAGAATGTAGCAGCGGTAGGAATTGAACCCAGGTCACCTGTACTGTGAAGCATTGTGTTAACCACTACGTTACCATGCTGCTCTATGAGGAGAGTTAACCTGTACTCACTGGAGTTTAGACGAATGGGGGGGGGGGGGTTATCTCATTTAAACCAATTGAATATTGAAAGGCCTAGATAGAGTGGATGTAGAGAGAATATTTTCTATAGTGGGTGAGTCTTGGAATAGAGGGCACAGCCTCATAATAGAGGAATGTCAATTTAGAACAAAGTTCCAAAATTGAGGAGGAATTTCTTTAGCTAGAGAGTGGTGAATCTGTGGAATTCATTGCCACGGACTGCTATGGAGGCCAAGTATTTAATGCAGAGGTTCATAGGTTCTTGATTAGTAATGGTGTCAAAGGTTACAGGGCAAAGGCAGGAGAATGGGGTTGAGAGGGATGAAAAGCAGCCAGTTTGGAATGACGGAGTAGACTCAATGAACTGAATGGCCTTATCCTGCTCTTATGTCTTATGCTGCATCGATGTTCAAGATGCTGTAGGGCAGTGTAAAGTCAGCAAACTGATGCTGTGTTGGTTGGGGAATGTTGATAGGGAGGAATGTGAAGGGAGCTTTTCTGTGTATCTTATATAACCATATTACAATTACAGCACGGAAACAGGCCATCTCGGCCCTTCTAGTCCGTGCTGAACGCCTACTCTCACCTAATCCCACTGACCCGCATTCAGCCCATAACCGTCCATTCCTTTCCTGTCCATATACCTATCCAATTTTGCTTTAAATTACAATACCGAACTTGCCTCTACCACTTCTACTGGAAGCTCATTCCACACAGCTACCACTCTCTGAGTAAAGAAATTCCCCCTCGTGTTACCCCTAAACTTTTGCCCCCTAAGTCTCAACTCATTTCCTCATGTTTGAATCTCCCCTACTCTCAATTGAAAAAGCCTATCCACGTCAACTCTATCTATCCCCCTCATAATTAAAAAAACCCCTATCAAGTCCCCCCCTCAACCTTCTACGCTCCAAAGAATAAAGACCTAACTTGTTGAATCTTTCCCTGTAACTTAGGTGCTGAAACCCAGGTAACATTCTAGTAAATCTTCTCTGTATTCTCTCTCTATTTTGTTGACATCTTTCCTATATTTCAGTGACCAGAAATGTACACAATATTCCAAATTCGGCCTTACCAATGCCTTGTACAATTTTAACATTACATCCCAACTCCTATACTCAGTGCTCTGATTTATAAAGGCCAACATACCAAAAGCTTTCTTCACCACCCTATCAACATGAGATTCCACCTTCAAGGAACTATGCACCATTATTCCTAGTTCACTCTGTTCTACTGCATTTTTCAATGCCCTACCATTTACCATGTATGTCCTATGGATTATTCCTATCAAAATGTAGCACCTCACACTTATCAGCATTAAACTCCATCTGCCATCGCTCAGCCCACTCTTCTAACTGGCCTAAATCTCTCTGCAAACTTTGAAAACCTACTTCATTATCCACACGCCACCTACCTTAGTATCATCTGCATACTTACTAATCCAATTTACCACCCCATCATCCAGATCATTAATGTATACGACAAACAACATTGGGCCCAGTACAGATCCCTGAGGCACACCACTAGTCTCCAGCCTCCAACCTGACAAACAGTTATCCACCACTACTCTCTGGCATCTCCCATCCAGCCACTGTTGAATCCATTTTACTACGTCAATATTAATACCTAACGATTGAACCTTCCTAACTAATCTTCCGTGTGGAACCTTGTCAAAGACCTTACTGAAGTCCATACAGACACCATCCAATGCTTTACCCTCGTCGACTTTCCTTGTAACCTCTTCAAAAAATCCAATAAGATTTGTCAAACATGACCTTCCATGCACAAATCCAAGTTGACTGTTCCTGATCAGACCCTGTCTATCCAGATAATTATATATACCATCTCTAAGAATATTTTCCATTAATTTACCCACCACTGACGCCAAACTGACAGGCCTATAATTGCTAGGTTTACTCTTAGAACCCTTTTTAAACAATGGAACCACATGAGCAATACACCAATCCTCTGGCACCATCCCTGTTTCTAATGATATTTGAAATATTTCTGTCAGAGCCCCTGCTATTTGTACACTAACCTCCCTCAAGGTCCTAGGGAATTTCCTGTCAGGACCCGGAGATTTATCCACTTTTATATTTCTTAAAAGCGCTAGTACTTCCTCCTCTTTAATCGTCATAGTTTCCATAACTTCCCTACTTGTTTCCTTTACCTTACACAATTCAATATCCTTCTCCTTAATGAATACTGAAGAAAAGAAATTGTTCAAAATCTCCCCCATCTCTTTCGGCTCCACACATAGCTGTCCACTCTGATTCTCTAAGGGACCAATTTTATCCCTCATTATCCTTTTGCTATTAATATAACTGTGGAAGCCCTTTGGATTTATTTTCACCTTACTTGCCAAAGCAACCTCGTATCTTCTTTTAGCTTTTCTAATTTCTTTCTTAAGATTCTTCTTACATTCATTTTATTCCTCGAGCATCTCATTTACTCCATGCTACCTATATTTATGTAACACTTATCCAACAGGCTGGTATATATCTAGGGGAAAAGGAGATCCAGCCACTCACCAACCCCGCCTCCCGTACACGCAGGTGCTGTGAGAATCGCGTTTATGCCTCGCGCCCGCCAACAGTATCAAACCCACAACAAATACCGGTATGAAATACACGTTAAAGAGTTTACTAAAATTAAAAGAGTACTAGGCAATACAATATATATATATATATATACAAGAAAAAAACAAAAGGCGCCAACTTATCAAAGTTCAGTCAGTTTAGTGCACTCGTTGGAGCTCATCCAGCGAACCATTCGACTCCTCGGCGCTTGCCCTCCCGACTTCCACGACTTCCACCTTGGACTCCCCGGTGGTCTTCCGAGCGCACGTCCTCCTTCCTCGGCGTCTCCCTCCCGACTCCCTTCACCCCCAAGCCCGCGCAACCCCTCCCCCAAGTTCCCAGCCTCACAAAACACAATAACATTCCCCATTGATTAACAAATGAATACAATTACCATATCAGCCATTCTAAAGCGAAACAACGGTGAGAGAAACATTTAACAGACAAAGAAACATTCCTACCCGTAACAAACCAAAGAAGCCCTTTTTAGTAACGTACACAGGACACTGTACATTTATTGTAGATATCTCTCTTTTTCCTAACCAAGTTTCCAATATTCCTTGAAAAACATGGCTCTCTCAAACTTTTAACCTTTCCTTTCAACCTAACAGGAACATAAAGATTCTGTACCCTCAAAATTTCACCTTTAAATGACCACCATTTCTCTATTACATCCTTCCCATAAAACAAATTGTCCCAATCCACTCCTTCTAAATCCTTTCGCATCGCCTCAAAGTCAGCCTTTCTCCAATCAAAAATCTCAACCCTGGGTCCAGTCCTCTCCTTCTCTATAATTATATTGAAACTAATGGCATTGTGATCACTGGACCCGAAGTGCTCCCCAACACATACCTCCGTCACCTGACCTTTCTCATTCTCTAACAGAAGATCCAACACTACCCCTTCTCTAGTTGGTACCTCTATGTATTGCTGCAAAAAACTATCCTGCACACATTTTACAAACTCCAAACCATCCATCCCTTTTACAGTATGGGCTTCCCAGTCTATGTGTGGAAAATTAAAATCTCCCACAATCACAACCCTGAGCTTACTACAAATATCTGCTATCTCCTTGCAAATTTGCTCCTCCAATTCTCGCTCCCCATTAGGTGGTCTATAATACACCCCTATAAGTGTTACTACACCTTTCCCATTCCTCAATTCCACCCAAATAGTCTTTCTAGACGAGCCCTCTAATCTATCCTGCCAGAGCAGCGCTGTAATATTTTCTCTGACAAGCAACGCAACACCTCCCCCTCTTGTCCCTCCGATTCTATCACACCTGAAGCAACGAAATCCAGGAATATTTAATTGCCAATCACACCCCTCCTGCAACCTTGTTTCACTAATAGCTACAACGTCATATTTCCAGGTATCAATCCATGCTCTAAGCTCATCCACCTTTCTTACAATGCTCCTAGTATCTTGTTAAGATGCCTCAGTAATTAATAACTACACGTCAATATAAAACTTACCATGTTTAAGTAAAATCATTGAAAAATTGTTTATCAACTTAATAGCTTTTTGGCACTAGGTAACTGTTCTCCCGTCTGGATTTTGACAACACTATAGCACTGAGACTGCTCTGGTCAAGGTTTTAAATCACATCCGCTTAAAATTTATGGTAAAGTTTATGATTTGGTTTTACTGGACCTTAGTGTTTGTTAATTTTGACACTGTTGACCATGGCATATTACTGGACTGACTGGAAAACTGGGTGAGACTTCCTAGTACAGTCCTAAAGTGATTTAAATCGTATTTATAGGACAAGGACTATTTTGTATCGATTGGTTGCTGCATATCAGACCGACAAAAATGACATTCAGGCCTCTTCTGTTTAACACGTACATGCTCCCTCTAGCTCAAATCATGTAAGCATTAAAATATCTCATCTTAATTATATAGATGACACTCAGATTTATATAACAGTATCATCAAGAGACAATGGTCCCATACAATCACTAAAAACTGTATTGAACAAATCACTGTTTGGATGAGCCAAAATTTCCTCCAGTTAAACAAAGAGAAAACTGAAATAATTGTTTTTGGTGCCAGAAAAGAACGATTAAAAGTCAATGCTCACTTAGAATCCCTGTCGTTACAAACCACAAATCAAGCTAGAAAGCTTGGTGTCGTGATGGACGCCAACTTAAATTTTAACTGTAAATTAAGACAATTACAAAGTCTCAGCCTACTGCCATCTTATAAATATAGCAAGTTAAAGGGCATATGTCTCAGTACGATCTAGAAAAACCCATCCATGCATTTATTTTTAGTAGGCTTGACTACTGTAATCACGTTTTCACAGGTCTCTGTAAAAAAATCCTTCAGCTGCAGCTCATTCAGAACGCTCGGCTAGAGTCGTCACTAGGACCATGAAAGTAGAACACATCACTCCAGTTCTCAGTCACTACACTGGCTTCCTGTCCATCAGAGGATTGACTTTAAAATAGTACTACTGGTTTATAAAGCACTGAATAGTCTAGGGCTATACATCTCCAATCTCTGGCTGAGCCTTCCTGAGCTCTCAGGTCATTTGGGGCAGGTCTGCTTACCGTCCCCAGGGCCAAAACTAAACAGGTGAAGCAGCTTTTAGTCACTAAGCTCCACATATCTGGAATAACCTTCCAGAGGACCTGAAGTCTGCCCCAACTTTAAGCTCTTTTAAATTGAGGCTTAAAATTTTTCTTTTCGCAGTAGCTTTAAATTAGAATCTCCTGCGCTGTAACTTCTATTTAGTGATTACTAACAGGATTAAAGAAATAGATAAAGTTTATTCAGTATCACCTACTGAAGATTTATATAAGGAAAGGATGAAACTTCAAACACAGCATGACTTGCTATTGACTTATCCCATTGAGCAGCAACTTCTGAAATCTAGAAGTCAATTTTATATACATGGAGGTAAGTCAGGTAAATTGCTGGTTGCTCAACTCAAAGCAACTATGGCTAGAAGGCAGATTTTAAAAATATGAAGATCTAACAGAACTGAAACATCAGGTTGTCAGGAAATTAATAATAAGGTATTTTTGGACTTCTACTCTAATCTTTATAAATCTGATTTTCTAGACAACACTATTTTTATGAATAAATTTCTCCAAGATATGAATACTTTAGATGCACCCATTAATCGAGAGGAAATAGCAAGAGTTATATCTTCTTTTCAATCAAATAAAGCTCTGGGACCGGATGGATTTATGGTAGATTTTTTTAAGACATTTACTGAAATACTTACACCTCATTTATGCCAAATTTTAATTGATTCTATATCTTCTGGGACCCTCCCAAAAACTTTCTATGAGGCATCAATTTCATTAATTCCCAAAAAAGAAAAAGATTTATCTGAATGTGCCTCTTACAGACCAATTTTCTTAATAAATGTGGATTCTAAAATTCTTTCTAAGATTTTGGCTAACTGGCGAGAATATTTTACCTAAGTTTATTTCTAAAGATCAAACTGGATTTATTAAGAATAGATAATCATATTTTAATATTTGGAGATTATTGATTTGGAGATTATTCATTCCTCTCCATCTAAAGAATCTGAATGTATTGTTTCCCTTGAAAGCCTTTGATAGGGTAGAATGGCCCTATTTATTTGAGGTTTTAGAAAGATTTAATTTTGGTCCAGGTTTTATTTCCTGGATTAAGCTGATCTATCAAGCCCCTATGGTGGCAGTTATAACTAACAATCAAAAATCTCCTTATTTTCGGTTATACAGAGGTACCCGGCAGTGTTGTCCTCTTAGTCCATTGTTATTCAACCTGGCTCTAGAACCTCTTGCTATTGCTCTTCGGGACTCCAATAAGGTTCAAGGTATTAAGAAAGGAGATAAAATGCATAAGGTATTGTTGTATGCAGATGACTTGTTAGTTTATATTTCAGATCCTAAAAAATCTATTCCTGCTACATTATCTATATTTTCTGAATTTAGTAGTTTCCCTGGATATAAATTAAATTTGCACAAAAGTGAGTTATTTCCTATTAACAACTATTTGGATCAATATGACCAAATTCCTTTTAGTATTGCTAAAAGTAACTTCACTTATCTTGGTATTAAAATTACCAAAAACTTTAACGACCTGTATAAATATAATTTTCTTCCATTAATTGAGTACGCACAAGAAGTACTTTCTAAATCGTCTCCTGTGACATTATCATTAATAGGTCAAATTAATGCTATTAAAATGATAGTGTTACCTAAGTTTCTATATGTATTCCAAGCTACCCCTTCTTTTGTTCCTAAACTGTTTTTTGACAGAATAGACTCTAAAATTCTATCTTTCATTTGGAATAATAAAAATCCTAGATTAAGTAAACCTTTACTGCAGAAATTAAAGAAGTATAGTGGTATGGCTCAAATTTTAGAATGTATTACTGGGCAATTAATATTCGATATATCTCTTTTTGGATTCATTTTTCAGACATACATGACTGTCCTTTGAGTGGATTTGGAGAAAAACTCAGTGAAGGAGTACTCTTTGGCCTCTTTACTGGGAGCTCCTCTTACTTTTTTGCTTTCTAAGATTGCTAGTCGAGACCTTAATCCTATTATTAAATATACATTAAGAATTTGGTTTCAGTTTCGTAGATTCTTTGACTTTAATAATTTTGTTCTTTCTAGTAAAATCCATTTCAACTTTTTTTTTAAACCATCAGTTTCCGATCAGACCCTTTCAATTTGGAAAACCAAAGGAATAGTAACTTTTTTTAGATTTGTTTATGGGCAATTGTTTAATGTCTTTCACTCAGTTAGTGGACAAATATGACCTATCTAATGAACACTCTTAGATGTTTACAAATTAGGAATTTTCTACGTAGATTACTTCCAAATTTTCCCTTGGCTTATTCACCCAATATAATAGATACTCTTTTTCAGGTTAACCATTTCAAAAAGGACTGATAGCTATAATTTATAAATGGTTATTGAATTTGCAAATGTTATCTAATGATAAAATTAAAGCTGCATGGGAATTGGAATTTCGAGAGTCACTTTCAGATAATCAATGGGATAAAATTTTTCATTTGGTAAATACTTCATCTATTTGTGTCCGTCATTCTTTGATACAGTTCAAGGTAGTACATCAGGCGCATATGTCAAAGGACAAATTAGCCCATATCTTTTCCAATATTAATCCTATTTGTGATAGATGTAATATTGAGATGGCTACTTTAACTCATATGTTTTGGTCTTGTATCAAGATAGATAATTTTTGGAAAGAAGTCTTTAAAGCTTTATCAAAAGTCTTGAATTTGGAACTACAACCCATTTTACTTACAGCATTTTTTGGGATCATTCCATCGGAAGCAGGATATATTCCTGTTTCTGCTCAACGGATGATAGCTTTTACAACTTTATTGGCTAGGAGAGCTATTTTGCTTAAATGGAAGCACTCGAATCTACCTACTGTTTTTTATTGGCTTACTTCCATTATGTCCTGTTTAAGTTTGGAGAAAATAAGAAGTCAGACATTTGATACATCCTTTAAATTTGAGGAAACTTGGCGACCTTTTATTCAATATTTTCATATGCTTTGATTTATAGCTCTTCCAGTTACCTTCTCGAAGTGTTGGATTTGATCAGAAAGTTTTTCTTTTTTCTTGCTTTCACTCGCAATTTGAGCTGCCCAGTTCCTTTTTGTCCTCTTTTTTGTTTGTGGGTTTTTATGTATATTAAAATTATAAAAGTTTCTTTATCTTTTTTCTTTTTATGGATAAGAGAATCAATTACCTTTTTCTTTATTATATACTATTAGATCATACTATGTATGATCTTGATAATATTTATTTTACCTTTTATATGAATTGTTATTGATATAGATATTTGAGATAACTCTCCTTGTTTATTTATATATATACTTTTTTAATTAATAAAAAGATTGATAAAGAAAGGATGAATATCGCTATTACAAGGGGACATAATTTCAAGGTGATTGAAGCAAAGTATTTTGGGGACAAAAACAAAGTTTTTGTTTTTTTTATTATACACGGAGTGTGGTGGGTGTGTGGAATGCCCTGCACAACATGTTGGTAGAGGCAGGTACTTCAGGAATGTTTAAGAAACTCTTAGATAGGCACATGATGATAGAAAAATGGAAGGCTAGTAGGAGAGAAGGTTAAAAGGTCGGCACAATATTGTGGGCTGAAGGGCCCGTGCTGTGTTGTAAATGTTCTACACTCAGCGGCCACTTTATTAGCTACCTCTTGTACCTAATAAAGTGGCCACTGTGTGTATGCTCATGGTCTTCTGCTGCTGTAGCCCATCCACTTCAAGGTTCACCGTGTTCAGTACGCAGTGATAATTTTCTGCACACCATTGTTGTAACATGTGGTTATTTGAGTTACTGTCACTTTCCTGTCAGCTTGAATCAGCCTGACCAGTCTCCTCTGACCTCGCCCATTAATAAGGATTTTTGCCCACAGAGCTGCTGCCGACTAGATGTTTTTTTGTTTCTCACATCATAATTCTCTGTAAACTCTAGAGACTGTTGTGTGTGAAAATGCCAGGAGATCAGCAATTTCTGAGATAATTAAAACACTCTGGCACCAACAATAAGTCCTTGGTTAAAATCACAAATCTTCCCCATTCTGATGTTTGGTCTGAACAACAGCTGAACCTCTTGACCATGTCTGCATGCCTTTATGCACTGGGTTTTTGCCACATGACTGCCACACTCGATGAATTCACACAATCGGAACTGATGAAGGGTCTTTGTCCTAAATGTTGATAGTTAATTCATTTCCATAGGTGTTCCCTGACCTGCTGAGTTCCTCTAGCATTTTGTGTGTGTTGCTCTGGACTTCCATCGTCTGAGGAATCTCTTTTGGCTAATTAGATATTTGCATTAGTGAGCAGACACCTAAAAAGTGGCCACTGAGTGTATATCCTCTGTGTAACTAACACTGTACATGTATGAAAAGCATGAGATGCATACAACTTTTTACATTATATTCTCTTGACACAGGAGATCATTCAGCTTAACAATCTCTTCTAGCTCCAGAGCAATCCTATTTCTCCCAATTCTCTAAACATTCTTTCATACATGTCCTTATACACTCCCAATGTCCCATCGTCCACCTACACTAGAGGAATTTAACCTCACAATCTGCATACTTTGGGATTAGTTTACCCCGCTTCCTAGCATCTCGAAGAATTGCTTCTTTAGTAGCAAAGTAATGCAGGCACAGAATCACTGGACAGGGCTTCGTCTCGACCGAAGGCTTCAGGCAGGGGATTCAGTGAGTTCTATCGACACCTGCAAGAAGTGCATCCAGCTGCAGCTCCGAACAAACCGCGTTAGGGAACCAGAGCAGGAGCTGGATGACCTCCAGATCATTCAGGAGAATGAAGAGTTTATAGATAGTAGCTACAGGGAGGCAGTTACGCCAAAGGAGCAGTGCACAAGTAATTGGGTTACCATCAGGCAAGGGAAGGGGAAAGGGCAGGCAGAGCAGGGCTTCCCTGTGGCCATTCCCCTCAACAACAAGTATACCGATTTGGATACTGTTGGGGGGGATGACTTACCTGGGACAAGCTGCAGAAGCCGGATCTCTGGCACTGAGACTGGTTCTGCCGTGCAAAAGGGAGGGGGAAAGAAGAGGAGAGCGGTAGTGATAGAGGACTTGATAGTTAGAGGTACAGATAGGAAGTTCTATCATCGTGACAGAGACTCCCAGATGGTTTGTTGCCTCCCAGGTGTCAGGGTCAGGGATGTCTCTGATCGCGTGCACAGCATTCTGAAATGGGAGGGTGATCAGCCAGATGTCATGGTACACATCGGTATCAATGACGTGGGAAGAAAGAGTGAGGAGGTCCTGAAGAGTGAGTATAGAGAGCTTGGTAGGAAGTTTAAAAAGCAGGACCTCGAGGGTGGTAATTTCAGGATTGTTACCTGTGCCACGTGCCAGTGAGGGTAAGAATAGGATGCTCTGGGGGATGAACACATGGCTGAGGAACTGGTGTATGGGGCAGGGTTTCAGATTTCAGGATCTTTGGGGCCTCTTCTGGGGCAGGTGGGACCTGTACAAGAGAGAAGGATTACACGTGAACTACAGGGGGACCAATATCCTTGCAGGGAGGTTTGTTAGTGCTATTGGGGTGGGGGGGGGGGGGGTTTAAACTAGATTTGCAGGGGGATGGGAACCAGAGTGACAGAGTAGATAGTGGAGCGGGGCTGAAAATAAATGATGTTAAAGTTTCACGCAAAGTCACAAATAGAAGGATTGTGTGTGGTGGTAATAATCTTCTGAGGTGTGTCTATTTCAATGGGAGGAGTATTATGGGGAAGGCTAATGAGCTGAGGGCGTGGATTGACACGTGGAATTATGACATTGTAGCCATTAGTGAAACTTGGCTACAGGAGGGGCAGGACTGGCAGCTTAATGTTCCAGGGTTCTGATGTTTCAGACGTGATAGAGGCAGAGGACTGAAGGGTGGGGAGGGGGGGGGTGGCATTGCTAGTTAGGAAAATGTTACAGATCAGAGGGCTTGTCTACTACCTTAGTATGACCACATTAATGGGGTTGACCATAGATATAGACCACCCAATATTCAGCGGGAATTGGAGGAGCAAATCTACAGAGAGTTAGCAGACAACTGCAGGAAACATGAAGTTGTGATATTAGGGGATTTTAATTTTCCGCATATTGATTGGGACTCCCATACTGTTAAAGTTCTAGACAGGTTAGAGTTTGTAAAATGGGTTCAGGAAAGTTTTCTAAATCAATATATAGAGGTACCAACTAGAGAGGATGCAATATTAGATCTCCTATTAGGAAACGAGTTAGGACAGGTGACGGAAGTGTGTGTAGGTGAACGCTTTGGTTCCAGTGATCATTACACCAATAGTTTCAACTTGATCATGGATAAAGATAGATATGGTCCTCGGGTTGAGGTTCTAAACTGGAAAAAGGTCAAAAGTGAAGAAATGAGAAAGGATCTAAAAAGCATGGATTGGGACAGGTTGTTCACTGGCAAGGATGTCGTTGGTAAGTGGGAGGCCCTCAAAGGAGAAATTTTGAGAGTGCAGAGTTTGTATGTTCCTGTCAGGATTAAAGGCAAAATGAATAAGAATAAGGAACCTTGGTTCTCTAGGGATATTGGAACTCTGACAAAGAAGAAGAGAGAGATGTATGACATGTATAGGAAACAGGGAGCAGATAAGGTGCTTGAAGAGTATAAAAAGTGCAAAAAAATACTTAAGAAAGAAATCAGGAGGGCTAAAAGAAGACCTGAGGTTGCTTTGGCAGTCAGGGTGAAGGATAATCCAACGAGCTTCTACAGGTATATTAAGAGCAAAAGGATAGTAAGGGATGAAATTGGTCTTCTTGAAGATCAGAGTGGTCAGCCATGTATGGAACCAAAAGATTGGGGGAGATCTTAAATGGTTTTTTTGCATCTGAATTTACTAAGGAAACTGGCATGGAGTCAATGGAAATGAGGCAAACAAGTAGTGAGGTCATGGAACCTATACAGATTGAAGAGGAGGAGGTGTTTGCTATCTTGAGGCAAATCAGAGTAGATAAATCCCCAGGACCTGACAGGGTATTTCCCTCGGACCTTGAAGGAGACTAGTGTTGAAATTGCGGGGGCCCTGGCAAATATATTTAAAATGTTGGTATCTACGGGTGAGGTGCCAGAGGATTGGAAGATAGCTCATGTTGTTCCGTTGTTTAAAAAAGGCTCAAAAAGTAATCCAGGAAATTATAGGCTGGTAAGTTTGACCTCTGTAGTAGGTAAATTATTGGAAGGAGTACTAAGAGATAGGATCTACAAGTATTTGGATGGACAGGGACTTATTAGGGAGAGTCAACACGGCTTTGTGCGTGGTGAGTCATGTTTAACAAATCTATTAGAGTTTTTCGAGGAGGTTACAAGGAAAATGGATGAAGGGAAGGCAGTGGATGTTGTCTACATGGACTTCAGTAAGGCCTTTGACAAGGTCCCACATGGGAGGTTAGTTAGGAAGATTCAGTCGCTAGGTATACATGGTGAGGTAGTAAATTGGATTAGACATTGGCTCAATGGGAGAAATCATAGAGAGTGGTAGTGGAGGATTGCTTCTCTGAGTGGAGGCCTGTGACTAGTGGTGTGCCACAGGGATCAGTGCTGGGTCCATTGTTATTTGTCATCTATATCAATGAGCTGGATGATAATGTGGTAAATTGGATCAGCAAATTTGCTGATGATACAAAGATTGGAGGTGTAGTGGACAGTGAGGAAGGTTTTCAAAGCCTGCAGAGGGATCTGGACCAGCTGGAAAAATGGGCAAAAAAATGGCAGATGGAGTTTAATACAGACAAGTGTGAGGTATTGCACTTTTGAAGGAGAAACCAAGGTGGAACATACAAGGTAAATGGTAGGGCACTGAGGAGTGCAGTAGAACAGAGGGATCTGGGAATACAGATACAAAATTCCCTAAAAGTGGCGTCACAGATAGATAGGGTAGTAAAGAGAGCTTTTGGTACATTGGCCTTTATAAATCAAAGTATTGAGTATAAGAGTTGGAATGTTATGGTGAGTTTGTATAAGGCATTGGTGAGGCCGAATTTGGAGTATTGTGTGCAGTTTTGGTCACCGAATTACAGGAAGGATATTAATAAGGTTGAAAGAGTGCAGAGAAGGTTTACAAGGATGTTGTCGGGACTTGAGAAACTGAGTTACAAAGAAAGGTTGAATAGATTAGGACTTTATTCCCTGGAGCGTAGAAGAATGAGGGGAGACTTGATGGAGGTATATAAAATTATGATGGGTATAGATAGAGCGAAAGCAAGCAGGCTTTTTCCACTGAAGCTAGGGGAGAAAAAACCAGAGGACATGGGTTAAGGGTGAAGGGGGAAAAGTTTAAAGGGAACATTGGGGGGAGCTTCTTCACACAGAGAGTGGTGGGAGTGTGGAATGAGCTGCCAGATGAAGTGGTAAATGCTTTTAACATTTAAGAAAAACTTGGACAGGTACATGGATGAGAGTTGTATGGAGGGATATGGTCCAGGTGCAGGTCAGTGGGACTAGGCAAAAAAATGGTTCGGCACAGCCAAGAAGGGCCAAAAAGCCAGTTTCTGTGCTGTAATGTCCTATGGTTCTAATGTTAGTGTAAACACAGATTTTGAGAGCCTATGAAACAAAAATGGAAACCCGGAAGAACTCAGCAAATCAAGCAGTGTCTGTGAAGGGAGAGTGCAGGGTGTAAAGTTTTGAAAGCAGAGCTGAAGGGAGGAATGAGCTGGAAGTCAAAAGACGCCATGGAGATTGATTAAGGTAGATCACATGAAAACGGGTATGCTATAATAGTCTGGCTGACTCTCAGATGCCTCCTCTTACTTACCCCTCAAACAATAAGGAGCACTAGGCCATTGTCACCTGCACCATCGCTTCCATTAACTACAGGGTTCTTGCATCCACTGCCAGCAGTCTGTTTGTTCCTGCCCCACTGAACTTGTATCTGCCTACCTCAACTCTGTTTAATTCCCCCTGGTTCAAACCCTTCCAACCTACATCCATGACACTTCACACTCTCAGGATCTTTTCAACGACTTCAGGTTCCCAGGCCCTGATTGTCCAATTTTCACCATGGATGTTTTCACCTCTAACCCCCATCACGAGAGCCTTAAAGCTCTCCACTTCTTCTAGATAACAGACCCAACCTGTTTCCTTCCACCACCACTCCTCCGAATGGCAGAACTGGTCCTCACTCTCAATAATTTCTCCTTCGGCTTCTCCAAATCAAAGGTGTAGCAATGTCCCAGCTGTGCTTGCCTTTTTGTTGGCTATGTGAAATAGTCTATTTTCCAAGCCTACACTGGTATTACTCCCCAGCTTTTCCTGTGCTACATCAACAACTGCATTAGGGCTGCTTCCTTCACCCATGCTGAATATGTCGACTTATCAGCTTTGCCCTCAAATTTACCTGCACCATTTTCAATACCTCTCTCCCCTTTCTCGATCTCTCTGTCTTGATCACTGGAGGCAGTTTATCGACTGATATCATTTATAAACCCACTGATTCTCACAGCTATACCTCTTCTCACCCTGGTTACTTGTAAAAGTGCCATCACCTCCTCTCAGTTCCTCTGTCTCTGCTGCATCTGCTCTCGGGATGAGGCTTTTCATTCCAGAACTGATGAGATGTCCTCCTTCAAGGACAACGCCTTTCCTTCCTCCACCATCAATGCTGCCCTCATCTGCATTACTTCCATTTTGTGCCTGTCTGCCCTCACCCCATCCTCCCGCCACCCCACCAGGGATAAGATTCCTCTTGCCCTCATCAACCACCCCAGTAGCCTCCATGTTTCCAGCACATAATTTGCCGTCTCCAACGGGATCTACCACCAATCACATCTTTCCCTCCCCCCAACTTTCAGCTTTCCGCAGAGATTGCTCCCTGCTCGACTCCCTTGTCCGTTCATTCCTCCCCACCGATCTCCCTCTTGGTGCTTATCCTTGCAAGTGGAACAAGTGCCATTCCTGCCCCTACTCCTCCTCCCTCACTACTATTCAGAGCCCCAAACAGTCCTTCAGGTGAGACGAAATTTCTGTTGGGGTCATCTACTGAGTCTGGTGTTCCTGATGTAGCCTCCTGTATATCAGTGAGATCTAACATAGATTGGGTGACTGCTTCGCCAAGTACCTATGCGCCATCCGTCATAAAAGGCAGGATCTCCCGCTACACCTGCCCTTACACTTCCTCCCTCACCACCATTCAGGGCCCCAGACAGTCCTTCCAGGTGAGGCAACACTTCACCTGTTATTCGGCTGGTGTGGTATACTGCGTCCGGTGCTCCCGGTGTGGCCTTTTATATATTGGTGAGACCCAACGCAGACTGGGAGACCATTTCGCTGAACACCTACGCTCTGTCCACCAGAGAAAGCAGGATCTCCCAGTGGCCACACATTTTAATTCCACATCCCATTCCCATTCTGGTATGTCTATCCATGGCCTCCTCTACTGTCACGATGAAGCCACACTCAGGTTGGAAGAACAACACCTTATATTCCACTGGGTGGCCTCCAACCTGATGGCATGAACATTGATTTCTCTAACTTCCGTTAATGCCCCTCCTCCCCTTCTTTCCCCATCCCTGATTTATTTATTTCCCCCCTCCCTTTCTTTCTGTCTCTCTGCCCATCACTCTTTGCCTGTTCCCCATCTCTCTCTGGTGCTCCCCTCCCCCTTGCTTTCTCCCTAGGCCTCCCATGATCCTTTCCCTTCTCCAGCTCTGTATCCCTTTTGCCAATTACCTTTCCAGCTCTTAGCTTCATCTCGCCTGCTCCTGTCTTCTCCTATCATTTTGGATTTCCCCCTCCCCCTCCTACTTTCAAATCTCTTATATTTTTTCTTTCAGTTAGTCCTGACGAAGGGTCTCGGCTCAAAATGTTGACTGTGCTTCTTCCTATAGATGCTGCCTGGCCTGCTGCATTCCACCAGCATTTTGTGTATGTTGCTAGGATCTCCCAGTGGCCACCCACTTCAACTCAACTTCCCATTCTCATTCTGATATGTCAGTTCATGGCCTCTTCTACTTCCGCGATGAGGCTGCACTCAGGTTGGAGAATCAACACCTTATATTCTGCCAGGGTAGCCTCCAATCTGATGGCATACACATTCCCATCCCATTTCCATCTCTCACCTCATCTCCTTGCCTGCCCATCTCTTCTCTCTGGTGCTCCTCCCCCTTCCCTTTCTTCCATGGTCTTCTACCCTCTCTTACCAGATACCCCCATCTCTGGCCCTTATCTCTTTCACCCATTAGTTTCCCAGCTCTTTACTTCACCCCTCCTATTCTCCTGGTTACACCTAGCACTTCCCACCTTGTACTTTTCCATCCCCTCGCTCCACCTTTTTGCTGTAACCTCATCTATTTTTCCAGTCCTGGTGAAGGATCTCGGCCCGAAACATTTGACTGTTTATTCTTTTCCAACAATGCTGCCTGGCCTGCTGAGTTCCTCCAGCATTTTGAGAGAGTTGCTTGGATTTCCAGCATCTGCAGATTTCCTCATCACATAATAAAGAGTTTGAGAACTGACCATTAGCGAGGCATTTTATAGAAACAAGATGAGAAAGGGACATGAGCATGATGATGACTTACTATTGTCACGTGTACTGAGGTACAGTGAAAATCTTTGTGTTGCATGCCATCCACACAGATCATTTCATCACATCACATGGGAAATGACAAGAGAGAAGTTCACTTGAAGCTGGAAAACTTAGTGTTCATCCCAGAAGTGTGCATGGTGCCGAGACAGAAGGTTAGCTTATATTGGGCCTCACTATGGTAGTGGAGAAGGCCAAAATAGGAGTGGCATTAATAACTAAAGGGGCATGCAACAGTAGCTGAGTAACCCCTGCAGATTGACAACACATGCACTGAAAAGTGATCACCACCTGTCACCTGCTCTCTGCTGCTGATGAGTCAGTGTCCTCTGAAGCTCATAGCTATCTTCATGGATCTTCAATATGAAATGTAAACATACCAGATCTCACTCTTACCAGTCCACCTGGAGCAGATGCATTTATTCATGATAGCATTGGTGACAATGACCATGTCTTTGGGAACACAGTGAGAACAGTAGCAGAAATGTACAAAGCTACAGTCTGAAACTGTCATAAGTCGGGTGTTGAATCAGGACCCAACTGCAGGACACAGACAGTGGAGTCCTGGAAACAGGATGAGACGGAACCCAAGGACGGGATGGGATACAGTCTAGGCAGGGAAAGCAGGACCAGGACGAGGGACTGGGAACAAGGAGCCTGGGGTGGACTCCGAGCCCGAGACTGGACAAGGACCCAGAACCTGGGGCTTGCCTCGGGCTCGGACCCCCAAACCCAGGTGAGGATGTGACGAGGCTTGGCTAGGGACTTGAGGCTTGGGTCGAGGCTTGAGGCTAGAGGCTGCAGGCTTGACTCGAGGCTTGAGGCTGCAGGCTTGGGTCGAGGCTGGAGGCTGGAGGCTTGGGTCGAGGCTGGAGGCTAGAGGCTGCAGGCTTGGAGCTTGGGGAACTCGGAGGCTGGAGCTAGGGGCAGACTAGGAACTGTACATCAACATGGAGCCAGTACTTATCCTCCGACAAGCCGGGACTCATCTTTAACAGGACACTGACATGAGACGGGACAGTACACAAACATAGAACCAGGACTTATCCACCAACAAGCCGGGACTCATCTATAACTCTACACCAAGGTGGGGCAGGACCATCCATCGGGTAATGGCAGAATGGCCTGACCTACCCAACGGAGGCAAAGACAAGGCAAGACAGATCCTCCTGCAGGGCAACAGCAGAATGGCCTGACTTACCCCACAGAGGTGAGGACAAGACAAGCCAGATCCGCCCACAGGGCAATGGCAGAATGGCCGGACTTACCCCACAGGGGCGAGGACAGGAAGAGACAAACACCAAGAAACGACACACAGTTCCACCTCTGCATCGGGGTAGCTCCGAGTAGCCGTTATGGCCAGCAGCCTTGGCTGGCTACAGAAGCAACCAGATCCCTACCTAGCTCGGAGTGGCTGACGGCCACCCAGCTGGCCCGGGAAACAGCTGAATCCATACTGCAATGACCGCTCCGACTACTACCAGCAAAGCTCCCAGAAGCCATTGTTCTCCAACGCAGCCCCAAGGATGGCAAGAGTCCGTTCTAGCCTTCCACCAGCCATCTTGTGCCATGAGTATCTTGACAAGACAACCCCCCCAACCACACTCAATACCAGGGCCACTTATATTCCCAGTTCCAATATAAGCCTCAGGTGTTTCTAGTTAAGTCCAACCACAGCAAGGAACCGCCGGAAATCCCAGAGTCCGGAGTCCGCGGACCGGACCACGGACTTCAGACTGAACCACCACAGAAACCTCACTAATGCCCCTGCTGAACCTCACCAATTCTTATTGATTCACCTTAGAAAGAATCCTTCATGCTTGGTATGGTAACTGCTCTGCCAAAGAGGGGAGCATGTGGTGAATCAGTGTGATACTTATCTGTCATCCTATTTAAGACAGTAAACGTTATTAGACTGCAGAGAATTGTGGATACAGCGTAGCACATCACAAAAACCATACTCCCCTCCATGGACTTTGTCTACATTTCTCACTGCCTCGGTAAAGCAGCCAATATGATCAAAGAACCCTACTGCCCCAGATATACTCTCTTCTTCCCCCTTCCATTGGGGAAGAGATTCAAAAACTTGAGAAAAAGTACTATCAGACTAAAGACAGTTTCTGTCCTGCATAGTAAGACTACTGAACAGACTTTTTTGCACAATAAGAAGGATGCTTGACCACACAATCAACCTTGTAACTTATTGTCTGCTTGCACTGCACTGTAACACCATATTCTCCATTCTCTTACTGCTTTACCCATTTTCTAGTCTACTGAAGTGATGAAATGATCTGGTTGACCATGGATATTGTGTCCCAGCTGTTAATGTGATAGGCAAGCTAGGGCAGTATGATATGGAAAGCAATTATTGCCCGTGTAGCAAATTCCCCCTCTCCATGCATCTGATGAATCCAAAGGAATGGCAGAGATTGATATAGGTTGCCAATCAGCATTGAATTCAATGCAGGACTGCCTTAGGGACTCTAGCTCAGGACTTTTCCTCAGGATTTACTCCTGAAGCCTTTTCCATGAGTGAGTATAGCCTCAAGACAGCAGAGGTTTAAGATCAGAGTCCTAGATGAGTTGTCAACCATGGCTGAAAGCCCCGTCTGCCCAAAGCGACTGGTTTTAAGGCGCCAGTAACTTGCCTTTGCCCCCTTCTCCTGCCAGTAGAAACTGTTCCACTGGAGTTAGTGGGTAAGCCACGTATGGAGGCTAGTGGCTGGACTTGGTTGTCAGAGGCTACTTGACGTGCACACCATTGGGAGCATTTAATAAGTAATGGGAGTTTATCCCCATTACCATCCATGGTTATAATAACCTTGATCATGCAAAACAGGTTCTGATGAAGGGTCTCGGCCCGAAACGTCAACAGTGCTTCTCTTTATAGATGCTGCCTGGCCTGCTGTGTTCCACCAGCATTTTGTGTGTGTTGTTTGAATTTCCAGCATCTGCAGATTTCCTCGTGTTTGTTCTTTTTACTATACTTTGGACTTGTGACAATAATAAACCTATTTACAGTTTACTTTCTTTTCTTCATAAACTCAAAAATGAGGATGTTCGCTAATGATTGGTGCACATTATCTAATTTCATCTGAAAATCTTCTGTAAATGAACCAGTTCACGCCTGCATGCAACATTCAGGCATGGGATGATGAGTATTCATATAGGAATATATGGGGTGTCCAGCGAGGAGTAGCACCTCTGGGGAATGGTCTCGTGATGTCAGTTCTGGGGCAGCTCATTTACATTTGGTCCCCAGTAGACACTCAGCTCTCACCTGTGGCTCCAAGTAGCTGTTTGCACGCGACAGCAGCCACACCCTGATGCACTAAATCAGGTCAGGGTCACCAGCAGCCTCGTATCCCAGTGAGATAGGGACATGCCTGTCCTAGCATGTGAAGACAGCTCCAGCGGACTGGGCGATTGAGATCTACAGTGAGATCCAATGGCCAGGAAGATGGCTCTGAAACGCTCCGTGGAGAGCGAAGGGCATGACAAGGCACAGAAGGCGTGGACTCATCCACTGCTACTAAGGAAGACTCCAGTTTGTGGCGCTTGTTTGTACCACTGGACCGGACTTCTGAGGTTGAGGGAATGGAACTGCCCCAGTACAACTGCTTTTTCCACTTTAAAAACTCTCCCACACAGGTTTCATGTCATCATCGGACACGATGGACAAACATTTTATGCCTCTAAGGTATGTTGAAGGTGATTGAAGAGTGGGCAGAATTGATATGTTGATCACAAAATGCTGACCACCATTGTCTGCTGGTGACATTCCTTTGATGTACTGGAAATTGTGATGGTTGATCCACTGTGTATGCGCTTTGGGGATGGGGGATTCTGTTGTACTTGCCCTGTCTCCTCCTCTATGAAGCCAGGCACCTCATTACTATGTGAGGTAAAATCCTGAAGCCATAAAATGCAGATAACTGCAAAAAATACTGGAAGAAGATCAAAACAGAGACAGCTGCAATGTGAGTGTGGGGATATGTCTGCTCCTAGCAATCAACAGATAAGAAATGGTTTGCAATACAGTGGGGCAACTGCAGAGAGCACTGTATCTTTATAAGGCAGATAAAAATAATAGAAATTTCCAAATACATGGAACCATTGTCAGATCTGTCTGATCAATTTAAGAGAAAAAAAACACGTTTTACACTTATCGGTTTAATTTCAAACTAAACTTTTTGCATATTTTTGGTGAAAACATTGCTGTTTTGAAATTGGAAATGAAATGTTGCTCTGGGACCTTAGAAAGGAACTTTAGAGCTGATGACTTCAAATAATGGAGAGATTCAAAGTTCGAAGTAAAATTTATTATCAGAGTACATACATGTCACCACATACAACCCTGAGATTCTTTTTCTGCGGGCATGTTGGTTGGTTGGCAATTAACCTCTCTCTACATTCACTATTTGCAGGATTAAATCCTGCTGAAAATCACTAGCAGGCTTACAATCCACCCAACACCACATCATAAACACAAGGAAGTCTGCAGATGCTGGAAATCCAAAGCAACACACACAAAATGCTGGAGGAACTCAACAGTTCAGGCAGCATCTAAGGAAACATGTAAACAGTCCACGTTCAGGCCCGGTTCTTCTTCAGGACTGGAAAGGAAGGGGGAATATGCCAAAATAAAAAGGTAGGGGAGGGGAAGGAGACTGGTTGGAAGGTGATAGGTGAAGCCAGGGAAAGGTAAAGGGCTGGGGAGGAAGGAATCTTATAGGAGAAAAGGAAAGAAATGGGAGAGGTGATGAATGATAAGCAGGTGAAAAGGTGTAAAAAGCCAGAGTGGGAAGAGAGGAAGGGGAGGGAAAAAAATCCTTTTACCAATAGGAGAAATTGATATTCATACCTTCAAGTTGGAGGCTACCTAGATGGAATATAAGGTGTTGCTTCTCCAGCCTAAGGGTGGCCTCATCTTTGGCACAAGAAGGGTCCATGGCCCAACAATTCGGAATGGGAATGGGAATAAAAGTGTTTGGCTGCTGGCAAGTTCTGCTTTTGGAGAATGGAGGGGATGGAGCGGAGGTGCTCAATGAAGTGGTCCTCCAATTATATGACGGCTCTCACCAATGTAGAGGAGGCTGCATCAGGAGCACTGGACTCAATAGATGACCCCAGTAGACTGGCAGGTTAAGTGTTGCCTCACCTGGAAGGATTGTTTGGGACACTGAATGAAGGGAGGAGATGAATGGGCAAATGTAGAACTTAGGCCCTTCACAGGGATGTGCTGGGAGGGGCAAATGGAGAAGGGAATCATGGTGACCCCTGCAGAATGCGGAGGGGGAGGGGAGAAGGGATCCCTTTGGAGATGGCAGAAGTTGCAGAGGTTGATATGTTGGATGTGGAGGCTTGTAGGGAGGTAGGTAAGGAAAGTGGAGATAAGGGTGAGGACAGCATCAATAGTGGAGGAAGGGAAACCCTATTCTTTAAAGAAGGAGGATATCTCTGATGTCCTGGAAAGGAAAGATGCAGCTTGGAACAGATGTGGTGGAGGCGATGGAGCTGGGAAAAAGGAATAGCAGTTTTACAGGAATAGGGTAGGAAGAGGTACAGTCAAGATAAACATGGGAATTGGTGGTTTATAAAATGTCGGTTGACAATTTGTCTCCAAAGGGGAGGGAGGTGTCAAAATGGACTGAGTGAATTTAAGGGCAGGATGGAAGCTAGAGGCAAATACACTGTATGGTTGTATATCAACTTCGGAGTAGGTAACTCACATTAACACTAATAAATGTTAATTTTGCATGTGCAGGTAATTTTAATTGATGTTAAGCATTTTTTGTCATACTGAATTAGTGTCACTTAAAATATATTCTTACAACAGGGAACCAAAATTTCAAAATGTTATGTGAAATATTATTCTCAAATGCAATGTACTTCTTGATTTATTGCTTGAAGTCAGTAAAGTAATTGTCCTTTCACATGTTTTCCAGAGGAGTTCCCAATTCTCAGATTCACACTAGCCAAAGGAATACAGATACTGGTCCCTCAAGAACAAGAGACAGGTGTGATACACTGCAAAACTGGCCCATTTGATTGATCTAATTTTGTCGCACTTAGAACTCTCAGATTACGCCTCACTCATTTGATTGTGCTAAATGCTATTGTTTATCCTTTGCGCATTACTGAGGTCACTGTTGGACAAGCTCCGTCCTCAACAGTTTCTTCAGCACAGAGCAGACCCATCAGGACTGCAAACATTATGCCCCTGTGTCCCCTTTAGAATTTGGACCTCTGAAATTCAGGGGACACCACTCCCTCAGCTCGTGATCGATCAAAGGAACTTTCCCATGGTCAGTATTAGGTATGCAGAAGCTGACATGATTCTGTTCATTGATAGTTTTTCATTGATTATGTTACATGATGTAAGCATGTTGGGGATTAAGGGCCATCTTTACTCAATGAGTCTTCTGCACAGTTTTCCGCCACTGAGGCTGCTATTTGACGAAAGCCTCTAGTCTTCCTGATAACCAAATTTGTGTGAATTGCACCCAGCTGTAGCTCCTTACAGATTTTGTTAGGAAACTGGAGCTCCAGCTCCAGCTCCAGTAAATAGGATGACCTCCAGCTCATTCAGGACAATAAGAAAGTAATAGTTAAGAGTGACAGGGAGGTAGTCACCCCTAGGTTGCAGAAGACAGGTAGCTAGATGGCTGTCAGGAGAGAGAAAGGGAATAGGTAGGTAGTGCAGAATGGCCTGTGGCCGTTCCCCTGAATAACACTTGGGATGGCACCTAGTCTAGTTCAGTGGCGCAGAAGGAAAGAAGGGAGAAGGAGAGGGCAGTAGTGATGAGGGAGGGGGGGGGGAATCCAATAGAGGATCAGACAAGAGATTCTGTGGTTGTGAAAGAGATTCCCTAATGGTATGTTACCTCCCAGGTTTCAGAGTCAGAGGTGTCTCAGATCAGGTCCATAGTGTTCTAAATGGGCAGGGTGAACAGCCAGATGTAGGGAAATAACATAGGTAGAGTAGGGGATGAAGTCTTTTTTTTCCAATCTTTTTATTAATATCAACATGATAAGATTAGTTCATAGATAATGGGATTACAAACTTACAAAATTAAAATGAACATAAAAGGATACACAAGCAATAAGTACAGTATAGTTAAGTCTTCCCAAATCATGAATGATACAAATGTCATATAAACAAAACAAAAAAGAACTAGGTAAATCATGTTAAAAAAAACAGAAAAGAGAAAAAGAAAAAAAAATATTATTGCCCTAAGAAAAACTAATCTAACAAACTAACCACTAACTAATAAAGAAAAAAAAGAAAGAAAAAAAAATGGGCTGTTTATAGTATCTATTAAAAAAAATACAAAATCATCAGTGTCCCCAACTCCAATCCTCTCAACATATATATAATCAAAACTGGAAAAACAAATAGGATTGGAACAGGGTCAAATTACATCATGTGAAAATATTGAATAAATGGCCTCCAAATCTTTTCAAGTTTAATAGAAGGGTCATATACGACACTTCTAATTTTCTCCAAATTTAGACATAACATAGTTTGAGAAAACCAATGAAATACGGTAGGGAGATTAATTTCTTTCCAATTCAACAAAACAGATCTTCTAGCCATTAATGTAAGAAATGCAATCATCTGACAAGCAGAAGAAGATAAATGGATTGACTCCATCGTTGGTAAACCAAAGATTGCAGTAATAGGATGAGGTTGTAAATCAATGTTCAATACCGTGGAAATAATATCGAAAATGTCTTTCCAATATTTTTTCAAAAGCGGACATGACCAAAACATATGGGTTAAAGAAGCTATCTCAGAATGACATCTGTCACATATAGGATTTATATGGGAATAAAAACGAGCCAATTTATCCTTGGACATATGAGCCCTGTGCACAATTTTAAACTGTATCAATGAATGTTTAGCACATATAGAGGATAAATTAACTAATTGAAGAATTTTATCCCAATTCTCAATAGGGATAGTAAAGTTAAGTTCTCTTTCTCAAACATTTTTAGTCTTATAAAAGGCCTCTGAATGTATTTTCATAATTATATTGTAAACATTTGATATTACACCTTTCTGAAAAGGATTTAGTTCTAACAATTCCTCCAAAATACCCGAAGAATCAAGATTTGGAAAGGATGAAGTCTTGAAAAGAGAATATAGGGAGTTAGGATAGTAAGCTGAAAAGAAGAATGCCAAGAGTGTGTGGTGTTTGGATTACTGCTTGTGTTTCACGCTGGTGAAGGCAGATGAATGAGGAATTGGTGCAGGTTTTCAGAATTGTGGATCATTGGGCTCTCTTCTGGGGAAGTTATGACCTGTACAAAAAGGACAGGTTACATCTGAACTCGTGGAGGACCAAGGGTCTCGGCCCAAAACATCGACTGTACTCCTTTCCATAGGTGCTGCTTGGCCTCCTGAGTTCTTCCAGAACTTTGTGTGTGTTGCTTGGATTTCCAGCATCTGCAGGTCTTCCCTTGTGTGTAATTGGACTTTTTCCTTGTGGTGGATTTGCCAGATATTTTGGGGAGGGTTTAAACTAGTTTTGCAGGAGGATAGGATCCAGAATGATAGGTCAGAGGTTGGGGCAATTGGTATAGAGGTAGATGCAGCATGTAGAGAGATTGTGAGAAAGGACAGGCAGTTGATAGGACAGAACTGCAGTCAGTAGGATGGGTTGAGGTATGTCTATTTTAATGCATGAAGTATCAGGAACAAGGGTGATGAACTTAGAGCGTGGGTCAGTCCATGGAACTACAATGTTGTGACCATAACAGCAACTTGGCTGTCACAAGAGTAGGAATGGCTGCTGGATGTTCCAGGTTTAGATGTTTTAGAAGGAACAGGGAAGGAAGTAAAAGAAGTGGGAGAGTGGCATTGCTAATTAGGGATAGTATCACAGATGCAGAAAAAGAGAATATCGTGCAGAGATTGTCTACTGAGTTACTGCGCATAGAAATCCCTCTATTAGGTCAACTCTATTGAGCCAACCTCCAATAGCAACAGCGACACTGAGGACCAGAACAGGAGTTTAGAAAGGTGTAAAATTAACAGGGTTGTTGTCATGAGGGAGTTTGACTTCCCTAACATTCATTGGCACCTCCTTAGTGCAAATAGTTTAGATAGGGTGGAATTTGTTAGGTGTGTTCAGGAAAGATTACTGACATAGTATGTAGACAGGCTGACTAGAGTATAGGCCATACTGGATCTGGTACCGGGCAATGAACCACATCAAGTGTTGGTGGGTGAGCATTTCAGAAACAGTGACCATGACTGCCTGACCTTTATCAAGGGCTTAGAGAGGGATAAGAGTAGATGGTATGGGAAAGTATTTAATTGTGAGAGGGAGTTAGTCCTGACGAAGGGTCTCGGTCCGAAACGTCGACAGTGCTTCTCCTTATAGATGCTGCCTGGCCTGCTGTGTTCCACCAGCATTTTGTGTGTGTTGGGTGAAATATAATGCTATTAGGCAGGAACTTGGGAGCATAATTGGGAACAGATATACTCAGGGAAACGCACAATGTAGATGTTGTTTAGGGAGCACTTGCATGGGGTTCTGGATTGGTTTGCAACATTCAGGGAGAGGATGGTAAGGTGAAGGAACCATGGCTGATAACAGATGTGGGAACATCTAGTTAAGGGAAAGAAAGAAGCTTACTTAAGGTTAAGGAAGCAAGGATCAGTCAGGGGAGAGGTAGAAGGTAGCCAGGAAAGAGCTGACTTAGGAGAGCTAGAAGGAGGCATGAGAAGACCTTGGTGAATAGGATTAAGGAAAACCTTAAGGCGTTCTTTATGTATGTGAAGAACAGGAGGATGACTAGAGTGAGGGTAGGACCGATCAAGGCTAGAAGAGGAAGCACGTGCCTGATGTTAGACAGGCAGGGGAGGCCCTTAATGGATACTTTGCTTCAGTATTCACCTTGACGTTTGTGAAGACAGCATAAAACAGACTAATATGCTACAACATGTCAACATTAAGAAAGAGGATGCATTGGAACTTTTGAAAAACGTTAGGATAAATAAGTCTCCAGGCCAGGGCAATATATTCTAAGTTGCTACAGGATGTGAGGGAAGAGATTACTGTACCTTTGGCAATGATCTTTGCATCCTCGCTGGCCATAGAGTAGTACCTGGTGAGTGCAGGCTGGCAAATGGTGTTCCTTTGTGAGGGGCAGGTCATGCCTTATGAGCCTGTTTGAATTCTAACGAGGATGTGACAAAGCATATTGATGACGTTAGAGCAATGATATGATATATATATGGATTTTAGTAAGACATTCGATAAAGTTCCCTCTGGTAGGCTCATTCAGAAACTCAGGGGGCATAGCTGGGTGGATACAGAATTGGCTTGCCCTTCGAAGACAAGGACTGGTAGTAGATGAAGTATATTTTTCCTGGAGGTCAGTGACGAGTAGACTTCCTCAGGGATCTATACTAGGACCCCAGTTCTTTGTGATTTTTAAAAATGATTTGGATGAGGAAATGGGTTACTGTTACATACCCATAATGGTTTAAATGAACCAGCAGCAATAGACCACACCTGGAGTCTGGTTTTGATGTTAAAACAACTATCTTTATTAGTACCTACTCAATATAGCAACTTAAACAAGAATAATCAAAAGTTAACAGTGTTATGAGTATACATATGTGTAAATAAAACTTCCAAACTATTAAGCTCAGTTGGGGTGGGGGGGGAGCACCAGGCTTAAAATCTTGTGATGGTAAGGTATGAAAGTTCAGTCCATCCACAGATTAAATGATGTGAGAGAGATATTTGTAATCCAAGGTGAATGTCAAGAGAAGGAATTCACGTCGTATTCCACAGGTTCCACGGTGGTGAAACAGGATAACAATCACCATAGGTTTTATCCGTCGTCGTTCCAAATCCACTTACGAATTATCACCAATACTAACTTATCACAGGGGTACTGTCATCAAAGGGAACTACCACCCAGGCAAGGGTTAACACATAGGTAGATTCCACAAGGTTGCCCCAATCACACAACATGATAGCCACTTATCAATGTTCTGGGTCAGTGCTCAACCCAGACTTGTGGGCATTTGGAAGTTCCAACCAGTGATCCCTTAGTCACTGGCTTCCTTCCATTGTCCGGCTTCAACTGCGACTGGCTGTGTGTGTGTGAGTGTCCTTGCTTAAATCAAAACAAGCTACAGAGTCAAATAGTTTTGCCCCGCTCTCTCTCTCTCTCAAAAATAACAGTCCACGGCAAGACATACCTAGGGGTTCATCACACTTCCCCCCAGAAAAGAAAATTTTGATCAAAGGGCAAAATTTTAACTGCAAACTATAGAAGGTAAAACAATATATATGTGATTATCATATAATGTATGCAGAAGCGTATTCAAATACCAGTTTCTTCACTTAAACTTAGCTTAGCATCTGGACAGGCAATCTGCAATGATATTGTTTGTGCCCGTCACATGCTTTATTACCATATCATATTCCTGCAAAATCAGACTGTGTGGTTGAACTGGAGTCTGATTAACCATTTTCTTTAACCATGTATATGCAAACATCCACCCTGGGGATAGGGTAAGCATCTGTCTTTGTTACTGCATTTACCTTCCTATAATCAGTACAAAATCTAACTCTACCATCAGGGCACTATAACACAGGGTGAGGCCCAATCTGATGTTGACGGCCTGATAATACCATTTTTCAGCATATATTCAATCTCCTGCTTAGCCAATTTACTCTTTTCTATGTTCATGCGATAGGGGTGCTGCTTCATTGGGTCAGCTTCACCAACCATCTACGTCATGCACAGCAACCGAAGTTTGTTTGGGAACATTGGGAAACAAATCTTCAAATTTTGGAATTAATTCTTTCAGTTGTTGTCGTTGTTTTGGCTGCAGTGGACCAATTTGTTATCAATATTTTCCAAAAATAACTGAGTTCATAAGCCTTACTGAGACTATGTTTGGCTTGTTAAAATTCTTAGACGAGTCAGTTATCCCATTCTCAGGCCCTCTAGTTTCGCATGTTCCCACAACAACACTCACAGATGGCATCTCCGGGTCAAAATTATGCTTTATCATATTTACATGTACCAGCTGTGTGGGTTTTCTTCGATCTGGTGTTTTAATAACAAAATTCAAAGAATCAATTTTAGAGATTATTTTGTATGGCCTGCTAAAATTTGCTTGGAGTGGATTTGTCGACATTGGAAATAACACCAATACTTTGTCTCTCATGTAATATGTCCTTTCTCGAGCTCGCTTATCAAAATAACACTTCATTTTGTCTTGAGAAGCCTTCAAGTTTTGTCTCACTAGACTACAGACTTGGTGTAATTTATTTTTGAACTTCAAAACATTGCTAACAAGCTAACATGCACTTTTTCATCAATCCATTGTTCCCTCAGCAAGGTCAAAGGTCCCCTCACTCTGTGACCAAATATGAGTTCAAATGGACTAAAATCCAGTGATTCCTGCACCAATTCTCTTATGGCAAATAGGAGAAAATATACACCCTCATCCCAATCTTTTCCATTCTCAATACAGTATGTCTTAATCATTGTTTTGAGGGTAGAATGAAATCTTTCTAAAGCTCCTTGTGATTCTGGATGGTACGCAGACAATGTAATCTGTTTAGCTCCCAGTTCACAAACTACCTGCTGGAATAATCCTGATGTAAAATTACTGCCTTGATCAGATTGAATTTCTTTTGGCAAACCGAACAAAGTAAACAACTTGGTGTGAGCCTTCACCACAGTTTTAGCTTTAATATTTCTGAGAGGGATCACCTCTGGGAATCTGGATGCAGTGCACATAATGGTTAACAGAAACTGATGGCCAGCTGTTGTCTTTGGCAATGGGCCAACACAATCTACTATAACTTTGGAAAAAGGTTCACTGAATGCAGTTATAGGATGAAATGGGGCCACTGGGATGGCTTGATTAGGTTTACCCACAACTTGACAAGTGTGACAGGTTCTGCAAAAGGTCACAATATCCTTCCTCAGATTAGACCAGTAAAGTTCTTTTCTAATCCTGTTTACAGTTTTATTCACCCCAAAATGTCCACTTAAAGGCATACTGTGAGCCAAAGTCAAAATTTCAGTCCTATAGACATTAGCAACCACAACTTGGTTAAGTTCCTCATTCACAGGTAGGTGGTCTCCACTTCCTCAGCAATATCCCATCTTTGAGATAGTACCCTTATCATCTTAGCTTATCATCTGAGAGAGCTGTTTCTTTTAAAGCTTCAATCTCAGGATTTCGATTTTGTTCTGCTACAAACTCCTACCTAGACAAAGATAAACCTTTCTCATCGGACTTACTCGCTGAATCCTGTTGAAACAATGAAGGCAGAAAAGTCCCTGACAAAACCCGATTTTGGCTATCCTGGACATCAGAACTATGCTGCACAGAACCGTCTCTGCATTGGCAGACATTTTAGTCAAGCTTTGTGTTACTGCACAGGCAGGATAAATATTAACATCCATCTGTGGGTCATCAGTGGCTGGCTTACTTGTCAGCTGCACTGCTGGATAAACTTCACTCCCTGCTATGTCACTTCCTTACAACAAAGAACACCCTTTATCGGTAACTTGGGTTGGATCCCTATCTTGACAGGTCCTGAAAACAATCCAGACTTCAAAATTACCTTATGCAAAGGTACAGAAACAACACCTTTCCCAATACCTTTAATACGATTTACCTCACCGAACTTTAGAACGCTGTCTAATATGAGTGACTGAGAAGCCCCAGTGTCTCGAATTTTCACTGGTACCAGGGTTGACCCCTCATTCACTGATACCAACCTATCTGATATAAAAGGATCAAATCCCTTCTTAACTCGGTCAGCCTTCTCAGTCCTTAACTGAGCCTCAACAGAAGGCTCAGAACCCGGTGGGGTTTTAGGTGCTTCGACACACTGAGCACAGGCATTTGGGACTGCCCCTTTTTCCTTTTCCCTTCTCTTCTTCAGAACGGAACAATTAGCCATCATGTGACCAGCTTTCTAACAATAGTAACAAGTAAGACCAGAATATTTATCCTTCGACTGCCTCCCTTCCTCCTTACTTTTGTCACTAGTTCCCAATTTAATTACTGGCTTACCCTGCCAGTAATTAACTGGCTACTGGGTTATCCCTGCTACTCTTTTGGAAGCTCTTATTCAGGGTAAATTTAGCCTTGTGGGTTAAAGCAAACTCATCTGCTAATCTAGCAGACTCCAGTAAAGTGGCAGCATCGTCTTCATCTAAATATGTCTTTATATCATCAGGGACACACCTTTTGAATTCTTCAATCAAAACCAACTCTTTCAAGCTGTTACAATCATTTACATTCTTGGGTGTGCACCAACGATCAAAATACACAAGTTTCTCATAAGTAAATTCCACATAAGTATGGGTCATAGACTTCTTCAAATTTCTAAACCTTAGTCTATAAGCTTTCTGAACCATCTCATAAGCTTTAAGCACTGCCCATTTCACAATATCATAGTTAGCTGCATCTTCAAGTGATAGGGCCGAATAAGCTTGTAGGGCTTTACCCTTAGATACACTTAGTAACAAAACAGGCCAACTTCTTTACGGCCAATTTTGACTCTGAGCCACCTTTTCAAAATGCAAGAAGTATTTATCAATTTCTGCTTTGTCAAATGGAGGTACCAATTTAACCTCCCGACTGGCACTAAACCCCTCGCCAGGGTCTAGCACTAGACCTCCTTGCTGTAATCTCTCTATCTTTTCCAGCTCAAACCGCCTGTCTTCCTGCTTCCGCCCTCTGTTTTTCTGCTTCCTCAGCCTCAAACTGCCTTTGTCTTTCCTCAGCCTCTAACTTAAGTTGTTGTAACTTTATTTGCTCCAACTGTAACTGCTGCTCAGGGTTAACTGGTTTACTTTCAGGAAACATCTCCAACTCCTCCATTTTAAACACATCCGTAGGTACATAATCCTCTGAATCTGTGCCCTCCTCATTGTCAATTACACCTTAGTAAGTTTTAACATTTTAGCAATTCTCAACATCTCAAACTTTCTGGCGTCCTCTAATGCCTCAGAGGTTGGCGCTTCCAGAAATTTATCACCATCCATTGCTGCTGATTTTTCCTCACACAAGTAAATCAAAAGGGATTTCCCCAATCAAATCGGTATTTGATCAATCAATAAGCCCCCCAAATTTGTTCATATCTCGGACGCAGGCCCCAATTTTGTTAAGTACCCATAACAGTTTAAATGAACCAGCAGCAATAGACCACGCCTGGAGTCTGGTTTTAATGTTAAAACCACTATCTTTATTAGTATCTACTTAATATAGCAACTTAAACAAGAATAATCAAAAGTTAACAGTGTTATGAGTACATGTATGTGTAAATAAAACTTCCAAACTATTAAGCTCGGTGGGGGGAGGCACCAGGCTTAAAATCTTGAGATGGTAAGGTATGAAAGTTCAGTTCATCCACAGATTAAATGAAGTGAGAGAGAGAGATTTGTAATCCAAGGTGAATGTCGAGAGAGGGCATTTACATCATATTCCACAGGTTCCACAGTGGTGAAACAGGATAACAATCATCGTAGGTTTTGTCTGTCGTCGTTCCAAATCCACTTACAAATTATCACCAATAGTAGCTTATCACAGGGGGACCATCTTCAAAGGGAACTACCACCCAGGCAACCTCCATAGGTAGTTTCCACAAGGTAGAACCACTGGGGCACTATGCTAAACAAATATGTTTACTCTTAACATACAAATGCCTACCATTTGTTTACAAATTATAACAAAGTAACTTAATAATATCAAATTATAACAAGCTCTTTTTTTTAAACTTTTGGTCTAAGACCCATTTAGAATTCAAGTCTCTGGGGAAGTCTTCTTTGCCTCCCTGGGTAACGCCTGACCTGAAACGTTTGCTTTGGGGAATGAGTCTCCGCAGGTTCATCAAGTGGGTCATCAGCACTGATGACTGGCTTATCTGTAGAGGAGGCTGATGTGGTCACATCAGGAGTGTTTGCTTCTTATGTCAGGGGAGTCTGGGCAAGGTGTTGTTGTGTTTTTCTCTGAGCATCCAGGATTTGGTCCACATGATGTCTCCATACGTTCTCTCCCACCTCCACTGTATACATCAGTGGCCCATCTATGGCAAAAATTGTACCCGGCTGCCACTTTTCAGTCTGGTAATCATGTGCAAGAACTGACTGTCCCACATTGAAGCTTCGTGTGGATTTAGCATTCAAGTGTTTGAACTGTCCGTTCTCCACATCACGCTGTACATCTGGTTTGAGAAGATCCATGTGGGACCTCAGGTTCCTGTTCAGAAACATAAGTCTTTATCTGCAATTTGAGAAGGATAAGGGCAGATCGGAGGTGTCAGTGTTGCAGTTGAACAAAGGAGACTATGGAGCCATGAGGGAGTAGCTGGCCAAAGTTAAATGGATGGATATCCTAGCAGAAAAGACAGTGGAACAGCAATGGCAGGTATTCTTGGGAATAATGCACAAGCTGCAAAATCAGTTCATCCCCCAGAGAAGGAAGGATTCAAAGGGGGGAAAGGGGCCACAGTGGTTGACAAAGGAAGTCAGAGATTGCATAGCATTAAAAAAAAGAAGAATGACAGAGCTAAGGTGAGTGGGAAGACAGATGATTGGGAAATTTTTAAGGAACAACAGAACTTAACTAAAAAGGCAATACGGGGAGAAAAAATGAGGTACGAACGCAAGCTAGCCAGGAATATAAAGGAGGATAGCAAAAGCTTTTTTAGGTATGGGAAGAGAAAGAAGATAGTTAAAAACAATGTTGAAGAATGAATTGGGTGAAATTGTTATGGGAAACAGAGAAATGGCAGAAGAATTTAATAAGTACTTTAGATCTGTCTTCACTAGGGAAGACACAAGCAATCTCCCAGATGTATGGATGGGCCAAGGACATAGGGTAACAGAGGAAATGAAACAGATAGACATTAGGAAGGAAACGGTGATGAGCAGACTGATGGGACTGAAGGCCAACAAACCCCCAGGTCCAGATGGTCTGCATCCTAGGGTACTAAAGGAGGTGGCCCTGGAAATTGCGGATGCATTGGTCATCATTTTCCAATGTTCCTTAGATTCAGGATCAGTTCCTGAGGATTGGAGAATGGCTAATGTTGTCCCACTTTTTAAGAAAGGAGGGAGGGAGAAAACAGAGAACTATTGACCTGTCAGCCTGACATCGGTGGTGGGGAAGATACTAGAGTCCATTATTAAAGATGAAATAGTGGCATATCTAGATAGCAGTGATAGGATTGGGCCGAGCCAGCATGGATTTACCAAGGGCAAATCATGCTTGACTAATCTATTGGAGTTTTTCAAGGATGTAACCAGGAAGTTAGACAAGGGAGATCCAGTGGATGTAGTGTACCTCGATTTTCGGAAGGCATTTGATAAGGTCCCACATAGGAGATTGGTGGGTAAAATCAGAGCTCATGGCATTGGGGGGAAGATATTGACATGGATAGAAAACTGGTTGGCAGATAGAAAGCAAAGGGTAGCGGTGAATGGGTGTTTCTCGGAATGGCAGGTGGAGACTAGTGGGGTGCCACAGGGCTTGGTATTGGGACCACAGCTGTTTAAGATTTACATAACGATTTAGATGAAGGCATTGAGAATAACATCAGCAAGTTTGCTGATGATACTAAGCTGGGTGGCAGTGTGACATGTGATGAGGATGTTAGGAGAATTCAGGGTGACTTGGATAGGCTGGGTGAGTGGGCAGATATTTGGCAGATGATGTTTAATGTGAATAAGTGTGAGGTTATCCACTTTGGGAGTGAGAACAGGAAGGCAGATTATTATCTGAACGGTGTAGAGTTAGGTAAGGGAGAAATACAAAGAGATCTAGGAGTCCTTGTTCATCAGTCACTGAAGGTGAATGAGCAAGTGCAGCAGGCAGTGAAGAAGGCTAATGGAATGTTGGCCTTTATTACAAAGGGAATTGAGTACAAGAGCAAGGAAATTCTTGCATTTGTACAGAGCCCTGGTGAGACCACACCTGGAGTATTGTGTACAGTTTTGGTCTCCAGGGTTAAGGAAGGACATCCTGGCTGTAGAGGAAGTGCAGCGTAGATTCACGAGGTTAATTCCTGGGATGTCAGGACTGTCTTACACAGAGAGGTTAGAGAGACTGGGCTTGTACACGCTGGAATTAAGGAGATTGAGAGGGGATCTGATTGCAACATATAAGATTGGACAACATAGAGGCAGGAAATATGTTCCAGATGCTGGGAGAGTCCAGTACCAGAGGGCATGGTTTAAGAATAAGGAGTAGGTCATTTAGGACATAGTTAAGGAAAAATTTCTTCTCCCAGAGAGTTGTGGGGGTGTGGAATGCACTGCCTCAGAAGGCAATGGAGGCCAATTCTCTGGATGCTTTCAAGAAGGAGCTAGATAGGTATCTTATGGATAAAGGAATCAAGGGATATGGGGACAAGGCAGGAACCGGGTATTGATAGTAGATGATCAGCCATGATCTCAGAATGGCGGTGCAGGCTCGAAGGGCCGAATGGTCTACTTCTGCACCTATTGTCTATTGTCTATCATCGCAGGAGTCTGATTAGTGGTTGCATGTACTGCATTATGATAGGCAAGGATGAAGTTGTCTATCTTGTGTTGTAGTAGTCGATTTTCACTGTCCCTTGCCTTGATGGCTTTCTTGAATGTCTGCACAAATCTTTCTGCAAGTCATTTGTGGATGGATAGCAAGGGGCAGATGTAAAGTACTTGATTCCATTGTTCTTCACAAAACTTTAGAATTCTTCAGAGACAAATTGTCGTCCATTGTCTGCGCAGATTTTTTCTGGTATGCCATTCCTGGCAAACATGGCCCTCAGAACTGTAATGTCTTTTCCGATGTGGTTGTCTTCACTTTGATGACCTCTGGCCATTTGGAATGTGCATCGACGGTGATTAAAAAGATAGAGTCCATGAATGGTCCAGCAAAGTTGATGTGCACTTGTTGCCATAGTTATGAGGGCCACTCCCATGGATGGAGAGGGGCTTGTGGTGTGTTCTGGAACTTTTGACATCCAGAGCAGTTCTTGGTCAAGTCCTCAATCTGTTTATCAATTCCTGGCCACCACACATAGGCACAGGCAAGACTTTTCATCTTCACAGTACCCAGGTGCCCCTCATGCAGTTCCACCAGCACTCTGGTGCATAGCTTGGGAGGAATCTCAATTCGTGAACCACACATTAGTGTTCCCTGACACACTGACAACTGCTCCTTCCTCACTGAGAAGGCTGGAAACAGTGTGTTACCACGCGCTGGCCATCCCTTTCCCGTGATGTCATACACTTTTGACAACATAGGGTCATTGTGTGTTTCTCTTTCAATGAGGCTGTTTGTCACTGGTAATTGTTCAACTGTTGTTGTGTGAAAGACCTCTGCTGAATCCATTTGTGTAGTTACCTCTGAAGTCAGCAGTAGTGAATGTGACAAACCATCTGCGTTGCCATGTTGCTTGTTCCCCTTGTGTTCAATGTCATTCATGTGACCTCCTAAGAAAAGAGACCATCGTTGCAGCCTTTGTGCTGTCATTACTGGAGCACCTTTCCTTGGGTTGAAGATTGACACGAGAGGCTGATAGTCAGTCAAAAGGATAAACTTTTGACCATCAGGAAGTGACTGAATTTCTTGACTCCCCACACAAGGCTTAGGGCCTCTCTGTCAATCTGTGCATAGTTGCGTTCAGTTGAAGTTAGCATTCTTGAGCCATCTGGAAACTTGTGCGATAACACAGCTCCTATCGCATGGGGCAAGGCATCACAAGCCATTCGGATTGGTAAGGAGGGGTCAAAGTGCATGAGCACCCCTTCTGAAGTTATGAGTCTTTTAGTTTCTTGAAACACTTTCTCACAGTTCTCAGTCCATTTCCATTGTATCCCTGTCTGTTATTGTGCATTCAGTGAGTGTAAGACTGTGGATAGGCTAGGCAAGAACTTGTGGTAATAGTTCACTGGTCCAAGGTATGTTCTCAGCTGAGACACATTAGCACCGCTTCTATCTTGTCTTGAAACATGAGTAAGCCATCCTTGTTGATCGCATGCCCACAGTATGAAATCTCCTTTTTGAAACACTCACATTTCTGTCAATTAGCTCTGAGTCCATATTCTTGTAACCTGGTGAGCACTTGTTCAAGGTTAAAAAGATGTTCGTCATCACCTTTGCCGGTGACAATGACATCATCCAGGTAATGCTGAGTCCCTTAAAGTCCCCACATATGCACACCTTGCTTGGTTTTCCTGGTTTTGTGCTGGAGGTTTTCTTCATCACTGAAACAATAGGCGTGGCCCATTCACTCCAATCCACCTTTGACAGGACCCCAGTTTGCTCCAGATTTTTCAGCTCAGCCTCTACTGTAGGACAGATTGCATATGGCACTGGTCTGGCTTTGTGAAATTTTGGACATGCATTTTCCTCAATCTCAATCTTTGCCTTCATGGTCTGAAGTGTTCCTATTCCTTTCATGAACACTTCCTCAGAGTCAGCAAGTATTTGTGACAGTCTCTCAGATGTAGCCTTGCTGCCCTCCTTTGCTGACACATCTAGTGCCTTGATGGTGTGCTACTCCAACTGGATTTTCCTGAGCCATTCACGTCCCAGCAATGGTGGTCCTCCATTTTTCAGTACATAGAGGTTCAGTTGCTGTGTTTTGTCTCTGTAGATCACTGTCACTTTAATTTTACTTTAAAGACTATCTTGTGTAAGTCTTTAGCAATATTTTAGTTCGTTTCAGAGGTATGTGAGAAAACAGTCATTTGTAGGCGTGTACAGAGATCACTATTAAAGCTGAACCTGTGTCCAACTCCATTTTCAGTCTCACACCTGCCACTTGTGGAGTGATCCATATTACTCTTTGAACATCTGTCTCTTTCACACTGTGAAGTTGCAGACAAGACAATTCACTTTTGTCTGAGTCATTTTCATCAGAACTGCTTTCTTTCATTTTGTGTACATTGTTGTATTTTCCTTTCTGGGGGTTTCTTGTTTCTCTGTATTTTGTCCTTTTTCTGCTGTTTACTAGCTTTGCATACTCTGCCAGTGTGGCCCTGTTTGCCACAGTTTCTGCATTCTTTGTCTTTAAACCAACAGTCCTCAGGGTCATGTGACATGTTCCCACAATGGTAACATTTCTTCCCTTCATTTCTGTTCAGTGACATTTTATTTGTAGCATACTCCAGAGATTTTTGTTGTATCCCCGAAGCACCCCGTGCTGCTTTTCCAAAGATATTGCAATGTTCAGTGCCTAATGTAAGGTCTAATTTACACAGGAGCTTCTTCTGTGTGGTTTCACAGGGCATGCCACAAACTAAACTGTCCCTCAATGCGTCCGATAGACCAGCTCTAAATTGATAATGTTCTGATAATTTGCGCAATTCAGCACAATATTAAGAAATACTTTAATTTTTGCTCTGATTCCATTTGTGAAATTTAAATCGTTCAGCAATGACCAGTGGTTTGTAATGTTAAAATTGTACAAGGCATTGGTAAGGCCAAATTTGGAGTATTGTGTACAGTTCTGGTCACCGAATTATAGGAAAGATGTCAACAAAATAGAGAGAGTACAGAGAAGATTTACTAGAATGTTACCTGGGTTTCAGCACCTAAGTTACAGAGAAAGGTTGAACAAGTTAAGTCTTTATTCTTTGGAGCGTAGAAGGTTCGGGGGGACTTGATAGAGGGACTTGATATGAGAGGGATAGATAGAGTTGACGTGGATAGGCTTTTTCCATTGAGAGTAGGGGAGATTCAAACAACAGGACATGAGTTGAGAGTTAGGGGGCAAAAGTTTAAGGGTAACATGAGGGGGAATTTCTTTACTCAGAGAGTGGTAGCTGTGTGGAACGAGCTTCCAGTAGAAGTGCTACAGGCAGGTTTGATATTGTCATTTAAAGTAAGATTAGTTAGGTATATGGACAGGAAAGGAATGGACGGTTAAGGGCTGAATGCAGGTCGGTAGGACTAGGTGAGAGTAAGCGTACGGCACGGACTAGAGGGGCTGAGATGGCCTGTTTCCGTGCTGTGATTGTTATATGGTTATATATGGTTTGGGGTTTAAATGCTGTTGGAGAGTGTCTACTATTTGCTTGAACATTTCGTCGGCTGGCTTTTCAGGGGTTAACGAGCTCTGTAGAAGCCCGTATGTTTTTGCTGCCATAACACTGAATAAGACACTGGCTTTCTTTTCATCATTAACACTGTTAACATCACAATATAATTCCATTATTTCAATGTAAGTTAGCAGTTTTTTTTTCTTTTTTGTAATTTATTTTTTATTGAAGTTCATCATCAAACAAACATTTCCATAAGATGTATTTCAGATATTGTACATACATATCATATATATATATATCATATATATATGCCACAGATCTCCACATAATATTTATCTGAGGTATACACTTATAGAAAAGAAAGGAAAGAAAGAACAAGCAAAAGGAGAAAACTATGTACAAGTAGGGAGTGATCTTTTTTTACAACACATTCATTGATTTGTGAGAGTAAAATCAGGCCTATGAGGTGTTATGTAGCTAAACCATTTTTCCCAGTATGAATCAAATTGTTCCAACTTATGATTAACAGATGCTGTTATCTTCTCCATTTTGTAAATATCCATTGTAATTTCCATCCATGCATTTAAGGTTGGGCTCTCCTGTAATAACCATCTCCTGGTAAGAGTCTTTTTACCAGCCACCAGCAGTATATTCATTAAATATTTATCTCTTTTCAACCATTTTTGAGGTATATACTTTCTTTCTTGGGGTATTTCACATTTAAAGATATCTTGTAGAGCATTGTGTATCCCACTCCAATAGTCTTTGATAACGGGGCATTCCCAGAAAATATGATAATGGTTTACATTTTGATTTCCCAATTTCTCCAGCAAACAGGGAGGTTACTATCATAATGGGATTTCCGAGAGGGTGTAATAAAATATCTTATCAAGTTTTTCCATCCGAACTTCCTCCATTTCTGTGAACTGGTACACTTCCATTAATACCTCCATATTATTGTCCATTCTTCCTCAGATATAATTATCCCTCCTTCCTTCTCCCATTTTGTTTTAATGTATGAAGTCGAATGTGTCTTAAGATTTGACAAACCCTTATACACGCTTCAAATGATTCTACTACTATTATCTGAATTACATGTTTTTCTAAATAGCTCTATCAAACATGTACTTGCCTTGGTTACATTTTTAACCATCCTATTAATATATTGTTGCATCTGTAAATGCCAATAAAAGTCTTGTTTTTCTAATAGGTGTTTCTCTTTAAGCACTTCAAAACTGAACAATGTTCCTCCTTTCATTATGTTGCAAAGAACTGTTATTCCTTCAGCTGTCCAGTCCTTAAATCTAGCATCCAGTTTATTCGGTGTAAAATCCAAGTCAAATGCACACCTTTTAAGAATTGCAATATCTCCCTCAAGTTTGTATTCTTTTATAATAGTTTTCCATATCTTAAGAGTCTATTTCATCCATAGGTTATCAATAGTATTTATGTACCTTTGTAGGTTGTTATCAGCCAAAATTGCCTGTATGGGGATGGGAAGTATACCCTCCTCAATGTTTTTCCATTGTGTGCCATATGATGGGTTGCACCAGCATATCAGAGCTCTCAACTGTGCTGCAAAATAATAATCTCTAAGAGAAGGTAGGCCCCATCTCCCCCTTTTCTGAAAGAGATATAATAGTCTGGGCAGTATATTCATTTTAACAGATTCAATCCTTGAACTGAGACTAAAAAAAGGAATTAGGTTCCATCTTGTTATATTTTCCTTAATTTTTTTATATATAGGCTGATAATTGCAATCTGATAATTTTGCCAAATCTTTTGGCATAATGATGCCCAAATATTTGAAAGTCTCTGTTTGCCATGCCCAGGATATCTACTTTCAATTTCTCTTGGTGGGCTATAGTTATATGAAAGTTATTGGGTTTTATCTATGTTGATCTTGTATCCTGATAATTGACCATATTGTTCAAAGGATTGCATCAATTTAGGTAAAGAGTATGTTGGTTGCCCTAGATAGATCAAAATGTCATCTGCATAACAGGCCAATTTATGCTCTGTCACTTTAATAGTAATTCCCCTGATATCTTCATTTTGTCTGATGTATTGAGCTAATGGTTCCAGATATAATGCGAAGAGTAGTGGTGACTATGCACAACCCTGTCTCATGCCCCTTTCTAGGGTAAAACTATTTGATAAATATCCATTAATCCCAGCAGTAGGGTTGTCATATAGTGCCTGTATAGTTTTAATATAGTTTTAGTTTTCATGGAAACTAAATCTATATAAAACTCTATAAAGAAAATTCCAATTAACCGAATCAAATGCCTTTTCAGCATCCGCGCTTATCACTATTGCTTCGATTTTATTTTTTTGTATATGATCCATAATGTGAAGTGTCCTTCATATATTGTCTTGTGTTTGGCATTGTCGTATAAAACCTGTCTGATTGTTATGTATCAATATGGGTAGAAACTCCTCTAATTGTTTGGCCATGATGGAGGTAAATAATCTATAATCTACATTAAGAACGGATATTGGTCTAAATGACCCACATTCCATTTTATCCTTGCCTTCTTTCGGTATAGCTGAGATTATCACTTCCTTCCAGCTGGGTGACATTTGTGCCTTTTTTAGAGCCCAGTTCAGTGTGGGGAGTAAGACAGGAATTAACTCATTTTTAAATTCTTTGTACCACTCTGCCATATACCCATCTGATCCTGGTGACTTGCTTAATTTAAGCCTACTAATTGCAGCTTTTAGTTCAACTTCAGTTATGTCAGCAGTCATTGTTCCATTTTGTTCTTCGCTTAAAGTGGGTAACTCTAGAGAATTCAGGAAGGTGTTAATTTCGGTTATCCTTCCCCCTTGAACTTTGGAATATAGAGTTTTGTAAAACACTTCAAAAGCTTCTTGAATTTCACTTAGTTTATTTTTTTAAATAATTTTGGTTCTTGGATCCCTAATTCTATGAATTGTATTTTCTGCTATCTTTTTTTTTCAGTTTCCACGCCAGTATTTTCATAGACTTAGATCCACTTTCATAACGCTGCTGTTTCAGAAGCATTAAATTTTTCCTGTCTCTTGCGAAGCCAAACTATTAATTTCATTCCTAATTTTTAAAATTTCCTCTAATGTATCCTGAGCCAAATTTAATTTGTGTTTTTTTTCTAGTTCCTTCAGCCTATTTTGTAATTCCTCTAATGTTTTATTCCTTATTTTTTTCTAATATGAAGATATCACTATGATTTTCCACCTTAAAACAGCCTTCAGAGTATCCCATAGAATGGGAAGTGAAACCTCTCCATTATCATTGAATTGACCAATTTCTTTTTTAATTTGTTCCTTAAAGTAGGGATCATTGAGTAGACTTGAATTTAGTTTCCAAATAGTATTCTTTGGCTGTAGGTCAAAATCAGCAAATAAATATATAGATGCATGGTCACTTACATCTATTGTCCCAATTCCACAGGTGTTTATTTTGTCTTTGTCTTTTCCAAATGTTATGAAATAGTCTATTCTTGTATATACAGAATGGGGTGCAGAATAATGAGTATAATCCCTTCTGTTGGAACGACATCCTCAAAAAGTGTATTAACTTTCTTATGTAAAGATTTTGTTTCATAGGTTTTTCTATTGGAAGAGTCTAACTTTGGTTGTAATTGTAAATTTAAGTCTTCCCTACATATCAGGAGACCTTCTGTTTCCGTTACCATAATATTGGTAATTTTCTGAAAGAAACTAATATCACTTCCTGGGGGTGTGTTTCAATAGAATATCTGAATTTCTGTCTATATTCCCCCTTACCAGAATATCTCCCATTTCGAATACTTTTTCAAAATTTAGCTTGCTTGAGGTAAGAATAGCAACTCCTCTCCTATGTCCTGATTTATATGAGGAGGAAAACAAATTAGTGAAGCCCATTCTCTTAAGTTTTCCATGCTCATTATCACTTAAGTAAATTTCCTGTAAATATACTACATGGGCTTGTTCTTTTTTCATTTTGGATAGAATTTTACTGCGTTTGATTGGATTTAACAGCCCATTGACATTAAAAGAAATGGGTTTTACTTTGTCCTTAGCCATGTGTATTTATCTGTCAATATATCATCGAAGTTAGCAGAATAAAACTTAATCGATCTACTCCCTGAACAAGTAAGAACTAAGAAACGCGAATAATTTTTAAAAAGGCGACGAAGGTGTGATTCCAAGGCTGAGGTCTCTAGTAGATGACCCTGGGTTGAGCTAGAGGAAATGTCTAGCTGTGGGGGATAACCCCTCCTACTTGTGAGTTGAGGGCCCCCAGTGCAGTATCCAAATCTCTGTAAGTGAACAAATCTATGTCCATTACACAGAAAAGATTTCCCTGTGTATTCCTCCCATATATATATTCTCATTTAGGTGGGGAAAAAGGAGTGAATGAATGAATTAAAAATAATTGAGTAATATATAATCCACATTATAAGAAGTATTTCTTGAAATAGGTATAGCACCGTCTATTTTTGCTTCCGTTTAGACTATCAACAATTTTAAAGTTAGCCAAACCTTATGGCTCTTCTGGAGGGGGTGAGAGGTGTCTTCGTAAAACTCACAGACTCTTGCTGATATACTTCTCTCACCCTCCTCCCGTCCCCTGATTTCTCGATTCTCTCACTATTTCCTAAGCAGAGCAGGAGTAACTGCTCATCCAGGCTTTCCCTCAGTTTGATCACGCTGACGGGCAACCCTCTGGCCTTCATGTCTGTAATCGCCTCTTCCACTGTCTGACACAGTTGGATCCCATCTTGATAAAACACTCGCAGTTTAGCAGGGTACGGAGTTTGGAATCTAATCCTTCCTTGCTTTAATATTCGCTTGACTTCAGAGTATTCTTTACGTTTCTGCAGGGCCACCGGGGGCTAATCTTGATCAAAATATATTAATTTACCGTTCAAAAACACCCTCTTCTTTCCCCAGTCCCTTTGTAGAATCTCCGCCTTGGTACTGTATTGAAGGAATCTAATTACTCTTGAGCATGGCTTATCTTCTCTGTCTCCAGTAGGCCTCGGGACGAGCGCACGATGTGCCCTCTCAATTTCAAGCTCCATAGTCGAGGGAATCTCCAGCATGTCCCGCAGCAACTTTCCTACAAACTCCATCATAGACAAACCCTCCGCTCTTTCGGGAACATAGTATATCCTGATATTTTTCCGTCATGATCTTCCCTCCAGGTCAAGCAGTTTATCTTCTTGTTGACTTAATATTTTTATCATCTTACTTAGTATCCGTTCCATGTTTTGCATGCGATCTTTCACCTTCTCATTTCATCTCTCTGCCACTGCTAATTTTTGATTGACGATGGCGAGCTCTGATTTGATATCATTTAGCTGCTATTTTATATCTTTTTGGAATCCCAGTATCTCTTCCAGAATTCTTATCATATTTGCCTCTTCATCTGAATGAGGCCCAACGTCAGCCTCGCTACCACACGTTCGGGTAGGACAGCCACTCGCTGCACCCCTGTCGTCCATAGGCTCCGCAGTGATGCTTTCTTTATCTCCAGTCTTTTTTGCCATTCTTGCCCCCCCTTATCAATTCAGATATTTTTGAAAGATCTTATATTTGATGGATTAACGGGGCAAAATATGCATTTTTTCCGGAGGAGCTATTGATTTAATCTGCCATTCTGGACGATGACATCACCAGAACCCAAGTTACCCAGTTTTCAATGCTACTATCAAATGCTGTAATAGTTCCAATCATCACCATCTTTGTTGTGTTAATTTAGTCCCATTTTTCCTTGTTTTCTTTTTAGCTAGCTCCTTGCAGTTACTGCACATTCCATTTGACTCACGTGTCCTTTTTGCTAGCACCATGAGCGCACTCTGTATAGATGCGTGTGTCGCTCCTTTTCATCTCCCTTCTCTCTCTTCTCCTCCGAGTATTGTTATCATCTAAAACATGGTGTTCCGATAAGATATAGGTTCATAATTCTCGTCGCCACTTTGTTGTGCATGTGGCCTTGTTACACAACTATGTTATTAATAAAAACGCTGGAGATGGGAACTAAGTTTCATGGTTCTTTACTGGTAGAGGCCAAACTTGACACACACATACAGACACATACACATACAGATACTATATACGTGCCTAATAGTGCATGCAATGACGTGTTATTAAAACATAAAGTAGTCCCTTATTATAATGTAGGCTATACGGTACACCTTCATTAGTCAGGGGATTGGGTTCAAGAGCTGTGATGTAATGTTGCAGCTCTATAAAACCCTGGTTAGACCACACTTGGAATATTGTGTTCAGTTCTGTTCACCTCATTATAAGAAGGATGTGGAAGCTTTAGAGAGGGTACAGAGGAGATTTACCAGGATGCTGCCTGGATTAGAGAGCATGTCCAATGAGGATAGGTTGAGCAAGCTAGGACTTTTCTCTTTGGGGCAAATGAGGATGAGAGGTGACTTGATAGAATACAGTATACAAGAGGCTAAGAGGCGTAGATAAAGTGGATAGCCAGAGACTTTTTCCCCAGGGCAGAAATGGGAAATATAAGGGAGCGTAATTTTAAGGTGATTGGAAGAAAGTATGGGGGGATGTCAGAGGTAAGCTTTATTGGTTGTTGAGTAGACTGACCTTCCAGGGGTGGTAGTAGAAGCAGATACATTAGGAACATGTAAGAAACACTTAGATAGGCACGTGGATAGAGAAAAGAGGGCTATTTAATAGGCAAGGGTTAGATTGAAAGTAGTAGGTTAAAAGGTCAACACAACATTGCAAGATGAAGGGCCTGTACTGCTCTGTATTTTCTATGTTCTCTGTTCTAATCAGTGATGTCAAGACCCAAGCAATGGCTCATTGAATCTAAAGTCATATATAGAACACCATTTCTTGCCTATGAATTGACAGTTCCTTGCAGATCTCAAATATTTTGCGCCTTTTATCCATTACCTTCCAGCTTCCACTTGACTTAAATGGCAGCTGATCACTGATTTTGTCTTTATTTTGTCCATTTTGCTGCCATTCGTTCAGCTGTCTGAGATTAGGAGAGGTGTCCATCTGACCATGGATGGCAAAACCTCTGTCCAACTGGGGAGGGAGTCTTATTTCACTGTTCAACTGTGAGAGAGGCACCTGCCCTACCATCTGTATCCCCAGGCAGGTGATGAAATGAGGGGCTTGCTATTTCTCCATTAGCTTTCCCCTTCAGCCATTATGTCTGTTCCTACCTACTGTAGTAATGAAGTGGCTACCAGTTACTTTTAATGATGCAATCCTCTGGTCTCTGCTCTTTATCCAAAAACAGTATAAGAGCTGGGTGTAGCCTGTATTAATGCTCCTACCTGGGTAGGATGACTTTTCAGTCCAATGTGTCATCGTAAAATTCTGTTAACCATAATATTCCGCTCTTTCAATATGTAGTGGAAGATGATACTTCAAATCACAGAAACAGCACCTCAGAACTGAGTCCTGCCAGTCGGTGAGTGGGCTTTTCAATATTTCATTGGCTAGAACTGTGCGAAGGATTATGTATAGAACTATATATATATATAGACTACCAGACAGGTATATGGAGGAATTTAAGGTGGGGGGGTTATATGGGAGGCAGGGTTTGAGGGTCGGCACAACATTGTGGGCCGAAGGGCCTGTAATGTGCTGTACTGTTCTATGTTCTATGTTCTAACTGCTAAAGCAAAATAGTAACACCATAAAATAAATGTTAAACATAAAAGATCATACGGATGCTGGAAATCCAGAGCAACACACACTAAATGCTGGCAGAACTCTGCAGGTCAGGCAGCATCTATGGAAATGAATGAACAGTCTACATTTTGGGCCAAGACCCTTCATAGAGTAAGAGTATCTATGAAGAGAGAAAGTTACGTTTGTGATCCTTTCATTAGAATGGTTTGCTGAAAAGCCTTGAATGTGAAGACCTCTTTCCACAGATGCTGAATGACCTATGTTTTCAGTATTTGCTGCTCTTATTTCAAAATTCAAACATCTCTAGGCTTTTTAAGAATGCAAATTATGTCCACTGTCCAAGTCCCTGTCCCCACAAACACTCACACTGTGTCCACAGGCCCTCTCCATTTTCCCCACAGATTCTCCCTCCTGTCTCCAGCCCTCTCCCCTCCCGTCTGTCCTGTATCCATAGCCCCTCTTCCCCTTTCCCCAAAGACCCTCCATTCTGTTCTCAAAATCCTCATAATGCCCCACAGGGCTTTCACCCTTCTTCCCTCAGGCCCATACCCTTGTCCCACAGACTCTCACCTTGCCTCCTGGACCCTTATCTCTCTTCCACCAGGCACAACTCTGTCCCAAAAGCATCCTACCAACAAAGTGTGGTTTTGCCCCTTTTTCCTATGCCCCTTTCCTTTGCCCTCACTCTGATCTCCTGTGGTCAAGATCCTTCGTATGGCCCAAATACATCTCCCATAGATGTACCTTTCCTATCACTATCTCCTACGCCATCCTTCCTTGGACTACATTTACGCCTATTTGACCTTGTCCCTTACGGCTTAGACAAAATCCCTACCTTGAATTAAAACTCTTTTGGCCATAGTTCTTGGTCAACTTTCCCTGATACTTTGAGCCAGCCCCCTCATGGCTGTTTATTTTTGGACTGTTTTACTCAATAACTTATTACTGGCTATCAGGTAGTTACGTGCAATGTTTTCTATGATATTTCACTAATAACGTTTGTGTTTGGGGTAAGTCCTCTGCATAAAAAAGCAGTCAGAAGTTCAGAAAGAAGGGAACAAAAGAAAAGACAGTCTCGTTCAACATAAAAAATTAAGAACTAAGATGCTACGTGAAAAGCACAGGAGAAGCACAGCTGGAGAGGGAGAGAAACCTGGGAACGTTGTGAAGGAGGGGAGAGATTAAGCTGCTTCTGTTACAATAAAAAGATATCTTCACATTCTTTTGGTGTTTTGTATTTTAAAAATTTTCTATTCTGGAAGCTGGCTAAAAAGTAACTTCCAAGAGAAAGAAAAGGTTAAGAACTGAATGGTGTCCTTTGAAATTTTTACTCTTCCCCCACTCCATCACAAATTATTTTCAGAAGCATTACTGCTCGTATTTGCAATTTTAATATATTTTCAGAGGTTTCCAAAGTGGGTGATATCGTGCCCATGGGGGTAGTTGGTGTTTCTAAGGGGTCGATAGAGATAAAGGGAGTGGTTGGTGGTGGGGAGGTGTTGGCTCTTGGTAGGAAGGGCAGACAGCTGAAGGATTACAAGCTTAATTTAAGAGATGAATTGCTTATTACAAGCATTTGATCTTCGGTGCCTCAAAATTAATTAAAATGATCATGTAATCACCACATCTCTTGCTAACCCATCATTCTCTTACACTTTGCTATAGTATGTTATAGTTGTTGAAAAGCAATGTGACACTTCTGTACTTAACATATCCTGAGAAATATGGACTGAAGAAATTGTGATATTTCTGGGCCTGGCCCATGCATTATTGCTGTTCACTTCTGTAGTACAGTGTTAGCTAGTATGGTTCCCGTGCACTAATCATGCGGCAACACAATTCCTGTGAATTAGGGTTTGCTGTTCAATGGGGTAAAGTTCAGAATCTGCCCTTTTGAATGGTCTTGACCATATTTCTTTAGACCTAAGACCCAACCGACATATCACTGCCCCACTTCAGGCAGAAATCAGGTTTCGCCTGTGCTATGATAACATCATAACTTTCTCCTTTATTGATTGTAGCACTTGAGGTTGGACTTAGACAGTAGGCGATTAACTGTGGTCATTCATCCATAATGAAAATGGCAGAAACGGCCAAACAAAAAAGGAGTCTCAATAGTACAGTGTGAAGTATCTGAAAATTGGATTTATACCAGCACCAAGCAACCAACAGCAGCCAATGTTTGTTGTGTGCAAAGGTTTTTTTCAAATAAGGTAATGAAACCATCCAGTCTGCCTGAACATTTGAAGAGATTTCACTCTGATGAAGCAAACAAGAACTTGTCTTATTTTCAGTAACTTGGTGAAAACTTTCAGAAACAGATAACACTTCAAAACATGTTTGCCAGCATTTCACAATAAAACAGTGATTGTGTGCTTCGTACAACATTTCATTGTTCATTGCTAAACCTGGAAAGCCCCATACAATTGGAGAAGAACTGAATCTGATGGCAGTAAGGGAGGTTCTAAGTACAGTGTTGCAAAATTCACATGATCAAGTAATTAAAGAAATTCTGCTTGGCCACAACACTGTCTGAAAGACAAATAGATGAAATGTTTGAGAATGTGGAAGACACATTGTGCAACAAATTTGTTCTGCAGCTGGATAAGTCAACTTTATCATGCAACAAATCGTTGCTTCATGGTTATGTTCGGTTCATAAAGGATGAAAGCATGGTTCAGGATTTGTTATTTGCAAGGGGACTAGAAGTGAATAAAAAAAGGGAATCAATATTTTGGACTGAATGAACTTTTAAAAATAAATACATTCCACTCACCAACACTCTTGCTTGTGTAACAGATAGGGCACCATTAATGACAGGACACATGTAGAGTTAGTACTCACTTGAAAAAAGCTGTTTCACAGACATCCTGTTGCAAAAAAATCTAAGGGATCACTTGCATAAATCATTAAATACTGTTACCGCAGTGGCAATTAAAATCACATCCTTGCTTTCAATTCTCAACTGTTTTGAGAGCTGTGCATTGAGAATGATGAACAGTTTGAACACTAGATGTTGTATACAGAAGTCAGATGGCTCTCAAAAGAAAACTGCTGAGATGCTTTCATGTTCTTTTTGAAACTGTGATAAAATTCCTTGAAGACTTAAATGCTTCATTCAATAACAACTCAAGAATTTTAGGCATGACATTGCTTATTTGCTAGAATTATTTGCAGTTTAATGAAATCAATCTTCAATTATAAGGAAATTATGTGAATCTTATCTTAGTCAAATTGGTTGTCTCCATATTTCTGTCCAAGGTAACCCTATTGAACAGCAACATTGGCCATCATGACCTCTTCCAACTTCAGAGCCTCTCTGAGTTGGAAGAGAAAGAATGAATGCCAGATGATGATCTTCAAGTACACTGCGCACACCTGGATGAGCTGCATAAAGTCATGACCGAGAGATTTCAGGGTCTTCTCTTGATCCAAATTCCAGATTAGATAATAAATACATTCCTGAGCACTTGTAATGAGAAATTAACAAGCAGGATGGAGGAAGAACTGATCTTAACCATAAAATGATTTTTAACTGAAGCCGAGGTTCAAAAATCATATTGATGCACCATCAATAACTCACTCTGAGACGTAAGAAGCGAGATATCGGCTTTTATTGACTGGAAGAATGAACAACACTACATCCTGGAGAATGAGGCCGGGCTCAGGCCTCAATCGCCTTTATACAGAGGTCTGTGGGAGGAGCCACAGGAGCAGTCAGCAGGGGTCTGTGGGAGGAGCCACAGGAGCAGTCCAGACAGGTATATGTAGTTCACCACACATATCAAGACAATTGATTGCAGAAAGTAATCTCTGAACACTATCCTGCAGTGTGGAAAAAAGAAATGGTGGTTTTTATTGCCTTTCTAACATCATATTTAGTGGAGCACTGTCCCAGTACAGTAGCCGAACATCTTTCAAAGCAACAAAGCAGATTGGAAATGACTGAAAGTGGGAATCTGAGACTTCTTCTGAATAACTTTCAGCCTGATGTTGAGAAGCTGGTATCACTGCACCAAACCCATTCATCTCATTGAAAGGTTGGACTACTAACGTACACTCTAAAATTGTTGATGAAAATATGGTACATAGAGCTTAGAAAAATAAACGGCTATAGAAATTACCCTAGGTAATTTCTAAAGTAAGTACGTGTTCGGCACAGCATTGTGGGCCAAAGGGCCTGTATTGTGCTGTAGGTTTTCTATGTTTCTAAAATTTATTCTACTGTAATTAAGTAAAGAAATAATTTTATTTGTAGCTTTAAATAGACTTGAATATTTTTGCAATTATTTGTCACTGCATTGAATTTGCAGTTCCTATTTTCTTACACTGTGCATCGTAAATCAAAATTCTTGAAAGTTTTTGTGTAATGGCCAGAATTGGGGGAGGGGGGTAGGCACTGGGGTTGTGGTCTGGGACCCAAGTGGACAGTGAGCCAAAGAAGGTTGGGAGCCACTGTACTGAATGATCGTGCATTAGCTTTTGCTGCGTTTAATGTTTGTGCTGCACTTGAGTAAATTTTCCATGATTCTCAAGTAAAGAGGAGCTCATTGTCATATGCAAATAGTGAGGTACAATTGCAGTGCAAAACTTGTTTGCAGTAGAATGACAGACACCTACAGCCAATTCAGTTAACATACAAACTTCAGAGTAAATTGTACAAGACCATGAAGAGAAAAAGTTTGCAAATCAAAACATCAGTGCAAAGAAACAATAACAAGTGCAAGAATTAGTCAAAAAGTTGCTGATTTAGGGTTTGCCTGTCATTTCAAGAACTGTTGGTTGTAGGAAAATACCTGTTCCTGAGTTCCCCTTATGAAGTCAAGGATGATTTTCTTTGTTTTGTTGACACTCAGCACAAGGTTGTTGTTGCAGTACCACTCAACCACATGTTCTATCTCACTGTTACATGGTGACTCATCACCACCATCACAACTCATGATAATTCTCACCAATTCATCATCTCTGTTGGTTTGGCCAACAACAGTGGTGATGAATTGGCAACAATTATCATGAGTTGCTGGACAATTTGTGTACTCTATTGTAGGTTTTATGGAAAGAGGAGCAATTGCCCAGAACCATCAAAAAATAGGCCCTTTGGCACACTCCAAGCCAGCTACAGGGTGGGAGCTATAAGGATCAGCAAGGCATTGGGAAAAACCTCCCGTCCTCTATCTGGAGCCTTTCTCATGGTATCCCTGCAGCACAGTTCAGTTGTGAACTTTCAGATGAAGAGGAAGATTGTCGTAGTCATGTTGGCAGATTGGGTCACATTTAGTCCATGTACTGTATTCATCTTTTGTTGTTTCCCCAAACTGTGTCATTGTGGTGAGGGAGCCTACGACTTCCATTTGACTTTAGTGACTCATTGGCTCTGAATTCTGGTTTGGGACTGCCACCCATGCCTCAGCATCTTCAGGTAATCGAACCTGATAGTGAGGAGTGCAAAGAAACAGGTCTCTCACCTGACGAACATGGCCTCACTCTTACTCCTATAAGTCTCACTCGACACAGCTCAAGACAGTCAGATAGCCTGGAGCCTGTGTACTTACTGCCGGTCCACCTTTCAATATGATTTAGCTGATTTGCCCTAGGTCTCAACTCCTATGCCAATCTTTCAAAGCTCTGCTATGATGCCTGCTGGAATCATATTCTTGTATTTCCAAGAGGCTTCTCCAGCTCAGCCTAGTTCTACAGCGCTGACAACACTTCTGGGAACTCTCTTCTGGAAATATTAGGAGGCCAAGACTGGCTTATTTAGTCAGGAGCCAATCTATTCACTTAAGGAAGAAATTTCTGGACATGATTAATGGTAGGAGTCCATGGCATAAAAAGGTTGGAAACCCCTGACTTAGAAACCCCTGTCATAAGTGGGCTTCATAGGAACATAAGAAATAGAAGTCAGCTGTCTGCTGAACAATTTAGTGGATTCATGGCAGATCTTCTACTCAACACCACTTTGCTGCAGCAACCCATATCTCTTATTTCCTTAATATTTATAACCTAGTTATGTGTTGAAGCCTCCTGGATAGGGAATTCCAAACATTCACTAATCTGAGTGAATTTCTTCTAATCTCTGTCCTTATTTGCTTATGCCTAATTTTGAGACTGTGACCCCAGGTTCTGGATAACCATTCAAGAAAACATCTGTTCTCTGTCAAACCTGTCATGCCTCATAAGATCATCATTTGTTTTAATGAGTTTTCAGGAGATAATTTTGACTGACAACATAAAGAAGAATCTTAAGAGATTTTATAAGTATATTAAAAGAAAAAGATTAACTAGAGAGAGACTAGGTCTCCTCAAGGATCAATGTGGTCGGCTATGTGTGAAGTCACAGGATATAGGCATATTAAGGTAGATAAATCATGAGGCCCTGACCAAATGAATACTAGGATATTGTGGGATGCTAGGGAAGAGGTTCCAGAGTCATTGGCAGAGATATTTGGATCATCTTTAGCCATGGATGATGCACCAGATGACTTCAGAGCTGTGTTGTAGGCATGGCTATATGCAGCACAGGGGCCCCATAGGGGACTGTATTGACTCCTTTCCTGTATACCCTCTATACCTCGGACTTTAGATACAACAGATCATGTCATCTGTAGAAATTCTCTGATGACTCAGCAATGACTCAGAGTTCCCCTGTGGCTATCCCTCTTAGCAATAAGCACTCCCGCTTGAGTACTGTTGTGGAGGACAGACTGCCTGGGGGAAACAACAGTGGCCGTGCCTCTGACACACAGAGTCTGGCCCTGTGGCTCAGAAGGGCAGGGAAAGGAAGAAGAAGGCAGCAGTAATAAAGGGACCAGATAGTTAGGGGATGAGACAGGCGATTCTGTGGATGTAGGAAAGAAACACGGATGATAGTTTGCCTCCCAGGGCCAGGGTCCGGGATGTTTCCGATCACGTCCACAGTACCCTGAAGTGGGAAGTAGAACAGCCAGAGATTGTGGTACATATTGGTACCAACGACATAGGTAGGAAAAGGGAGGAGGTCCTGAAAGCAGACTACAGGGAGTTAGGAAGGAAGTTGAGAAGCAGTACCACAAAGGTAGTAATCTCGGGATTACTGCCTATGCCATGCGACAGTGAGAATAAGGATAGAATGAGGTGTAGGATAAATGAATGGCTGAGGAATTGGAGCAGGGGACAGGGATTCAGATTTCTGGATCATTGGGACCTCTTTTGGGGCAGGTGTACCTGTACAAAAAGGACGGGTTGCACTTGAATCCCAGGGGGACAAATATCTTGCCCTGGAGGTTTACTAAGGCGATTGGGGAAAGTTTACACTAGAATTGTTGGGGATGGGAACTGAACTGAAGAGACGGAGGAAGAGGCAGTTGGCTCACAAATAGAGAAAGCTTGGAGACAGTGCGAGTGGGAGGATAGGCAGGTGATAGGAAAGGGACGCGCTCAGACTGATGGTTTGAGATGTGTCTATTTTAATGCAAGGAGTATTATGAACAAAGCAGATGAGCTTAAAGCATGGATCAGTACTTAGAACTATAGAACCATAGAACACTACAGCACAGTACAGGCCCTTCAGCCCTTCATGTTGTGCCGACCCATATATTCCTTAAAAAAAAGTACTAAACCCACACTACCCCATAACCATCCATTTTTCTTTCATCTATGTGCCTGTCCAAGAGGCTCTTAAATACCCCTAATGTTTTAGCCTCCACCACCATCCCTGGCAAGTCATTCCAGGCACTCACAACCCTCTGTGTAAAAAACTTACCCCTGATGTCTCCCCTAAACTTCCCTTTCTTAATTTTGTACATATGCCCTCTGGTGTTTGCTATTGGTGCCCTGGGAAACAGGTACTGACTATCTACCCTATCTATGCCTCTCATAATCTTGTAGACCTCTATCAAGTCCCCTCTCAGTCTTCAATGCACCAAAGAGAAAAGTCCCAGCTCTGCTAACCTTGCTTCATATGACTTGTTCTCCAAACCAGGCAACATCCTGGTAAATCTCCTCTGCATCCTCTCCATAGCTTCCACATCCTTCCTATAATGAGGTGACCAGAATTGAACACAATACTCTAAGTGCGGTCTCACCAGAGATTTGTAGAGTTGCAACATGACCTCTCTACTCTTGAACTCAATCCCCCTGTTAATGAAGCCTAGCAACCCATAGGCCTTCTTAACTACCCTATCAACCTGTGCAGTGACCTTGAGGGACGTATGGATTTGAACCCCAAGGTCCCTTTGTTCATCCATACTCTTAAGTAACTGACCATTAATTCTGTACTCAGTCTTCTGGTTTGTCCTTCCAAAATGCATCACCTCACACTTGTCCAGATTGAACTCCATTTGCCATTTTTCTGCCTAACTCTGCAGCCTGTCTATATCCTCTTGTAACCTTCGACCACCTAAAGCTCCATCCACAACTCCTCCAATCTCCGTGTCATCCACAAACTTACTCACCCATCCTTCTGCCTCAACATCCAGGTCATTTATAAAAATCACAAATAGAAGGGGTCCCTGGACAGAACCCTGCAGCATTCCACTAGTCACCAACCTCCAGGCGTCAGATCTTTCAGTAGGAGAGCATTTTGGAGACAGTGATCACAATTCTATCTCCGTTACCATAGCATTGGAGAGGGATAGGAACAGACAAGTTAGGAAAGCAACACACAGAAAATGCTGGTGGAATGCAGCAGGCCAGGCAGCATCTATAGGAAGAAGTACAGTCGACATTTCGGACCGAGACCCTTCGACAGGACTAACTGAAAGAAAAGATAGTAAGAGATTTGAAAGTAGGAGGGGGAGGGGGAAATCCAAAATGATAGGAGAAGACAGGAGAGGGTGGGGTGAAGCTAAGAGCTGGAAAGGTGATTGGCGAAAGTGATACAGAGCTGGAGAAGGGAAAGGATCATGGGACAGGAGGCCTAGGGAGAAAGAAAGGGGGAGGGGAGCACTAGAGGGAAATGGAGAGCTGGCAAGGAATGATGGGAAGAGAGATGGAAGAGGAGGAGGGAAGGCAGGAAATAAATAAATAAGGGATGGGGTAGGAAGGGGAGGAGGGGCATTAACGGAAGTTAGAGAAATCAATGTTCATGCCATCAGGTTGGAGGCTACCCAGACAGAATATAAGGTGGTGTTCCTCCAACCTGAGTGTGGCTTCATCTTGACTGTAGAGGAGGCCATGGATAGTCATATCAGAATGGGAATGGGACGTGGAATTAAAATGTGTGGCCACTGGGAGATCCTGCTTTCTCTGGCAAACAGAGCATAGGTGTTCAGCGAAATGGTCTCCCAGTCTGCGTCGGGTCTCACCAATATATAGAAGGCCACACCGGGAGCACCGGACAGAGTATATCACCCCAGCAGACTCACAGGTGAAGTGTTGCCTCACCTGGAAGGACTGTCTGGGGCCCTGAATGGTGGTGAGGGAGGAAGTGTAAGGGCAGGTGTAGCACTTGTTCCACTTACAAGGGTAAGTGCCAGGAGGGAGATCGGTGGGAAGGGATGGGGGGGGCACGAATGGGCAAGGGAGTTGCTTAGGGAGCGATCCCTGCGGAAAGCAAAAAGGTGGGGGGAGGGAAAGGTGTTTGGTGGTGGAATCTCATTGGAGATGGTGGAAGTTATGGAGAATTATATGTTGGACCCGGAGGCTGGTGGAGTGGTAGGTGAGGCCAAGAGGAACCCTATCCCTAGTGGGGTGGCAGGAGGATGGGGTGAGGGCAGATGTGCGTGAAAGGGGAGAGATGCGTTTTAGAGCAGAGTAGATGGTGGAGGAAGGGAAGCCCCTTTGTTTAAAAAAGGAAGACATCTCCTTTGTCCTAGAATGAAAAGCCTCATTCTGAGAGCAGATGCAACGGAGACGGAGGAATTGAGAGAAGGGGATGTCATTTTTGCAAGAGACAGGGTGGGAAGAGGAATAGTCCAGGTAGCTGTGAGAGTCCTGACAAAGGGTCTCAGCCCGAAACGTCGACAGTGCTTCTCCTTATAGATGCTGCCTGGCCTGCTGTGTTCCACCAGCATTTTGTTTGTGTTGTTGTTTGAATTTCCAGCATCTGCAGATTTCCTCGTGTTAGCTGTGAGAGTCCATGGGCTTATAGTAGACATCAGTAGATAAGCCGTCTCCAGAAGATGGGTAGCATCCAACCTGATGGCATGAACATTGATTTCTCTAACTTCCATGAATGCCCCTCCTCCCCTTCTTACCCTATCCCTAATTTTCAATTTTTAATAATTTTTTTTCTACTCTTTCCCTCTCACAATAACTCCTTGTCTACTCTACATCTTCCTCTGGTGCTCCCCCCCCCCCCACCTTTCTTTCTTCCAAGGCCTTCTGTCCTATGAAACTCCCCCTTCTCCAGCCTTGTATCCCTTTTGCCAATCACCTTTCCAGCTATTAGCTTCACCCCACCTCCTCCTGTCTTCTCCTATTATTTTGGATTTCCCCTTCCCCCTCCTACTTTCAAATAACCATATAACATATAACCATATAATAATTACAGCATGGAAACAGGCCATCTCGGCCCTTCTAGTCCGTGCCGAACGCTTACTCTCACCTAGTCCCACTGACCTGCACTCAGCCCATAACCCTCCATTCCTTTCCTGTCCATTTTCCTATCCAATTTTACTTTAAATGACAATACCGAACCTGCCTCTACCACTTCTACAACTCTCTGAGTAAAGAAATTCCCCCTTGTGTTACCCTTAAACTTTTGCCCCCTAACTCTCAACTCATATCCTCTTGTTTGAATCTCCCCTACTCTCAATGGAAAAAGCCTATCCACGTTAACTCTATCTATCCCCCTCATAATTTTAAATAACTCTATTAAGTCCCCCCTCAACCTTCTACGCTCTAAAGAATAAAGACCTAACTTGTTCAACCTTTCCCCGTAACTTAGGTGCTGAAACCCAGGTAACATTCTAGTAAATCTCCTCTGTACTCTCTCTATTTTGTTGACATCTTTCCTATAATTCGGTGACCAGAACTGTACACAATACTCCAAATTTGGCCTTACCAATGCCTTGTACAATTTTAATATTACATCCCAACTCCTATACTCAATGCTCTGATTTATAAAGGCCAACATACCAAAAGCTTTCTTCACCAACCTATCCACATGAGATTCCACCTTCAGGGAACTATGCACCATTATTCCTAGATCACTCTGTTCTACTGCATTCTTCAATGCCCTACCATTTACTATGTATGTCCTATTTGGATTATTCCTACCAAAATGTAGCACCTCACACTTATCAGCATTAAACTCCATCTGCCATTGTTCAGCCCACTCTTCTAACTGGCCTAAATCTCTCTGCAAACTTTGAAAACCTACTTCATTATCCACAACGCCACCTACCTTAGTATCATCTGCATACTTACTAATCCAATTTACCACCCCATCATCCAGATCATTAATGTATACGACAAACAAGATTGGACCCAGTACAGATCCCTGAGGCACACCACTAGTCACCAGCCTCCAACCTGACAAACAGTTGTCCACCACTACTCTCTGGCATCTCCCATCCAGCCACTGTTGAATCCATTTTACTACTTAAATATTAATACCTAATGATTGAACCTTCCTAACTAACCTTTCATGCGGAACCTTACTCTTACTATCTCTTATTATCTTTTCTTTCAGTTAGTCCTGATGAAGGGTCTTGGCCCGAAACGTCGACTATACTTCTTCCTATAGATGCTGCCTGGCCTGCTGCGTTCTACCAGCATTGTGTCGCTTGAATTTCCAGCATCTGCAGATTTCCTCGTGTTTGTGTTTTTAAGTTAGGAAAGCGGTTAATTGGAGTAACGGGAAATATGAGGCTATCAGGCAGGAACTTGGAAGCAGAAATTGTGAACAAATGTTCTCAGGGAAATGTATGGAAGAAATGTGGCAAATGTTCAGGGGGTATTAGTGTGGAGTTCTGCATAGGTATATTCTAATGAGATGGAAAGGATGGTAGGGTATAGGAACCATGGTGTACAAAGTGTTATGATACCAGCCCCCTCCTTTGTGAGAATCGCAAGAGCCCTAGTGAAGGGGGGGGGGGTGTCAATGACCCAAGAGAGAGAGAGACGTGCTGAATAGACACAGGAAATGGGAGAGAGAGAGACGTGCTGAATACCGCGTTCCACCGGGATGCAGAATAAGGCGACCTTGACTATTGTCTCATGAAGACCACATGTAAAGCCCTCGGGCAAAGTGGGCTGGTTGAGAGAGAGATTGACACCTGCGATCCCGTGAGGAAGTATAAAGGAGGGTCTGGGGGGGACGACCCCTTTAGACGCACCAAGGAGACACGATAGCGATCCCGTCGTAGCGGGAAGCCATTTTGAAGGAAGCCACGTGCGTTAGATTCCGAATCGAGAGTCTGTGGCTGGAATCACGGAAAATCGCTTTTAACTAACAACAGGAAAGCCTGCTCCCCTGATTCCATGGCTTTGCTTCGTAAGGACCCGGGCAAGTGTTCCTTTTCTCACCAATCTCTCTCTCTCTCTCCAACACGGGAAACCCAGCGGTTCCCAAAAGGCTGAAGCCTGCAGACTTTTGAATGACTGTTATATTTCCATCAGACAATCGTTTAACCCCTAGACAACGATAGAGCTTATTTCTTATTGATTATTACTATACCTGCGCTTTAGATTGAGTATTGACGACGTATGTTATCTGAATGTTTGTATTAACCTTACTTTTGTGCCCCTTTATAAATAAAAACGTTTGAAAAGGGTACCATCAGACTTCAGCGGACCTCTCTATCTTTGCTGGTAAGTGATCCAGTTACAGGATACGTAACAAAAGACTGTTGTAAATCTAGTCAAGAAGAAAAGAAAAGCTTAGGAAAGGTTCAAAAAACTAGGTAATGACAGAGATCTAGAAGATTATAAGGCTAGCAGGAAGGGGCTTAAGAATGAAATTAGGAGAGCCAGAAGGGGCCATGAGAAGGCCTTGGTGGACAGGATCAAGGAAAACCCCAGGGCATTCTATAAGTATGTGAAGAGCAAGAGGATAAGACATGAGACAATAGGATCAATTAAGTGTGACAGTGGAAAAGTGTGTATGGAACCAGAGGAGATAGCAGAGTATTTAATGAATACTTTGCTTCAGTATTCACTACAGAAAAGGACCTTGGCAATTGTAGGGATGACTTACAGTGGCTTGAGCATGTAGATATTAAGAAAGAGGATTTGCTGGAGCTTTTGGAAAGCATCAAGTAGGATAAGTAACCAGGACCAGATGAGATGTACCCCAGGCTACTGTGGGAGGCGAGGGAGGAGATTGCTGAGCCTCTGGCGATGATCTTTGCATCATCAATGGGGATGGGAGAGGTTCCGGAGGACTGGAGGGTTACAGATGTTTTTCCCTTATTCAAGAAAGGGAGTGGAGATAGCCCAGGAAAGTATAGACCAGTGAGTCTTAATTCAGTGGTTGGTAAGTTGATGGAGAAGATCCTGAGAGGCAGGATTTATGAACATTTAAGAAGCATGATATGATCAGGAATCGTCACCATGGCATTGTCAAAGGCAGGTCGTGCCTTACGAGCCTGATTGAATTTTTGAGGATGTGACTAAATACATTGATGAAGGTAGAGCCGTAGATGTAGTGTATATGGATTTCAGCAAGGCATTTGATAAGGTACCCCATGCAAGGCTTATTAAGAAGGTAAGGAGGCATGGGATCCAAGGGGACATTGCTTTGTGGATCTAGAACTGGCTTGCCCACAGAAGGCAAAGAGTGATTGTAGACAGGTCATGTTCTGCATGGAGGTCAGTAACCAGTGGTGTGCCTCAGGGATCTGTTCTGGGACCTCTACTCTTCATTATTTTTATAAATGACCTGGATGAAGAAGTGGAGGGATGGGTTAGTAAATTTGCTGATGACACAAAGCTTGGGGGTGTTGTGGATAGTGTGGAGGGCTGTCAGAGGTTGCAGCAGCACATTGATAGGATGTAAAACTGGGCCGAGAAGTGGCAGATGGAGTTCAACCCAGATAAGTGTGAAGTGGTTCATTTTGGTAGATCAAATATGATGACAGAATATAGTATTAATAGTAAGACTCTTGGCAGAAAATTACCCCCGAAATTAAAACGATTGTCCCAACAAACTATGACCCACTAGTGGACAAAGGGAAAGAGACGTTGGACCGATGGATAACAATGCCCATATCAATGACTGGCCATATAAATATTATCAAAATGAATATATTACCAAAATTTCTATACCTTTTTCAATCACTTTTTCAAAATCATTTTTGGTAGTATTAGTAGCTTATTGGTAGCTTAGTAGTATTTTTAGTAAATTCATTTGGAATAATAAAAACTCTAGACTGAGACTTGGGCTGCTTTACCTGCCTTATGAAAGGGGAGGGCTACGGCTCCCCAACCTGAAATGGTATTAATGGTCTGCTCAGGTATGTTCTGCAATGTTTTATTTCTCAATGGAGGCCCTTCCAGCCTGGGTGAATATTGAACAGGCATCAGTACCAAACCTCCTGTTAAAGCTCTATCTATACCCAAGAAATCGGAAAAGAACAACCGAGAACCCATTCCTCAAAAATACTATTGACATCTGGTATAAAGCACATCAGCATATTAAAGATACTCCTGCCATCTCTCACTTCTCCCCAATATGGGACAATACATACCTCAGGGCAGGAAGAGCAGATGGTGGTTTCAGAATCTGGGCAGACAAGGTTGTGCTGAAAATATGAATGGTAATCTTATTACATTCGATCAATTGTGTCAGACATACCGTATCCCTAAAAAAGCACTTTTTTAAATATATGCAACTGAGACATTTCGTATTATCAAAATATAAGCATTTAATATCTGAACCATCACTATCACATCTTGAAAATCTCACACTTCTAAACCTAAAGGGGAGGAGTCAGATTTCTTTATTTTATACAGCTTTGATGTCATATGATAAGGAGACATGTCATTGACAGGCTGGAGGCATGGAGACTGGATGTTCAAGTGGACATACAAGAAACTGAGTGGGAAATGGCATGCTTAAAAGCCCCAAAGCAATCAATTAATACGAGAATGTTGCTATTACAATACAAATGATTAATGAGAACTTATATTTCCCTGGTCAAACTGAACCGAACACTTGTGTTAAATGTTTAGAAGAAAAGGGTACTCTGTTTCACTGTGTATGGGACTGTCCAAAATTTAAAAAAATACTGGAAAACAGTTGTTCAGACTATATCTGAGATTGTTGGAGTAAAGATGCCTCACCAAGCAAAAATGCATGTACTAGGTATCTATCCAAAGAACTTTACTGCTAGTTCAAAACAGTCAACTTTAATTGACTTTGGACTCCTGCAGGCTAGGAGGATGATAGCTTTATCTTGGAGAAAATGGATATACCTTTGATACATGTATGGGTGAAGGAGATAGCATCTTGTATTGTATTGGAGAGACTGACTTACATAACCAGGGGAAGGGCAGGAGAATTTGAAAATGTGTGGAAACCTTTACTGGAGTTTCTTGAATGTCAAGGTGCACAGTCATTTTGAAATAGCTGTGTGTTGTTGAGTGCTTCTACGCTTTTCTCTGATGTGTTTTTATTTTACTTCTTTATTAAATATGTGAAGTATGTGAAGTGTTATCTCTCTTTTCCTATGATGATTGTGAAAAACATGAGGACATGTTTCACTATTTAGTTTAATTATTATTATTGTTTATTTGTATATGTGGAATATATGTAAAAATTCAATAGAAATATTGTTTTAAAAAAAAGACTCTCGGCAGTGCGGAGGATCAGAGGGATCTTGGGGTCTGAGTCCACAGGACACTAAAAGCTGCTGCACAGGTTGACTTTGTGGTTAAGAAGGCCTTCTTCATTTGTGGGATTGAGTTTAGGAGCCGAGAGGTAATGTTGCAGTTATATAGGACTCCGGTCAGACCCTACTTGGAGTACCATGCTCAGTTCTGGTCACCTCACTACAGGAAGGATGTGGAAACTATAGAAAGGGTGCAGATGAGATTTACAAAGATGTTGCCTGGATTGGGGAGAATGCTTTATGAGAATAGGTTCAGTGAACTCGACCTTTTCTCCTTGGAGTGACGGAGGATGAGAGATGATCTGATAGAGGTGATGAGAGGCATTGATCATGTGGATGAGTCAGAGTCTTTTTCCCAGGGTTGAAATGGCTAGCATTGGAGGGCACAGTTTTCAGGTGCTTGGAAGCAAGTACAGAGGAGATGTCAGGGTTAAGTTTTTTACGCAGAGAGTGGAGAGTGCTGCTGGCGACAGTGGTGGAGGCGGATACGATAGGGTCTTTTAAGAGACTCCTGGATAGGTAGAACATAGAACACATAGAACATAGAATAGTACAGCACATTACAGGCCCTTCGACCCACAATGTTGTGCCGACCCTCAAACCTTGCCTCCCATATAACCCCCCACCTTAAATTCCTCCATATACCTGTCTAGTAGCCTCTTAAACTTCACTAGTGTATCTGCCTCCACCACCGACTCAGGCAGTGCATTCCACGCACCAACCACTCTCTAAGTGAAAAACCTTCCTCTAATATCCCCCTTGAACTTCCCTCCCCTTACTTTAAAGCCATGTTCTCTTGTACTGAGCAGTGGTGCCCTGGGGAAGGGGTGCTGGCTCTGCACTCTGTCTATTCCTCTTAATATCTTGTACACCTCTATCATGTCTCCTCTCATCCTCCTTCTCTCCAAAGAGTAAAGCCCTAGCTCCCTTAATCTCTGATCATAATCCATATTCTCTAAACCAGGCAGCATCCTGGTAAATCTCCTCTGTACCCTTTCCAATGCTTCCACATCCTTCCTATAGTGAGGCGACCAGAACTGGACATGGTACTCCAAGTGTGGCCTAACTAGAGTTTTATAGAGCTGCATCATTACATCGCGTCTCTTAAACTCTATCCCTCAACTTACGAAAGCTAACACCCCATGAGCTTTCTTAACTACCCTATCTACCTGTGAGGCAACTTTCAGGGATCTGTGGACATGTACCCCCAGATCCCTCTGCTCCTCCACACTACTAAGTATCCTGCCATTTATTTTGTACTCTGTCTTGGAGTTTGTCCTTCCAAAGTGTACCACCTCACACTTCTCTGGATTGAACTCCATCTGCCACTTCTCAGCCCACTTCTGCAACCTATCAATGTGTCTCTGCAATCTTCGACAATCCTCTACACTGTCTACAACACCACCAACCTTTGTGTTGTCTGCAAATTCGCCAACCCACCCTTCTACCCCCACATCCAGGTTGTTAATAAAAATCACAAAAAGTAGAGGTCCCAGAACAGATCCTTGTGGGACACCACTAGTCAGAACCCTCCAATCTGAATGTACTCCCTCCACCATGACCCTCTGCCTTCTGCAGGCAAGCCAATTCTGAATCCACCTGGCCAAACTTCCCTGGATCCCATGCTTTCTGACTTTCTGAATAAGCCTACTGAGTGGAACCTTGTCAAATGCCTTGCTAAAATCCATGTAGATCACATCCACTGCACTACCCTCATCTATATGCCTGGTCACCTCCTCAAAGAACTCTATCAGGCTTGTTAGACATGATCTGCCCTTCACAAAGCCATACTGACTGTCCCTGATCAGACCATGATTCTCTAAATGCCCATAGATCCTATCTCTAAGAATCTTTTCCAACAGCTTTCCCACCACAGGCGTAAGGTATATGGAGCTTAGAAAAATAGAGGGCTATGGGTAAACCTACATAATTTTTAAAGTAAGGACACATTTGGCACAGCTTTGTGGGCCAAAGGTCCAGTATTGTGCTGTAGGTTTTCTATGTTCTAATAGTTGGGTGTGTAAAGGAAGATGAATACAGGGAGGACTTTGTCAAATGGTGCAAGCTGAATCATCTGCAGTTCAACATCAGCAAGACAAAGGAGATGGTGATGGACTTTAGGAAGTGTTAAGAGCTCCCAGTTACCATTGATGGTGAGGATGTGGATGGCATGAGGACCTGCAAGTACCTGGGGGTGAACCTGGATGACAGACTTGAGTGGAGCACCAACAAGGTGTACAAGAAGGGCCAGAGACACTTCTAATTCTAGAGGAGGCTGAGGTCCTTTAGAATATGCAGGCCTCTCCTTCAAATGTCCCACCAGTCTGTCGTCACTAGTACAACCTTGTATGCAGTGGTGTGCTGGGGCAATTGTTTCAATGTGAGTGATGCCAACAGGCTCAATAAACTAACTAGAATGGCTGGCTCTGTTATAGACTGGTAGAACAAAGGATCCTATGGAAAATCCTTGCAATTCTGAGCAATGTTTCTCATCCTTTGCATGCCACCTTGGCTGATCAGAGGAGCACTTTCAGTAACAGACTTAGACAATTGCACTGCTCCAAAGAGCACCATATGAGGTCATTCTTAGCCTCGGCCATAAAGCTCTACAACAAGTCAATCTATAGGGAAGTGAATACACCCTTCTGATAGACTGTTTAAGATAACTTATTTTTATTTATTCTTCTTTCTTCTCTTCTAATATTGTATATCTTATTGTATTGTATAACTTGTAATGCTACAGTAAATTTTTGAAATTAATAAAATATCTATCTACTCTTTTTTTTTAAAAAGGGCTGCAAGGACAAGTCAGAGAACCACAGGCCAGTAGTGGGAAAGTTACTGGAACAGATTCTGAGGTTGTTTAGAACCATAGAACACTACAGCACAGAAACAGGCCTTTTGGCCCTACTTGGCTGTGCTGAACCATTTTTCTGCCTAGTCCTACTGACCTGCACCTGGACCATATCCCTCCATACACCTCTCATCCATATACCTGTCCAAGTTTTCATTAAGTGTTAAAAGTGAGCCCACATTTACCACTTCATTTGGCAGCTCATTCCACACTCCCACCACTCTCTGTGTGAAGAAGCTCCCCCCCCATGTTCCCTTTAAACTTTTCACCCTTCACCCTTAACCCATGTCCTCTTTTTATTCTCCCCTAACCTCAGTGGAAAAAGCCTGCTTGCATTCACTCCATCTATACCTATTATAATTTCATATACCTCTATCAAATCTCCCCCTCATTCTTCTACGCTCCAGGGAATAAAGTCGTAACCTATTCAACCTTGCTCTGTAACTCAGTTTCTCAAGTCCCGGCAACATCCTTGTAAACCTTCTCTGCACTCTTTCAACCTTATTAATATCCTTCCTGTAATTCGGTGACCAAAACTGCACACAATATTCCAAATTCAGCCTCACCAATGCCTTATACAACCTCACCATAACATTCCAACTCTTATACTCAATACTTTGATTTATAAAGGCCAATGTACCAAAAGCTCTGTTTACTACCCTATCTACCTGTGATGCCACTTTTAAGGAATTTTATATCTGTATTCCCATATCCCTCTGCTCTACTGCACTCCTCAGTACCCTAACATTTACCTTGTATGTTCTACTTTGGTTTTTCCTTCCAAAGCACAATACCTCACACTTGTCTGTATTAAACTCCATCTGCCATTTTTCCACCCATTTTTCTAGCTGGTCCAAATCCCTCTGCAAGCTTTGAAAACCTTCCTCACTGTCCACTACATTTCCAATCTTTGTATCATCAGCAAATTTGCTGATCCAATTTGCCACATTATCGTCCAGATCATTGATATAGATGACAAATAACAATGGACCCAGCACTGATCCCTGTGGCACACCACTAGTCACAGACTTCCACTCAGAGAAGCAATCATCCACTACCACTCTCTGACTTCTCCCATTGAGCTAATGTCTAATCCAATTTACTACCTCACCATGTATACCTAGCGACTGAATCTTCCTAACTAACCTCCCATGCGGGACCTTATCAAAGGCCTTACTGAAGTTCATGTAGACAACATCCACTGCCTTCCCTTCATCCACTTTCCTTGTAACCTCCTCGAAAAACTCTTATAGATTTGTTAAACATGACCTACCAAGCACAAAGCCGTGTTGACTCTCCCTAATAAGTCCCTGTCTATCTAAATACTTGTACATCCTATCTCTTAGTACTCCTTCCAATAATTTACCTACTACCGATGTCAAATTTACCAGCCTATAATTTCCCGGATTAATTTTAGAGCCTTTTTTAAACAATGGAACAACATGAGCTATCTTCCATTCCTCCAGCGCCTCACCCATAGATACCAACATTTTAAATATATCTACCAGGACCCCTGCAATTTCAACACTAGTCTCCTTCAAGGTCTGAGGGAATACCCTGTCAGGTCCTGGGGATTTATCTACTCTGATTTGTCTCAAGATAGCAAGCACCTCTTCCTCTTCAATCTATATAGGTTCCATGACCTCACTACGTGTTTGCCTTATTTCCATTGACTCCATACCAGTTTCCTTAGTAAATACAGATGCAAAAAAAACATTTAAGATCTCCCCCTTTTCTTTTGGTTCCATACATAGCCGACCACTCTGATCTTCAAGAGGACCAATTTTATCCTTTACTATCCTTTTGCTCTTAATATACCTGCAGAAGCTCTTTGGATTATCCTTCACCTTGACTGCCAAAGCAACCGCATGTCTTCTTTTAGCCCTCCTAATTTCTTTCTTAAGTATTTTTTTGCACTTTTTATACTCCTCAAGTACCTTATTTGCTCCCTGTTTCCTATACATGTCATACAACCCTCTCTTCTTCTTTATCAGAGTTCCAATATCCCTAGAGGACCAAGGTTCCTTATTCTTATTCACTTTGCCTTTAATCCTGACAGGAACATACAAACTCTGCACTCTCAAAATTTCTCCTTTGAAGGCCTCCCACTTACCAACGACATCCTTGCCAGCGAACAACCTGTCCCAATCCATGCTTTTTAGATTTTCATTTCTTCAAATTTGGCCTTTTTCCAGTTAAGATCCTCAACCCAAGGACCAGATCTATCTTTATCCATGATCAAGTTGAAACTAATGGTGTTATGATCACTGGAACCGAAGTGTTCCCCTACACACACTTCCGTCACCTGTTCTAACTCGTTTCCTAATAGGAGATCTAATATTGCATCTTCTCTAGTCGGTACCTCTATATATTGATTTAGAAAACTTTCCTGAGCACATTTTAAAACTCTAACCCGTCTAGACCTTTAACAGTATGGGAGTCCCAATCAATATGTGGAAAATTAAAATCCCCTCCTATCACAACTTTATGTTTCCTGCAGTTGTCTGCTATCTCCCTGCAGATTTGCTCCTCCAATTCTTGCTAACTATTGGATGGACTATAATACAACCCCATTTTAATGTGGTCATACCTTTCCTGTTTCTCAGCTCCACCCATATGGCCTCGGTAGACAAGCCCTCTAATCTGTCCTGCCTGAGACCTGCTGTAACATTTTCCTTGACTAGCAATGCCCCCCCCCCCCCCAACCCTTCATCCCTCTGCCTTTATCACATCTGAAACATCGGAACCCTGGAACATTAAGCTGCCAGTCCTGCCCCTCCTGTAGCCAAGTTTATTGACCACAGCTCAGCATTCAACACAGTCAACCCTACAAACATCATCAAGCTTCAAAACCTGCACCTTTGTACTTCCCCTTTAAAACTGCATTCTTGACTTTTTCATAAGCAGACCTCAGTCAGCACTGATCAGTAAACACAATTCCTCAATTGACAATCAACACAAGTGCACTTCAGGCCTACGTGCTTCACCCCTTGCTGTGCTCTCTTTACACCACAACTGTGTGAGTAAGCACAGCTCCAATACCATCATCAAATTCACTACAGTTTGCTGGATCAGAAGTAGTAATGAGTCAGTGTACAGGAGTGTTGCAGAACACCTGGAGCTGCAACAAAATCATCTCATTCAACATCAACAAAACCAAAGAACTAATCAGTGATTCATTAAAGGCAAGTACAAAGATCATGCGTGTTACACCGCTGGCGTTAACGGCAGCAGTGAAGGCCCTCCATCTCTGACTGTGTTCAAGGCTTCCTTTACCTGGTCAGTAGCTTCCTTTTGATTTTCACTATTGTTAGTCATGCAAGTCCCAGTTGGAGTCACAGGAAAATCGTCATATTCAGATGTACAAGGGTTCTTCATTGCTGTTTTCATAACAATTTTGTTTTACCAGTCAGAGTTATTAGCCTGAGCTGAACCCCCAAACGTGGAGGACCAGTACCCTTTGTCTTTTGTCTGTCCTCTACCCTTTGACCTGTTTAGCATGGGTATCCTTGTCGAGAGCAAAAGCATAAAGCCCTGACTCCAGCTAGGGTCATTGAGACACACAAGCCTCCAAACCATGACAAGGCTGTGGTCCTCTTTGAGGGAGGAGGGGACTGAAGGGTTAGCACATTCAAATTCCTGGCATTAACATTTTGAATAATCCGTATCTGACCCCACATATTGCTGCAATCACAAAAAATTTCCCTAAATGCACCATAGAATGAATCCTAATTGGCCTGGTATGAGATTCCTCAGGAAACGTTCCAATTGTTTTTTTTTTGCATTAATGCCTTGTTTTGCAAAATATTTTTCTTCACTATGGAGCACAATTTATGTATAATTTGTCTTCTGTATGTTGTGTATTTCTGCTGCTGTTAAGTTTAAAAGCTTGAGAAGGAAATCATGAGAGTGAGGATTGGGCATGAAAAGTCCTTGGTAAATAGGATGAAAGAAAATCCATATATGCATTTGAGTTGAGAGAAAGAGGATAGCCAGGGGGAGGGTAGGACCTCACGAGAATGAGGAGGAAATGTGCTTGAAAGCAGAGGAAGTAGGTGAAGTCCTTAATGAGTACTTTGCTTTGGTATTTACCAGAGAGGATGTCCGAGTGCAGCTTGCTGATAGACGAGGGCATTTTGAGATAAAGAGGCAATATTAGGCCTCTTGAAGAACATTAACGTAAGTAAGTTATAGAGAGTGGCAAGCCACAAGATTGCTGTGGCCTTGATCAGTATGCACAGATTGCAGCAACCTAACAGACACATAGCACCATATAAGCAGGATTCACAAGAAAAACATAAATTATACACTGGTATTTGGTCCAAAGCAAATTTGATGAGAATATAGTTGATATATTTAGCAAGTTTGCAAATGACACTAATATTAGTGGTATAGTGGACAGTGAAGATGATTATCTAAGATTCATAACAGAGAAAGTTGGTTAAAGAAAGGCAAATAGAATTTAATGCGGACAAGTGTGTAGTGTTGTACTTTGGTAAAATAAGCCGGGCAGATTTAGACAATAAATGGTTGTGCCCTGGAGAGTGTTGTAGAATTGGAGTAGGAGTACAGGTACATAGTTCCCTGAAAGTGCAGACACATAGAAGCAGGATGGTTGTTAGGGAAATTTTATTTCTACACCAGACATGGACCCAGATATTCAATAATCCTTTTATTTTAGGTGACACGAAGAACTGTCCCTCCTGAGAGCAGCGACTCTGCCTTTGGATACAGAGAGTTCCTTTATACAAGATATAGGATATGCAAGCAGTACGGTTACACATTTTAACAACATCAATCATTAGTGATAAAACAGCAACTTTGCCCCAGACATTGTTCGACTGAATACAAACACATAAAAACACTCACCACATAATCTTGTGATTTACACATGGTTTTGTGACTGACACCAGTAAGCTAAAGGGTAATCTAATTTCTGCTGATCTGTGCATTCAGCAGTGCAGACATGCAATTCTACAGTTGTGCAAAGGTATTTTGGCAAAATTCTTCCAGTGGTGAAGACAGCATTGTACATGCTTGCCCTCATCAGTCAAGGCACTGAGTACAGGTATTAGATATTGTACAAGTCATTGAAGTTACAAATTGAGTATTGTGTATAGTTCTGGTAGGTCAATTATGGAGGTAGAATATCATTGAGTTGAAGGGGTTCAGGTTTCACAATGTTATTGGGTCTGGATGCTTGAGTTATGAAAAACAGCATAGGCAGGGACATTTCCCCTGAAGATAAGAGGCTGATGGGTGACTTCAGAGGTGAAACCTCATAATGATGAGGTTTTGGGGTACTGGGAGGCCAAATAGAACAAAGTCAGCATGTTTTCCTTAAATGGAAACCTTGCCAGACATATCTGTTGGAATTCTTTGGGGAAATTACAGGCAGGATAGACGGAGTTAGTAGATGTTAGAAAAAGGAAAAAGGATCTAGTGGATGTTGCTTACATGGATTTTCAGGACTTTGACAATGTGCTGCACATGAGGCTGCTAAACAAGATAATAGCCTATAGTATTACAGGAAAGATACCAGCATGGATAGAAAATGAGCTGACAGGCAGAAGTAATAAAGGGGCTTTTCTGGGTGGATACCAGTGACTAGTGATGTTCCACAGGAGTAAGTGTTGGGACTGCTTATGTATCACTGATTTGGATGACAGAATATGATGGTTTTGTGGGTGATAGGCAAAGGGGCAAGTAATGTTGAGGAAGCAAGGAGTCAAATGGACAATTGACATAGAAAGACAACGGTCGTAAATGTGGCTGATGTAATACAGTTAAGTGTATAGTAATGCACTTTGCTACAAGGAATAGAAGCATAGACTATTTTCTAAATGGGAAGATAATTCAGAATCAGGTGCAAAGGAACTTGGGAGTCTTTTTGTGTTGGATTCCTAAAGGTTAACTTGCAGGTTGAGTCAGTCGTAAAGAACGCAGATGTAAGAAGCTTATTGGAGTACAAGAGATATTGACAAGTGTTGCTTTAATTCTTGACACCAATCTGTTGTGACTTGCATACTGAAATCAGTATTGCAATTGTACCAGAATAGGTTGGCTCGAGGCATAGCTAGATGTTCAGCATGTTTTCAGTATTACAATCTGATTCTTTTGCCTTTGTTGTTTTCAGTGCTCTTAGCTATTTTTTCCATATCATCCAGAGGAAATTAAATTGCCTGGCTTCAGTGATGTAGTGATCTTAGGAAGAAGCAGAAATTAACTTTCCATTTGACACTTCTATGTGAGCACACTTACACTTTGTGCTCGATTCCACCACTGTTAGGGATAAGGATATACCTGTAGGACCGTAGAGCTTGTTCTGTATATTGTACAGCAGTTACCTTCCTGTGTTTGCAACTTTTTTAGGTATGCTGTATGCTGCTCCCAACATGCCCTTCTGAATTTCTCACTAAAGTAGGGTTGATTCTTTGGCTTGATTATAATGGCCAGTGAGGCTGGTGGAAGCTATTAAGTTGCATTTTGGTAGAATAAAGCTCCAATGAATGTTTATATTCATTAAAACTTGCTAGAATATTAGAAGCCTTTTAACCAGGCAGCACAGTGCTTGAGAAGAGGAAGAAACTTTGAGGTGCATCCATGAGTCTTACTTAGCTTTGGCTTAACATCTTGACCAGCTCAAGCAGCAGTTATACAAAAAAAACTGCTAATTGTCAGTCATCTTGTGTCTGTTGTATGCCTACTTTATACTGATTTGATCATCATGGCAACTCCTACTTCTTCATAAATCAATAAATCCCTCCATTACTAAACCATTCGATTATTTTTCAGAAAGGATAAAATCTATGCACTTCAGATCATGTACAGTACTTAATGCAGTTTTCAACTGCTAGATTTGGGTTCATCCTAATACAATAGTGTCCCAGATAAAGTGAGAGCTGTTTCAATAAGGGCTATGTCTTGACATTGATAATGATGATACACCTACATGTAGACTGGTGAAAATGAATTAGGAATATTATACCTCTCGTTCATTTACTTAACTGCCAAAGGTCCTGACAATCATCTTCAGAACTTAGCTGGTGGTGATGGACATTAAAATTCCCAAATACTAGCTGCACTCCTTGTAGGTGCTAATTGCAAGTGTTGTTCAACGACAACAAATAATGTTGTGAGCTGGGAAACAGTGATGGAAACATGTTCATCAGATTAATTTTTAAATGCATCTGAGAGGGCAAAAGACCCAAAGTATAAACTGCAACTTCAACAGGATCACCCAAGCCAGGGTAAAATGGAACTAGCATTGCTTGGTAAACCTGTAAGTCATAGGGTTTAGAATCAGATCCTTTTACTCCCACATGTGCCTGTTACATCATCTCCAGTGTGACAAGACCTGCCCAAGATTGGTGATGGAGGAGTCTGGCACACTGCTTTGCAGGAATGATCTTGTGTGCATAACTGTTAGGCCATTGCTCTACACAATCATGGGACCTCTGTTTAGGTACTAGCAGTTTGTGAAACAAGCTCAGCAAAATTAACTGAGCCAGAAGTGTCTTTACCTTGCCTAAATAAGATCCCCAAATCAAAATCTAGATAGTCATCTGCTTTTTACTTTTACTCAGTGACTTTGATGCCACCACATGGCTTGTTCAGGCAATTCAAAGGATAGATAACAGATAACTAAAGTAGTGTAGATTTGGCGTCATTCATGTCATATTGAGCAAATGCAGCAATTTTATTTTCTTTAAGAAATGAATAAACCATTAATATGGCAACATTACAGGCTTCCTGGTGGTGCAGTCTTTCACAGATTCAGCTTGCTAGTTCTGCAAGATTCCTTTCAGAGCTCAGACTCTTCATAAATCACATGGGCTTTGATTCAAAGGCAGCCAAGGGAACCCATATATGTGGGTTCTCCATATACAAGAGCTGCTGTAATGAAAGCCAAGGCAGCACAAGAAACTGAGGGAACAAAAATCTTATTTTGTTGAAATTAGCTGCACCATTCTGAGATTGCACTTCACTACACACCAGAAAGGTGTTCCTAATTTGATTACTGCTCATCATAAAACTCAGATCTAAAGGAGGGTAATGGTTTTCAGCAGGGCTGTCAACAACACAAAGTAGATTTTGATGGGCAATAAAAGCAGATCATGCTGAAGTTTGGAGCCCATTGATGACTATGAATGTGTCATTGCCTTAGTGCCTCAATGATTTGTCATCAACCTCCAACATTCAAGAGCTGATTCTGGTGTCTTAGATTACACTGGTTCTAGACAACTTCATTTTACAGAAAACTACTTAATTCAGCAAAAAAATAAATATCACTCACAAAGATCAGCATAGTGTTCAACAGATTAATGTTAAAATTGATAAATGAGAGGGGGTAAAGAGGATCCACAGTAGATTGTTTATTTATTTAAAATAGCAGGAAGGAGAACTTCAATAGTATCACTCTGAGTCATGGTAAAATCGAGCCGTTATTGCTTGACATCTTGACAGGACAGTAATCCCCGAGGAGAAGACATTTCACTTGCAGGCAGTGTACATTTCTACCTAGGGAAAAAGAAATTGATATGATGTACAAAATAAAGACCAAAATTCAGGAAGCGTTTGGCACATCACACAACAACTATTGTAAAGAAACACAGAGAATATGCTGTCAGTCAAAGCCTTTGTCAGAACTCGTAGGATGTCATGTGAATAACTCCAGTAAGAACCAGACTGAATATAGTGAGACTAAAGGAAGAAATGATATGGAAATAAGATGAGGAAAAATAATGTTTGAAAGGTTGATTTGGAGAAAGTATGGGAAAAACTAACAATTAAAGTAAGCAAACTACCTCATACTGGATGGGTGCACCTGATGGAGCTGGAGTGGAGAAGTTTTGTAACTTAGATATTTCTGCCCACAAATACTGGATAGTATTGTTTATAAAAAAATGTAGTACATTGGAATTAATAAACAGATTAATAATCTGCCCAGACCACAGGTGAATGAAGATGTGGATTTTGCATTCAATGTGACCCCCATCACAAGACACAGGAGTAGAATTAAACTATTCAGCCCATCAACTCTGCTCCACCATTTCATCATTGCTAATCCATTTCCCCCTCAGCCCCATTCTCCTGCCAACTCCCTTTAACCTTTCATGCCCAGGCTAATCAAGAACCTACCAACCTCTTTCAATATCCCCAATGACTTGGCCTCCACAGCCATCTGTGGCAATGAATTTCACACAATCACACCCTCTGGCTAGAAATTCCTCATCTAAATGGACGTCCTTTTATATTCAGAAGCTGAGCCCTCTGATTCTAGACTCCTCCACTGTAGGAAACATGTCTCCACATCCACTATCGAGGCCTTTCAAAATTCTATAGGTTTCAATGAGATCCATCATTCTTCTTAATTCCTCAAATTCCAACAGATTTATCAGTGAACATTTTCCCTTAAGGAAACCATGCTGACTTTGGCCTGTTTTATCATGCAGTAAAGGAGCCATTAGGAGGTAGTGATCATAATATGATAAGTTTTTATCTGTAATTTGAGAAGGATAAGGGCAGATCGGAGGTGTCAGTGTTGCAGTTGAACAGGGGAAACTATGGAGCCATGAGGGAGGAGCTGGCCAAAGTTGACTGGACGGATAGCCTAGCAGAAAAGACAGTGGAACAGCAATGGCAGGTATTCTTGGGAATAATGCACAAGTTGCAAAATCAGTTCATCCCCCAGAGAAGGAAGGATTCAAAGGGGGGAAAGGGGCCACAGTGGTTGACAAAGGAAGTTAGAGATTGCATAGCATTAAAAAAAAAGAAGTATGACAGAGCTAAGGTGAGTGGGAAGACAGATGATTGGGAAATTTTTAAGGAACAACAGAACTTAACTAAAAAGGCAATACGGGGAGAAAAAATGAGGTACGAACGCAAGCTAGCCAGGAATATAAAGGAGGATAGCAAAAGCTTTTTTAGGTATGTGAAGAGAAAGAAGATAGTTAAGAACAATGTTGGGTCCTTGAAGAATGAATTGGGTGAAATTGTTATGGGAAACAGAGAAATGGCAGAAGAATTTAATGAGTACTTTAGATCTGTTTTCACTAAGGAAGACACAAGCAATCTCCCAGATGTATGGATGGGCCAAGGACATAGGGTAACAGAGGAAATGAAACAGATTGACATTAGGAAGGAAACGGTGATGAGTAGACTGATGGGACTGAAGGCTGACAAATCCCCAGGTCAGGATGGTCTGCATCCTAGGGTACTAAAGGAGGTGGCCCTGGAAATTGTGGATGCATTGGTAATCATTTTCCAATGTTCCTTAGATTCAGGATCAGTTCCTGAGGATTGGAGAATGGCTAATGTTATCCCACTTTTTAAGAAAGGAGGGAGGGAGAAAACAGAACTATCGACCTGTCAGCATGACATCGGTGGTGGGGAAGATGCTACAGTCCATTATTAAGGATGAAATAGTGGCATATCTAGATAGCAGTGATAGGATTGGGCCGAGCCAGCATGGATTTACCAAGGGTAAATCATGCTTGACTAATCTGTTGGAGTTTTTCGAGGATGTAACCAGGAAGTTAAGACGGGGGAGATCCAGTGGATGTAGTGTACCTCGATTTTCAGAAGGCATTTGATAAGGTCCCACATAGGACATTGGTGGGTAAAATCAAAGCTCAGGGCATCGGGGGGAAGACATTGACATGGATAGAAAACTGGTTGGCAGATAGAAAGCAAAGGGTAGCGGTGAATGGGTGTTTCTCGGAATGGCAGGTGGTGACAAGTGGGGTGCCACAGGGCTCGGTATTGGGACCTCAGCTGTTTACAATTTATGTCAACGATTTAGATGAAGGCATTGAGAATAACATCAGCAAATTTGCTGATGATACTAAGCTGGGTGGCAGTGTGACATGTGATGAGGATGTTAGGAGAATTCAGGGTGACTTGGATAGGCTGGGTGAGTGGGCGGATACTTGGCAGATGACGTTTAATGTGAATAAGTGTGAGGTTATCCACTTTGGGAGTAAGAACAGGAAGGCAGATTATTATCTGAACGGTGTAGAGTTAGGTAAGGGAGAAATACAAAGAGATCTAGGAGTCCTTGCTCATCAGTCACTGAAGGTGAATGAGCAAGTGCAGCAGGCAGTGAAGAAGGCTAATGGAATGTTGGCCTTTATTACAAAGGGAATTGAGTACAAGAGCAAGGAAATCCTCTTGCATTTGTACAGAGCCCTGGTGAGACCACACCTGGAGTATTATGTACAGTTTTGGTCTCCAGGGTTAAGGAAGGACATCCTGGCTGTAGAGGAAGTGCAGCGTAGATTCACGAGGTTAATTCCTGGGATGTCCGGACTGTCTTACGCAGAGAGGTTAGAGAGACTGGGCTTGTACACGCTGGAATTAAGGAGATTGAGAGGGGATCTGATTGAAGCATATAAGATTATTAAGGGATTGGACAAGATAGAGGCAGGAAATATGTTCCAGATGCTGGGAGAGTCCAGTACCAGAGGGCATGGTTTGAGAATAAGGGGTAGGTCATTTAGGACAGAGTTAAGGAAAAACTTCTTCTTCCAGAGAGTTGGGGTCTGGAATGCACTGCCTCGGAAGGTAGTGGAGGCCAATTCTCTGGATGCTTTCAAGGAGCTAGATAGGTATCTTATGGATAGGGGAATCAAGGGATATGGGGACAAGGCAGGAACCGGGTATTGATAGTAGATGATCAGCCATGATCTCAAAATGGCGGTGCAGGCTCGAAGGGCCGAATGGTCTACTTCTGCACCTATTGTCTATTGACTCCCAAGTACCCCCGAAATCACATCCTTAACACCAGACTCCAAACCACTAAAGTCAGGCTAACTGGTCTTTAATTTCCTTTCCTCTGCCTTAATTCTTGGAAGAGTGGAGTGAAATTTGAAATTTTTCAGTCCTATGGAACTATGCCAGAATCTATTCTTGAAAGATCATTGTTAATACCTCCACAATCTCTGCAACTATCTGTTTCAGAACTCTGGGGTGCAGTCCATTTGGTTCAGGTGACTTATCAATCTTCAGAATTTTCAGTTTCCCAAGCACCTTCTCCCTTGTAATAACCGCACTCACTTCTGCCCTGATACTCTTAAACTTCCAGCATCTGCTAGTGTCATCCATAGTGAAGACTGATGCAAAATTCTTTTAAGTTTGTCTACAATTTCTACCTCTCCAGCTTCATTTTCCAGTGATCCAATATTTATTCTCAGCCTTTTTACTCTTTATATGTCTGGAAAATATGCTACCATCTTCTTTGATATTAACTAGCTTATCTTCATATTTCATCTTCCTACCCATGGCTTTTATTTTGGTTGCCTTCTTCTGGCTTTAAAAAAAGATTCCCAAACCTCTAACTTCTGACTCATTTTTGCTCTATTTTAGGCCCACTCTTTTGCTTTTGTGTTGGCTTTCACTTCCCTTGCCAGCCACAGTAACTTCATCCTGCCTTTAGAATACCACTTTTACCACAGACAACAGAATACCACTGCTGCTCTGCTGTCATCCCTGTAAGTGTCCCCTTCTAATCAACTTTGGCCACTCTCTCTCTCTCTCTCTCATGCCTCTGTAATTTCCTTTACTCTGCTGTAATATTAATACATCTGACTTTACATCCCTCTCAAATTGCAGGATGAGTTCTACCATTATGATCACTGCCTATGGGTTCCTTTCCTTTAATCAAATTTGGTTCATTACATAACATGCATTTCAGAATAGCTGCTCCCCAAGGGATCTCAACTGCAAGCTGTTCTAAAAAGCCATCTCATAGGTATTCTACAAATTCCCCCTCTTGGGATCCAACACCAACCTGATTTTCCCCAATCTACTTGCATATTGAACCACCCACCTCATGACTATCGTAACATTATCTTTTTGACATGCCTTTTCTAACTCCCATTGTAATTTGTAGCCCACATTCTGGCTACTGTTTGGAGACATGTATACAACTCCCACTATGGTCTTCATACCCTTGCAGTGTCTTGGCTCTACCCACAAGGATTCTACATCTTCCAAATCCACATCACCTTTCTAATGATTTGATTTCATAGTTTACCAACAGAGCCACACCACCCCCTCTGCCTACCTGCCTGTCCTTTTGATATCCTTGGATGTTATGCTCCCAACTGTGATCTTCTTTCAGCCACAACTCAGTTATTTCCACAACATCAAACTTACCAATCTTTAACTGTACTACAAGATCATCTACATTATTCTGGATACTGTGTGCATTCAAACACAACACTTTCAGTCCTGCATCCATCACGCCTTTCGATTTTGTCCCCCTTTTACACTTACTGAAATTTTGCCCTATTAACCACTTGTCCTTCCTGACATGTTCACTACTCACTGCCTCTGCTTGTAAACCCAGCCCTATTCTCCAGTTACCATCTTGGGACCAAATTAGTTTAAAACCCTCTCTAACACTGCTTGAAACCCTGCCCCCTACAGCAGATGATTCATCTGCTGAATCATCATATTCTTGCCCTCACTGTTAATGATACTGCTACCCTACAGATCCTGTTTTTCAGCTTTCTACCTTGATCCCTACAATCTCTCTTCAGGACTCACTTTTCCTACCCATGACATTCATGCCAATATATACCAAGACTTCTGGCTGTTCCCTCTCCCCCTTAAGAATGTTGTGGACCCGATCCAAGATATCGCTTACCCTTATAATCCGGGTGACACAATCTCACACCTACTCCTCAAACAATGGAATCCCCTTTCACTACTGCCGTCCTCTTCTAAACCCTCCCTCCCCCACTTCCATTCTGAGCCACAGAACCCAACTCAGTGTCCCGCACAAGTATAAAGAATGGTATACTTGTTATTTAGGGAATGGCCAGAGGAGTACTCTCCACTGGCTGTCCATTTCCCTTTTATCTCCTGACAGTGCATCTGTGGTTATGCAGGGGACCAGAGGTCTCTCAGAATTCCCACATCGCACACAAAGAACACAACTGAACCACTCAGTGCTCTAAGTATACATTAACAGACAAAAAGACAAAAGACAGAAGAAACTCACCAGATCCCACAAAAGCTCCTTTATTAAATCTCGCACTTTAGGACCTGCGAGAGGCCTCCACCTTCAATTAGACTGTGCTGCTGAAAAAAAATCAGCAACCAGGTCTTCAGTTGTCTCTGAACATAAGAAAATAGGAGTAGGCTTTAAGGCTGCCCTGACTATTCACAAAGATTAAGAGCTGATTCAAGCTGACTTCCATTCCTCTCCTGTGAGTTTGTCATACCCTCAATTCAATTATTTATCTACCGCCACCTTATCAAATTATCCAGTAACTGGATTTCGTCCTGAATATCGTTGCTGTATGGAAACTGCATGCTTTCCTTGTGACTATAGGCCTGGAAACCTCCGCACTAAAGGATCCATTGACAAAGCCCATTGACCCAGTCCATTCTCACATCACAGCCTCTGTTTGATAAACAATTGAAAAAAATAGCTTACTTATGCCTTAGTCCCACTATATGCACAGTGAACTCGGGGTACAACCAAACTGCATGGTTAAATCACCGTGGAAAAAAAAGCTGCCAAAGATTAGTGATGATACTCATCAGAAAATTAGTGTTTAGATCTTCACAGATATTAAGGGCATGTACACACAATAAAACAGAATGCATCAGAGCGTTTACTTTGAGCCTCATCAAAATCAGCAAAAAAGTATGTCATCACTTGCATCCTGCTATTCATTACTAGCAATTCTGCCCATGGTAATCATCTCAAACATATTAGACAGCCAGCTAATATGCATTTCCTTCTGGTGATAAGTCTCAACACAATACCTCATGAAAATCATTGCCAATGGATTAAATTAACAGAATTTTATTGTAGCACTGCAAAATCATTTTTCATGACATCAACCAGTAGTTTCAGAAAACTAAAACACTCATGTATTACAGCCAGCCTGAGATGTACAGTGAGATCCAACTGCAGGAACACAAAACGGTAACACTGTGCAGAACTAAGGGCGTGACAAGGCACAGATGTCATGGTCATCCACTGCAAACAAAACCTTGACTTCTGAGGGCAAGAGAAAGCTCTCCCGCACAGACATGACATGCAACCACCATGAGTAGATCCACTGAACAGATAGCTGAAGGATCAACTATTGCTTAATTGAGTTTTAGGCTTTAAGGTTTTGTAGAAGATTCTGAGAGGCAGGATTTATGAACATTTGGAGAGGCACAATATGATTAGGAATAGTCAGCATGGCTTTGTCAAAGGCAGGTCGTGCCTTACGAGCCTGATTGAATTTTTTGAGGATGTGACTAAACACATTGATAAAGGTAGAGCAGTAGATGTGGTGTATGTGGATTTCAGCAAGGCATTTGATAAGATACCCCATGCAAGGATTATTCAGAAAGTATGGAGGCATGGGATCCAAGGGGACCTTGCTTTGTGGATCTAGAACTGGCTTGCCCACAGAAGGCAAAGAGTGGTTATAGACGGGTCATATTCTGCATGGAGGTCAGTGATCAGTGGTGTGCCTCAGGGATTTTTATAAATGACCTGGATGAAGAAATGGAGGGATGGGTTAGAAATCTGCTGATGACACAAAGCTTGGGGGTGTTGTGGAGGGCTGCCAGAGGTTACAGTGGGATATCGATAATATGCAAAACCATGCTGAGAAATGGCAGATGGAAGTTCAACCCAGGTAAGTTTGAGGTGGTTCATTTTCGTAGGTCAAATATGATGGCAGAATATAGTATTATTATCAGTGTGGAGAATCAGAAGGTTCTTGGGGTCCGAGTCTATAGGACACTCAGCTGCTGCGCAGGTTGACTGTGTGCTTAAGAAGGAATACGGTGCACATTGGCCTTCATTAATCCTGGAAATGAGTGTAAGAGCCGAGAGGTAATGTTACAGCTTTATAGGACCCTGGTCAGACCCCACTTGGAGTACTGTGCTCAGTTCTGGTAACCTCACTACAGGAAGGATGTGGAAACCATAGAAAGGGTGCAAAGGAGGTTTATAAGGATGTTGCCTGTATTGGGGAGCATGAACTCAGTCTCTTTTTCTTGGAGCGACAGAAGATGAGAGGTGATCTTGATAGAGGTGTATAAGATGATGAGAGGCATTGATCATTTTGATAGTCAAGAGGCTTTTTCCCCAGTGCTGAAATGGCTAGCACGAAAAGGCAGCTTTTAGGTGCTTGGAAATAGGAACAGAGGAGATGTCAGGGATCAGTTGTTTGTTTCTTTTTTAAGAGAGTGCGTGCGTGGAATGGACCCCTGGCGACGGCAGTGGAGGCGGATACAATAGAGTCTTTTAAGAGACTCCTAGATAGGTACATGGATCTTAGAAAAATAGAGGGCTATGGGTAACCCTAGGTAATTTCTAAAATAAGTACATGTCTGGCACAGCATCGTGGGCCAAAGGGCCTATATTGTGTTGTAGGTTTTCTATGTTTCTATGAAATGGACACTCAAGGTATTGGAGGATTAGATGGGAGTTAATCAGGATTCATAGCAAGCCTCTCACAATCACCACCTATAGACCAGTACATGTTTTCTGTCCCATTGTAGGATAATGGGGAATGTCAAGGTCTGCACGTACTACCCATACCAAAGTGACTTGGAATTAATGGCATATGTTCCAGCTCAACCATGTGTTGAATATGCTAGTCTAGAACACTAATGTTGGTGTCTCAGAAAATAACCTGAATTCTTTTGCATCACAGCAAAAAAAAAAATCAGTCTCCTCCCAGACTCTCTGCTTATGCTTCACGAAATAACTCTCTCTTTGGTCTTAAAAACTTGGTATGCCAAAACTCCACAATGGAGGAAAGCCATTTTAAAACAAAATAACACTAAATTAAGCACTCACGTACATATTGAAAAGGTGAAAAGTTTAAAGCCTTTGACCTGTAAACAAAAAAAACAATTATTAGTGACAATAGTAGCAAGTTATTATATACCGCATGCATCATATCTATCAGAGCCAAGAGAAACATGATATGCCAAAAATCACTGACATGTAATCAGACTCCAAACCATAAATTACCCTTTGAGCAACAGGATGCATCAGAGTATTTACTTTGAAGATCACCTGCCTTGAAGACAATTGACATCACATTTCCCAATACTCATCATTTGCATCACTCTGCTCAAATTTACAGCAGAGTGTACACAGATTTTGGAACATTACAGTGCAGTACGTGGCCCTAGCTCACGAGGTCGTGCTGACTCTTTAACCTACTCTATCAATCTAACCCTTCCCTGTCACAGCCATTTTTCCATCATCCATGTGCCTAAGTTTTTTTTTTAAAAAGGAAAAATGTATCTAATAGTGCTTTACTTTCTAGAAAAATATTTTGCTTCCAGATTTATTGGTGCATTTAAGTGCAAAGTTATAGAACATAGGACATTACAGCACAGTACAGGCATTTGGTCCACAATGTTGTGCCAACCTTTTAACTTACTCCAAGATCAATCTAACCCTTCCCTCCTACAAGGCCCCCCATTTTCCTATCATCCATGTGTCAACTAAGTTTCTAATATGCCCCTAATGTATTTGCCTCGACCACCATTTCACCTCTGACATCCCCCCTTATACTTTCCTGCAATCATTTTCAAGTTATGTCCTCATGTATTAGTTAAAAGTCTGGAAAAAGTCTGTCTATCCACTCCAATCTATGCCTTTTATTATTTTGTACACTTCTTTAAATCACTTCTCATCCTTCACTCCAAAAGAGAAGAGCCTTAGCTCGTTCAACCTCTCTTATTCCTAAGACAGGTTCAGACAGCAACCTGGTAAAATCTCCTCTGCACCCTTTCTAAAACTTCCACATCCTTTGTATAATGAGACAACCAGAATTGAGCAATATTCCAAGCGCAGTCTAACCAGATTATACAGCAGCAAAATTACCTCATGGCTCTGGAACGCAATCCCCGACTAATGAAGACCAACACATCACATGCCTTGTTAACAACCCTATCAACTTTCACATCAACTCTGAGGGATGTGGACCCCAAGATCCTTCTGTTCTTCCATACTGCCAGGAATCCTGACATTAACCCTGTATTCTGCCTTAAAATTCAACCCTCCAAAATGAATCACTTCACTTTTTACTGGGTTGAACCCCATCTGTCACTTCAACCCCATCTGTCACTTCTCAGCCCAACTCTGAACCTTGTCACTATCCTGTTGCAACTTACAACTCTCCACACTATCCACAACACCAACAACGTTCATGTCACCTGCAGAATTACTAACACACCCTTCCACATCCTCATCCAAGGCAATTACGAAAATCACAGGGGCCCCAAAAGAGAGATACTACAAGGGACCTGAGGGGCACATTCTTCACTCTGAGGGTGGTGGATAAATGGAATGAGCTGCTAAAACTAGTTGTGGTGCATACAATTCCGACATCTAAAAATCAATAAATGGATAGGAAAGATTTAGGGGATTATGAGCCAAAGGCAGACAACTCAGTCAACATGGATGGATTGGGCTAAAGCGCCTGTTTCCATGCTATTTACCTTGATGATTCTATGATACTTGTGACAGAAGTATAAAAAAAATTGAGGTATAGATAGGTTATGGCTCTGTAACCCCTGGCATCGGTTAAAAAGGCTTCTCAAAATCAGCAACAAGATTTCCAGCTGACCGATGAGAAGTATGCAGAGATGTGCAACCTAATCCTAGTGATTCTTCCTCATACTTAATATTCTTTTAAAAAACAAATTGCGCCAAATATAGTCTCAGCATCCTTAAGGCTCTCACTACGAAAAGAAACCTACTGTTTTTGAAGTCACTTCCTTGGTCTTCTGCAAGCCATCCCTCTAAGCAAATGCAAAAACCTTGTCCAAGCTTCAAAATTCATGAGTGTCTGGAACATACAAAGAGCCCATAATCAACATATACTGATGGACTTCATTTCACACAACAGGCCTTAATAACAATAAATAATTAAAATCCAGTCACAACCGAGTTTGGACAGTTATTTTTAAACATTCATTGAACTTTGCATATATAAACTAACCATTGTGGGGAAAATAAACTTTTTTAAGCACAGCTTACCCTCCAGAGTAATAGAATATAAAGAAAAACAATGCTTCACTGATGTTTCTATGTCTATTATAAATGACCCCAGCTGTGACAACAGAAATATGCAAGCTGATAATTAATTTGGCTAGCAACCATCTCTATAGCTCTAAGAGCAATATAATAAAAAAATCTTTAGTTCAGAAAATATACTTTGAATAATTATTGCGTACAGAAAAGAAGAAGCACCTGATAGCATAAAGCTCCATCTGTTTTATCCAAAAAAAAAGTACACATGTTGATCTGTAGGACACATCAGAGCGTTTACTTTGAGCCTCACATTAGAATCTGCAAACAAAAATCATCATTTGTGTCCTTTCCCCTCCTCACAAAAGAGGGCCACTCATTAAGAGCTCATGCTAAAGTACTGATGACAAAAGCATTTAGTCTGTCAAGTGAAGGTATCCTTCTACTAACCACAACAGAAATCATTACCCATGCCGAAGGCTGACTTGCAATTTACAGCTACCTGCAAAACTTAAACAAAAAAAAAATCATACAAATCTGTTTTATGCTTTCTCCTGGTTTGTGAGTAAACTGAGCAACCCAGGCTCAGTAGTTTTATAAAAAATTGACATTTGTTCCTCATTTCAAGGACTAAATAGTCAGGGCTCTACACTGACTGCCATTGTGCAGTCTTCCTTAATAAGACGCAATCCTGCAAAAACTCACCATTTATAACTAGTTGGAGCAAGAATCCTTTAATGAGATCTGAAAAACAAAAATCAAAGATTAAAAGACAATGCTGCAGAATTTTAAAAATGGGGGGGGGGGGGGGGAAGCAAAAAAAAAGGGAAGTTCTACATTGGGTTGGAAGTCAGGTAAATTAAATGCTAGAAAGGTATGGACAGAAGCCAAGAAATTGACGTGCACAAACGGACCAGTCACCAGATGTAAATGGGAGATGAGCACAAATATGTGCTGGTGTGAGAACATATATACAGAGAGTGGAGCACAGTCAGGAGTGCTGGCAACTGAGGGGAAACCTGAGTTGAAGAAAAATGCCAAATCTGATGCATAACAGAGCTGCTGACTCACACTTCCAGTGACCCAGGCTTAAATCTGACCTCCCATTCCATCTATGGTATGTATTTTCCCAGGTGCTCTGGTTTATTGCCACATCCCAAGATTGTTTGTTAGATTAATTGGCCCACTGTAAATTGTCCTGATTGTAACTGCAAGTGCCAGGAGAATCAGGATGGAATCAATTGGTGTGTTTTTTTTTTAAAAAAGGAAATATATTACAGGGATGCAAGTCTGAATAGACTCCAAGCAGTATGGGCCTTTCTGCTCTTAAGAGTAAAAATGACAAAAGTAACATTATGAGAGCTAACGAAACAAAGGCATAAAAATTGTAAGCATAAAGTGAGTGCAGCGATGGGAAATGGAGAGTACATGGTCAACGCTGCTCACTTGTCCATAACGAAGATGAAGATAAACAAGAGTTCAAGATGGAGCACATGATGAAATCAGAATTATATACAGATGCAAGCTCAAAGCAAAGAACAGGAAGGTGCTTCTACTGTTATTAAATTACTGGACAAAGACATAGTGGATGGGACAAGGAAATAATGCTCCATAAGCCCAACACTAATAGGCTTTCCTGAACCCAAATGGCTTCCATAGCATTTAGAGAAAGTGAGTGGAATTAAAGCAAACACTGTTCAATGTACATTAAGTACATAATAGTCAGAAGACAGTAGTGGCTAAAACTCTAGCGGAGAATAGAAGGGATCTTGGGCTCTCCTTGGATTAAAGTATTAAGAGTGGGGCCAGGACACTGTCTTCAACTAACCGGCTTCCACTACCTGTGGATCATTGCTCAAATTTTCATTTATTTTCAAAGTACCTCTTTCTTCTTTTGCTATATGAAGGGATCACTTCCTCGGGCGCTGTTTCACTTATCTTCCAAATTTCATTCTAACCAACTGCAAGAGATGTAATGTCTGTCCTTTTACACTACTTTAGGTCCCAAGCACTTAAACCAGGAAAAGCAATATCACTTTCATTTTAGAAAACTGCTGTTCACAAAGCAGTTTCCAAGTCAACAGTTCACTGTCATTGCCGGAAAATTAATGGGTCTTATAAAAGTAACCATGGTGGATGTGTTCCCACCATGCTGATATGAAAGAATTCTGGCGTAACTGAGTGTTTGTGCCACAGTAAAACAGTCAGTACCTTACGCAAGCTGTGATTTTGATTATTAGTTTGAAGCATTCAGAAGGATCCAGTGCTCACTGAGCTAACTCATTGTCCTGAGACAGTCCGCATTTAATCAGAGCACTTTGTTTCGAAGAATACATCTCAGAGTGCTCTGAACACATAATGTTGTAACCTGGGGTCATCAGGTGTTACCCAGGTGACCCAGCCGTGGTCGATCAAGTTGTGCTCAGGTAGTATGTGCTGCAGATCCTCATGGACTTGCTTCATCCAGAGCCACCTTGAGTCTTTCTCTGCTGGCACAGTGATATTGAAAATGGCTCTCTGCCTCCTTGTATCAGAGATGCCCAATGTGCTGCGGACTCTGAAGAGAATGTCTAGCGAAGCACCAGCAATATAAAACACCACAGTTAAAGTAGTGGTGCTTCTTTTAACAACTTCACATTGAGTCCAAAGTCTATTATAATCTATCTAGTCAAATGAGAAAGAAATTAAATTGATTTGCATCCAGGACACACAGAAAGAGGATAATCCAAGAGCCCAAAACTGTATTTTATGAAAATGAATCAAACGTGGGCCGTGAGCATCACTATGGCCAGATATGTGGCAAAGCAAATTTCTAGGCTTTGAAAGGGATCTTTTTAAATATTGTTAATGAAGTAATCCCAAACTGATTTTGAACATAATCCCAAATTAACTTCAGGAATTCTATTTGGAACCTCTTGATGAGCAAAGGAACAAGGAGAAAGCCATGCATCAGCTTATATAGGCCCACTGCATTTAGTTATTGTGAGCAAATGTTAGAATGGGCTTCAGGATACACCAGAGAATTTACTTTGAGCCCTTGGCTGAAATCAGAAAAATACTAAATGGTTACCTGCATCCTGCTGTTGCATACTAACAGATCTAGCTTTGATACGCATCCCAAACATATTAGCCAAACAACTAAACAGAATGCAAGAATGTGCCCTTGGACAGCAGGCATGGCCTGCAAATATGATCGCGGCCAATCTGCCTTGATCTCTGTTGCACTAGTTCCCCATGGCACTCACTTCCCTGACCTTTCAAAAAACGTTTCCAATTGCTTTTTAAATATTCCCAATGATATTGCCTCCATAGCCCTCCCAAATAAATAAACTCCAGAGATTCACCACCTGCAAGAAGCTCCTACACCTCAGTTTTAAATGACCACTGCCAAATCTTACAGCTGGTTTCTCTGCCAGTGACACACCCCGAGACAGGGTTATTAAAGATTTCTGATGAAACAATCACAGGCTGAGAGGGTGCTGAGGACAACTTTTGACGTGCAGGCTCTCACCAGAGAATTGAGTCCTGAGCCATGGAAAATGGGATGTTGCAGTTGTACAAGACATCTGGTCACCGGGCTACAGAAACAATGCCATTAAACTGGAAAAAGTGAAGATTTACAAAGATGATGCCAGGACTTGAGGAATGTAGTGCCACAATTTGAGATGCCGGCCAAGCTAAGACTTTATTTTGTGAAGCAAAGTAGACCGAGAGGTGATCTTATAGGAGGTATATAAAAATCATTAATGGTATAGATAGAGTGAATGCACAAATCATTTTCCACCAGGGTTAGGGAAACACTGGAGGGCAAAGATTAAACATTTAAGGCAAGAATGACAAGGTTAATCAGCAGTTCAAGGGGCAAACTTTCCAAACAGAAGGTGGGACGTAGAGGGCATGAGCTGATAGAGCATTAGGGTTAGGGTGGAAGGTAAAACAACACAAGACATTTGGACAGGTATATGTTTAGGAAAGATTTGAGGGATAATTGCCAAATGTAGGTAAACAGGACTAGCACAAATGGACATCTTGAATGGCATGGCCCAGAATGCCAAAGAGCCTGATTCTGTGCTATATGTCTAATGCCATAAACTGATGACATCTTGCACTTGCAGAGGAACAGAAATTCATTCAGGTCTGTTCTGCTCCTGTTCCTACAGCCAAGTCTGTAAGGAGTAACTTCAAAGCAATGATCCCCAGTCTCGAATACTATTCGAACAGGCTTTACTTTTCAGCAATGGCAGCCTTCCAGAGTGGGTAAAATAGATGAGCCAAAACTCTCCATAATCACTCCTGCTGTAAAGTACATACAGGATTATCGGTTTCACTAAAGAATATGTAAATCCTCACCATTTAAAGAAACTGTGATGAGAAATCATCTTGTGATGCTTTATGAGACGAAAATGAAGATTCTAGAAATCTGGTATAATAAAATTCTGGAAAACACAGCAGAAAGTAACTGTGGAAAGAGAAAAAATATTTCAGATTGAAAATCCTCTGGGTAAAGTTAGAATGTTTAATGATGAAGAGCAAGGGGGGGCATTGAATTGAGGAAAAAGCAGGACATTCAGCTTCATATAAACTATCATGCAATTCAATCGAGATCAACCCTTAAATTTAAATAAATTTAAACTTACAGCTGGGTGCAGTTAAATTCCTATATGCATAAAGCAGGCAAAGTAAACTGCAATAATTGATTGATAGATTCTCGATTGGCCAGGGCATGAAGGGATTTGGGGAGAAGGCAGGAGATTCAGGTTGAGAGGAAAATTGGATCAGTCATGATGAAATGGCAGAGCAGACAGGATGGCCTAATTCTGCTCTTATATCTTATGGTCTATTAGGTAGGACATACACTAAACAGCAAAAAGCTGCAAGAATTGAACAGTATAGTCTCACATCAACTCTGCATCTCTTAACATCCCAAAATCTTTTTCTACATTGAACATATCAGTATATTAAGGCCTATTGAACACAGAAAGCTTTTCAGTACCTGCGACCAGGGTTCAATTTTTTTTCCCATTTTCCCCATGACTTCGGGGGCCTCCCACAATCCAAATGCGTATGGATTGATAAGCTAATTGGTCATTGTAAATTATTCTGTGACCAGTCTGGAGTTAAAACGAGGGTTGCTGGGCGGCGTGGCTAAAAGTGCCTATTCTGCAGGGCATCTAAATAAATAAATCAATTAACTACTCACTCGGTCAGTCATAGAAACAGGCTTAGTCTGCACAATCATCAACAAGTCTACTCCGGGTGATGGGGTCCTTAATGATGGAGGAAACCAGTGGACACCCATCACAGGGAATACAAACTGTACACATTCCCGAGATAGCGAGCACTGAAAGGAAGGATTGACCCCGGCTTGATAGAGCTGTGAGACAGCTACGCCAGTCCACGGTGAACACGAGTATGTTCTCCCATCTTACACAGTCTTCCCCACTCATCAGTCCCGACGCATAAATAACGTGCTCCAATGACTGTCCCCTCTTCTTACCTTTCGGCGGTCCTGCAGCGCACCATAAATTGCAAACATCAGCAAACTCCCTAAACTTTCTTAATGTTTTGCAACAAATCATTCGTTGGGACATGCGATTTCAAATTACTAAGCTATCTTTCAGCATATCAAATGCCAAGCTGGACCAAAACATCCAAAATGAATTTTACCCATTCTCAAATTTTCCCATTTTTGGGGAGTGGGGGGATTTCAAAAGTTCTGAGGGAACAAGGCTCCGGGTTACAAATGAGGGCATTCCACCGTCTCTAGATCCGACTCCTTCTAAATGCTGTACTCGCAGTGGGTTGGTGGCAGAATGGCAGCTACAGCGAGAAGTGGGAACCCCGCCAATTGTATACCGTCTTTTGATAAGGAAAACCTGCTCCATTTTAGGCGTATCGTAGAAGCTACAGCGCAGCCCGCCGCCGCCATTTTGCGGCGAGGTCACCAAAGGCCGGAAGTTGCCCACGTGACCGTTCATGGCGCGATCGGGTTGCTCGGGCCCATCCCTGGTTCGCGTCCCGACACCACGCCTGCAGCTACATACAAGCTTCAACCGCCGGTCGTAACCACCCGTAAGTAAATTCGCGCCGTCTCCGCAGCAGCCAATTAGTGGCGGGAACTATAGTCCCGCCCACCGACCTCCTTGATGGTCTTCTGACAGCGGCCACGTCATCTTTTGTGCTGATGGCGTCTCTGGAAGGTGCTTTACCGCCACCTACTGTGACGGAGTATGAAAGGAGCCAAGACAGCGCCAGGGTTATATGTACACGTCTTAACCGCTCATCCCTCAGGTTCCAGTATATTCTGCAAACTAAGCATCCAAGTTCTATCCAATAATTACCTTAAATCGCTTTTCACGTTTTAATGAATATCTGCTGCACACCACGTCTCTGGAACCTTACAAAAATCTCACTGCCAATTCCCAAGATTACCAACAAGAACCAAAATGAAGTTCAAACCTGCATGTCCATATCTCAGTCACTCCAACTACACATCTTCCCTCCTACTCCTTCTCAAAAGGTGCCTCCTACAGAGGATGGGGAGGAGGTCTGGCCCCTGCACATGTAGCACACAGGCCCACTGGTGTGTGGACATGCCCTGGTGCTCATGAACTAAATCCCCAGCTATGGATAAGTAGCCTCACTGCCTTGTGGGCCGAGACCTGACAAAACGTTGACTGCTCATTTCAACAGATGCTGCCTGACCTGCTGAGTTCATCCAGCTTGTTTGTACCCATGTAGAGTTTTTCCTTCTTGTATCCCTCTCCCCACTTTCCCACCTTTGGGATGTAGAAGAGAACTAGAGCACCCAGGGCAAACTCAAACAGTTACAAGGAGAATGTGCAAACTCCATACACCCAGCATCTGAGCTCAGTCTCTAAAGCTGTGAACCCCTTGTTCCTCTAGAGTCATCCTCTCAGCATCTACACTTACTGCTCCCCAAGAAACTTATGTTTCAATAAATTCATGTTTTATTGCTCTAAATTCAAATATATAGATGCACCTAACATCAACCTTTCTTCATGTCCATTGAACTCATTAATAAATCTTCTGAAGCTTCTAACACTGCCTCCAATAATTTCTCAAAGATAGTGTCCAAAACTAGACACTAATAATAATAAAATTATTAAATATATATTGAGTTCATAGAACTATCAGGACCATTTTAGGTCTTAGCCAAGCAATCCATTACCCCTGTCCTACAAATTATTTTCTTTTACATTCCTACTAACTCCCCTTTCATGACACAAAGCTGGGTGGCAGTGTGAAATGTGAGGAAGATGTTGTGAGAATGCAGGGTGACTTGGACAGGTTGGGTGAGTGGGCAGATGCATGGCAGATGCAGTTTAATGTGGATAAATGTGAGGTTATCCACTTTGGTGGCAAGAACAGGAAGGCAGATTACTATCTAAATGGTGTTAAGTTAGGAAAAGGGGAAGTACAATGAGATCTAGGTGTCCTTGTTCATCAGTCACTGAAAGTAAGCATGCAGGTACAGCAGGCAGTGAAGAAAGCTAATGGCATGTTGGCCTTCATAACAAGGGGAGTTGAGTATAGGAGCAAAGAGGTCCTTCTGCAGTTGTACAGGGCCCTGGTGAGACCTCACCCGGAGTGTTGTGTGCAGTTTTGGTCTTCAAATTTGAGGAAGGACATTCTTGCTATTGAGGGAGTGCAGCGTAGGTTCACGAGATTAATTCCTGGGATGGCGGGACTGTTATATGTTGAAAGATTGGAGTGACTGGGCTTGTATGCACTGGAATGTAGAAGGATGAGAGGGGATCTGATTGAAACATATAAGATTATTAAGGGATTGGACACGCTAGAGGCAGGAAACATGTTCCCAATGTTGGGGGAGTCCAGAACCAGAGGCCACAGTTTAAGAATAAGGGGTAGGCCATTTAGAACGGAGTTGAGGAAAAACTTTTTCACCCAGAGAGTTGTGGATCTGTGGAATGCTTTGCCTCAGAAGGCAGTGGAGGCCAATTCTCTGGATGCTTTCAAGAAAGAATTAGATAGAGCTCTTAAAGATAGCAGAGTCAAGGGATATGGACAGAAGGCAGGAATGGGGTACTGATTGTGGATGATCGGCAATGATCATAGTGAATGGCGGTGCTGGCTCAAAGGGCCAAATGGCCTACTCCTGCACCGATTGTCTATCGTCTATTGTCTATTGCCATCCCGAGACATTAAGTAGTGGAGCTGTATTCACTAAACCATGGTCTGATAGGGGTGTCTTTACTGTCCAACTGCTCCGGAGTATAGAACCAGGGAGGTAGTATCCGCTGGAGGCCTGTTTTGGCAGTAGGCAAACTGCAATAAGTCGAGGTTGTCCGGAATGCTGGAATTGGTGCTGCCACGACCAGCTTCTTGAAGCACTTCATCAGTAGTCATTAAGCCACATTATCTTGGCACCAGCATGATCGTGGACTTCTTAAAGCAGGAGGGTACCACAGTCTGAAGCAGGCTGAGGTTAAAAAATGTCTGCAAATGTGCCTGCCAGGTGATCTACAGAGGATCTGAGAGACATGGCCTTGGACACCATCTGACCCAAAGCTTTCTGTGGATTCACGCTCTTAAGACTGATCTTACTTCTGTGAAGGTAACAGTAGATTCAGATGCAGTGTTGGAGGTGTGGCAGGTGATAGGTAAAACTGGGAGGGTGGGGTAAAGTAAAAAACTGAGAAGTTGATTGGTGAAAGAGCTGGAGAAGGGGGAATCTGATAGGAGAGGACAGAAGACCGTAGAAGAAAGGGAAAGGGAGAGCCACCAGGGGGAGATAATGTGCAGGTAAGAAGTGATTACAAAGTAAAATTGCCTACACTCCTTTCAGTGTGATGCAGTTGATGTGGAGACATATTAAGTGTCACCCCACCCACAAATATCAAATATATCATAGAGCAGGAAGTAGATGCATATTCTTCGTTTTGAAGAAAACAAGCAGCTTGTAAGTCAGTAAAATTCTGATCATTTGAAAAGCTATGCCTATTGGTGTTTCATATAATTTAAAAATTAGCTTGTTTTTTTTAGATTTTTGCTTAACATGTTTTCAATTTTTTTTGTAATTTGCCCAGTGTAAGACTTGATTTGTTTTATTTCTTAACTGTTTGGCTTGCTTTTGTGTGATTTGGCTGGTTTTAAACTGAAGCAGAAAAGGGTGACTGTTTCCTTCTCAAATTCCAGTTGTTCAAAGTTTAATTAGGTGCCGCCGCCCAGAAGCGGGAGAGGGTCAATAACTTTAAATTGTTCGGCATTAAGGATCGATGTTTCTCTTTCTGAAAAGTGTCAGAGGATCTGTCCTGGAACCAGCACACAGCTGTCATTACAAAGAAAGTACGGCAGTGCCTATACTTTATTAGAACTATGTCACCTCGATCTTGACAGCCCTGTCTTTTCAGCCTGTCCTTGCTGGCGTTTAAATTGACCAAACAATGGAACAGCTAAAGGCTCCAGCGCCTTGGAAAGAGGAGTGAACATCGCGTAGAGCAAGTGAAATCGGCAATTGCCTCTGATCTGGGCCGACATTTTAGGCAGCACGTAATTAATTAGCTTGTTTATTTAGGCTTTTTTCTTGTGTCTGTATATCGCTTTTAGTTTGCTATAGTTTTCAAACAATCTGATGCTTTGAACTGCCAAATATAGTCACAAAGATATTATTTTGACTTTCGAGCAGCAATTTGGAAAATGTTGAGAAGAGTCGATTACACTGTCAATCAGATGTTTTTTAACTTTACGGAAGCAGTCAGCATAAAAGACCATTTTTACATAGCTATCAATTCCTAGTGTGGCACGTGGCCAAGTGGTTAGGGTGTTTGACTAGTGACCTGAAGGTCATGAGTTTGAGCCCAGCTGAGGCAAGACTTAACCACACAATGTCAAGTCACTTTTAATGTCATTTCGACCATAACTGCTGGTACAGTACATAACAAAAATGAGACAAAGTTTTTCAGGACCATGGTGTTACATGACACAATAAAAAAACTAGACTGAACTACGTAAAAAACAACACAGAGAAATAAAAACAACTACACTAGACTACAGACCTACCCAGGACTGCATAAAGTGCACAGAACAGTGCAGGCATTACAATAAATAATAAACAGGACAATAGGGCAGTAAGGTGTCAGTCCAGGCTCTGGGTATTGAGGAGTCTGATAGTTTGGGGGGAAGAAACTGTTACGTAGTCTGGTCCAAACGCTTCGGTGCCTTTTCCCAAACGGCAGGAGGGAGAAGAGTTTGTATGAGGGGTGCGTGGGGTCCTTCATAATGCTGGTTGCTTTGCGGATGCAGCGTGTAGTGTAAAAGAGAGATCCTGATGATCTTCTCAGCTGATCTCACTATCCGCTGCAGGGTCTTGCGATCCGAGATGGTGCAATTTCCGAACCAGGCAGTGATGCAGCTGCTCGGATACTCTCAATACAGCCCCTGTAGAATGTGATGAGGATGGGGATGGGAGATGGACTCTCCTCAGCCTTCGCAGAAAGTAGAGACACTGCTGGGCTTTCTTTGCTATAGAGCTGGTGTTGAGGGACCAGGTGAGATTCTCCGCCAGGTGAACACCAAGAAATTTGGTGCCCTTAACAATCTCTACCAAGGAGCCGTCGATGTTCAGCGGGGAGTGGTCGCTCTGTGCCCTCCTGAAAATGGGTACCTGCAGTAAAATGCTGTCAACTTCGCCCCCTATCGGGGGGGGGGGGGGGAGGTGGGAATGTCTCATACTATACTCTCAGTCGCTTCCCGCCACTGAAACGGGCATAAGCACCATATAACCATATAACTATATAACAATTACACCGGTCTGATGAGCCACAGGACTTTGAGTTTGATCAACTCCATACTCTTTCTCTGTTATCCTCATGATATTTCTAAAGTATTTATCCATTTTTTAAAGCTGTGAGAAATGCCTGTCATTCCATATAAAACACCACTAATGCCTTGAGTTCTTTTATAAATAACTTATTTTTTGTCTAACAAACGAGAAAATTGCGGATGCTGGAAATCCAAGCAACATACACAAAATACTGGAGGAACTCAGCATGCAGCATCTATGGAAAAGAGTATAGTAAACATTTTGGACCAAGACCCGCCAGCAGGACTGGAGGAAAAAAGTTGAGGAGTTGGAGTAAGAAAGTGGGGTGATGGGAGGAAGAAACACAAGGTGATAGGTGAAACCGGGAGGGTGGAAGGGGTGAAGTAAAGAGCTGGCGGGGGCTGGGGGGTGATTGGTGGAAATATAGGGCTGGAAAAGGGAGTATCTGATAGGAGAATTCAGAAGTCCATGGAAGAAAGAAAAGGGGGAGGAGCACTTTGGGGGGGGTGATAAGCAGGTAAGGTGATAAGGTGAGAATGGGGAATGGTGAGGGGTGTGTGTATACCAGAAATCTGAGAAATCAATGTTCATGCCATCAGGTTGGAGGCTACCCAGACAGTTCCTCCAACCTGAGAGGGGCCTCGTCATGACAATCGAGGAGGCCATGGACTGACATGTCGGAATGGGAAGTGGAATGGGTGGCCTTTGGGAGATCCTGCTATTTCTGGCAGAGTAAGTGCTCAGCAAAGCAGTGTCCCAATCTATGTCTCACCAAAATACAGGAGGTCACACTGGGAGCACTATATGACCCCAACAGCCTGACAGGTGAAGAGTCACCTCACCTGGAAGAACTGTTTGGGGCCCTGTTGGTAGTGAGGGAGGAGGTGTAGGGGCAGGTGTAGCACTTGTTCCGCTTGCAAGGAGAAGAGCCATGAGGGAGATCAGTGGGGAGGGACGAATGGACAAGGGATTCACGTAGGGAATGGTCCCCCCGGAAAGCAGAAAGTTTTGTCTGCTTACTAATCCATGAGATGTGGCTGTTGCTACCTTCATGTTTATTTTTGTTTTACCTTTAATTCAGAGTCAAATTCAGATTGATATTCATTTATCACATGTACATCAAAACTTACAGTGTAATGCCCCATTTGTGTCAACAACCAACAAACCTGAGGGTGTGCTGGGAGCAGCCCACAACCATCGCTTCACGTTTAAGTGCCAATATAGCATGCCCACAATGTTCAACAGAGCAACGCAGAACACAGCAAGCAATAGAGCAACAAATAAATAAACCCTTTTCTCTCTCCCACACCAACCCACTCACATGGATGACATCCTATCTCCAGCGCTGAGGCTTCAGCCATTGGGCCTCGACCTCTGGCTTCCAATCGACCTTTGGGCTTCGAGTTTTGGTAATGACCCCTAGAGTAGCCAATGACAGGACCCTGAACTCCAAACTTGAACACTGGGCTGGCCAACTCACTGATCCCGGGATCCACTGAACTGGGACAGCCTGACATCCTATGTGTCCTTTGTCACCAGTCTGTGTCCCTGGCCTTTGAGCGCCGAGTGAAAGCCTGAATTCCAGATGTCCTTCATCCTAGGTCCATGTTGTTGGCCTTTGAGCCCAGAGGCCAAGACCCTGGATGTCCTTCGGCACTGACCCACATTACTAAGCTCTGGGAAGGGACCATTTGATTAGGTAGTCAAAAGCTAACTACATTGATGGGTCTGAAATCATAAATATAAACTAGACTGCTTAAGAATGACCAGTTTCCTTCGATAAGGATAATTATGAAACAGAGGGTAATTATGACATTCTATTAGTTATGTGATTATCATTACTAGTAGTGGCTTTCTATTCCACATTTACTTAATATGTTTGTAATTCATTTTAAGTTCCCCAGTTCTGGTGAGTGGTTTTCAAACATGTATCCTGATCGATAATGCAGGACTCTGGATACTGATTTCCTGATAAAACCACGAGGACTCTGAACCTACTGTCCTCTCATTATCTTTGTCATTGCATAGCAACCATCCTGCTGCTGTAAATTATTTCCCTTAAATAATTTTATAATTTTATAAGTTTTGGACAATTCCATTAAATGTTTACTGAAGCACATCTCTGATGTTATTCATCAATGGTCTCTGTGAATACGAAGGTTGATCTCTAGGTTCCACCTGGAGAATCACTGGAGAATGGCTGACATATGACCCAACTCCATTGATCCATTAACATATTGAGTAACAAAAACCTGTTAGTGTCAGTTTTAAAATTAGCAACTAACTTAGCATTAATTGCCGTTTCAACTCAGCAACATTATTGTGGTGCTAGGATGCTTTCACAAGATCACAAGGCAAAGGAGCAGAAGTAGGCTATTCGGCCCATCGAGTCTGCTCCGCCACTCCACCATGAGCTAAACTATTCTCCCATCTCGTTCCAATTTTTGGCTTTTTCTCCATATCCCTTGATACCCTGACTAATTAGATACCTATCAATCTCCTCCTTAAACACCCTCAATGATTGGGGCAACTGTATGCGGCAATGAATTCCATAAATCCACAACCCTTTGGCTAAAAAATTTTTTCCTCATCTCTGTTTTAAATGGGTACCCTGTAATTCTAAGACTGTGAACTCTTGTCCTGGATTCACCCACCAAGGGAAACAGCCTTTCCCACATCTACTCTGTCCAACCCTTTCAACATTCGAAATGTTTCTATGAGATCCCTTATCATTCTTCTGTACTCTAATGAATACAATCTAAGAGCCGACAAATGCTGACAAACGCTTTCTAATCATTTAGAACATAGAACATAGAATAGTACAGCACAGTACAGGCCTTTTGGGCCACAATGTTAAACCCTGCCTCCCATATATCCCCCCACCTTAAATTCCTCCATATACCTGTCTAGTAGTCTCTTAAATTTCATTAGTGTATCTGCCTCCACCACAGACTCAGGCAGTGCATTCCATGCACCAACCACTCTCTGAGTAAAAAACATTCCTCTAATATCCCCCTTGAACTTACCACCCCTTACCTTAAAGCCAGGTCCTCTTGTATTGAGCAGTGGTGCCCTGGGGAAGAGGCGCTGGCTGTCCACTCTATTTATGCCATTGAATTTACTGAAAGGTTTGGCTCCAGTTTTACAGTCTGTTTCCTCATTCTGAGCTCTCCTTTCAGTGGAAGTAGAGTTTCTCTCACCAGTCAGTTCCCCTGCTCCCCCCTAGTGTCACACAGCACAGAAACAGGTACTTTGACCCAAATGGTCCAAGATACCATTCCACTTAGACCATAAGGCATAGGAGCAGAGTTAGGCTATTTGGCCCATCGAGTCTGCTCCACCATTCAGTCATAGCTGATCTTTTTTTTCTTTCCTCCTCAACCCCGTTCCCGGCCTTCTCCCCGTAACCTTTGATGCATGCCCAATCAAAAACCTATCAATCTCTGCCTAAATACACCCAACAACCTGGCCTCCACAGCTGCATGTGCAATGAATTCCACAAATTCACCACCCTTTGGCTAAAGAAATTTCTCTGCATCTCTGTTTTGAAAGGGTGCCCCTCTATCCTGAAGCTGTGCCCTCTTGTCCTAGACTCTCCCACCATGGGAAACATCCTTTCTACAAACGTACATCTACTCTGTCTAGGCCTTTCAACATTTGAAAGGTTTCATTGAGATCCCCCTTCATCCTTCTGAATTCCAGCAAGTACAGACCCAGAGCCATCAAACATTCCTCGTATGATGACCCTTTTATTCCTGGAATCATTCTTGTGAATCTCCTCTGGACCCTCTCCAATACGAGAATATCTTTTCTAAGATGAGGGGCCCAAAACTATTCACAGTACTCAAGTTGAGGCCTCACCAGTGCCTTATAAAGCCTCACCATCACATCCTTGCTCTTGTATTCTAGACTCTTGAAATGAATGCTAACATGGCATTTGCCTTCCTCACCACCGACCTATAAATTAACCTTTAGGGTGTTCTGCACAAGGACACCCAAATCCCTTTGCATCTCAGATTCCTGGATTTACTCCCCGTTTAGAAAATAGTCTGCACATTTATTTCTACTACCAAAGTGCATGACCATGCATTTTTCACATTTGACCTCTGAATCTTTTCCATCCATGTACCTGCCTAAGCGTCTTTTAGATGTTGACAATGACCTGAAAATTTCAACCATATTACCAAATTGTCTAGCCATAAGAAACTGTATTCCATTATTTTTCAACTTCTGTAACCATCTATGATATTCATTATCAATTTACATCAATCCCCAAAACATCCTCCTTTTCTGCTTTTCATATTCTTCAAAGTTTTAAAGATCCAAAGTTCCAATTTAAAGTCAGAGAAATGTATACAATGTACATCCTGAAATGCTTTTTCTCGCAATGCTTTTTTTCTTTGTATTAATTTTATCTTGAAAGTGGGTCACCTCACATTTGCCACATTTGCTCCAGTCACATTTACTCTATTAAAATCAATTGATAATTTATTACACACTGTATTTCAGTTCACCTAAAACACGGTAACATGATCTTTATATCAGATGACTCAGATTGTTTATAAAGTGAATGAATGAGGCCTCAACATGGTGCTTGCATGCCTCATGTAAAATTGGTAAATTGGTTATTTGATGCACCATCAATAACTCTCTGAGACCTGAGGCGAGATATCGGCTTTTATTGACTGGAAGAAAGAACAAGCAGCAATTGACCACCATGCTATATCCTGGAGACTGAGAGGCAGGGCTCAGGCCTCAATCGCCTTTATTCCGGGGTCTGTGGGAGGAGCCACGGTCAGTGGGAGGGGCCACAGGAGCAGTCAGCAGGGGGGCGTGTCCAGACAGGTATATATAGTTCACCACATTCACCCCCCCTTTGTTTTAAAAGTGAGTCCCCACGGGGCAAAGTTTCTTACAAGTATATTTACAGGTTACGTCTATCAGGTGGTTGAATCTGTCGCTGTGATCTACGTAGCACCGGCTGTGATTGCACAGGTGCCGGTGGTGATTGCACCGGAGACGGTGGTTGTGCTGGTTCCGGCCTGACCGGAGGTGTCAGCCCACTAGGCATCAGTGATCCCTCATGCGTGTGCGAGGCGCCTGATATATGCGCGTACGAGACGCCCGGTATAGGAGTGTCGTGAGGAGTCTGTGTAGGGCTCGGTGTGCGCGGTGTCACCTCGGGTACAGGGTTCATAGTTACTGTGGAGTGTTCAGGGTAGTGGTCTGCTGCTCCTGCGGGCGCCAGGTCGCGGACGGAGACCATGTCCTCCCGCCCATCAGGTAAGACCACGTAGGCATACTGGGGGTTCGCATGTAGAAGGTGAACCCTCTCGATCAGCAGGGAGTATTTATTGCTCCTCGCATGTTTCCGGAGCAGCACTGGCCCTGGGGATGTCAGCCAAGCTGGTAGGGTGGTCCCAGTGGCAGACTTCCTGGGAAAAGAGAATAGGCACTCGTGAGGGGTGGCATTGGTGGACGTACATAACAGGGAGCGGATAGAGTGAAGTGCCTCGGGGAGGACCTCCTGCCATCGAGAGATCTGCAACCCTTTTGACTTAAGGGCTAAAAGTGTGGCCTTCCACACTGTGGCATTCTCCCTCTCCACCTGTCCATTTCCCCGGGGATTATAGCTCGTGGTCCTACTAGTAGCAATGCCCCTAGCCAACAGGTACTGGCGCAGCTCGTCACTCATAAAGGAGGACCCTCTATCACTGTGGATATAGCAGGGATATCCGAACAGAGTGAAGAGCTGGTGCAGGGCTTTTATGACGGATGTGGCAGTGGTGTTGGGGCAGGGGATGGCAAAGGGGAACCGCGAGTACTCGTCAATAATGTTGAGAAAGTAGACATTGCGGTCGGTGGAGGGAAGGGGGCCCTTAAAGTAAACACTCAGTCGCTCAAAGGGACGGGTGGCCTTGATAAGTTGCGCCTTTTCAGGACGGTAGAAGTGCGGTTTGCACTCAGCGCAGACTTGGCAGTCCCTGGTCATCGTCCTGATGTCCTCAAGGGAGTACGGCAGGTTCCAGGCTTTCACGAAATGATAAAATCGGGTGACCCCCGGGTGGCAAAGATGTGCATGGAGGGCGTATAGCTGGTCGAGCTGTGCACTGGCACACGTTCACCGGGATAGGGCATCAGGGGGCTCATTGAGCCTTCCAGGCCGGTACAGGATGTCATAGTTGTAGATGGAGAGTTCTATTCTCCACCACAAAATTTTATCATTTTTGATTTTGCCCCGCTGTTGGTTGCTGAACATGAACGCAACTGAGCGCTGGTCGGTCAGTAAGGTGAACCTTTTGCCGGCGAGATAGTGCCTCCAGTGCCTAATAGCTTCCACTATGGCCTGGGCTTCTTTCTCCACCGCGGAGTGCCGAATTTCAGGGCCTTGAAGGGTACGAGAAAAGAATGCTACTGGCCTGCCTGCCTGATTGAGGGTAGCAGCAAGCGCAAAATCGGAGGCGTCACTCTCTACTTGGAAGGGAATGGTCTTGTCCACCGCATGCATCGTTGTTTTGGCAATGTCCCCTTTAATGCAGCTGAAAGCCGCGTGGGCCTCGGCAGAGAGGTGAAATATGGTAGACTTGACCAGGGGTGGGCCTTGTCTGCGTAATGGGGGACCCATTGGGCGTAATAGGAAAAGAAGCCCAGGCACCGTCTGAGGGCTTTGAGGGTGGTGGGAAGAGGGAGTTCTAACAGGGGGCGCATACGGTCGGGATCAGGGCCAATGACCCCGTTCTCCACGACATACCCAAGGATAGCGAGCCGGGTGGTTCCGAACACACACTTGTCCCTGTTATAAGTAAGGTTCAGGGCTTTGGCCACTTGGAAAAATCGTTGGAGGTTGGCATTGTGATCCGGCCAGTCGTGACCACAGATGGTGATATTATCCAGATAGGGAAATGTGGCCTTCAGTTGGCACTGGTCCACCATCCGGTCCATTTCCTTCTGGAAGACAGAGACACCACAGGAAGTGATAGAGCCTGCCGCCTGCCTCGAAGGCGGTGTAGGGGCGGTCCTCTGGGCAGATGGGGAGCTGGTGATAAGCGGATTTCAGATCTATTGTCGAGTACACCTTGTACTGAGCTATCTGGTTGACCATATCCGTGATGCGGGGTAGTGGGTACGCGTCAAGCTGCGTGAACCTATTGATGGTCTGGCTATAGTCCACGACCATCCTATTTTTCTGCCCGGTCCGAACAACAACCACCTGGGCCCTCCAAGGACTTGTGCTTGGCTCAATGATCCCCTCCCTGAGCAGCCGCTGCACCTCTGACTGAATGAAGGCCCTGTCCCCCACGCTGTACCTCCTGCTTTTAGTTGCCACAGGTTTACAGTCAGGGGTCAGGTTGGCGAACAGCGGTGGGGGAGGGATCTTGAGGGTGGAGAGGCTGCAAGTGGTGTCAGTAGCGCAGCTGTCGGCATGGTGCTGGGTGGGATGTGTGGGTCGGTGTGTGTGTGTGGTCAGTAGCGGGGTATATGATGAAGTCCCACAAAACTGAGGATTCCTGACAGTGAGTGGTTGGAGGGGCCTGTCATATGCCATAGTCACACTTTCGAGGTGGCTCTGGAAGTCCAGCCCCAATAGCACAGGCGCGCACAGTTGAGGCATGACCAGTAGCGCAAAGTTCCAATATTCTGTGCCCTGCACCACCAATATCGCTACACAACCCACCCAGATGTCTGTGGAATGCGACCCAGAAGCCATGGTGACCCTCTGGCTTACCGGCCGTGTCACGAGTCCGCAGCATTGCACCGTGTCCGGATGAATAAAACTCTCAGTGCTGCCCGTGTCAAACAGGCAGCTAGTCCTGTGCCCCTCCACCAGGATGTCCATCATTGACCTTGCAAGCTGGTGTGGGGCGCTTTGGTCAAGGGTTATGGAGGCCAGAGTTGAACTGCCGTCTTGGTGCCCAGTAAGCACCGGTGAGTCGGGGGCGGGGCAATGTGGTGCCGACAAAGATGGCCGCCCCCATGTCTCGCACGAGGCGGGCAGGCAAGATGGCGGCCCCCATGCCTCACACGCAGCACTGCCCAACCCCGCTCGTGGTTTAGACTTACAGACCTTGGCAAAATGGCCCTTCTTCCCGCAGCGGGAGCAGGTCACTTCTCGGGCCAGGCAGCGTTTTCGGGGGTGCTTTTCGAGTCCGCAGAAGTAACACTGCACGGACTTGCGACTGGCAGCAGCTGTGGTCGGTTTCAGGGAGTTCATGGACTCGCGACTGGCAGCGGCATTGGTGAATTCGCTCGCGGGTGGCGGGGTCTGAGGTGTCCATGGGACCGGCGGGGGATCGCGCGGCTGGACAGCGTCAGCGTTGTGCAGAGCAGCCTCCAGCATGTTGGCCGTCTTGATCGCCGAGCGTAAGGTAAGATCGGCATTTTCCAGCAGCCGCTGGCACACGTACACTGACCTGATCTCCGTAACGAAGGCATCTCGTACTAGCAGCTCCGTATGTTGTTCTGCCGTCAGACCTTTGCAGTCGCAAGTTCACACGAGTGTCTGTAGGGCTCGGAGAAACACGGCGCTCGACTCACCGGGTCGCTGTCGCCGCGTCGCTAAGCGATGTCTTGCGTAGACGGTGTTCACCGGCCGCGGGTACTGTCTTTTGAGGGCGTCCAGTGCCCCTTGGTAGGTCGGTAGGTCCCTGATAAGGGAGAATACTTTCGGACTTACTCTAGATAGTAATATTTTGTACTTCGTGGCAGGCTCAGTCACTGGAATCTGTTCCAAGTATGATTGGAAGCATGCAAGCCAGAGTTCAAAGGCAAGAGCTGCTTCGGAGTCTTGCGGATCAAGGTCTAATCTTTCCAGACGTAAAATGCTGTCCATGTTTTAAACTTCCAGTTAATAAAATTGATGCACCATCAATATCTCACTGAGACGTGAGGCGAGATATTGGCTTTTATTGACTGGAAGAAAGAACAAGCAGTAATTGACCACCATGCTACATCCTGGAGACTGAGGGCCGGGCTCAGGCCTCAATCGCCTTTATACCGGGGTCTGTGGGAGGAGCCACAGGAGCAGTCGGCGGTGGGGCGTGTCCAGACAGGTATCTGTAGTTCACCACATTATTATTATCATGTGTACGGAGGTACAGTGTAAAAATTAACTTCTATTCTGATCAACATTGCACTGAGGTCGTACAAGATAAAATAGTCATAAGGTGCAGAATTAAAGTGTTACTGTACAGAGAGAGTGCAGTGAAAGTTGATAATGAGATGGAAGATCACAACAAGGCATGTTGTAAGGTCAAGAGTCCATCTTATTGCACTAGGGAACCATTCAAGAGTTTAATAACAGCAGAATAGAAGCTGTCCTTGAACCTGGGTGGAATTTGCTTTCAGGCTTCTATATCTTCTGCCTGGGGGGGTGGGGGGTGGAGTAGGTGGAACAAGAGAGAACCTTTGCTTATGGTGGTTGCTGGCCAGCAAGAAGTGTAGACAGAGTCCATAGAGAGGAGATTGTTTTCTATAATGTACTGAGCTGTGTCCAGTGCAGTTTCTTGTATCATGGAGAGAACAGTTCCTATACCAAGATCAAAATGTGTCCAGCTTTCTATGGTGCATCAATGAAAATTGGAGAGGGTCAAGAAGGTGGCATCTGTTAGTCTCACAAGACCCTGGATCTGTGCCTGGAATGGTTTCCAGAGCGCAGGCCTGGGCAGGGTTGTATGGAAGACCAGCAGTTGCCCATGCTGCAAGTCTCCCCTCTCCACAACACCGACATTGTCCAAGGGAAGGGCAAGGGCTGATACAGCTTGGCACCAGTGACATCACAGGAGTTGCCAGAGTGAGGTTGAAGGCAACATCGGACTGCCTTAGGGACTCCAGCTCCAGATTTGTCCTCAGGTTTACTCCCGAAGCCTTTCCCATGAGTGGGTATGGCGGAGGTTTGAAATCAGAGTTTTCCCTCTCTTAGATGGACTGCCTTCCCAGGCTGATGAGCTCCATCTACTTGAAGGTCGAGAAGTACACAGCAAATTTCTATAGCCTCCTGAGGAAGTAGGGGTACTGGTGAGCTTTCTTGGCTGTGGAATTAAGTAATTGGACAGGAGAAATTTTTAGTGATGTTCAATCCAAGGAACTTGAAACTCTCAACTCTCTCAACTTCAGCATTGTTGCTGTAAACAGTGAGCACCACCCCACTTCCTGAAATCAATGCCATCTCTTTCATTTTGCTGACATTGAGAGAAAGTTTTTTGTTATAGCATCATGGCACTAGGCTCCTTATCTCCTTCTTGTACTTAACTTTATTTGAGTGTGGCTCACTACAGTGGTATTGTCTGCAAACTCTCGGATGAAATTAGAGCAGGATCGAGCCAGTCAGTCATGGGTGTAAAGGGGATAGAGTAGGGGGTTGAGAACACAGCCTTGTGGGGTGCTAGTGTTGAGAACAATCACAGCAGAGGTATTACTCCCTCTCCTTACTGATTGAAGTGTGTTGGTCACTAAGTCCAGGAATTGTTGAGTCCATAAGACATAGACTTTGGAGCAGAATTTGGCCACTTGGCACATTAAGTCTTCTCCGCCATTCCATTGTGGCCGATTTATTATCCATCTCAACCCAATTTTCCATGTAACCTTTGATGCCCTAACTAACTAAAAACCTATCGACCTCCACTTTAAGTGGACTCAATGACTGGGCCTCCATAACAGTCCCTGACAATGAAATCCACAGATTTACCACCTTCTGGCTAAAAAATTCCTGCTAAATGGACATCCCTCTATTCTGAGGCTATGCCCTCTGGTCCTAGACTTAACCACTATAGAAAACATCCTCTGCACATCCACTTTATTTACACTTCCAATATTCGACATGTTTTAATGCGATTCCCCCTCATTCTTCTAAATTCCAGTAACTACAGGCCCAGGGACATCAAATATTCCTCACACATTAACCTTTTCATTCCTAGAATCATTCTTGTGAACCTCCTCTGGACCCTCTCCAACGCTGACACATCTTTTCTTAGACAGGGTGCCCAAAATTGCTCATAATCCTCCAAGTGTGGTCTAGCCAAAGCCTTATAAAGCCTCAACATTACATCCTTGCTTTTATATTCTAGCCCTCTCGAAATGAATGCTGACATTGCATTTGCTTTTCTTACCACCAGCCCAGTCTACAAGTTGACCATGATGGAATCCTGCACAAGGACTCCCACATCCCTTTGTACTTCTGATTTTTAATTTTTTCTCTGTTTAGAAAATAGTCTTTCCCTTTATTCCTTTATACCTTCTCCCAAAGTGTATGACCTGGCCACAGATTCTCCCAATCTGTCTAGGTCCTTCTGCAGACTCCCTTCTTCCTCAATACTACCTGCCCCACCAGATCATCTTTGTATCATCTGCAAACTTGGCCACAAAGCCATCAAATCCATCATCCAAATCATTGACGTATAGCTTGAAACGAAGCAGTGCTAGTATTGCCCTCTGCGGAACACCAGTATTCACTGGCAGCGAACCCTTAATTCCCTTTCTTTGCCTCCTGCCAGTCAGCCAATCTCTATCACTGCAGGTGTCTTTCCTGTAATACCATGGGCTCTTATCTTGCTAAGCAGTCCCATGTGCAACACATTGTCAAAGGCCTTCTGAAAATGCAAGGAAACAACATCCACTGACTCTCCTTTGTCTATCCTACTTGTTATTTCCACCAAGAATTCCAACAGATTTGTTTGGCTAGATTTTCCCTTAAAGAAACCACGCTGACTTTAGCCTGTTTTATCATGTGCCTCCAAGTACTGCAAAACCTCATCCTTGCTAATTGGCTCCAACATCTTCCCAAACACTAAAGTCAGGCTAACTGGCCTATCATTTCCTTTCTTCTGACTCCCTCCCTTCTTAAAGAGTGGAGTAATGTTTGCAATTTTCCACTGGAAGCTTTCCAGAATATAATGTTTTTTGAAAGATCATAATTAATGCTTTCACAATCCTTTCAGCTACCTCCTTCAGAACCCTGGGGTGTTGTCTACCTGGTCCGGGTGATTTACGTAACTTCAGTCTCCCAAGTTTGTCTAAAACTTTGATAGACTTCTATAGATGTGTGGTGGAGAATATAGACTGGTTGCATCATGGCCTGCCTGGTATGGACACACCAATGCCCTTGAGTGGGAAATCCTACAAAAAGTAGTGGAATCGGCCCAGTCCATCATGATTGAGTACACCTACACTGAGCGATGTCACAGGAAAGTAGCATCCATCAAGGACCCCCACCATCCAAGTCACGCTCTCTTTTCACTGTGACCATCATGAAGAAAGATCTGGAATGTCAGGCCCAACACCACCAGCTTCAGGAAGAATTATTAACCTTCAACCATTAGGCTCTTGAACCAGAGAGGATAACTTCACTCAGCTTCACTCACACCATCACTGAACAGTTCCCACAATCTATGGACTCTCTTTCAAGGACTCTTCACGTCATGTTCTCTATATTTATTGCCTACTTATTTATTTGTTTGTTTGTTTGTTTATTTGTGTTATTAATTTGTTCATTCATTCATTCTTTTTTCTTTTGAATTTGCCCAGTTTGTTGTTTTTTGCACATTGGTTTTTTGTCTGTCCTGTTAGCTGTGGTCTTTCATTGATCCTGTTGTATTTCTTAGATTCGCTCTGTATGCCCACATGAAAATGAATCTCAGGGTTGTTATGGCCGCCTCTTGGTTCAGCTTCTGCCTGTACCTTGGCAGCAGCAAGATGGAGGAGTGATCCAATTTTCCAAATGGCAGCCGAAGGAGCACTTTGTAAGGTTGTGGAAGGGAGAGTAGCAGTGGTTAAGTATTCTATCGTATTCTATCTCCCCATGTGCACACCTGGATGTGTTGGCAAAACTTTAGAGAGACTTTAGTCAGTGACGTTCTATGAAAGTCCTCGGCGACAATGAAAGCAGCCTCCAGGTTTGCAGTCTCCAGGGTGCTGATGACCTCATACAGTTCCTTGAGAGCCAGGTCAGTATCAGCCTGCAGCGGAATATACACAGGTATGATAGTAACAGCCGTGAACTTCCTAGGCAGCCAGAAAGGTCTACACAGTAGCCCAGGGTATTCCAGATCTGGGGAACAAAAAGATTTGAGGGCATACACATTCCCGGGGTCGCACCAAGCATTATTGACCATGAAGCATACCCCACCTCCTTTACTCTTCCCAGAGGGATTTTTAGACCTACCTGCCCAGAACAGGGAACTACAGTTCAGTATTCAACACCATAATTCCCTCCAGGCTCAACAAGAAGCTCAGAGACCTTGGCCTTCACCCTGTCTCAAACCCTCTGATCCTCAACACAGGAACCCCTCCAGGGCTGTGTCCTAAGCCCCCTCCTTTACTCTCTGTATAGCCATGCATGTGTCACCACCCACAGCTCCAATCTGCTAATTAAATTTGCTGATGACACTACACTGATTGGCCTAATCTCAAATAATAATGAGGCAGCCTACAGAGAAGAAATCAATGGTGTCAAGAAAACAACCTTTCCTTTAATGTTGCAAAAACAAAGGAGCTGGTTGTGGACTACAGAAGGAATGGAGACAGGCTAACTCCTATTGACATCAATGGATCTGGGGGTAGAGAGGGTGGACAGCTTTAAATTCCTTGTCATTAACATCACCGAGGATCTCACGTGGTCTATATATACCAACTGTGTGGTGAAAAGACATAATAGTGCCTCTTTCACCTCAGACGGTTGAAGAAATTTGGTGTAGGCCCCCAAATCCTAAGACCTTTCTATAGGAGCACAATTAAGACAAATGGACAGACAGACAGACATACTTTATTGATCCCGAGGGAAATTGGGTTTCGTTACAGCTGCACCAACCAAGAATAGTGTAGAAATATAGCAATATAAAACCATAAATAATTAAATAATAATAAGTTAATCATGCCAAGTGAAAATAAGTCCAGGACCAGCCTATTGGCTCAGGGTATCTGACACTCCGAGGGAGGAGTTGTAAAGTTTGATGGCCACAGGCAGGAATGACTTCCTATGAGAGCATCCTGACTGGCTGCATCACTGCCTGGTATGGGAACTGTACTTCCCTCAATCACAGGGCTCTACAGAGAGTGGTGCGGACAGCCCAATGTATCTGTAGATGTGAACTTCCCGCTGTTCAGGACATTTACAAAAAGAGCCCAAAGGATCATTGGGCACCTGTGGTGAACTACATATACCTGTCTGGACACGCCCCCTGCTGACTGCTCCTGTGGCCCCTCCCACAGACCCCGGTATAAAGGTGATTGAGGCCTGAGCCCGGCCCTCAGTCTCCAGGATGTAGTATGGTGGTCAACTACTGCTTGTTCTTTCTTCCAGTCAATAAAAGCCGATATCTCGGCCTTCACGTCTCAGAGAGAGTTATTGATGGTGCATCAGCACCCCAACCACAAACTGTTCCAGCTGCTGCCATCCAGAAATCAGCACTGTAGCATAAAAGCCAGGACCAACAGGCTCCAGGACGGCTTCTTCCACTAGGTGATCAGACTGATACAATTGTACTTCTACATTATATTGACTGTCCTGTTGTACATACTATTTATTATAAATTACTATAATTTGCACATTGCACATTTAGACGGAGACGTAATGTAAAGATTTTTACCCTCATGAAAGATGTAAGAAATAAAGTCGAATCAATTCAAGTTAACTCATGACTATCGTAACATTGCCCTTTTTACAAGCATTTTCTAACTCCCACTGTAATTTGTATCCCACACCCTAGCTACTGTGGGGGGACTTGTATCTAATTCCCATCAGAATCTATTTACCCTTGCATTTGTTAACTCTACCCACAAGGATTCTATATCTTCTGATCCTATGTCACCTCTTTAGTAGGATTGATTTCATTTTTTACCAACAGAGCCATCCTGTTCCCTCTGCCCACCTGCGTGTGCTTTCAATACAACGTGTATCCTTGGATGTTAAGCTCACAACTGTGATCTTCTTCAGCCAGGACTCAGTGATACCCACAAAGTCATACCTGCCATTTTCTAACGGTGCTACAAGATCATCTACATTATTCCGTATACTGCGTGCATTCAAATGTGACACCCTCAATCCCGTATCCGTCACCCTTTTTGATTTGCCTCCATGTTACACTTCAACTCATCCCACTGACTGCAGTTCTGCCCTGTCATCTGCTGGTCCTTCCTCACAGTCTCGCTACACAATGCATCGAATCGACTTCTATAGCAATTGTCCTATCCTCAGCCCTATCGCTCTGGTTCCCATCAATCTGCTGTGGTAAACTATGTATACCTGTCTGGACACGCCCCTCTGCTGACTGCTCCTGTGGCTCCTCCCACAGACCCCGGTATAAAGGCGATTGGAGGCACTGCTCCCCACTCTGTTTTGCTGCTAATAAAAGCCTATCATTCGCCTTCCCTCTCCGAGAGTTATTGATGGTGCATCACCTGCCAAATTAGTTTAAATAACACCAGCCTCACTTGTGGGTTTAGGTGCATTGGAGTCCTGTGTTTAGTGGTTTGGAGATGAGTTTGCTTGGAATTATAGTACAGAAGAAAGATCTGTAGTTAATAAACTATAGTCTAACACACATCTTTACTGTGCAGATGCTTCAGGGATGAGGAGGGCCAGGGAGATTATGTGCACTGCAGACTCATTTCCATGGTAGGTGAATTGCACTGGGTCGATGTTGTCTGTGAGGCTAGAGTTAATGGATGGCATTTCCAGCATCGTGAAGCATTTCATGATGGCAATTTCCCAATGCACATTAATAAAACACATCCTCTCCTGCACCCATAACACCTGATGACATCATGGGTCCTTCTGTTAAGGAGACTGGGCCAGAATGTCAAGTGGATATCAGTATACAGTAGATGTTTAGTTAACTTTATATTTTTTACGTGAAGTATGAAACTATGTTACCACTATCATTAACACTCTTGTAACCTTGAATCTGAGTCAGGACTACTGGTTATGTAACTCAAATTGATTTTCCTTGGCTATTATGTCACTGAAAATGCTTCCAGTCCATAACTCAAAGCATCACTCACGTTTTAGTATACTTGTATCATTTTAAACTAACAAAGACTCATTTCCTAGACAGTTCTGGATGTTATATACAAATTTTTGATCTTTGACCTAATTCCATTCTTTCCTCACTAACTGAAGCCAGGTTAAGTAAAAATCTAGTACCGTAACTAGGAGTAATGTTTTCAGATTCTCATATGTTTACAGTTACTTTCATTTTCTCTTTGTAGTTACAATCCAACCCAGGGTTACTTCTTTCTCTATGAATGCACACTTACTTCTTTTTGAATTTTACCCTTGATTTCTGTAGTAACCTGATTGCATCTAACTTTCAATGATTTTTGTCTTTGGTACTTCTCTTTGGAACAGGGGAGGCTGAGAGGAAACTTAAATGAGGTGTATAAAAAATATGAGTGACCTGAATGGAGTAAATTGGGAAGACCTGTTTACCTTAGAGGAGTGGGAGGGGTGGACTTAGGTAGATTGATGGGAGAGATAAGGAGGTTCTCCAACCCAGAGTCTGGTGGAGAATAGAACTAAGGGTGCTGGAGGCAGAAACCCCCAACACACACCGTACTAGAATGGGAGAATTGTGATCTGCAGGGCTACAGACTCAGTCCTAAAAGGGAAATTGAGCTTCTCTTCAAACAACACAAATGCAATAAGCCAAGCAGTCTTCTTCTGTGTCACAAATTTGCCTTTACATCGCCTTTAAACTTCCTTGTTCTAACCTTAAATGCACGTCCTCTGGTATTTGTCATTTCTACCCTGGAGAACAGATTCTGACGATCTATCCTATCTATGCTTCACAATTTAAAAAAAACCTTTATCACGTCTTCCTTGACAGCTTAAGGAGAGCAATTCAAGTTTGTCCAACCTGTTCTAATATTTCATATCTCAAGCACAAGAACATTGAGTTGCCTGCCCTGACTCTCATGGTTCTGTACAGGAAAGAACATAACTATTCCATTGGCTGCTCTCGGCTCTAGTTTATCCTTTTAAGCTTCTTGTTTTACCTGTAATGTGTTGAAATAAGTACATTTTAGCCCATCAGTCACACTATCAACCTGTTCCTTGCTGTCTTCCTTTCAGCTTTATTTGTGAGACCGTCATCAACCTGTTGCCCTGCTGCTGTAGTTCCCATCCTCCTGCCACTCTAAGATATCAGTTTCCTTGCAGTTCAGATGCAAACTATCTTGCTTGTGCACATCCCACTTGCCTTGGAAGGGAGCCCAGTGATCCACAGATCTAGGGCTCTCCTTCCTTAGCCATGTATTGAACTGCATTATGTATTATTTCTCAGCTCGCTAACTCTTGAGATTCCAACCCTGCTTTTTATCTTTCTACCTAGCTATCTAAAATCATTTTGCAAGACCCCATCTCTGTTCCTGCCTATGGACAATGATCTGTTCACTCCACCCCCCTCAGAATGTCCCGTATCTCCTGTGAGACATCCTTGACCCTGTGCTCTTTACTACCAAGTCCCCTGTTACTATCACTCTGCTTGACTTCACCTATTTTACCTCAGAGCCGGGCACAGTGCTACCGACTCGGCTACTAGTGCTAGCCTCTGAAAGGCCACCCATCCCCAACAATTTGCAAAGGGATATATATACCTGATAGTGAGGGGAACGGCCAGAAGGGAACTCTGTTCTGTCTGCTTACTTCCTCTACTTATCTTCTTCTGGTGGCCACTCACCTATCTGTATTCAGCACCTGAGGTGTGTCCACTTCACGATGATATCGTTTATGACATCCTCAGAATCCCAGATGATCTCCAACTCCAGCTCCAGTTCCAACTCCTTCACCCAGTCTATCAGGAACTGCAGCTGGTGCACTTTTCACATATGTAGTCATCACAGAGACCATAAGGTTCCTTGAGTTCTCACATCTCAGGAGGACCATTCCAATGCCCAGACTGCCATTTTAGCTGTCAAAGGTTATGGATTGACAGGAAAATAAAAACCTTACCTGATTATTGTCTGCTCCTCACTAAAGCCTATCTAGCAAAAGCCTTAGCTCCCCACTCTCACAATGGCCACTCTTTTTCCTGATCCTACGGTATCTTCTTTTTATTGGCAAAGTATGTAGCAACTCACCCAATCAGGAACAACTTTATAAAGGTTGCTGGCCCCTCCGCTCTGCTGTCCTGGCTGCTGCGACTTTAAAGAAATAATCCCTTAAATAAGACAAAATAAGCAAATTATATCCATTATAAAGCAGATTGTGTGCAGTTGCAAATGGCATTACTTTATCGCTAATGTTTTCACCTCACAGGTCCCTCAAATGTTCAGAGGATTGGGAATGATATCTTGAAATCAGTTTGCTCTGATGCTATAATCACCAATGTGTTATTTTCTTACCCAGGAAAGAGGTTCAGCTGCAGCAATTGAAGAAAAATGTCAGATCCAGAAGTACTTGGTAAGAAACTTCGAGACCTCTGTAATTCTTCAACTTCAGATCTCTCAGAAGTGGAGCAATTAATTGCAAAGGGAGCATTGGTTGATTTTGATCCTGATGACATAGGGACCCCTCTATTTTTAGCAGCAGAAAAAGGTAATGAGCAGGTTGTTGAGTTGCTCTTGAAAAACAAAGCTAACGTTAACTATAAGACTAAGAGTTATGGTTGGTCACCTCTCCATACTGCCGTACAATCAAATCACGAAAAGGTTGTTCATTTATTGTTGAAGTATGGCGCAGACCCACATCTCAGGAAGAAGAATGGAGCAACGCCTTTCATTGTTGCTGCGATAGTTGGTGAAGTGAATTTGCTCAAAGTGTTTCTATCCCTTGACACAGATGTCAATGATGCAGATGACAATGGCTTTACTGCCTTCATGGAAGCAGCAGAACATGACAACGAGGATGCCTTGCGTTTCCTGTTTAGTTGTAAAGCTGATGTGAACAAGCGCAGGGAAGTGCCAGACACCAAAGCGAATGTGGGCAGAGGTGGAAAGACAGCACTCATGAGTGCTGTAGAGAATGGTTATGAAAATATTGTTAACATCTTATTAGATGAAATGAATGCAGATGTTAATGTGCTAGACAACCTTGGCAGAACAGCTTTAATTTTTGCCTTAAAGGAAAACAGACGGACAATTGTGGAAACCCTATTGAAACATGGGGCAAATGTAAACTCCATAGACAAGAATAAAGAAACACCTTTGAGCACCGCTTTGAAAAATAAGACGTTAGATAGTGATGTGGTGGAAATGCTGCTGAAGCATGAACCAGATGTGAATGTTCCAGACCAAGCTGGGAAAACACCCCTGATTCTTGCAATATCAAATGGTTTCACAAAGGTGGCCAAACTGCTGCTGCAGAATTATAGTGTTAACATCAATGCACGAGACGAATCTGGTTCGACGGCTCTTCTGGCAGCAGCGAACAGCAAAAATACTGAGTTGACTAAAAAATTGTGTGAGATGGGAGCAGATATGCACTCCTGTGACAATACAGGGACTACACCAATAATGATGGCCAAACGTCGATATGCCAAAGAAATAATAGAGATATTGAATAAGTATGACTTAAAGACTACTAATCAAAATGTAGAAGTTTCTTCAAATTGGAAGAAGTGCAGTAAACGTTGGCATGGAGAACTGGAGAAATTGCAGAATGTTGACTGTAACCCAATTGGAAACCTGAGACTGTCCAGGATTGAGGATTATAAGATTACTAGGGAAAACATGACTGAAGTTTACCTTGGTTTCCATAACAGACATACTGAGGTGGCAGTGAAATGCCACAAGAGGCACAGCGAAGAAGCCTTAAAGGAAAGGCAATGCCTCATGGAGCCAAAAATCAAAGCAAGCAGTCTGTTTGTTAAATTCGTGTCTCATGAATATGACGATTATTGTGAATACCTGTGCCTGGATCTCTGTGAGTATAATCTAGAAGAATATGTGCAGAAGGAGCCTGAAGGATGTCAGTCAGGAGCCCCAGGCGTTATGAAGCAGTTGATTGAGGGTCTTCAGATTTTGCACACAGTCAAGATTGCACATCGGGATTTGCATCCAACAAATATCCTCAGAGGTAACTTGAGTTATACTTTTTAGATATTTAAATCAGAATCAAGGCTGCAGTTACCCAATTAAATGTTCTTTTATTGTGATACCACACAAGGCCCAGCCAAAATGGAAGTGGGTGAGTCATTTCTATCAAAGTTCCTTTAAATGACTGGGATTGATTTTATGGATGTCACTTGTATCCTACAACTACCCTACACTCCACTTTTCTGGAGAAATATACTTGTTTTTATTGGCTATCATTGCTGTAGGTTTGATTACAAGTTTCGTTTGTTGTGGTTCATAGTCACCTTTAAATCGTCTCTGTTCAGTGGAGTTAGTTTGTAAACCATTTACAACACCAAGAATACCAGCCTACACTCACACAGCAGCTTAATAGAATAACATGCCCAAGGAGATGTGCAGGCATATCATGAAACAACAGTTGATGCAAAGCTACCTGAGGAAACATGAGCCATGTCACCAATGATGGCCAACCAGATCAGGGGAAGATCAAAAGATTAAAACAGAACATGGTACAGTAGGGCACCCAAAAAGCCATTTGGCCATGATGCTCTGTGTCACTTGTATCTCCCCATTCCCTTCATAGTCATATGTCTATCTGAAACCCCTTTAAACTCCACCAAACTGCATCCTTCCTCTACTAGCCCTGGCAATCTATTGCAGACACTTACCACTCTCTGCATAAAAATCTTGCCCATCATATCACCTTTAAGCTACACCTGCTAACCTTAAAAACATATCCTCTGGCATTTGGCATCTCTAACCTAAGGGAAAAATGTTGACTGTTTAACCTATCTATGATTCACAGTTTTAAAATTGTCGATCAGGTCTCCCCACAGCCTCCAGTTCTGCAGGGAGAATAACCTAAGTTTATCCAATCTTTCCTTAAAACTGGTATCATTAAATCCAAGCAGCATCCTGGTGAACCTCTTCTGTACCATTTCCACAGTCTCCACATCCTTCATAAAGGGGCAATCAAAACTGCACAAGTGTGGTCTGACTGAAGTTTTACATAGCTGCAGCATGGGTTCTTATTCACCTCCCCTGTCAATGAAGGCAAGAATGCCATACACCCTTTTTGGAAAGGGAAATGAACTGGAGGGAGGATTAAAGGGGGATGTCAGAGGCAAGTTCTTTATTCAGAGAGTGGAACACCCTGCCAGCGGTGGTGGTAGAGGCAGATAAATTAGGGATATTTAACTCACTCAGATAGACACATAGGTGATGGAAAAATGGAGGGTTTTATAGAAGGGAAGTGTTAGATTGATCTAAGAGTAGGTTAAAAGGTGGCCGCAACATTGTAAGCCAAAGGGCCTGTACTGTGCTGGAATGTTCTACATTTTATTATTGTCATATGTGGTACAGTGAAAAGCTTGTCTTGCTCACAGCTCATACAGATCAAATCATACACAATGCATTCAAGTAGAATAACAGAACGATAACAGAATGCAGAATAAAGTGTAACACCTACAGAGAAAGTGCAGGGCAGATATACAAAAAGGTGCAAGATTGATTGTGGTCAAGAGTTCATCTTATCATACTGGAGAATTATTCGTTAGTTTTATACCAGCAGGGTTGAAGTAGTCCTTGAGAATGGAGATCCATGCTTTCAGGCTTTTTATCTTCTGCCAAAGGGAGAGAGGAGATTAGAAATGTTTAGTTGGGTGGGGTCTTTGACTTGTCAGATTTATCGAGACAGCATGAAGAATAGACAGAATCCATAGACGGGAAGGTGGTTTCTGTGACGTGCTGACCATTGTCCACAACTCTCTGCAGTCACAAGCAGAGCTGTTACCATGATGCATCTGGATAGGATACTTCCTATGGTGGCATCAATTAAAAATTTATGAGGTTGACAGGGATGTGCCAAATTCCTTTAGCATCCTGAAGAAGCAGAGGCATTGGTGAGCTTTCTTGGCCATGGCATCTCCAGACCAGGCTTTTGATGATGCTCACTTCTAGGAACTTTAAGCTCTCAACCCTCTCTACCTCAGCACCATTGATGGAGAGAAGACTATGTGCACTGAGCCCTTCCTGAAGTCAGTGACCAGCTCTATGTTTTGCTGACATTGAGGGGAAAGTTTTTGTTGTGATACCATGTCAGTAATCTGTCTCCTTCCTGTATTCTGCCCCATCGTTATTTGAGATGTGACTCACTACGGTAGTATTATCCTCAAACTTGTAGATGGAGTCAGAGCAGAATCTGGCCACAGAGTCATGAGTGTACAGGGAGTAGAGTAGGGAGCTGAAGACTCATCCTTGTGGAACAACAGTGTTTAGAATAATTGTGGCAGATGTGTTGCTGCCTATTGTGGTCTATTTGTCACAAAGCCAAGGATACAATTGCAGAGGGATGTGTTGACTCCCAGTTTGGTGATGCATTTGCATGTAATTAAAGTATTGAAGGTGGAGCTGTAGTTAATAAATTATAAACTGTAGTCACCAGATAACACCTTATCCAATTATCTGCTTTCAGGGAACTATGGACATGGGCGCCAAGATCCCTCTGTAATTTTAGTGCTATTAAAGGGCCTTTGTTAGGGGTTTGAAATTAGAGGAACACCGAGTATCGCAGAGGGTTGCAGGGCTAGAAGTTACAGACTGATAGAGGAGTTTAAGAAGGTAGAAGAGAGCCCATGGGTAGATTTGTAATCAATGATGAAAATATTAAATGAACGAGTGTCTAGAAAACACCTAGGTGATGGAAAAAGGTGATTTTGTCAGAGTTAGATTGTAGATAATGAAGAGTGTCGGTAAGTGAAGTGAGACATGATAGTTATGTGTTGAGTTTCTGATTAATGTTGACCTCTAGGATGTTGATAGTAAGGGACAACTATTATCAAGGGAGGGTCTCCTTTGCTTGTCTAACGTGAATGTTACTTGACACTTATCAGCCCACACCTGAATGTTGCTTAGGTCTTCATTTACTGAAGAGGGGTGTTAGAAATGTGGGATATGACCAAAGAAAACAAGGCTGGAGTCACTTCACACTTTGGTGCAAGGCTGTTTATTAGGTGTAACAAACTTACAAATCTTAGTGAAAATAGTGGAAAGAAAAATGCCAATACTTACAAAACAATATCTACAAGAAAACACAATAATCACTCTGTGCTGTGAACTCCTGGCAGCCCCGATCTCTTTCTCTTGCTGAGGGCACCAGGACATACCAACTTCGATTACCAGCAAAGTTAACTTAAGACTACACATGAATTAAAATATGATGCACCCCACAATCATATTACAAAATAAACAGAAGTATATATATATAAATACAGTATACAAGCAACATTAACACACTTACATATCTCTAATACTAAAGGAATGGAATAATACACACTGTATGGAGGGAAAAGCACCATAAAGCCAACCTGAGCACATTGACTTGGTTTAGGACCCAGTAGTAAAACAGCAGAGCACTCAACACAATCACACACTTTTGATTAAGTACACATAAAGAATGAAATTAAATCAAATTCTCAGTGTCTGATTCTGAATGTATGCAGCAATGTGAAGAGAGAACAGTCAGAATGTACCAGGGCAGACATTGAAGTGTGTACACTCTCCGCAACGACAGCAGAGTAATGAGGAAATGTTTGTGTATGAGTGAATATGTGTTGGAAGGAGTGTGTTTACCAAGTGCTTCTATGACAAGAGCGTCACTTTAATACTTAGTTCCTCTCCAATTCTAGTCTTTGTCCTCAGCTTGTTCCTCTTCTACCTTTTATTCTCTCCCTACACCCTTGTTATTTTGATCTTTTCCCTCCTTCCCTTCTTTCAAAACTTCTTTTATCTTCAACATTTTCCAGTTCTGAAGAAAAGTCATTGATTGAAAACATTAGCTCTCTCTCCCTCTTGTCATAGTTGATGCATTTATAGATTTTACTGGATAATTAGTATGAACTTAGATCTGCAAAATATTGTGTTTAAGCTGCTTTCACTTTTGCATGTATCCAGTCAAAACACTGAGAAATAAAACTGCTTGATTTTCCACAGATATTGAAAACCGTGTTCTCCTGGCAGATTTCGACAAGAGTGTGCATTTTGATAACAATTCACCTGTAGAATTATCATCACAAGGGACCTGGGAGGCTTCAGAAATCCTTCAGAAAATGAAACAAACGCCAAATTCAACTTTTGAAGCACACGAGCTTTTCGCAGCAGATCTGCAGGTCCACTTCTTTCTCTCTGTCAGCTAGGTGACGTGCATATCATAGTGTGCGGCTGGGGCTGGGAAGAGTGAAAATGAACCCCAAAGCAGTGGTGCCTAATAGTAATGGTTGTACCATCCACTTAAAACATCTACTTTGTTTCTGTCTCTACAGATACTGCCTGAGCTGCTGTGTGTCTCTGTTTCTATTTTAGGTTAGATGATGCCAAGGAGGTTGGAAACAGTGAGCATGTAGATTGTGTGAGGAGCTGACGAACCAGTCTACTTAGTGGTAGGACAACAAGGAACAGAGACAAACAGAAAAGGAGAGAGGAAAACGTTGACTAATATAGAAGGAGGATGGCATTCTGTATTTCATTTGGGTATCTATTGATATGAATGTTATACCGTGTTAAGGTGACATATCCTCTTGTTTATCTATTGAACATAGTTATGTTCTATTAAGAGAATAGCCCAGTGACTAGATGGATGAGCTGACTGACCAAGACAGAGTCATGCAAACCCATAGGGTTATAGATTCTTCACTTGAATTCCATTGAACTAGCTGGTCTCAGCAATCACTGCTGATGGTTGCTCATTGAATTTGGCATCAAGTCTCCATGTCAGAAAAGACATAGGAGCAGAATTAGGCCATTCAGCCCATTGAGTCTGCTCTGCCATTTCATTGTGGCTGATTTATTTTTCCTCTCAATCCCATTCTCCAGCCCTTGCCCCAAAATCTTTGTCATCCTTGCTAATTAAGAACCTTTCAACACTCGCTTTAAATATACCCAATGACAGAGCCTCTACAGCAATGAATTCCATAGATCTACCAACCTCTGGGTAAAGAAATTCCACCTTATCTCTGTTCTAAATGGACATTCTTCTATTCTGAGGCTTTGCCCGCTGGTTTTGGACTCTCTCATCATTGAAAATATCCTCTCCATGTCCACTCTACAAAGGCTTTTCAATATTCAGTAGTCTTCAATGAGATTACCCCCCCCCCCATTCTTCTAAACTCCATGAGTACAAGCTCAGAGTCATTGAATGTTCTTCATTCATTAACCCTTTCATTCTTGGGATCATCCTGTAAACCTCCTCTGGACTCTCTCCAATGCCAGTACATCTCTCCTTAGATATGGAGTCCAAAACTGCTCAGAATACTCTAAATGTGATCTGATCAATGCCTTATAAAGTCTTATCATTACATCCTTGCTTTTATACTCCTTTCGAAATGAACTCTAATATTGAATTTCCTTAACTTAGCCTTTACCTTTACCTTCACCTTTAGTGAATCTTGCACTAGAACTCCCAAGTTCTTCAATTTCCTCCAATTTCTGAAATTTGTCCCCTTTTAAACAATAGACAATCCCCTTTATTCCTTCTACCAAAGTGCATGACCATACATTTCTCAATGTTATTTCCTTACTTTTATTATTTGCACAATTGTTATTTTTCTCTGTACATTGGGTGGTTGATGGCCTTTTTTAAATGGGTTCTATTGGGTTTCTTTGTTTTGTGGCTGCCTGTAAGGAACCAAACCACAAGGTTGTACAAACTTTGATAATAAATGTACTTTGAACTTTCTCTACACTGTATTCCATCCGCCACTGTTATGTCCATTCTCCTAATCTGTTCAGGTCCTTCTGCAGAATCATTGCTTCATCAACACTACCTGCTCCTCTACCTACCTTTATATCATCTACAGACTTGGCCATAAAGCCATCATCCAGATCAATGACATGAAAAGAAGCGGTCTCAACACTGACTCCTGCAGAAGACCACTAGCCATTGGCAGTGAACTAGAAAATGCTCCTTTTATTCCCACTCTTTGCCTCCTGCCAGTCAACCAACCTTCTGTCCATGCTAGTACCACGGGCTCCTCTCTTGTTTAGCAGTCTCATGTGTGGCACCTTGTCAAAGGCCTTTTGGAAATCCAAGTAAACAACATTAACTCACCCTCCTTTATCTATCCTGCCTGCTACTTCCTTAAAGAACTCCAACAGACTTGTCAGGCAAGATTTCCCCTTAAGAAAATCATGCCAATTTTAGCCAATTTTATCATGCAGTGTCTTTCCAAGTACCCTGAAACCTTATCCTTAACAATGGACTCCAACATCTTATCAAAAACACAGTCAGACTAACTGGCCTATAATTTCCTGTCTACCTCCCTTAAAGATTGGAGTGACATTTGCTATTTTCCAGTCCTTCAGAACCATTCCACAATCTAGTAATTCTTGAAAGATCACCATTAATGTCTCCACAATCTCTTCAACCAGCACTTTCAGAACCCTCAGGTGTAGCTTATCTGGTCTAGGTAACTTATCTACCTTCAGACCTTTCAGCTTCCCAAGAACCTTCTCAATAGCTGTTATGCTTAACTCTGCTCCCCAACTCTCCCAAATTTCTGCACTGTGAAGACTGACACAAAATACTTGTTCAGTTTATCCGGCATATCTTTGTTCCCCATCAGTATCTCTCCAACGTCATTTTCCAGGGGTCCAATATCCCTTCTTACCACTCTTTCACTCGTTACATACTGGAAAAAAAACATCTACTATCCTCTTTCATAATATTGGCTAGCTTATCTTCATAGTTCATCTTTTCTCCCCTTGTTTTTAGTCGCCTTTGGTTGGTTTTTAAAAGCTTCCGAGCTGCCCACTAAATGTTACTACTGTATATTATATGCATTTTCTTTTGCTTTTATGCTGTCTTTGACTTCCCTTGTCAGCCACGGTTGCTTCATCCTCTCTTTAGAATACTCCTTGTTAGAATTATGGAGCACTACAGTATGGAATTCTTTTTTGGGATAAACTGATCCTACATCTTCCGAATTACTTCCAGAAATTCCAGCCACTGCTGCTCAAACATCATCCTTGCCCTTCCAATCATATTTGGCTTAGTCCTCTCTCATGCCTCTGGAGTTACCTCTAATCCACTGTAATACTGATACATCTGATTTTATCTTCTCCCTCTCGAACTGCAGGGTGAACTCTATCATATTATGATGACTGTCTCCTAAGGGTCCTTTACCTTAAGCTCCCTAACCAAATTTGGTTCATTACACAACACCCAAGCCAGAACTGCCTTTCTCCTAATGGGCTCATCTGCAAGCTGCTCCAAAAAGCCATCTTGTAGGTATTCTACAAATTCTCTCTCTTGGGATCCCACACCAACCTGATTTTCCCAATCTACCTGGATATTGAAATCCCCTGTGACTATCACAACATTGCCCTTTTTACACGCCTTTTCTATCTCCCATTGTAAGTTGTATCCCACATCTTGGCTACCATTCGGAGGCCTGTACCCAAGCAGTTTCTTAACTCTACCCACAAGGTTCTGCATCTTCCTGACCAATGTCAGTTCTCTCTAAGGATTTGATTTCATTTCTGATTAATAGATTTCTACCTACCAGCCTGTCTTTTGATACAATGTTATTCTTGGATATTTAGCTTCCAATTGTAACCTTCTTTCAACCACAAATCTGTGATGCCAAAACATCATAACTGCCACTTTTTAGCTGTGCTATAAGCTCATCTACCTTATTTTGCATGCTGCGTGCATTCTGCATACAATGCCCAACTTCTCCGTTTTGTCTCCATGTTGCCTTAAGTTAAATTCTTATTCCATTCTAAATTTTCTCTCTTCTACTTTATTCTGGAGACTACAGTTACAACTCTTGCACTCTCGCTCAGTTTTACTTTATCCATCCCTTCCCAAGGTGTGAATCCATCTTCCTACTATTATATAGTTAGCCATACAATTTGATAGGCTGTCCACTGTTGCTCACCATCTGATAAAGGAGGCAGAGGCTGTGGAGGAGAGGGAATTGTCACTAATGAAGACACAATTACAAGTTGATAACAAATATGATGTACAGTTCAGCTAGCTGTAATCCAACATGGAGAGCAGTTGAAGGACATGGAGAGCAGGTGAATGAAGAGCCAGTGATCAGTTTTTTAACATCTTGCAGAATTTCAAAGTAGCTTTAACAACAGGTCTGCTAAGTAAAAGTTAGGCCAATTACTCTATTATTCCTTGAGTTGTGAGAGCATTGTGAAATTGACTGAAATTCACATGAAACTGTATATTTTTACTTATTTATAAAATTTAAACTGAACCAACTGCAATTATCTCTCAGGCATCTTTCCTGTTTCATTTCCCAGCAGAGGAAGAAATATCCCTGAGAGAATCCGTAAGATTAATAGACCAAAAAAAAGGGAGTTTTATTCTTCCAGTATGTTCCCACAGGATCTTTGACAAGAAACAGGGTGATCCAGAAGGCTGAACGGCCCATTTAATAGAATAATAAAGTGAGAGTGTGGACTGGCAATTGGAGTAACGAGGTTAATGTACATTATTTTACATAATGAAATTATGGAATGACTAATCACAGAAGGAGATAATGGTGGAATTCATAATAGCTTTTAAACAGTTGAAAAAAATAGCATGGATAAGAATGAAAATCTTGCACAGACATGAAGATAGCCTCTTGTACACAATTTCTATCATTGTATAAAACTTAGAAGGTGACTGTTGCAATCTAAACAGGGTATATTTGGGTGCAGGGTTATGTTAGGTTTCTGGACCGGTACCCAGAGTTCTGAACCACTGCTCCAGAGATAGAAGCATTTGAATCCCACCATGTTGGTGGGGGATTAAGACCAAATTTCATGACATATGCCAATGATTCCTGAGTCTGATTCTGAACAAATGATTCAATCGATCTGCAATTTGGAAACGAGCTGCTTTCAGCAACAGTATTCATGAAGTCACCAGCTTTTCATAGAAACCCATTGAGTTTGTTAATCTGTTACCCTTCAGGAAGTAAAGCTCCCAATATTGCCAGTCTTGTGGTTAGCTCTTACCTGTACCTTCAGTTCAGTGGCAATAAGGGATTGACAAAAATGCTGGAAGTTCCAGCGAAATTCACATCCCATAAACCAATAATTATTAAATCTTACTAGTATTAATATTTTTAAACTTGGCAACCCAGTGGAGTTAATGTATTCACCCCATCCCCATTGTATAGTTCTGAATTTGTTTCGCTTCCTACACAGGCTTTAGGTCGGCTATTGCACTACATTGTAACTGGAGGAAAAGACCCTTACGAGTGTGAGGAGAATGTATGTGAGAATAAGCCATACCTCGACGAGAAACTGTACAAATCTGAGAATGCTGAAGTCCGGGATTTCATAGAGGGATTGCTAGCTCCAGCTGAGACTCGGATCACACTCCTGGAGGCTGAGCAACATCCATTCCTGTGGAATGAATTGGAGTGAGTCAAATGAGCACAGTAAATGCCGTGGTTCCGTGGCTCAGATGAGCACAGTAAATGCCGTGGTTCCGTGGCTCAGATGGGCACAGTAAATGCCGTGGTTCCGTGGCTCAGATGGGCACAGTGAATGCCGTGGTTCCGTGGCTCAGATGGGCACAGTGAATGCCGTGGTTCCGTGGCTCAGATGGGCACAGTAAATGCCGTGGTTCCGTGGCTCAGATGAGCACAGTGAATGCCGTGGTTCCGTGGCTCAGATGGGCACAGTGAATGCCGTGGTTCCGTGGCTCAGATGGGCACAGTGAATGCCGTGGTTCCGTGGCTCAGATGGGCACAGTGAATGCCGTGGTTCCGTGGCTCAGATGGGCACAGTAAATGCCGTGGTTCCGTGGCTCAGATGAGCACAGTGAATGCCGTGGTTCCGTGGCTCAGATGGGCACAGTGAATGCCGTGGTTCCGTGGCTCAGATGGGCACAGTAAATGCCGTGGTTCCGTGGCTCAGATGGGCACAGTAAATGCCGTGGTTCCGTGGCTCAGATGGGCACAGTAAATGCCGTGGTTCTGTGGCTCAGATGGGCACAGTGAATGCCGTGGTTCCGTGGCTCAGATGGGCACAGTGAATGCCGTGGTTCCGTGGCTCAGATGGGCACAGTGAATGCCGTGGTTCCGTGGCTCAGATGGGCACAGTAAATGCCGTGGTTCCGTGGCTCAGATGGGCACAGTAAATGCTGTGGTTCTGTGGCTCAGATGGGCACAGTGAATGCCGTGGTTCCGTGGCTCAGATGGGCACAGTGAATGCCGTGGTTCCATGGCTCTCAATTGTCCTTCTCTACAACATAGAAGAGTCTGGGGTAAACAGCATGGTTATAGTTTCTGGGCTGGAACCACAGAGGTGACTGGTACCTTGTATCATATACCTGGTCCCAGGCACTTACCAGGAACCAGCCGCATTCATGCTCAGTGGGAGGAGTCACAAGTGAGCAAGGACACTTGTCCCTGGTGACTCTAGAGAAGATATTTTCCAGAAGGTTCTTCTGCCAAGAATGAGTTACAGCTATTTTATTAGATATTCACAACAAAGAAATAGCAGGTAACTAACTCTAACTGTAACCAGTCCAATCAAACAAAGAATCTGCCTCATCATTTTTCCTAATATTGGAAACTGGTTCAAGCTAGAGAGATAAGGGAAATTTCCTCTGATAAGAACAGTCTGTGAGACAACAGGCTCAGTCGTGTTTTATGCTACCATCACATCTCAGGCAGACAGACAAAGAAACTGCTGAAGTACAATCCACTGAACATTTACAGACCAACAAGTAAACAAGCATAAATAAAATTAAACTACAAGAAAGATAACAATTCCCAACATGTCTCAGCTTCACCTTAATCCTTTCCCCTCACTGTAGACCTATGCCCTCCAGAACATAAAACATTGACCAGTACAGCCCACAATGTGGTGATGAATTAATAAATATAATAACACCCAGTCTCTTCTGACTGCACAAAATCCTTATCCCTCCATTCTCTGCATATTCCACTACCTGTCTAAAAACTGCTTAAGTGCTTCTTTTATATCTGCCTTCACCACTACCTCTGGCAGCACATTCCAAGCTCCTACCACTCTCTGTGTAAAAAAAACATAAACACATATCTCCTTCGAACTTTCCTCCTGAAGTGCATTCTCTCTAATGTTAGACTTTTCAACCCTGGGAAAAAGGTACTAAATGTCTACTCCATCTGTGTCTTTCACGATTTAATAAACTTCTATCAGGTTGTCCCTCAGCCTCCGCCACTCCTGAGAAAACAACCCTACTTTGTCCAACTTCACCTTATAGCACATGCCCTCTAATCCAGGAAGCATCCTGGTAAATCCCTTCTGCACTCTATTCATAGCCTGTCACATTCTTCCTATAATAGAGCAACCAGAATTGAATGCAGTGTTCCAGATGCAGCCTAATCAGGGTTCTATAAAGCTGTACACAACATCCTAACTCTTAACTCAATTCCTCAACAATGCCTTGCAAGCATTCTTTACCAGCCTATGCAGACACTTTCAGAGAGCTATAGACTTAGATCCCATGATCCCTAGATCTCTAGTTTTAGACTCCTCTACCGGGGAGACTGTGACCATTCGACTTATCTATGCCCCTCTTAATTTTATAAATTTTTATAAGATCGTCTATCAGCCTTATTTGCTGCAGGGTAAACAGACTCAATATATTGAGTTTCTCAAGTCTTCTAGTCCCAGCAACATCTTCATGAATCTTTTCTGTATCCTCTCTAGGTTAATGACAGCCAATCTATGAAGGTGAATCAGAAAAGCACACAATATTCCCAAGTATGGTCTTGCCAATATTTTGTATAGTTGTATCCTAAATCTTATACTTCAGTTCCAGACTGAATGAGGCAAACACGTCATCTGCCTTCTTCACCACTCTGTCTACCTGAATTTCTATTTTCAGGGAACTTTGTACATATCCATGGTCTCTTTTCTGCAGTATTTCCCAAGGCTCTGTGTGTCTTGCCCTGGTTTAACTTCCCAAAATGCATCACTTTGAGTTAATTTCCACTTGCCATTCCTTTTCCCACTTTCCCAGCTGATCTAGATGGTGTTGCAACTTCAGACAACCTTCTTCAATGTCCACTACACTGCCAATTTTGAGGGTATCCACTGACTTGCTAAATCATGCCATCCAGATTCTCATCCAAAATACAGCATATGCAACAGTGGACTGAAACAGCATCCATCAATGTGGCACGGGTCTCCAACCTGAAAAGCACCCTCTGCTACCATAATTTACCAAACCAATTTTGTATCCAGTGACAACACCCTGGATCTCAAATGTTCTAATCTTCCAGACCAGCCTATCATTACTGCTTCTTTAAACTACATTTAATGTAGAGAATATCCTAAGGTATTCACACACATGGAGGAAACCATGCTAAGGATCTCCAAAACTGGGGTTCAGTTCTTCTGATCTTGCTCTGATTCTGTTGGAAAGTTAAACTCCTTCACATGGTGAGACCATAAGACATAGGAGAAGAATTAGGGCATTCGGCCCATCGAGTCTGGTCCACCATTCCATCATGGTTAATTTATTATCCCTCTCAACCCAATTCTCTTGCCTTCTCTCCTGAATTATATTGGACTGTGTTTGACTGACCAGGTTATGGGGAAATAGAAGTTAACCCAATTCCTAACCAATTTCTGATATGAAATTCTGTCTCCAAGTCACGCAGGTAACAACTGTTATTGGAAGTATGTGTAACTGGGCTTTAATTAGCTTTTGGTTTTCACTCCAGAAAGAGCACGTTTGTCCAAGACCTCGCCAATGAAGAAGTTGTAACAAAGCGGAAGCAGGATAGTGAGCTGGTGCGGATTCTGAATAAGACCAGCAAGGACCAGCACAAATCATTTCACAAGTGGACAGAGAAGGTAAAACAGCTAAGCTGATATTCAAATAACACTGCTCTCCCTGAAATACTGGACTCTATGAAGAACCAGTTGTATCTAATATATAAAATTCCATGTAATCTGAATGGATTTGGTATCCTGTTAAGTTAATGGTGGGAAGGAATGGGATGGTTCCCATTTCTGACTTCCCTTTGTTTTGTTACATAAAGGGTTTGGATTAGAAATTCAGGTTACATTAATGGATCAGTTCCTCACTATAGCTGAGAATTTAAACTGTATGTAAAAGAAATCTGAATTAATGCATTTTTCTATACTAGGCAGCATGACAACACTGGATAGTCATTAAAATCTGGCTGGATTACTTGTGTTCGTGGGAAGGGTTCTTTATTGTCTTGATTCTGTCTGAGACTGTGGGCTCTGAGGTGAGGCCGTGAAGGAAAAACACTAATGTTGTTCCGGGCTTGGAATTTGTTAAGATGGGAAGGTAGGAGGTTTATACTGAGATCTCTTCTGAGAATGAAGAGGGATAATGAAAACATGGTCAAGTTGAAACTACGCAGAAAGATGGGTCAGAAAAACAGGAAGGGGAAGGAGGTTCCAGAATAGTACTGGAATTCAAGTGTTGTTGGTCAAACTATCCAGTCACACAAAACCACTAATGGCAACACCGGTTTGCAATTCCCCCGTCAGTTCTTCTACCTCCACCACCTCTTCCCATTTCTAACCATTTCCCCACATAACCAAAGGGATTGCAGTACATATCTGTTCACCTTCTCCTTCCCCCACTATACAGGGATCCAAACAGTCTTTCCAGGTATTTTGTGGTGCATGAACACAGTTAATGCTTCAGGCTGAATATCCTTCATGAGAAAGGATGAGAATTTAACTTTCTAGTATTGGTTAAAGGCCATCAACCTGAACTGTAGCATGGTTTCTTTTTACAAGAATGCTTCCTGAATGTTTTACCAGTCTCTGGTTATTGACACAGTCTGGCTTGAAGGAGTAAGATCAGAGCAGACAGACAGACAGACATACTTTATTGATCCCAAGGGAAATTAGGTTTCGTTACAGCCACACCACCAAGAATAGTGAAGAAATATTGCAATATAAAACCATAAATAATTAAATAATAATAAGTTAATCATGCCAAGTGGAAAAAAATAAGTCCGGGACCAGCCTATTGGCTCAGGGTGTCTGACACTCCAGGGGAGGAGTTGTAAAGTTTGATGGCCACAGGCAGGAATGACTTCCTGTAACGTTCAGTGTTACATCTCGGTGGAATGAGTCTCTGGCTGAATGTACTCCTGTGCCTAACCAGTACATTATGGAGTGGATGGGAATCGTTGTCCAAGATGGCATGCAACTTGGACAGCATCCTCTTTTCAGACACCACCGTCAGAGAGTCCAGTTCCCTCCCAACAACATCACTGGCCTTACAAAGAGTTTGTTGATTCTGTTGGTGTCTGCTACCCTCAGCCTGATGCCCCAGCACACAACAGCAAACATGATAGCACTGGCCACCACAGACTCGTAGAACATCCTCAGCATCGTCCGGCAGATGTTAAAAGACCTCAGTCTCCTCAGGAAATAGAGGCGGCTCTGACCCTTCTTGAAGACAGCCTCAGTGTTCTTTGACCAGTCCAGTTTATTGTCCACTCGTATCCCCAGGTATTTGTAATCCTCCACCATGTCCACACTGACCCCTTGGATGGAAACAGGGGTCACTGGTGCCTTAATCCTCCTCAGGTCCACCTCAGTGTTCATCCATTAGAATTTCAAGGGCAAAGGAAAACAAATGGAATATATAATTATTTTAAAAAACTCATTCTTTTTACTTTAGATTGACCATGAAGTTCTTGAAAACATGAACTTGGGCCAAAAGAAGAAGCCAAGCAAAAAGCCAGGCAAAGCGTATGAAGACACCACCAATGATCTTCTGAAATTCATAAGAAATCTGACCCAACATTTCAATGAAAAGGATCCAAGGTATGAGAAATAGGTGCCGGTCTGTTGATTTTTGATTGATTTTGCAGGGTTAAAGACAAAAAGTTGCAATGAATCTCCTTCCCTCCAATCTATACAGCTTCCAATTAAGGAAAGACCATATGGTGTAGTTGCCATTTGCAGTGGTACAGTTCCTGATAGAAACCGTTCTGTGTCTGCCAATTCCTCCAAAGAATCAAGGAATAAAACGAAGAGCAAGAGCTATCACTGACTGCTCCCTTCCCCATCCCAAGGTCTTTGAGCATATTTGCAAGGCCCTAACCCAGGCTAGGTAATAGCAATCTGAATTCAGGACTTTCTGATTTTTAGTGGTAGAGGCTCTTGGCAGAACAGCACTCTAAATGTTTTATATCAGGGAAATTCATGCAAGGACAGATCAACGTAGATGGGGATGTAGAGATGTTCATAAAGAACCACGCAGATGCTGGAATTTATGACCTTGAGGAATACAATGATACAGAAAGCTGCCCTAATGGAACAAGAGAGAGGGTCCCAGGTTGAGTTGAGCTGTACTACAGCTCTGTGGACAAGGCTTAGGACTGAGTTAGCTGACACTGTTCTGACTCCTGATACTGTATGTAGAAATGTAGCCTAGTGGCAATGACATTATTAGCTGTTCAAAGTCCCTCATTGTAAAACAGCACATCTACGTTTGAACATAAGACCACATAGCAGCAGAATTTGGCTATTCAAGTCTGCTCCACCATCCCATCACAGCTCATTTATTTTCCCTCCCAACCCCATTCTCCTACCTTCTCCCTGTAATCTATAACACCCAGACTAATCAAGAACCTATCAACCTCTGCCTGAAATATAGCTAATAACTTGGCCTACCTCAGAGTTGCCTGTGGCAATGAATTCCACAGATTCACCACCCTGTGGGTTAAGAAATTCCTCTTTATCTCAGTTCTTATGGACGTGGTTCTATTCTGAGGCTGTGTACCCTGGTCGTAGACTCACCCAACATCCTTTCCATGACCACTCTAACTTGGCTTTTCAATATCTGAGAGGTCTCAATGAGATTCCCCCCTCATTCTTTAAATTCCAACAAGTATGGGTGCTGAGTCATCGAATGCTCGGACATTAACCTTTTCATTCCCAGTATCATTCTCGTGAACCTACTCTGGACCCTCTACAATTCTTCCTTAGACAAGGGACATAAAACCGCTCACCATATTCCAAGTGCAGTTTGACAATGCCTTATCTACCACTGTCTGAGTTGAAATCCGAACCTGCCTCTCCTCCCTGACTTTCTGTGCTAAGGCAATGATCTCGTAGAGCAGCGTGAAGACCCATCCAGCATGGATTTCCTCCAGCCACTGTTTTACTCTTGCTCAGATCAAAACTCGTTGAAGTATCATTCTGTCCTAGCTGCTCTGATTTGGGGCAAACCTTGCTCATCTACGGTTTATCCTTTATCCTTGAAGGCAGTGCATAGCAGAATTACCCTTGGGTGAGTCCTGCTGGGGTTTCTGCCCCAAAGCCCCCTGAGATTTGACAGTCACAGTTTCAAAATAAGGGGTTGGCCATTCAGAGTAATGTGAAAAGAAATCCCTTCACTCAGTGGGCAGCCTTACTAGCCCCTGGAATTCTCTAACCAAGGGCTGTAGAGTCTCAATTGTTCTGCATACTCAGAGGAGCACAGATTTCCAGATATTAATGGGATTGAGGGATGTGGTTAGTATAGAAAATGAATTCACTGAGTGACAGAACAGTCACAAGGGGGAAAATGTCCTCTTCCTGCTTCTATCTCTCATGTTCATATACCCGTTTCTGCCATTGTTGTGAAATGTGAGCCACTAGTATCAGGGGACATAATTTAAAAATGACTGGAGAAAGTATGGAGAGATGACAGAGGTAGGTTCTTTACACAGAGAGTGGTGGGTGCACGGAATGCCCTGCTGGGGTGGTGGTAGAGGCAGATACATTAGGGACATTTAAGAAACACATGGATGATAGAAATATGGAGGGTTATATAGTTGGGTAGTGTTAGATTGATCTTAGAGTAGGTTAACATTGTGGGCTGAAGGGCCTATACTGTGCTGTAATGTTGTATGATATATCACCTGGAGATAAAAAAATGCATTGCACAGTGTCTGGGTTCAATGTGTATGTATTTGCTCTACAAGCTCTATGAGTGGTACCCTTCAATGGTCAATGAGATCCTTTACTGTTGATGTTTTAAGGCTTGGTTGAAATTTGAGTACAGAGTGCCTGAAGCTCAGTAGGAACTGCTTGCACTGATTCATACTCCTTCAATTCCATCATCAGAAGCCCTTTGTCACCTCTATCGATCACCTCCTAGTCTCTGTCGCTACTTCCACCTGCTCTTCCTCATCTACCTGCTGCTACTCCTCACGTGAATCCACCAATCAACTGCCAGCTCTTGCCCCACTCTGTCCCCTCACCACTTTACACTAGCTATAATCCCTGTATCTTTCAGTCCAGATGAAGGGATTCAAACCGAAATATCGACAGTCCACTGATGCAGCCTGGCCTGTTGAGTTCCTCCAGTGCCTTGTTTTTTGCTGCAGATTTCAGGATCTGCAGTCACTTGTGATTCAAACAGACATTTGTTATAATTTTTTTTTCAGCATCCAGAAAACTGTTGGAAAACCAGAGAAATACTGGCTCAGGCTTTTTCCAGATTTTGTAATCTCGATCTACAATGCTGTAAAGGACACTGAATGGAGAAAGCACTTTCCAAAGAATCAAAGGCAACTCTGACAGCCAGTGGTATCTCCCTCCGCTGGTCCTGCATTGGACTATTGAGATATCAGCCAGGATCACACACTGAAACGGTACCTGTTGGTGTATTTAATCTCCTCAGGAGGAGAACATTCTGAAACTATGTCAGGGCTGTTTTGGCCGGTGAATATGATAGCCAATTTATACAAAATGGTCCATAACCAGAGATGGTTTAGATAGAGCATTCCCCACCCTTTCTCAGCCAATACCACTGCCATTTGTATCAGTTTCTCTTGGTCTTGACCCTATGAAGAAACATTCCCATTGCTCTCTCCATCCCTTCAACTTCTCTACTTGCTTGTTTGCTCAGCTCTTTTGAAGAATGATAGAGTCATAGAAAAGTACAGCACAGAAACATGTCCTTCAGCCATCTAGTCTGTGCAGAACCATTTAAGCTGCCTTCTCCCATCGACCTGCACTGGGACCATAGCCCTCCATACCCCTACCATCCACGTATCTATACAAGCTTCTCTTAAACATTGAAATTGTGCTCGTATGCACCACTTGAGCTGGCAGCTCATTCCACACTCACACCACCCTGAGTGAAGACGTTTCCCCTCGTGTTCCCCTTAAACTTTCACCTTTCATCCTTAAGCCATGACCTCGAGTTGCAGTCCCATCCAACCTCAGTGGAAAAAGCCTGCCTGCATTTACCCTATCTATACCCGTCATAATTTTGTATACCTCTATCAAATCTCCCTTCAGTCTTCTATGTTCCAAAGAATTAAGTCCTAAACTATTCAATCTTTCCTATAACTCAGGTCCTCCAGTCCTGAAAACAGAAAATCTTTTCTGTACTCTTTCAACCTTATTTACAACTTTCCTGTAGGTGGCCAAAACTGCATACAAGTCTCCAAATTAGGTCTCACCAATATAACATCCCACCTCTGGTACTCGGTGTGGGAAACTATGTGTATACCTGTCTGGACATGCCCCTCTGCTGACTGATCCTGTGGCTCCTCCCACAGACCCCTGTATAAAGGCGATCGGGGCACTGCTCCTCCCTCAGTCTCCAAGATGTTGTGGTCACTTTTGCAGCTAATAAAAGCCTGTCGTTTGCCTCCCGTCTCCGAGAGTTATTGATGGTGCATCAATTTTATTACCTGCAATTTTAAAACATGGAGAGCATTTTACGACCGGACAAATTGGACATTGATCCTCAAGCTCCCGAAGCAGCCATTGCCTTTGAACTCTGGCTTGCATGCTTCCAATCGTACCTGGAAGAGATTCCCGTGACTGAGCCTGCTATCATGCACGAAGTTCTCCTCTCCAGAGTCAGTCCGTGGGTATACTCCCTAATCAGGGACCAGCCAACCTACCAAGGGGCACTGGATGCCCTCAAAAGACAGTACCTGCAGCCGGTGAACACCGTCTACGCAAGACGCTTAGCGACGCGACGGCAGCGGGCCGGAGAGTCGAGCGCTGAGTTTGTCCGGGCCCTACAGACACTCGTGCGGGCCTGTGACTGCAGGGGACTGATGGTGGAACAGCATGCAGAGCTCCTGGTACGAGACGTCTTCGTTACGGGGATCAGGTCAGTGTACATGCGCCAGCGGCTGCTGGAAAATGCCGATCTTACCTTACAGTCGGCGATCGAGCTGACCGACACGCTGGAGACTGCTCTGCACAACGCTGACGCTGTCCAGCTGTGCGATCTCCCACCGGCCCCGTGGACGCTGCAGACCCCGCCACCCGCTGGCGAATCGACCACGGCTGTTGCCAGTCGCAAGTCTGCACAGTGTTACTTCTGCGGACTTGAAAAGCACCCCCAAAATCGCTGCCCGGCCCAAAAAGCTACCTGCTCCAGCTGCGGAAAGAAGGGCCACTTCGCCAAGGCCTGTAAGTCTAAACTGCGAGCGGGGTCGAGCAGCGCCGTGTGCGAGGCATGGGGTTCGCCATCTTGGTTGCCGCCATCTTGCCTGCCTGCCTCGTGCGAGGCATGGGGGCGGCCATCTTGGTCGGCACCGCCTCGCCCTGCCTCCGACCCACGAGTGCTTACTGGACACCAAGACGGCGGTTCAACTCTGGCCTCCATAACCCTGGACTAAAGCGCTCCACACCAGCTTGCAAGGTCAATGATGGACATCCTGGTGGAGGGGCACAGGACTAGCTGCCCGTTTGACACGGGCAGCACTGAGAGTTTTATTCACCCGGACACTGTGCAATGCTGCGGACTCGTGACACAGCCGGTAAGCCAGAGGGTCACCATGGCTTCTGGATCGCATTCCACAGACATCCGGGGGGGTTGTGTAGCAACATTGGTGGTGCAGGGTACAGAATATCAGGACTTTGCGTTACTGGACATGCCTCAACTGTGTGCCCCTGTGCTATTGGGGCTCGACTTCCAGAGCCACCTGAAAAGTGTGACAATGGAGTATGACGGGCCCCTCCCACCAATCACTGTCAGAAATCCTCAGTTTTGTGGGACTTCATCATATACCCCGCTACTGACCACACACACACCGACCTACACATCCCACCCAACACCATGCCAACAGCCACGCTACTGACACCACTTGCAGCCTCTCCACCCTCAAGATCCCTCCCCCACCGCTGTTCGCCAACTTGACCCCCGACTGTAAACCTGTGGCAAGTAAAAGCAGGAGGTACAGTGCGGGGGACAGGGCCTTCATTAAGTCGGAGGTGCAGCGGCTGCTCAGGGAGGGGATCATTGAGCCAAGCACAAGTCCTTGGAGGGCCCAGGTGGTCATTGTTCAGACCGGGCAGAAAAATAGGATGGTTGTGGACTATAGCCAGACCATTAATAGGTTCACGCAGCTTGACGCATACCCCCTACCCCGCATCGCGGATATGGTCAATCAGATAGCTCAGTACAAGGTGTACTTGACCATAGACCTGAAATCCGCTTACCATCAGCTCCCCATCTGCCCAGAGGACCGCCCCTACACCGCCTTCAAGGCGGGCGGCAGGCTCTATCACTTCCTGCGCGTCCCCTTCGGTGTCACAAATGGTGTCTCTGTCTTCCAGAGGGAAATGGACCGGATGGTAGACCAGTGCCAACTGAAGGCCACATTTCCCTATCTGGATAATATCACCATCTGTGGTCACGACTGGTCGGATCACGACACCAACCTCCAATGATTTTTCCAAGCGGCCAAAGCTCTTAACCTCACCTATAACAGGGACAAGTGTGTGTTCGGAACCACCCAACTTGCTATCCTTGGGTATGTCGTGGAGAACGGGGTCATTGGCCCTGACTCCGACCGTATTGGAATTCCCTCTTCCCACCACCCTCAGAGCCCTCAAACGGTGCCTGGGCTTCTTTTCCTATTACGCCCAATGGGTCCCTCACTACGCAGACAAGGTCCGCCCCTGGTCAAGTCCACTGCATTTCCACTCTCAGCCAAGGCCCGCGCGGCCGTCAGCCACATTAAAGGGGACATTGCCAAAGCAACGATGCACGCGGTGGACGAGACCATTCCCTTCCAGGTAGAGAGTGACGCCTCCAACTTTGCCCTGGCTGCTACCCTCAATCAGGCAGGAAGGCCGGTAGCATTCTTCTCTCGTACCCTTCAGGGCCCTGAAATTTAGCACTCCGCGGTGGAGAAAGAAGCCCAGGCCATAGTGGAAGCTATTAGGCACTGGAGGTGCTATCTCGCCGGCAGAAGGTTCACCTTGCTGAGTGACCAGCGCTCAGTTGCGTTCATGTTCAGCAACCAACAGCGGAGCAAAATCAAAAATGATAAAATTTTGAGGTGGAGAATAGAACTCTCCACCTACAACTATGACATCCTGTACCGGCCTGGAAGGCTCAATGAGCCCCCGATGCCCTATCCCGGGGAGCGTGTGCCAGCGCGCAGCTTGACCAGCTATACATGCAGATCTTTGCCACCCGGGGGTCACCCGACTTTACCATTTTGTGAAAGCCTCCAGAACCTGCCGTACTCCCTTGAGGACATCAGGACGATGACCAGGGACTGCCAAGTCTGCGCTGAGTGCAAACCGCACTTCTACCGTCCTGAAAAGGCGCAACTTATCAAGGCCACCCGCCCCTTTGAGCGACTGAGTGTTGACTTTAAGGGCCCCCTTCCCTCCACCGACCGCATTGTCTATTTTCTCAACATAATCGATGAGTAGTCGCGGTTCCCCTTTGCCATCCCCTGCCCCGATACCACTGCCACGTCCGTCATAAAAGCCCTGCGCCAGCTCTTCACTCTGTTCAGATATCCCTGCTATATCCACAGTGATAGAGGGTCCTCGTTTGTGAGTGACGAGCTGTGCCGGTACCTGCTGGCTAGGGGCATTGCTACTAGTAGGACCTATAATCCCTGGGGGAATGGACAGGTGGAGAGGGAGAGGGAGAATGCCACTGTGTGGAAGGCCACTCTCTTAGCCCTTAGGTCAAAGGGACTGCCGGTCTCTCGCTGGCAGGAGGTCCTCCCCAAGGCACTCCACTCCATCCGCTTCCTGTTATGCATGTCCACCAATGCCACCCCTCATGAGCGACTCTTTTTTTTCCCCAGGAAGTCTGCCACTGGGACAACCCTACCGGCTTGGCTGACATCCCCAGGGCCAGTGCTGCTCCAGAAACATGTGAGGAGCAATAAATACTCCCCGATGGTCGAGAGGGTTCACCTACTTCATGCGAACCCCCAGTATGTCTACGTGGTCTTACCTGATGGGTGGGAGGACACGGTCTCCATTCGCGACCTGGCACCCGCAGGAGCACCAGACCCCTACCCCGAAAACTCCATGGTAACTATGAACCCCATACCCACCAATGTATATTATATACCCATGCACACTCCCCTCTCAGCCGAGGACCGCGCGCACACCAAGCCCTACGCAAACTCCTCACGACACTCCCATACTGGGTGCCAGGCACACGGATGAGGGATTACTGACGCCTAACGGGCTGGCACCTCAAGTCAGGCCGGAGCCAGCACAACCACCATCACCGGTGCAATCACCACCGGTGCTACGTAGATCGCAGCGACAGACTCGACCACCTGATAGACTAAACCTGTAAATATACTTGTGAGAAACTTCGCCCCATGGGGACTCTCTTTTAAAACAAAGGGGGGGTGAATGTGGTAAACTATGTGTATACCTGTCTGGACATGCCCCTCTGCTGACTGATCCTGTGGCTCCTCCCACAGACCCCTGTATAAAAGCGATTGGAGGCACTGCTCCTCCCTCAGTCTCCAAGATGTTGTGGTCACTTTTGCAGCTAATAAAAGCCTCCCATTTCTGAGAGTTATTGATGGTGCATCACTCGGTACTTTGAGTTTTGAAGGCCAATGTGCCAAAAGCTTTCTTTACGATCCTATCTACCTGTGCTGCCACTTTCAATGAATTATAGACCTGCATTCCAGATCTCTTCGTTCTTCCACACTCTCAGAGCCCCTCCATCCACCATGTAAGACCTACCCTGGTTGGTCCTACCAAAGTGCAAAATCTCGCACTTGTCTGCATTAAATACAATCCGCCATTTTCCCACTCAGCCTTTTTTTTTATTACAGCTGATGCAGATCCCTCTGCAAGCTCTGATAGTCTTCCTAGCTGTCCACTGCAGCCTCAGTTTTGGTGTCATCCACAAATTTGCTGATTCTATTACCACATTATCATCCAGATTGTTGATGTAGATGACAAACAACAGACCCAGTATCAATCCCTGCAGCACACCACTAGTCACAGGCTTCCAGTCAGAGAGGCAATCATCTACTTGTACACTCAGGCTTCTCCCATGAAGCCAATGTCAAATCCGTTTACTACCTCATCCTGAATGGTGAGTGACTGAACCTTCCTGACCAGCCTCCCATATGGGACCTCGTCCTCCTCCTAACGTCCATGCCTTGCATTCATCAAAATTCCTGGTAACTTCCTCAAAAAACTCTATAAGATTAGTTGGACTTGTTGGAATCAGTTGTTTTTAAAATATTTTTAAGGTATTAGTTGAATTCATACAAGACTAAAATTGTAGTTTTAATTGTATAAAGAACATAGAACAGGAACAGGCCCTTCAGCTCATGATGTTGTTCTGAACCAGCTAAAATGTAATTCAAAAACCCCCAGTAACTAAACCCTCCTCCCTACATAATGTCCATATCCCTCCATCTTCCTCACATTCATGTGCCTATCTAAATATCTCCTAAAATCCTCGAATGTATCTGCCTCTACCAGCATACCAGGCATCCACCACTCTGAATAAAAAAAACTCATCCTTCACATCTCACTTTCAATGCATGCCCTCTGGTATTAGACAGGTCAACCCTGAGAAGCAGATACTCTTTGTCCACTCTCATAACCTTGTAAACCTCCATCAGATCTCGCCTCAGCCATTCCAAAGAAAACAACCCAACTTTGTCCAGCCTTTCATTAAAGCACATGTCCTCTAAACCAGGCAGCATCCTGATAAACCTCTTTTGCACCCTCTCTGTGGTGAACTACATATACCTGTCTGGACACGCCCCCTGCTGACTGCTCCTGTGGCTACTCCCTCAGACCCCGATATCAAGGCGATTGAGGCCTGAGCCTGGCCCTCAGTCTCCAGGATGTAGTATGGTGGTCAACTACTGCTTGTTCTTTCTTCCAGTCAATAAAAGCCGATATCTCGCCTTCACATCTCAGAGAGAGTTATTGATGGTGCATCACTCTCCAAAGCCCTAACATCCTTCCTATATAGTGGGGCAACCAGAACTGTAGATTCTTTGTTGACATAATCTGTATATTTAACAGTTTGTATCTATAACAAATGCGTGTATTTTTCACATTATGTGGTGGTGTGTCTCCACTTACTGGCAGGAAGTGATATAACAGTGGTTAATCATATTTTTCATTGGCTAAGTATTAGCACATAGCCCACATATTATAATTGTTACAACTATGTAGCTTCTTGATTTGTTTCTGTTATCTAAAGTACGTTATCTTGGAATATAAATGTGATAAATTTTTCAAAAGCACGATATTGAATCTCTTTAATTTCTGCTTTGCTTCTCAGCTCCTTTATTTAGTTTCAAATGCTCTATTCTTTGTTTAAGCTTTAAATAAACGATCATGAAGAATTAAAATCTTACACTCATTCTTGAACTTGGAAAAGAACGCAGGGATTGAAAAAAAACTGAGATCCGATAGTTCAGTACACTGTTTAAAGGGAGTTTAAGAGTGAGAAGAAATCTGCATTAAATATTCCCTTGTATTTCTTACACTCCATAAGCACCTCATTTGTCCCTACCTGCTATGCACCTCCTTTTTTTCTTAACCAGGGCATCAATATCTCTTGAAAACCATGGTTCCCCAAACCTGTTATCTTTACATTTTATTCTGACTGGCATATACAAGCTTTGCACTCTCAACATTTCACTTTTGAAGGGCTCCCACTTATCAAGTACACTTTTGCCAGAAAACAGTCCATCCCAATCCACACCTGCCAGATTCTTTCTGATACCTTCAAAGTTGACCTTGCTCCAATTTAGAATGAGAACCTGCGGACCAGACCCATCTGTTTGCAAATTTACTTTGAAACTAATGGCATTATGATCACTAGATGCAAAGTGTTCCCCTACACAAACTTCTGTCACCTGCCCTGTCTCATTCCCTAATATCACACTCTCTCATTGGGACTTCTATGTACAGATTAAGGCAACTTTCCTGAACACATTTGACGAACTATCCATATCTAGTCTCTTTACAGTATGGGAAGAAGTCCCAGTTAATATGTGGGAAGTTTAAAATCACCTACTATAACAAACTCTTGTTTTTTGCAACAGTATGATCTCTCTACAAACTTGTTCCTCTAAATCCCTTGAACTGTTGGGTGGCCTACAATACAACCTCATTAATGCGGTCATACCTTTCTTATTCCTTAGTTCCATCCATAAGTCTCACCAGCCGAGTTCTACAGTCTGTCCTGACTGAGCACTCCCGTAACATTTTCCCTGACTAGTAACACCATCCTCCCCCCCCCATTTAATCCCTCCTGCTCTGTCATGTCTAAAAAAGCTGAACCCCAGAATACTGAGCTGCCAGTCCTAAACCCTTCTGTAACCAAGTCTCACTAATGGCTACAATCTCATAATTCTACATGTTAATCCATGCCGAGCTCATCCACCTCATTGACTCCAATTTGAACTGTCCACTGTCTAACAATTTTTAGCAGCAAATTGGCTCCATGTTGTAAAAGCTGTATTATAGCACATTATTTTCATAAAGATTTCTCACCATCTTCCTTTTCAAAGGTCATCACTATTCCCTCTGACCTTCCCCTCTCTGTGGAAGAAAATTCTGTCATCAGTAAAGGTCTCACCTTTGTCCCCCATCTTAGTGAGTTCTGCACCCATCTTCTTCCACCGCCTCAGTCTCTGTGCCTATTACTTCAGCAAGGACTCTCGACCTCACACCGATAACACCTTCTCCTGTCTTCAGCCCTCCTCCTCTTCCTGGACACCCCACCCTGGTCTTCTGCCTGCCCTGGACCTTTACATTGTTAACTGCCAGTGGGACATCAACTGTCTTGACTTTACCACTCCTCTCTCCAATTCTAATCTCACTTCTTCCCAATGCACTGCTCTCTACACACTAATCCTAAACTCTCCATCAAACCCACAGGGTGCTAGTAGTCTGGTGGACTAACCCCTGCCTTGCTGAGGCCAGGTGACAACTCTCAGACACCTTTTTCTACTTTCCCCTCAAACAGTACTCCACTAAGAATCACCAGGTCATTGTGACCCTCGCCATCTCTGAACTTATTATCTCCCATCCACTCCCATCATAGTTCCTTTACCCTGCACCTCCTGTTTCTATCTCCTATCCAAGATCCACAAACCTGCCTGTCCAGGTAGACTCATTATTTTGGCTTGTTCCTGCCCCGCCAAACATATCTACATACCTTGACTCTGTTTTATACCCTTGGTTCAGTCCCTTCCTACCTACGTTTGTGACACTTCACATGCTCTGACCTTTTTAATGATTTCAAGTTTCCTGACCCAGATTGTCTCATTTTCGCCATGGACATCCATCCCCCATCAGGAGAGCCTGAAAGCTCTCTGCTTCTTTCTAGACACCAAACCCAACCAGTTCCCCTCCACCACCACCCTCCTCAGTCTGGCAGAACTGGTCCTTACTCTCAATAATCTGGCAGAACTGGTCCTGACTCTCAATAATTTCTCCTTTGTCTCCTCCCACTTCCTTCAAACCAAAGGTGTAGCCATGGGCACTCGCATGGATCTCAGCTACACCTGCCTTTTCGATGGCGCCATAAAACAGTATATGTTCCAAGCCTACACTAGTATTACTCCCTAACTTTTCCCATGCTACATCAAAGACAGCATTGGTGCTACTTCCTGCACCCATGCTGAGCTCAGAGGCTTCATCAACTTTGCCTCCAACTTCCATCTTGCCCTCAAACTTACCTGGTCTATTTCCAACACCTCCTCAAACTCACTGCCTCTATCTTTGGAGGCAGTTTATCTACTGATATCTTTTATAAACCCATTGATTCTCACAGCTACCTGGACTATACCTCTTCCCACCTTGTCACTTGTAAAAATGCCATTCCATTTTCTCAGTTCCTCCATCTTCACCACATCTGCTCTCAGGATGAGGCTTTTCATTTCAGAACTACTGAAATGTCATCCTCCTTCAAAGAAAGGGGCTTCCCTTCCTCCACCATCAATGCTGCCCTTATTTGCATCACTTCCATTCTATGTACGTCTGTCCTCACCACACCAATGATAGAGTTCTTCTTGTCCTCACCTACCACCCCACTAGCCTTTGCATCCACCACTCTGTAACTTCTGCCATCTCCAACAGAATCCCACCACCAAACACATCTTTCCCACCCCCTAACTTTCTGCTTTCCATAGGGATCACTCCCTACAGGACCCCCTTGCCCATTCATCTGTCCCCACTGATATGGAACAGTGCTATACCTGACCCTACACCTCCTCTCTCACTAACATTCAGGGCACTAAACAGTCCTTCTAGGTGAAGCGAGTGGTATCCCGCAGGGATCTGTTCTGGGACCTGTACTTTTTGTGATTTTTATTAATGACCTGGATGTGGGGTTAGAAGGGTGGGTTGGCAAGTTTGCAGATGACACAAAGGTTGGTGGTGTTGTAGGTAGTGCAGAGGATTGTCAAAGATTGCAGAGAGACATTGATAGGATGCAGAAGTGGGCTGAGAAGTGGCAGATGGAGTTCAACCCGGAGAAGTGTGAGGTAGTACACTTTGGAAGGACAAACTCCAAGGCAGAGTATAAAGTAAATGGCAGGATACTTGGTAGTGTGGAGGAGCAGAGGGATCTGGGGGTATATGTCCAGAGATCCCTGAAAGTTGCCTCACAGGTAGATAGGGTAGTTAAGAAAGCTTATGGGGTGTTAGCTTTCATAAGTCGAGGGATAGAGTTTAAGAGACGCGAAGTAATATTGCAGCTCTATAAAACTCGAGTTAGGCCACATTTGGAGTACTGTGTCCAGTTCTGGTCGCCTCAGTATAGGAAGGATGTGGAAGCATTGGAAAGGGTACAGAGGAGATTTACCAGGATGCTACCTGGTTTAGAGAGTATGGATTATGATCAGAGATTAAGGGAGCTAGGACTTTACTCTTTAGAAAGAAGGAGGATGAGAGGAGACATGATAGAAGTATACAAAATATTAAGAGGAATAGACAGAGTGGACAGCCAGCGCCTCTTCCCCAGGGCACCACTGCTCAGTACAAGAGGACATGGCTTTAAGATAAGGGGTGGGAAGTTCAAGGGGGATATTAGAGGAAGGTTTTTTACTCAGAGAGTGGTTGGTGAGTGGAATTCACTGCCTGAGTAAGTGGTGGAGGCAGATACATTAGTGACGTTTAAGAGACTACTAGACAGGTATATGGAGGAATTGAAGGTGGAGTGTTATATGGGAGGCAGGGTTTAAGGGTCGGCACAACATTGTGGGCCAAAGGGCCTGTACTGTGCTGTACTGTTCTATGTTCTATGTTCACCTGTGAGTCTGTTGTGTTCTGTCAGGGCACTGGAGCAGGGATCCAATCGCAGACCCAGTACTGTGCACACACTGATAGTAATTGAGTAACAAATTCCAAGGTGCAAACAAAGTCAGTGTCAAAGTTCAGGCAGAGATCAAAACATCCAGAGAAATCCAAAAACCAGAATCAGGAAATAGGCAGAGTCAATATTCAGACAGACAGAGTACAGATACAAATGCTGGACAGGCTCAGGAAAACTCACTGGCACAATCTGGCAACAAACAGGTGAAAACAGTTTTGAAGTACACTGAGCACCAAACAGAGAGGCAGATGATAGGTGCAGCACAATGAGACACGGGTGGCAGCAAAACAGGTAATAATGAGAAACAGGTGAGAGACAGAGTACTCAGTGATACAGGGGCCGGAGTACAGCAGAAGTGGGGACAGTACGTGGCAATACAAAACCACAGACTGACAGCTAGGGGGAAAACACACAAAAAGACAGAGTTCAACTGGAGGTACTGACACGTTCATCTATTGTATCTGGTGCTCCCGGTGTGGCCTCCTGTATATCGGTGAGACACAACGTAGATTGGGAGACTGCTTTGCCGAGCACCTATGCTCCATCCGCCAGAAAAAGTGGGATCTCCCAGTGTCCACCCACTTCAATTCTACTTCCCATTCCCATTCCGACATGTCAGTCCATGGCCTCCTCTACTGCTGTGATGAGGCCACACTCAGGTTGGAGGAGCAACACCTTATATTCCATCTGGGTAGCCTCCAATCTGATGGCATGAACATTGATGTCTTGAACTTCCGATAATTGCCCCTCCCTCCATCATTTCCATTCCCATTTTCCTCTCTTACATCATCTCCTTACCTGCCTATCACCTCCTTCTGGTGCTCTTACCCCTTCCCTTTCTTCCATGGCCTTCTGTACTCTCCTATCAGGCTCCCCCTTCTCCATCCCTTTATTTTTTCCTAGCCTTTTAATTCACCCTACCCCCTCTCCTGGTGTCACCTATCACCTTATATTTCTTCCTCCCCTCCCCCCCCACCTTCTTGCTCTAATCTCATCTTTTTTCCCCAGTCCTGATGAAGGGTTTCACCTGAAACATTGACTGTTTATTCCTTTAATAGATGCTGCCTGGCCTGCTGAGTCCCTCCAGCATTTTGTGTGTGTTGCTTGGATTTCCAGTATTTGCAGATTTTCTTGTCCTGATTGGACCCTGTTTCTGCCATCCCTACAGTGCACTGAGTTCCAGAACATTAATTCTCCCTTCAAGAAAAGATTTTGCCACACATCCTCTTGTACCAGTTGGCCAGAATCCCAAATCTGTGGTCTGTGGTCCTTTTCTGTAGTTCTCTAGGACTCACATCCTTCCTGAAGTGTGGTAATCTGAAGTTAGTTCATCACTCCAAATGCACCTGAGTGAGAGCTTTATCAGTGTGAAACAGGACCTCACTGCAAATCCTGTGTAAACCTCCTCTATTACTACACCATATGGATTATCTTATGGCATTGGAATTACAGGCAACAGGCTTCACCTGTCCTTTGTGTTCTGAGCCCTCATTTCACATTTCCAAACTGATCAGATTCCTATATTTACATAGTCTGTTCCAACTGCACCACTGAGCATCTACTGAGACGATTCATTATCTCTATCTACCCATCTCACCTTTCATCAGGCAGCTCGTGCTCCTTCCCCTCCCCCAAACTCCTGCCTCCTTCCTTTCCAGACCTGATGAAGGTTCTCGGACTGTTTATTCCCTTCTATACATGCTGCTTCACTTGTTCCTCCAGCGTTTTTGTGTGTGTTGATTTTTATAACATGGTTTGATTAAAAACAAAGTCCCATTCAGAAAAAGTTTGCATTCTTTCTGATGATAAATAATGACACCATACACATTCAAGCATTCTTCAAATGAAAAAGAAATGAAGATAATAGTTTTAATATAAATAACCGTCACACAGCAATGTGATTCACTCCTATTTATGATTAAAATAAGCCCAGACTGTGCTGGATAAATACAGCACAGTCACACATCAGCTACATCCTGTATTTATATAGCACCTCTAATGTGAGGAAATGTTCTGAACTATTTATGGCAGTTTTATCACAAGCATCATCTAAGAGGGGAAGAGGTGGAAGGGGGTAGGTTTAGAGAGGCATTTCTAGAGCTTAGGGTTTGATGGAGAAGGTGGTCAGGCAACTTGCTCTCCAAGTTCCACCCAATCCTACCTGAAATCCTGAAATTCTATCCTGAAGAGCATGTGGGTCCAGGAAAGCAGCTGAAAGCCACCTTCACGTGGGTCTTGTAGGGTTGTCAAATACTGGCCATGTCAACATATGAGTGATGTTAGGCTGAATAGCAAAGGGCTTAGGAGTGTGTTACAGAGTAAGGAAGAGTGAGACAGGCTGGTAGCCACAAGAATGAAAGCCTAAAACGCTGCTTCCAGGAAGCCAGGCAAAGGGTAGACTGTTAGAAAGCAGCTTCCACATGAGACCTCCGCATTTACCTCTACTGCAAGAAATGCCAACAGGAGAGTGAAAGAAGAGGTGAGATCCAGACAGGCTAGAAATTGATAAAGGAAACAATGAGAGAAGCCTGCTGAATTCAAAGTGAGCTTGTCTGGGGAAAAACATGGGAGTAAGTTACAGAAACTCTTGCTATAAGCATTCAATAAGGATGTAAAACCACAGGAAAGAACAATTGTAACAAGATAACGTGACTTAATGACTACCACTCAGTCTAGCATCACTTCAACTAGCATCATGAAGTGCTTTGAGAGCTAGGCCATAGCGCATATTAACTCTCGCCTTCTACCCACTGAAATTTGCCTACCGCCAAAACAAGCCTATGACGGAGACCATCTCCATGGCCTTACACTCATCCCTGGAGCAACTGGATAGTAAAGATATCCACATTCGATTATTGTTTACTGACTACAGCTCTGCCTGCAATATTATAATTTCAAGCAAACACATCATCAATCTCCAGACCCTGGGAGTTAATGCCTCCCTCTGAATCTGGATCACTTACTACCTGACCAAAAGACCACAATCAGAAAGGACAGGAAGCAATAACTCTGCCTGATTATTCTAAATACTGGTGCTCCATAAGGTCTTATTCTCAACGCCCTATATCAGGAAATGTAGAGGCTTGACCCAAAAGCAGAGCAGAATCAGACTCAGGTTTGAGTCCTGACGAAGGGTCTTGGCCCGAAATGTTGACTGCTCGTTTCCACGGATGCTGCCCGACCTGCTGAGTTCCTCCAGCTTGTTAGTACGTGTTGATCTGAGCACAGCATCTGCAGTGTACTTTGTATTTACTCAGGTTTAATATCACAGGCATAAGTTGTGAAATTTGTTGCCTCTGCGGCAGCAGTATAATGCAATACAAAACAATAGAGAAAAAAAATTACAGTAAGTATATATTAATTATAGTTAAATTAAATAAGTAGTGCAAAAACAAAAATAAGAATGTAGTGAGGTGGTGCTCATGGGTTCAATGTCCATTCAGATTTGTGATCGGATAGCAAGATTTGTGTTTTTGTTTTCTTTTCTCTTGCACAGCAGGTGTTGATCTTTTTTTAAAAATTGGGTTCTTTTAGGTTTTTTGCTTCGTGACTACCCATAAGCAAACAAATCTCAAGGGTGTATAAGTAATCCATTCATTGATAATAAATGTTCTTTGAAACTTTAAAACTTTGAAATCTGATGACAGAGGGGAAGAAGCTGTTTCTGAATTGTTGAGTGTGTGTGCCTTCAGGCTTCTGTACTTCCTTCCTGACGGTAACATTGAGAAGAGGACATGTCCTGGCTCATGGGAATCCTTAATGATGGATGCCACCTTTTTGAAGCACCACTCCTTGAAGATGCCCTGGATACTACGGAGGCTTGTGCCCATGGTGGAGCTGACTGAGTTTACAACTCTCTGCGGCTTAAGTCGATACTGAATAGTAGCCCAACTCTCCCCATATCAGACAGAGATGCAGTCAGTCAGAACATCCGTAGAAATTTGCAAGGGTCTTAAGAGATCTTTCCAGATCTCCTCAAACCTGCTCAAGAGCAACTAGGGATGGGTAATAAATGCTGGCTTAGTTCACATACCCTCAACCTGAAATGAATAAATAAAACAAAACTCCTAACAAAATATAGTCGTTGTTGGGCCATCTTTATAGCTGCATCAATATGTTGGGCTCAGGATAAATCCTCAGAGATATTGACACCCAGGAACTTGAAATTGCTCACTCTTTCCACTTCTGATCCATCTATGAGGACTGTTGTGTTTCCTCATCTTACCCTTTCTAGAGTCCACAGTCAGTTCTTTGGTCTTACTGATGTTGAATGCAAGGTTGTTGCAATGACACCACTCAACTAGCTGATATATCTTGCTCCTGAATACCCTCTTGTCACCATCTGAAATTCTGCCAACTTCTGAAGTTGTGTCATCAGCAAGCTTATAGATGGCATTTAAGCTGTGCCTAGCCACACAGTCGTGGATGTAGAAAGAGAAAAGACCAATGGGCTAAGCACACATCCCTGAGGTGTGCCAGCCTTGCATGTCCATGAAGTGGAGGTGTTATTTCCAATCTGCACAAATTGTGGTCTGCCAGTTAGGAAGTTGAGGATTCAGTTACAGTGGGAGGTACAGAGGCCCATATTTTAGAACTTTTTGGTCAGCCTGTAGGGATGATTATGTTCAATGCTGAGCTTTAGTCAATAAACAGCATCCTGATGTATTATCCAGGTGATCCAAGGCTGCGTGGAGAGCCAGTGAGATTGCATCTACCGTAGACCTATTGTGGTGATAGGAAAATTGCAGTGGGTCCAGGTCCTTGCTGAGACAGAAGTTGATTCTAGCCATGACCAGCCTGATCCTGTACGGTCATGACTGTGTGATCAAATTGTGCTCTAACTTCATTTGCAAGTTTAGGGATGATTGCACCATAGTGGGCAATCTTTCAAATAATGAGGAGTCAGAATACATCAGGTGATAAAGAACTTAATGACATGGTGGCATGACAACAACTTTCCCTTTAGTGTCAGCATAACAAAAGAGTTGATCATTAAGTTCAGGAAGGCGGGCAATGCATACGCTCTTGTCTTCACCTATGGTGCTGAGGTTGAGAGCTTCATGCTTGTAGGAGCAAACATCACCAATAGACTGTCCTGACCCTGATATTATAGGTGAAACTTCTGTCTAGGTGGTCACACCCAGAGTACAGGTTTTGGACAGTAGATGGGTGACCACCAGGAGAGATAAGGAGATTAAGAAGCCAATACAATGTTCCCCTGTGGCCATTCCCCTTAGCTATAAGTATATGTCTTTGGATACTGCTGGGGAGATGACCCATCAGGGTATGGCAGCAGCAGCCAGGCTGGTGGCACTGAGGCCAACTCTGAGGCTTAACAGGGAAGGGTAAAGTCAGACAATGAGATAGTTATAGGGGACTTGATAGCTAGGGGGACAGACTGGAGATTCTGTGGAGGCAAAAGAGACACCAGGTTGCCTCCTGGGTGCTGGTGTCCAGGATGTATTGGAGTCACTGCAGGATATTCAAAGATTCAAGATTCAAAGTACATTCATTATCAAAGAATGAATAAATTATGTACCTTGAGATCTATTTGGTTATAGGTAGCCACAAAGCAAGAACACACACACACACACACACACACACACACACACACACACACACACACACACACACACACACACACACACACACACACACACACACACACACACACACACACACACACACACACACACACACACACACACACACACACACACACACACACACACCAAACAACAGCATTCTGAACGAGACTGAGTCCTTAGATACATTCCCCAGAGCAGCCGGAGTGGGCTCAAGTCCCAATCTCAGTTCATCATGTTGGCGGGGCAAAAATGTCACAGAACTGGTAGAGACGACAGCAGTCGGAGCAGTTCACAGCCTCATCGTGCCACAAGAGGAATGAACATCACTGAAAAGTGAGCACAACCGGTCTGGCACTTGCCTGAGGTCCCGACACTCTATTTGAACTGCCTTTCCAATTGTCCAAGCACCGGGTAAGGCCTCGCTCTAGGATCCAAAGGCTTTCTCGATCTCACCAATTGCCTCGGTGTTTGGAGCAATCCAACCTCACACCAGTGCTGAGCTGGGAGCTCAGCTTGTTTGTGATGTACAGTATGAAGTTATGCGGACTATCCTTAATCAGTCCACGTCTATCCAAATACTTCTATATCTGGTCCCTAAAAATGCCTTCCAAGAGCTTTTCCACAACTGATATCAGATTCACAGGCCTGTAATTTCCTGGTTTATGTTTAGAGCCTTTTTTTAAATAGCAGAGCAACATTAGGTATCCTCCAATCCTCTGGTACTTCTCCTGTCACTAATGATGATTTAAACATCTCTGCTAGGGCCCCAGCAATTTCTGCACTTGCTTCCTGGAGGGTTCTAGGGAACACATTGTCAGGCCATGGGGATTTATCCACCCTCAGGATAGCAAACACCTCCTTCCCTGTAATCTGTACAGGGTCTATGAAGTCGATGCCACTTTGCCTCACTGCTATAGACTCTGTGTCTATCTCCTGAGTAAATACGGATGCAAAGAATTCATTTAAGATCTCCCCTGTCTGTTTTGGCTCCACACATGGATTAACCTTCTGGTCTTCCAGAGGAAGAATGTTGTCCCTTGCAATCCTTTTGCTCTTAACATATCTGTAGCATCCCTTCCGATTCTTCCTCACCTTGTCTGCTGGAGCAACTTCATGCCTTCTTTTCGCCTTCCTGATTTCTGTCTTAAGTGTTCTCTTGCATTTTTGTATTCCTTAAGCACCTCATTTGTTCCTACTTGCCTATACCTGTTATGCAATTCCTTTTTGCTCTTAACTAGGGCCTCAATATTTCTTGAAAACCAAGGTTCCCTATACTTGTTATCTTTACCTTTTATTCTGACAGGCACATACAAGCTTTGTACTCTCAAGATTTCATTTTTGGTGGCCTCCTACTTTCCAATGAAGCATTTGCTAGAAAACAGCCTGTCCCAATCCACACTTGCCAGATCATTTCTGAAACCATCAAAATTAGCCTTTCTCCAATTTAGAATCCCAACCTGTGGACCAGGCCTATCTTTTAGTATATTTACTTTGAAACTAATGGCATTATAATTACTGGATGCAAAGTGTTCTCCTACACAAACTTCTGTCACCTGCCCTGTCTCATTCCCTAATAGCAGATCGGGCTGTAAGTCCAAACTTAAATCTGGTTACGCAGGTAGCCAGACAGGAAACCAGCAAAGATGGATGTGGATGAATTTATGAGAAACCCGACTGTAGAGGCGCTAGGGGCGGCTACCAAATTAGACTTGGTAAATCTGGCAAAGGGGTTAGACCTCGCAGAGGTGAGGTCATCAATGAAAAAGCAGGAAGTGCGAAGGGTCATAAATCAGTATTACATTGGGAAGAAGGTGTTTGCAGCTGAGGATTTGGAAAATATCCCCGAAAAGAGATTAGCGAGTGGGACAGATCAGTTAGAGTTGGAGAAAGTAAGGTTGGAACATGATCTTAAAGTAAAGCAGCTAGAAGCAGCTGCGAAGGAAAAGGAACGGGCTGAAAAGGAAAAGGAAAGAGAGCAGGCATTCAAACTAAAGGAATTAGAGGTGAAACGGGGTCATGAGCTCCAGTTAAAGCAGCTGGAAGCAGAAGAGAAAGAGAAACAAAGGAGCCATGAATTGGAGCTGGACAGGCGAAGGCAAGAGCGAAGAGCTCAAGGGGTAGAGAGAGAGGAGGGGTTTGATGTTAGTCGGGCATTGAGGTTGGTCCCCCCGTTCGAGGAGACGGATGTTGATAGTTATTTCTTGCTTTTTGAAAAGGTGGCAGTGAATCAGAAGTGGCCCAGAGAGCAGTGGGTGGTGTTGTTACAAAGTGTGTTACGAGGGAAAGCACAGCGGGCATATGCAGCGTTGCCCCCAGAAGGGGAAGGGAATTATGACCAAGTAAAGGAGGCCATTCTCCGAGGTTACGAGTTAGTACCTGAGGCGTATAGACAAAGGTTCCGAAATTTAAGGAAAGGGTGGAATCAAACGTATACCGAGCTAGCCCATGAGAAGAGTGTGCTCTTGGACCGTTGGTGCACCGCGGAAAAGGTGGCCGAGAATTATGGGCGTTGCAGGGAGTTAATTTTGATTGAGGAATTTAAAGGTTGTGTTCCGGAAGAGATCCGGATGTATTTGAATGAGAGGACGAATCAGTCCATCTCAGAAATTGCTAGGTTCACAGATGAATATGCCCTAACCCACAAGACAAAGTTTTCCTCGCCAAAAAGTTACCAGAGAGACCGTGGGAACGGTAGCCCAGATGTCTTTACCGACCCTGTGCCACGAGGGTTTCGAGGGTGGTAAAACGAGGAATAATAATGTAAAAGGGGGTAAGGGAGAGAAGGTAGGTCTTCCCTTAGCAAAGGAAAAGGTCCTAGAGGTAGGAAATAAAGAGGAGAAACAGATAAAGCTGTTAAAAGGTCCAGGGTTGGACATGGATGATCTGTCTGGTTTGGCAGAACTGTTTGAAGAAGTTGAAAATTCTAAAGGTGTTCCCGATAATGAAATGAGGGCAGTCCTAGATGAAAAGGATGCCATTACCTTGAAGAAGTCTGCTGGGTTGGCAGATGAGGTTGTTTCAGCCTGCGGGGTTGAGTTTACTCCGGAAGTGAGTTGCCCAGAGAGTAACTGGGAGGATCAGGGGAATTTAGAATTTGAAAAGGGTACGGGTATTGAAAGCCTGGAAGAGGCCAATGCCCCGTTTGAGTGTGTCCAAGATGGGGATGCACGTGGTCCTGAACCTAGTCACGGAGCTCAGAAAAAGTCTGAGGTATTTGACTCAGCTGGACGAAACGGCCGTCCTTTTGGATCAGATAGACTTGGTTCAGGGAAGAAAGGGTTAACCTTGGGAAGTGTGAGTTCCCAGATGGTTGTGCTGAAGGGGGTGTTCAGAGATACTGTGGAGTTTACGAATGGGGGGATAACTGTTGTTGTGGAGGAGAACGGTAAATCTGTAGTTCCCAAATCGAATGAAAAAAAAATTAAGGCCTAGATTGATGCCTGCGCATCGATTACAGGTTGATTTGGAATGTAAGCGTGCCCCACACGCTATTGTTATTCAAGAAAGCGCTGTGAGGAAGCCGAAATTTAAATGCGGCCGGAGAAAAAGGTTCGAACTGAAACACATCAGCCTGCATGGTCTTGACAAAAGGGTTAACTACCTGTGTAGCATTAAAGAATTGGGTGGAAATTCCCATGATGGACTAGGTTGGGGACACGGAGTTAAGAGAATAACCCTTGTGGAAAGGAAAGGCGGGAGAGTACCTCGCCAAATTACTCAAGTTCCCCACGGGGGAACTCACCGGAAAAAAGGCAATGGTTAATAGAAATGCCATTTTTAAACAGCAACGCCGGTTGTACGGGTTTGCGCCAAAGCCTATGAAATATAAAGACAACCCCTTTGGAGACCTGCCGGTGAAATAACACGACCGAAACGATTAGTATTTGTATAAACTTTTGTAGATGCACCTAAGCTAAGATCACACCTCCTTAGTTTTGTTGCTGAAGAAAATAAATAAATAGGTGGTTATTGAGCTGAAGTTTGATGCTACAAGACTTTAGTACGGTACGCGATGTTAAGATATTAAAGAAAGGGACACTGTAATTGTTACCTGTTTAGATACTGACTTGAATGTATAATGGTAGTACTCTGTGGAAAGAGGAGCTTGTGTATTGTGGTAGATTTAAAAAAAAATCCTATGAGACTCTGTACCAACTTGTTTTTAACCGCTGGTAAAAAACTTTTAAGAGGGGAGGTGTTATGACCCCAGCCCCCTCCTTTGTGAGAATCGCAAGAGCCCTAGTCAAGGGGGGGTCAAATGACCCAAGAGGGAGAGAGACGTGCTGAAGACCATGTTCCCCCGGGAAGCAGAATAAAGCGACTCTGACTATTGTCTCATGAAGACCACTTGTAAAGCCCTCGGGCAAAGTGGGCTGGTTGAGAGAGAGATTGACACCGGCGATCCCCTGAGGAAGTATAAAGGAGGGTCTGGGGGGGACGACCCCTTCAGACGCACCAGAAGACACGCTAGAAATCCTGCGACAGCGTTTTGATAGCGACAGCCGGTGGTGGGGTTCGTGTGCGTCTTTTCCTTGCCTGGGATTGGCGACCTCACCACGGAAGAACGGCTTAGCTACAGGGGAGGCCACAGATGAGAGTCCATTCCCCAACGAGACTTCGACGAACCGAACTCCTACAGGTAACTGTTTCATTCAATCTCTCTCTCTCTCTCTTTCTAACAAAAGTGCACCAACGCGACACCACAACAGACGGCAGCTGGTGGAACTGCAGTGGCCGCAAGAGACTTTCAGATATACAGCGAACAATATATACATTACCCCTAGACAACGATAGAGCTTATTTCTGATTGATTATTACTATACCTGTGCTTTAGATTGAGTTGTGACGACGTATATGATCTGAATGTTTTGTATTAACCATACGTTTGTGCCCCTTTATAAATAAAAAGCATTTGAAAATAGTACCATCAGACTTCAGCGGACCTCTCTATCTTTGCTGGTAAGCCACCCCGTTACGGGGAACATAACACCTGCCCTGTCTCATTCCCTAATAGCAGATCCGGTATGGCACACTCTCGTTGGGACTTCTACTTACTGAAGGAGGAGACTATCCTGAACACATTTGAAAAACTCTATCCCATCTAGTCCTTTTACAGTATGAGATTCCCAGTCAATATGTGGAAAGTTAAAATCACCTACTATAACAACACCATACAACTGAGCATGGGGGTCCCCCAGGGCTGTGTGCTCAGTCCACTGCTGTTCACTCTGCTGACCCACGACTGTGCTGCAACACACAGCTCGAACCACATCATCAAGTTCACTGATGACATGACCATGGTGGATCTCATCAGCAAGAACGACGAGGCAGCTTACAGACAGGAGGTGCAGCGGCTAACGGACTGGTGCAGAGCCAACAACCTGTCTCTGAATGTGAACAAAAGAAAGAGATGGTTGTTGACTTCAGGAGGGCATGGAGCAACCACTCCCCGCTGAACATCAATGGCTCCTCGGTAGAGATAGTTAAGAGCACCAAATTTCTTGGTGTTAACCTGGCGGAGAATCTCACCTGATCCCTCAACACCAGCTCCATAGCAAAGAAAGCCCAGCAGTGTCTCTACTTTCTGTGAAGGCTGAGGAAAGTCCATCTCCCACCCCCCATCCTCATCACATTCTACAGGGGTTGTATCGAGAGCATCCTGAGCAGCTGCATCACTGCCTGGTTCAGAAATTGCACCATCTCGGATCGCAAGACCCTGCAGCGGATAGTGAGATCAGCTGAGAAGATCATCGGGGTCTCTCTTCCTGCCATCACGGACATTTACACTACGCTGCATCCGCAAAGCAAACAGCAATATGAAGGACCCCATTCACCCCTCATACAAACTCTTCTCCCTCCTGCCGTCTGGGAAAAGGCACCGCAGCATTCGGGCTCTCACGACCAGACTATGTAACAGTTTCTTCCCCCAAGCTATCAGACTCCTCAATACCCAGAGACTGGACAGACACCTTACTGCCCTATTGTCCTGTTTATTATTTATTGTAATGCCTGCACTGTTCTGTGCACTTTATGCAGTCCTGGGTAGGTCTGTAGTCTAGTGTAGTTGTTTTTTTTTCTCTCTGTGTTGTTTTTTACGTAGTTCAGTCTAGTTTTAGTACTGTGTCATGTAACACCATGTTCTGAAAAACGTTGTCTCATTTTTACTATGTACTGTACATAGCAGTTATGGTTGAAATGACAATAAAAGTTGACTTGACTTGAACCTTATGTTTCTTGCAACAGTCTGTAACCTCTTTACAAATTTGTCCCTCTCAATCCCTAGGACAGTTAGGTGGTCTGTAATAAAGCACCACTGACGTACTTTTCTTATTCCTCAGTTCCACCTTAATGCCTTACTAGTCAAGTTTCCCAGACTGTCCTGATGGACTACTGTTGTGATATTTTCTCTGACTAGTATCACCACCCCTCCTCCTTAAATCTCTCGCACTGTCATGTTTAAAACAATGGAACCCTGGAATATTGAGCTGCCAGTCCTGCCCTCCTACAACCAAGTCTCACTAATGGCTTTAACGCTAAAATTCAAGGTGATGATCCATGCTGAGGTTCAGCTGCCTTTCTTACAAAACTTCTTGCATCGAAATATACACAACTCAGGACACTAGTCGCACTATGCTCAACCTTTTGATTCCTGACTTTGTCTGAGGTCTTACCAACACCTGCCTCCACAACTGCTCCACTAACTGTTCTGGCACTCTGGTTCACATCCTCCTGCAACTCCAGTTTAAACCCCACCATGCAGCATTAACAACCCTTCCTGCTACAATATTAATCTCCCTCCAGTTCAGGTACAAACCATCCCTTCTGTACAGGTCCCACCTTCCATGAAAAAAAGCCCAATGATCCAAAAATCTTATACTCTTCCTCCTACACCAACTCCTTAGCCATGTGTTAAACTGTATAATCTTCCTAGTTCTGACCTTACTAGCACTAGGCATGGGTAGCAATCCTGAGATCACAAGCTTGGAGGTCCTGCCCTTTAACTTAGCTCCAAACTCTCTGAACTCCTTTTGCAGAACCTCATCACTCATCCCACCCATGACATTAGTACCTACATGGACCACGACCTCTGCCTGTTCACTTAAGAATGCTGAGGACTTGATCCAAGATATTCCAGGTCCTGGCACGTGGGAGGCAATATACCATATGGGAATCTCATTCTTACCCACAGAACCATCTGACAGTTCTGCTAACAAATCCCCTATCATCACAGCACGCCTCTTCTCCCTCCTTCCCTTCTGAGTCACAGAGGCAGACTCAGTGCCAGAGACCCAACCAATGTAACTTTCCTCTGTTAGGTTATCCCTCCACCCCACCCCCCAAGAGTATCCAACATGATATACCTGTTGTTGAGGGGGATGGCCACAAGGGTACTCTGCACTGGCACTTAACCCCTTTCTCCTTCCTGACTGTCACCCAATTTCCTGTGTCCTGCACCTTGGGTGTAACTACAGTGCCTATAAAGAGTCCCCCCTTTAAAGTTTTCATATTTTATTGTTTTATAACATTGAATCACAGTGGATTTTATTTGGATTTTTTGACACTGATCAACGGGAAAAAAAAAGATTCTTTCATGTCAAAGTGAAAACAGATCTCTACAAAATGATCAAAACTAATTACAAATATAAAACACAAAATATTTGATTGTATAAGTATTCGCCTCCTTCAAGTTAGTATCTAGTTGATACACCTTTGGTAACAATTACAGCCTTGAGTTTGAGTGGATAGGTCTCTTATCAGCTTTGCACATCTGGACACTGCAATCTTTCCCCATTCTTCTTTACAAAACTGCTCAAGCTCTGTCAAATTGCATGGGGATCATGAGTGAACACCCCTTTCAAGTCCAGCTGCAAATTCTCAATTGGATTGTGGTCTGGGTTCTGACTTGGCCACTCCAGGACATTAACTTTGTTGTTTTTAAGCCACTCCTGTGTAGCTTTGGTTTTATACTTGGGGTCATTTTCTTGCTGGTAAACAAATCTTTTCCCAAGCCACAGTTCTCTTGCACACTGCATCAGGTTTTCCTCCAGGATTTCCCTGTATTTTGCTGCATTCATTTTACCCTCTACCTTCATGAGCCATCCAGAGCCTCCTGCAGGGAAGCATCCCCACAGTTCGATGCAGCCACCACCATGCTTCCTCGTAAGGATGGTGTGTTTTAGATTATGTGTGGTATTTGACTAATGCCAAACATAGCATTTAGTCTGATGGTCAAAATGCTCAATTTTGGTTTCATCAGACCATAGAACCTTCTTCCAGCTGACTTTAGAGTCTCCCACATGCCTCTGGCAAACCCTAGTCCAGATTTAATATGTTTTTTTTTTAATAGTGGCTTTCTCTTTGCCACTCTCCCATAAAGCTGCCACTGGTGAAGCACTCAGACAACAGTTGTATGCACAGTCCCTCCCATCTCAGCCACTGAAGTTTGTAACTCCTCCAGAATTGTCATAGGTCTCTTGGTGGCCTCTTTCACTGGTCTATGTAAAAGGTTGCCAAACTAAACAGTGGGATACAGGTTGCTTGCAGATATGGGCGGAGAAATAGTAGATAGAGTCATAGAGTCATAGATCAAAGCAGCATTGATGAAGGCCCCTTGGTCCAGTGAGTCCACGTCAGTTACATACTATGCCTAGTCAGTTCCAATTTCCTGCATTTGGCCCCTATCCTTCTAGGCCCGGCCCCTCCATGGACCTATCCAAGTACTTTGTAAATGATACTATTGTCCCTGCCTCAACCACTTCCTCTGCCAGCACATTCCATAAACCTTTGTGAAAAAGGTTGCCTCTCAGGCAGTTTTCCCCACTCAATCCCCTTTCAACCTAAATCTAGTCCCCTTTGTTTAGGACTCACATACCCTGTTACTGACTACCTTATTTATGTCTTCCATAATTTTAAACACAAGGGATTCTGCAGATGCTGGAAATCCAAAGTAATACACACAAAATACTGGAGGAACTCAGCAAGTCAGGCAGCATCTCTGGAAAGATATAAAGAGCTGACATATTGGTCTGAGACACTTTCATTAGGACTGGAAAGAAGGGAGGAAGAAGCCAGAATAAGATGGTTGGGGGAGGGGAAGGAGGACAAAATGGAAGGTGATAGGTGAAGCCAGGTGGGTGGGGGAGAGAAGATGAAGTGAAATGAAATGTGGAAAAGGTAAAAGGCTAAAGCAGAAGGAATCTGATGAGGAGCACAGTGGACCACAGGAAAAAGGGGAGGAGGGGCACTAGAAGGAGGGGATGGTCAGGTGAAGAGAAGGGGAACCAGAAGGGGGAATGGAAGAAGAGAGAAGGGGAGGGGTTGTAAATCACCAGAAGTTAGCAAAATTGATGTTCATGCCAACAGGTTGGAGAAGAAACGTGTGTTGCCTCTTGCGTCCCAGGGTTAAGAATATCGCAAAGTGACTGCAGAACATTCTCAAGGGGGAGGATGAGCTGACAGAGATCATGGTGCAATTGGCACCAATGAAAGGGAGAAGAGACTGTATGTAGTGAGTACAGGGAGTTAAGAAAGAGGCTGAAAAACAGGACCTTGAAGGCAGTAATCTCTGGATTACGCTGGCGCCATGTGCTAGTCAGTACGGGAATAGCAAGATTAAACAGTTGAATATATGGTTCAGGAACTGGGGCAGGGCTTCTGGTTCTTTTGATGCAAGTGCAGATGTTGCACTGAAACTGGAGGGGAATCAATATCCTGGCTGAGATGTTTGCTAGTGCTGCTCAGGAGGGTTTAAAGTAGTTAGCAGGGGAATGGGAACCAGAGCACCATGTTAGGAAGTGGAAAGATTAAGAGGAAGGTAGATATTATGACTAGTAAGAACAGGCAGGAGAAGGTAATAGATACAAAGGAATGGACAGGTTGAAGTGTGTATATTGTAATGCTTAGAGTATTATAGGTGAGGGTGATGAACTTAGAGCATGGATCAGTACATGGAACTATGATGTTATGGCCATTACACAGAGGAGAGGGCAGGAATATGTGCTTAAAGTTCCAGGGCTTTAATGTTTTAGTAAAGAAGGGGTCTGAGTTGTGCTATAAAATCAGGGACAGTATCACAGCTGCACATGGAGGAGACATAATGGCAGGCTCATCCGCTGTCTATATGAGGAGGATTCAAAGGTAAGAGAGTCTAAATCACTCTGATGGGACTATACTACACACTACCCCCCCACCCCCCAATATCTACAAGGACATTGAAGAACAGACATACAGGCAGATTAGGGAAAGATGTGAAAACAACTGGGACCTCCTTAGTTCAAAAGGCTTAGATGGGGCAAAATTTTTTAAGTGCATCCAGGAGGATTTCTTTAATTAATATGTAGATAGTCCAACAAAAGGAGGGGTGCACTGTACTGTACCCGGTGTTAGGTAATGAACCTGGCCAGATGCCTGGCCTTACAACGGGACAACAGTTATGGAAAAGAGATCACAACTCCATAATTTTTTGTACTGCTATAGTTAAACATAAATATGGATCTTTATTTTATGTGGGAGAGTATTCATTTGAATCATAGCAAATTACAAGAGCATTAGGCAGGAACTAGGGAGAGTTAATGGAGAACAGCTCTTTCTGAGCAAGTCCACATCTGACATGTGGAGGGTATTTAAAGACCAACTGCACAGAATACAGGGCAAATCAGAAGGGAGGACGAAGATGGCACACTAAAGGAACATTGTGTTTTGAGAAATGCAGTATGGTGAATTTAGTAAAGGGCAGGGAAGAATATTTAAGGTTTAGGAAGCTAAAATTATACAGCACCCTTGAGGATTATATATATAAAAAACAGTAAAGAACTCAAAAAGGGAACTTAAAAAAAGACAAGAGGGCCATGAGAAGTTCTTAAAAAGTAGAATTAAAGGAAACTCCAGGCTGTCTATACATATAGCACATCAAAGATGATAATGAGGAAGTGGGTAGGTCTGCGCAAGGATAAAGGAGGGAACATGTGCTTCGAGGTGGAGGATGCACGAGGTCTAAAGTGAATATACTGCATCTGTATTAATCAACGAGAAGGATGTGGAGGACAGGGAGATCAGTATGGAAGTGTGCTAATACTCTGTGGCATTTTGATATAAGAATGAGATAGCATTGGATGTCTTAAAGAATATTAAGTTGGATAAATCCCCAGGATATACCTCAAGTTATTGAAAGAGGCCGAAGATGAGCTGTCTGGAGCCTTGACCAAGATCTTCCTGTCATCTCTAGGCACAAGTGAGGTCCAGAGGACTGGTGAGAAGCTAATGTTATTCAATTATTCATAATCCTGAAAAACTATAGACAATGAGTCTCACATCAGTGACAGGGAAATTAATAGAGATGGTTCTTAAGGGTCGTCATCAGTAGGTTGCATCTAGAATTTTCAGTTGGCAGACGATTTCCCTCTAAGCCGCTCGGACACATTGGGAAATCATATTCATGGCAAGTTACAGCAGTGGTTTGCCTTTGCCTTCTGCCGGGTGAGTTTCTTTTAAGAGATCACCAGCTCTTAACCCAGCACGGAAGGAGAGTGTGCAAGGGAGCCGGCCTGACTCGAACTCCAGACTTCGCACCCTGAAATCCAGCACTGACGCCACTACGCCACCAGCCAGGCAGGTTTAAGGGTAGGTTTTGGAAAACCATAGACTAAATGGTTCCTTAAGGGTATTATAGCCAGGGGTGGTAATGGGGATGAGCTCCCACTATCTATTAAACGCTGCATCTCAAATAGCCTCTGATAACCAAGTCCAGCTCCTGGTCTTCACGTGTGGCTTAGCTACCAAGCCTGGTGGAAGTATTTCTACAGAACAGGCAAAGGTGGGTTACTGGCACCTTAAAACCATTCACTTTGGGCTTGTCAGCTGTGCTTGGGAGCCCATCTATAAGGAAAACTCAGATCTCAAATTTCTGCTGCCTTGCAGCTATACCCACACATAGGGAGGGTTTCAGGAGTAAACCCCAAGGAAAAATCCAGAGCTGGAATCCCTAAGGTGGTCCCATGTCTCAAGTTCAATACTGACTGGAGCTCCTGCAATGCTGCTAGTGCCAAACTGTATTGGTCTTTGCTGTTCCTTTTCACATGGAGTGAGGGAGCTCCATGGGCAATGGTTTCCTCTCCATATTGTACTACCCTGGTCTGCATACTGGCTTTCAGATCACGTGGACAGCTGGGATGCAACATTCAAGGTCGACCTTGACCAATGGTGGGCCTTAATTAAAAACAGTCAGCTTAGCTTTATGTAGGGCAAGTCATATTTTACTGGAGTTTTTTGAGGAGGTGACAAAAGTGATTGATGGAGGTAGAGCTGTGGATGTTCTCTACGTGGATTTTAGTAAGGCATTTGACAAGGTCCCTCATAGGAGGCTCGTCCAGAAGATTAAACTGCATGCGATCATGATGTCTTGGCAGTTTGCCCATAGTGGTTGATGTGACTTATTCTGGCTGGATGCCTTGCCTAGTGGCGCTCCACTGATATTTTTACAGGACCACTGCTGTTTGTGATATAGACTGTATAAATGACATGGATGAAAGTGTAGATGGATAGGTTGGTAAATTTACAGGTTATATGAAGATTGGTGTAGAAGTGAGTAGTGTAAGGTCTGGCAAAGGATACGGTGGACAGATCAGTTGCAGATATGGGCAAATAAATGGCAGATGGAGTTTTACCTGGCCCATTGTGAAGTGCTGCATTTGGGAGATCAAATGTGAGGCCATAGTACACTGTTAATGGCATTCCCTTAACAGTGTTGGTGTGCAGAGGGATCTTGAGGTCCAAGTCCATAGTCCCTGGAAGTGTCTGCGCAAGTTGATAGGTTTATAATGAAGGCAAATGGCATGTTACCACTTGCTTCATCAGGGTGTCAGTAATGTCAGTGCCTGAGAAGAGCACCTCACAGTATGACTGTCACCTGGACCTCTGTGGGAATATGTAACCATGTGTGAAAATGACTTCCAGTACTGGTTGAAGGTTGTGTCTGAGCTTCCTGTTTCCTGGAAGTGACTGTTATCCAATCACGCTTGTGATTTCCACCTTGTATTTTCCCTCAGTATCACTCCTCTAATTTGCTGTTATGTTTGAATGCATTCACATAGGGATCAGTCAGTTGTAGAATCAGAGTTAAAAAACATAAAAACAGGTCTTTGGTCCAGATGCCCATATTGACTAAGATTTGAGTAGAGGCAAATTTGAGATTGAAAGCCTGAGAAGACAGCTCATTCAGGTTCACCAACTGAGTAGAAAAGACAACAACTTGTAGCAGTTTGGAGCTTTGAGCAGCAGCAAATTTGAGATCAGAAACCTAAGAAGATGTAGCTCATTCAGATTTGCTGATTGAATTGAAAAGACAACAACTTGTAGCAGTTTGGTGCTTTGAGCAGTGGCCAATCAATATGTGGGATTGATCGGCAAGAACAAATTAAAGTAAGATAGGGGCAAGCAGAGCAGCTATTGTTGGAGTGGCCATCGTTGGAGTGGTCAGAGTCAGAGTGGATATTTTTAGGCTTTAACTCTTGGAAGCTTCAGCATGGAGAGGCTTCAGTGAAATCTGCAGGTAGAGTTCGCACCTCAACCCATAGTTTATTGTTCTTTTATATTTGCTCAGTTAGAAAAGTAGAGATGCCAGGCAGGATAGTGGAATGCCTCTCTTGTGGGATGTGGGAAGGTGGGTAGGCAGAAAGACCTCCAGTGTCCCTGATAACTACAACTGCAAGAAGTGCATTCAGCTGCAGCTTCTAACACTCTGCGTTGAGTTGGAGTTGGAACAGTATGAACTTCGGTTCATTTGTGAGGCTGAGGTGGTGATAGATAAGACATATAGAGAGGTAGTTACACCCAAGGTGCAGGACACAGGAAAATGAGCGACAGGGGTTAGGGGAAAGGGGTTAAGGAGCCAGTGTAGAGCATCCCTCCGTTAATACCCCTCAACAACAGGTATATCACTTTGGATACTGTTGGGGAGAGGGCATTGACCTAGCACAGGGTTGGGTCTCTGGCACCGAGTCTGACTCTATGACTCAGAAGGGAAGTGGGGGAGAAGAGGCAAGCTCTGGTGACAGGGGGTTTGTTAGTTAGGGAAACAGAAAGGAAACTCTGTGGAGATAACAAGATTCCCAGATGTTATGTTGTCTCCCAGGTACCAGGGTTCGGAATATCTCGGATTGAGTATTAGTAATCTTAATCAGGAATGTGAACAGCTAGAGATCGTGGTCCACATAGATACCAAGGACATAGGTAGGAAGAGTGACAAGGTTCTGCAAAGGGAGTTCAGGAAATTAGGTGCTCAGTTAAAGGGCAGGACCTCCAGGGTTGTGATCTCAGGACTGCTACCCATGCCTCATGCTAGTGATGCCATAACTAGGAAGATCATACAGTTATATCACATGGTTAAGGAGTTGGTGTAGGAGTGAAGGCATAAGATTTTTGGATCATTCTGCTCTCTTCCAGGAAAGGTGGGATCTGTACAGAAGAGATGGTAAGCACCTGAACTGGAAGGGGGCTAATGAAGGGTTTGCTTGTGCTGTGTGGTGGTGTTTAAATTAGAGCTGCAGGGGATGGGAACCAAAGTGCCAAAACAGTTAGTGGGAAGGTTGTGGAGACAGATCTTGTTAAGACCTCAGAAAAGTCAGGAATCAAAAGGTTGAGCATGGTGTGATGTCCTGAGCACGCGTATATTTCAATGCAAGAAGTATCATAGGAAAGGCTGATGAGCTCAAAGCATGGATCAACACATACAATGTTGATATTGTAGCCATTTGTGAGACTTGGTTGCAGAAGGGGCAGGTCTGGCAGCTCAGTATTCTGGACTTCCATTGTTTTAGGCATGACAGAATGGGAGAGATTAAAGGAGAAGTGGTGGAGATACTAGTCAAGGAAAATGTTACAGCAGTGCTCAGTTATGACCAACTGGAGAACTGTCTAGTGAGGTGTGGAGCCAAAAGAGATGAGGAAGATCTTAAATTAATTTTTTGCATCTGTATTTACTCAGAAGCTGGACACAGCATGAGACAAAGTGGCATCAATTTCATGGACTCTATACAGATTACAGAGGAGGAGGTATTTGCTGTCCTGGGGCAAATAAGGGTGGTAAATCCTCAGGGCCTGACAAGCAGTTCCCTCAGACTGGATATACAAGTATTTGGATAGACAGACTAATTAAGGACATTCAGCATGACTTCATGCGTGGTAGGTCATGTCTTACCAATCTTATAGAGTTTTACGAAGCTGTTATCATGAAAGTGGATATTGTCTACATGGATTTAGCAAGGCATTTGACAAGGTCCCACATTGAAGGTTGGTCAAGAAGGTTCTGTTGCTCGGCATTTAAGATGAGGTAATAAATTAGATTAGACATTGGCTTTGTGGGAGAGGCCAGAGAGTGATAGCAGATTGTTGCCTCTCTGACTAGAGGCCTGTGATGAGTGGAGTGCTGCAGGGAATGATGCTGGGTCCATTGTTTGTCATCTATATCAAAGATATGGATGATAATGTGGTTAACTGGATCAGCAAATTTGTGGATGACACTAAGCTTAGGGGTGTAGTGGACAGTCAGGAAAGCTATTATAGCTTGCAGAGGGATCTGCATCATTAGAAAAATGGGCTGAAAATGGCAGACGGAATTGAATGCAGACAAGTGCAAGGTGTTGGCTGTTGGTAGAACCCACCAGCCTAGGTCTTACATGGTGAAGAGTAGGGCACTGAGGAGTGTGGCAGAGCAATGGGATGTGGAATACAGGTCTGTAGTTCATTGGAAGTGATGTTACAGGTAGATAGGGTCATAAAGCTTTTGGCACATTGGGTAGCGTAGAAAACATAGAAAACCTGCAGCACAATATAGGCGCTTTGGCCCACAAAGCTGTGCCGAACATGTCCTTACCTCAGAAATTACCTAATGGGGTAATTACGTAGTGGTTAGCACAACGCTTTACAGTACAGGCGACCCAGGTTCAATTCTTGCCACTACCGGTAAGGAGTTTGTATGTTCTCCCCTGACCATGTGGATTTCCTCTGGGTGTTCTGGTTTCCTCCCACAATGCAAAGACATACCAGTCGGTAGGCTAATTTATCATTTAAATTGTTCCGTGATTAGGCTGCCATTAAAATTAGGGGATTGCTGAGTGGCATGGCTTGAGGTGGAAGGGCCTACTCTGCACTGAATCTCAACAAACAAATAAATACAGGAGATAGGATGTAGCATTGAAGTTGTACAACCATTAGTGAGGCCTAATTTGGGGTATTAGGTGCACCTTTAATAAATACAAGCAGACTTTTTCTACTGAGATTACAACTAGAGGTCATGTGTTAAGGGTGAAAGGTGAAAAGATTAAGGGCACCCTGACAGAAACTTGTTGTTTCTGTGTTGTACTTTTCTATGATTCTCTGCCCATTTGAGGTTGTCCTATTGGTCTGCACTTGGCCACATCGCTCTAAACATTCCTATCCATTTGTCTGTCCAAACATGTTCTAAACAGTATAATTTTACCCACCTCCATTACTTCTTCTGGCAACTTGTGCCACATACCTCCTGCCCTCTGTGTGAAGAAACTGTAAATCAGGTCCTTCTTAAAACTTTCCCCTCTCACCTTAAACCAATATCCTTCAGTTTTAAACTCTCCCATCATGGGAAAAAGACAGAGACCTTTCACCTTATCTATGCTCCTCATAATTTTACAAAGATCTATAAGGTCACTGCTCAGCTTCCTGCATTCTGAGACAATGTCCCAGCCTACCAAGCCTTTCCTTATGACTCAAACCCTTCAGACCCATCAACGTACTTGTGTATCTTTTCCTGCTTGACATCCTTCCTATAGCTGAATAACCAGAAATGCACACAATACTTCCAGTGTGGCCTCACTAACAAATTAAACACTTATAACATGACATTGCAACTCTTGTAAAGCCCTGACTGATGATGCCTTTCCAATGACAGCTATTTCTGTGTCATTGGTTATGGATGGATGTCTAAAATCCTGCTGGAACTAACATCTGGTAATGTGGACAAGCCCTGGTCAGTTAATGAGTGTCTGTGCTACTGGCAGTGGCCAGGATATCCTGCATGCAGTGCAGTGCTAGAGAGCAATGGTCCCAAGCCTTTGCTTTCCGGGAGTGTGTCCCAGCTTACACTGGATCTGCACTGGCTGAACTGGCAAGGTGATCGAGGAGCTGGGAATGCCCTATAGACAAATGATGGAGTGTCACAAAACTCAGGCAGACACAAATCTGAGCCAGTTAGTTTATTTTCGAAAATACAACTGTTAGAAATTCAAGCTCTCCCATAGGTCTGGGTCTGTGCCACAAGTAAAGAGATGGGAAGCCTGAAACTATAGATAACCAGAAACAGAAAAAACCTACCTCCTGCCAGGGCAGGAAGCAGATTAAGCATAAAATCTTTCCTAAATTTAACTATTTTTAATATTGAGCCAGTTTGAAAATTAGAGAAACAAGATAGATAATTTCTTTATACATTGTGCAAATTGAATCTGGTATCAGTTACATTGCCACATCTACACACATCAGTTTGTAAAGACTCTAAGAGGAGAAGGTTAGGGCAGTCCTGCAGGAAGATCCAAGCAGGATGTTAAAAGAACACTCAAGGTGTCCAGTGAGTGGCCATGTGGCTCAGCAACCAACATAAACAATGCAACAAAAATCAGCCTATCAAATCAACTGAGGATGACACTCTCAGTCAGGCTGAGACCAACTCGATCATTCTCAGTCAGTCTGGCACAGAGCTTGATTATTCTTAGTCACTGAGCCCAGGGAGGGAAGGAAGATATTATTATTATCATCAGGGAGGGGTAGAATACTGTAGGGAAACCTTCCCTCATGCAGAGTACAGAACTGGTGCTTTTACTACATTGGCCAGTGGCAATGTCAATCAAAAGTCCAATGGCAATGAAAGGAACACCAAGGTAATATAAAATACAATAAACATCTGTTGCCTTACAATACACAAACCAACAGTTAGTAACATTGGATTAAATAATGAACGAACCTATGAATGTACAAAAGGGCTAACAGTGGTCAGCCAGACAGGCTGGTACTCTCCAGTAACTGCCTTTCCTCTGTGCAGCCTGGTTGTGTGGAGTAGTGGCGAGGACTATGTGCTCTCTTTGGGAGGGGGAGTGGGTGGGGACTGTGTGCTGGTGGCAGTTTTGATAGAGTTCAGGGTTTTGCTGAGCCAGGAGTTTTTAGTGGCTTGAATCTCATTGAGCAGAGTTCCCCGGTGGTGCTCCAGCTCCTGTTAAAAGAACACACAACAGTGAAGGAATTTAGCCCCACAATCGCACATGGGGGTGCAGTGGGAACATCAACACAATTGTACTTGTATACATATTGAATAGATGGAGGCAGTGGAGAAAGAGAGAGAGAAATCTTCAGAGAGGGGAAGAGATAGGAGAGAGAGAGGGGGGAGAAGGAAGGGATAGGAGAGGGAGAGAGGGAGAAATAGGAGAGGGGAGATAAGGGTGAAAGGGGGAGAGTGGGGAATGAGGGGGAGAGAGGGGTGTGAGAGTGGGAGAGGGGAGAGAGCGGGGAGATGGGGAGAGAGGGGTGAGAGAAGGGTGAGAGAATGTGAGGGGGAGAGAGAGGGGAGAATACAGAGGGGCTAGGGAGGAAATAGAGAAACAGTGGGAGGGAAAGGGGGAGGAGAGAGGGATGGGGAAGAGAGGGAGAGTAGGAGAGGAGAAGTAGGTAAGAAATGGTGAAATAGTGAGAAAGACAGAATGTGAAAGAGAGAAAGGGAGCAACGGTGAGACATGCAGAAATATAGTGAAGGACGTTCCCCTGAATAATAAGTATACCATCCCGGATACTGTTGGCGGGGATGACCGACCAAGGGTGAGCCACGGTAGCAGGACTTCCGGCAATGAGTCTAACCCTGTGGTGCAGAAGGATGGGACGGAGAAGAGAACAGCTGTCACATTGGGGACTCTATAATTCGGGGAGCAGACAGGAGATTTTGTGGACATGAGAAAGACACCCGCATGGTTTGTCTCTGACCGGGTCCACAACATCCTGGTACAAGAGGGAAAGCAACCAGAAGTCATGATACATGTTGGTACCAATGACATAGGCAGGGAGAGGGACGAGGTCCTGAAGTGTGAGTTTCGGGAACTCGGCAGAAGGCTGAAGAACAGGACCTCAAGGGTGGCGCTCTCAGGATTACTGCCAGTGCTACGTGATAGTGATGGTAAGAATTGGAGGAGATGGCAGTTGAATGTGTGGCTGAGGAGATGGTGCAGGGGCAGGGTTTTACATTTTTGGATCATTAGGATCTCTTCTGGGGAAAGTGGGACCTGTACAGATTGGATGGGTTACACCTGAACTCGAGGGGGAGCAATATCCTTGCAGGTAGGTTTGCTAGTATGGTTCTGAAGGGTTTAAACTAATTTGCAAGGGGGATGGGACCCGGAGCGATAGAGCAGTGGAAGAAATGCATGGAGTAAAGCTAGATCTAACATATAGAGAGGCTTTGAGGAAAGAGAAGCAGAATAAAGGGTGTAAAGGGAGTAAGGTAGAAGGAATAAAGTGTGTGTACTTCAATGCAAGAAGCATCAGGAACAAAGGTGGTGAACTGCGAGCTTGGATACATACATGGAATTATGATGTAGCAGCCATTACGGAGACTTGGCTGGCACCAGGGCAGGAATGGATTCTCAATATTCCTGGATTTCAGTGCTTTAAAAGGGATGGGGGGGGGGGGGTAAGGGGAGGAGGGGTGGAATTACTGGTCAGGGATACAATTACAGTTATAGAAAGGGTGGGTAACGTATCAGGATCCTCTTTTGAGTCAGTATGGGTGGAAGTCAGGAACAGGAAGGGAGCAGTTACTCTAATGGGAGTTTTCTATAGGCCCCCTGGTAGCAGCAGAGATACCGAGGAGCAGATTGGGAGGCAGATTTTGGAAAGGTGCAAAAATAACAGGGTTGTTATCATGGGTGACTTTAACTTCCTTAATATTGATTGGTACCTGATTAGTTTCAATGGTATAGACAGAGCAGAGTTTGTTAAGTGTGTCCAGGAGGGATTTCTGTCACAATATGTTGACAGGCCGACTGGGGAAGTGCCATACTAGATCTAGTATTAGGTAACGAACCGGGTCAGGTCAGAGATCTGTCAGTGGGTGAGCATCTGGGGGACAGTGACCACTGGTCCCTGGCCTTTAGCATTATCATGGAAAAGGATAGAATCAGAGAGGACAGGAAAATTTTTAATTGGGGAAGGGCAAATTATGAGGCTATGAGGCTAGAACTTGCGGCTGTGAATTGGGATGATGTTTTTGCAGAGAAATGTACTATGGACATGTGGTCGATGTTTAGGGATCTCTTGCAGGATGTTAGGGATAAATTTGTGCCAGTGAGGAAGATAAAGAATGGTAGGGTGAAGGAACCATGGGTGACAAGTGAGGTGGAAAATCTAGTCAGGTGGAAGAAGGCAACATACATGAGGTATAGGAAGCAAGGATCAGATGGGTCTATTGAGGAATATAGGGTAGCAAGAAAAGAGCTTAAGAAAGGGTTGAGGAGAGCAAGAAGGTGGCATGAGGCGGCCTTGGCGAGTAGGGTAAAGGAAAACCCCATGGCATTCTTCAATTATGTGAAGAACAAAAGGATGACAGGAGTGAAGGTAGGACCGATTAGAAATAAAGGTGGGAAGAAGTGCCTGGAGGCTGTGGAAGTGAGTGACGTCCTCAATGAATACTTCTCTTCGGTATTTACCAATGAGAGGGAACTTGATGACGGTGAGGACAATATGAGTGAGGTTGATGTTCTGGAGCATGTTAATATTAAGGGAGAAGAGGTGTTGGAGTTGTTAAAATACATTAGGACGGATAAGTCCCCGGGGCCTGACAGAATATTCCACAGGCTGCTGCACGAGGCGAGGGAAGAGATTGTTGAGCCTCTGGATAGGAAATTTATGTTCTCATTGTCCATGGGAATGGTACCAGAGGATTGGAGGGAAGCAAATGTTGTCCACTTGTTCAAAAAAGGTAGTAGGGATAGCCCGGGTAATTATAGACCAGTGAGCTTTACATCTGTGGTGGGAAAGCTGTTGGAAAAGATTCTTAGAGATAGGATCTATGGGCATTTAGAGAATCATGGTCTGATCAGGGACAGTCAGCATGGCTTTGTGAAGGGCAGATCATGTCTAACAAGCCTGATAGAGTTCTTTGAGGAGGTGACCAGGCATATAGATGAGGGTAGTGCAGTGGATGTGATCTACATGGATTTTAGTAAGGCATTTGATAAGGTTCCACACTGTCGGCTTATTCAGAAAGTCAGAAGGCATGGGATCCAGGGAAGTTTGGGCAGGTGGATTCAGAATCGGCTTGCCTGCAGAAAGCAGAGGGTCGTGGTGGAGGGAGTATATTCGGATTCGGATTGGTGACTAGTGGTGTCCCACAAGGATCGCTTCTGGGACCTCTTCTTTTTGTAATTTTTATTAACGACCTGGACGTGGAGGTAGAAAGGTGGGTTGGCAAGTTTGCAGACGACACAAAGGTTGGTGTGTTGTGGATAGTGTAGAGGATTGCCGAAGATTGCAGAGAGACATTGATAGGATGCTAAAGTGGGCTGAGAAGTGGCAGATGGAGTTCAACCCAGTGAAGTGTGAGATGGTACACTTTGGAAGGACAAACTCCAAGACAGAGTACAAAGTAAATGGCAGGATACTTGGTAGCGTGGAGGAGCATAGGGATCTGGGGGTACATGTCCACAGATCCCTGAAAGGTGCCTCACAGGTAGATACAGTAGTTAAGAAAGTTTATGGGTTGTTAGCTTTCATAAGTCAAGGGGTAGAGTTTAAGAGTCGCGAGGTAATGATGCAGCTCTATAAAACTCTGGTTAGGCCACACTTGAGAGTACTGTGTCCAGTTCTGGTCGCCTCACTATAGAAAGGATGTTGAAGCATTGCAAAGGGTACAGAGGAGATTTACCAGGATGCTGCCTGGTTCAGAGAGTATGCATTATGATCAGAGATTAAGGGAGCTAGGACTTTACTCTCTGGAGAGAAGGAGCATGAGAGGAAACATGATAGAGGTATACAAGATATTAAAAGGAATAGATAGAGTGGACAGCCAGCACCTCTTCCCCAGGGCACCACTGCTCAATACAAGAGGACATGGCTTTAAGATAAGGGGAGGGAAGTTCAAGGGGGATATTAGAGGAAGGTTTTTCACTCAGAGAGTGGTTGGTGCGTGGAATGCACTGCCTGAGTCAGTGGTGGAGGCAAATACACTAGTGAAATTTAAGAGACTACTAGACAGGTATATGGAGGAATTTAAGGTGGGGGGTTATATGGGAGGCAGGGTTTAAGGATCAGCACAACATTGTGAACCGAAGGGCCTGTACTGTGCTGTACTATTCTATGTGAGTGAGTGAGGAATAAAACATGGATGAGAAAGACTGAGATGGGACTTGGCCAGAGAATTGAGAGAGAGTGGAAGTAATGTCCTGACCGGATATTCCTGGATATTCCCCAGGACCTTGAGGGAAGTTTGTGTAGAGATAGCAGGAGCTCTGACGGAGATCTTTCAGATGACATTAGAAACGGGGATTGTGCCGGAGGATTGGCGTATTGCTCATGTGGTTACATTGTTTCAAAAGGGTTCTAGAAGTAAGCCTGGCAATTATAGACCTGTCAGTTTGACATCAGTGGTGGGTAAATTAATGGAAAGTATTCTTAGAGATAGTATTTATAATTATCTGGATAGACAGGATCTGATTAGGAGTAGCCAGCATGGATTTGTGCGTGGAAGGTCATGTTTGACAAACCTTATTGAATTTTTTGAAGTAGTTACGAGGAATGTTGACGAGGGTAAGGCAGTGGATGTAGTCTATATGGACTTCAGCAAGGCCTTTGACAAAGTTCCACATGGAAGGTTAGTTAAGAAGGTTCAGTCGTTAGGTATTAATGCTGGAGTAATAAAATGGATTCAACAGTGGCTAGATGGGAGATGCCAGAGAGTAGTGGTGGATAATTGTTTATCGGGATGGAGGCCGGTGACTAGCGGGGTGCCTCAGGGATCTGTTTTGGGCCCAATGTTGTTTGTAATATACATAAATGATCTGGATGATGGGGTGGTAAATTGGATTAGTAAGTATGCTGATGATACTAAGGTAGGAGGTGTTGTGGATAATGAGGTGGGTTTTCAAAGCTTGCAGGGAGATTTATACCGGTTAGAAGAATGGGCTGAACGTTGGCAGATGGAGTTTAATGCTGAGAAGTGTGAGGTTCTACATTTTGGCAGGAATAATCCAAATAGAACATACAGGGTAAATGGTAGGGCATTGAGGAATGCAGTGGAACAGAGAGATCTAGGAATAACAGTGCATAGTTCCCTGAAGGTGGAGTCTCATGTAGATAGGGTGGTGAAGAAGGCTTTTGGAACGCTGGCCTTTATAAATCAGAGCATTGAGTACAGAAGTTGGGATGTAATGTTAAAATTGTACAAGGCATTGGTAAGGCCAAATTTGGAATATTGTGTACAGTTCTGGTCACCGAATTATAGGAAAGATATCAATAAATTAGAGAGAGTGCAGAGACGATTTACTAGGATGTTACCTGGGTTTCAGCACTTAAGTTACAGAGAAAGGTTGAACAAGTTAGGTCTCTATTCATTGGAGCGTAGAAGGTTGAGGGGGGATTTGATCGAGGTATTTAAAATGTTGAGAGGGATAGATAGAGTTGACGTGAATAGGCTGTTTCCATTGAGAGTAGGGGAGATTCAAACGAGAGGACATGATTTGAGAGTTAGGGGGCAAAAGTTTAAGGGAAACACGAGGGGGTATTTCTTTACTCAGAGAGTGATAGCTGTGTGGAATGAGCTTCCTGTAGAAGTAGTAGAGGCCAGTTCAGTTGAGTCATTTAAGGTAAAATTGGATAGGTATATGGACAGGAAAGGAGTGGAGGGTTATGGGCTGAGTGCGGGTAGGTGGGACTAGGTGAGATTAAGAGTTCGGCACAGACTAGGAGGGCTGGAATGGCCTGTTTCCGTGCTGTGATTGTTATATGGTTATATGGTTATATAAGAGTATGTGAGACTTAGAGAACAAGAGAGAGTGAATGTGACTGCAATGAGATAGGAGAACACCAATGATTGGAAGAGAAAGTAAAATAAGAAGAGGAAGAAGACAAAAATGAGATAACATAAAGAACATTTAAGACAGAGAGAGAGAGCATGAGTGATGGCAATGACTGAGAGAATGTTAAAAAAGTAATATGCAGGACAGAGGGAGGAAGGGAGAGAAAGGAGAGAGAGTGGAAAGAGAGAAGGGAGAGGAGGTAGCCTTTCACCAGTAGCTGGTTCAGCTGTTACCTTCTTGTTGAACTGGTACCTGTATTTTGCATTTAGCCTCCACGAGCTGTAGTTTGGTTTGTGCGAGCTCCAGTTCCATCTCTCTCAGCTGTTTCTTTAGGAGTTCCTTCTCTTCATCCACATCCTGGTGCACATTGGCCTGCCCAGGCTCTGGGATCAGCTCGCCGTCCTTTCTGAAGAGCTCGCAGCACCGCTCACAAGTCAGCACCTTACCCTGATGGTCGAACAAAGCACTCCATCAATAGGCTCTTCAATTTTGAAAGGCAGAGCTAAAACTTCCCACCCTTGCACTCTTCCAGGTGAAGAGATGCGTTCCAGAGCAAGAAGTCAGAACTGGGCAGTTGGGAGATGACTGTCCACACAGCAGCTGTGAAAATCCAGAGATCTCCGAATTATGAGTTACTGAGACTAGGAAGCAATTAAAACTCACAAACCTAAACTGTTAAGAATATAAGGTTTGACAAGATTGAAAAAAACATGTTACAGAGGGAGAGGGGAGAAAGGGTAGACAGAGAAAAAGAGAAGATAGTGGGAGAAGAAAAGGAGAGGGTTGATTGGATGGGAAAGGTTCAGAAGGATAAGTTGGCAAATGGGACTAGCTTAGTTGGCAACCTAATCAGCATGGAGCAGTTGGGCAGAAGGGTTTTCTTCTGTGCTACATTATTCTGTGACTAAGTTTTTTTTAGGTAAAGATATACAGGATACAGAAACAAAATGGAGAGATGGATTGAAAATGGAAAATATACTTCTGGGAGGTGATAGCTTTCTGTTCCTGTTGAGAACTGGAATGCACTGGCAGACAGGGTGGTGAAACAAATATAATTAGAGATGCTATAGGGACAAAGTGAGATTAATGGCTAAGACACTAAACAGCAGGACCCTGGATGAATGTTCCTCTGTATTGCAGGATTTAGATCCATTCCCAGATAGGCAACTCAGGATGTTTTCAAAAATTTAGTTCAGAATCTCTCTCTCTCTCTCTCACACACACACACACACACACACACACACACACACACACACACACACACACACACACACACACACACACACACACACACACACACACACACACACACACACACACTTACTTGTGTCACAATCCCGTCTATTTCCTCTGCACAGTGGCTACAGTTTCCCTGCACACAAGTATGGACTGCCTCATCTGACAAGATGCTGTGCAACTAACATCCTCACCTCCAAGTTTATGATAGAAGGAAGGTCATTGATGAAGCAGCTGAAGATAGTTTGGTCAAGAACAATGTTCTCAATAACTCCTGCAGTGATGTCCAACAATCATAATGACCTTCCTTTGAAAACCACTGACTGCAGTTTGCCGGATTGGATGGTAACAAGCTGTATTGGATTTGTCAAGCTTTTTGTAAATGCCCTCAGGAATGTTTCACATTGTCAGGTAAATGCTAATGCAGTAACTGTACTGGAGCAGCTTTACTAGAGGTGTAGCTAGTTCTAGAGCACAGGTTGTCAGTATTACAGCAAAACCCTTTAATGTTTCCAGTGTTCTCAGTTTCCTGAAGTTATGTGGAATGAATCAAACTGGCTCAACACTATCTATCCTGAGCCCAACACATTGATGCAATCAGAAAAGTGGGCCAGTGGCTCTGCTTCATTAGGAGAATGAAGAGATTGGGTATGTCACCAAAGACTACAAATTTCAATGTTTGTACAGTAGCTAACATTTTGACTGGCTGCATCAGAGCTTGGTATGGAGGCTCCAATGAGCAGGATTGCAAGGGGTTTTAGACTCAGCCAGCTCCATCATGGGCTCAACCCTCCTCACGATCAAGAAGGTGGCATCCATCATTAAGGCCCAACACCATCCGGCATGTGCTTTCTTCTCGCTACTATCATTGGGGAAGAGGGTTAGGAAGTTGAAGATCCACACTCAATAATTTAGAAACAGCTTCTTCCCCTTCATCAAACACGAGGAAATCTACAGATGCTGGAAATTCAAACAGCAAACACAAAATGTTGGTGGAACACAGCAGGCCAAGCAGCATCTATAGGGAGAAGCACTGTCGACGTTTCGGGTCGAGACCCTGATGAAGAGTCTCAGCCCGTAACGTCGACAGTGCTTCTCCCTATAGATGCTGCCTGGCCTGCTGTGTTCCACCAGCATTTTGTGTTTGTTGTTTCTTCCCCTTTGTCATTACGTTTCTGAATGGTCCATAGTCACATTAACACTAGCATCATTATGATCCCACTACCAAGCCACCCAGTGGCCACCCATTTTAATTCCACTTCCCATTCTGATATGTCCATCCATGGCCTCCTCCACTGTTGTGATGAGGCCACACTTAGGTGGGAGGAACAACATCTCATATTCAATTTGGGTAGCCTCCAACCTGATGGCATGAACATCGATTTCTTGAACTTCCAGTAATGCCACCCCCAGCCCCCTCCTTTCTTTCACCATTTTCCATCCCCTTTTCCCTCTCTCACCTTATCTCCATGCCTGCCCATCACCTCTCTCTGGTGCTGCTCCCTCTCCTTTCTTTCTTCCATGGCCTTCTGACTTTCATCAATTTACTTCATCCCTCACCCTTCAGGTTTTACCTATCACCTAGTGTTTCTCTCTCCCCTTCCCCCCCCCCCCACCTCTTAAATCTACTCCTCAAGCTTTTTTTCTCCAGTCAGGTCCAGCCTGAAGCGTCAACTGTATTCTTTTCCTAGATGCTACCTGGCCTGCTGTGTGCTCAGATTTCCAGCATCTGCAGATTTTCTCTTGTTTCTCAATATTTCTATTTTTTACACCATTCATTTATTGTTAGTTTATGGTAATTTTATATCTTGGCGCTGTCAATTATCCTTTTCAGAGTACTGAGATGGATTATTCACTTGGGAGCAAATGATTGAGCCTTTATCACTCACGTGTTGAGGATGGGATGTTCTTGGAACTTGCTCCTCCTGTGAGCTACGTATCTAATAGTCCACCACCATTCACAACTGGATGCGGTGGGATCACAGAACTTTGACTGGAACCACGTGTTGTGAGATCACTTATCTTTGTGTACTGTTCAGTGTGCACCTTATCCTATATTACAGGGTCACTAGGCTGCCATCTCATCGGTATTGGTTTAACCCTTCTCCACTCCTCTCTGCTGATTCCCTGTCCTGACAGTATGAAGTTACAGATTTCTGCTATGGCTGCTGTCTACAGTGCAGCACAACAGGGAGGGTGATGGGATTGTCTCCAGAAGGACTGTATAGTACAATTGGTCCTCCTTATCCGTGAGAGATTGGCTCCGGGACCCCTCGTGGATACCAAAAAACGTGGATGCTCAAGTCCCTTATTTAACCTATTTCAGTGCAGTAGACTTTAGGACCCAGCGGAACCCCAGACCTTACTTAACCTGACTCAGTGCGGTGGTCTTTAGGACCAGGCGAAGCTCTGAATCCGCAGTGTTTCTGTTCACGAAAATAATCACGATCATGATTGAAAATAAAGTGGAAATAATAAAGTGATCAGAAAGAGATGAAATGCCATCAGTCATTGGAAAAGCGTTAGGCTACAGTCAGTCAACGATTGGAACAATTTTAAAGGATAAAGTGAGAAAGACCCTGCCCCGATGAAAGCTACAATTATTACCAAGCAAGGCAGTGGTTTAATTATTGAAATACATACGTTTCTAAAGGTAATTTTTTTTTTCAAAGACAAACGTTTGACTAACTGACGCTAAATAATACTGGATGTACCTGTTCCGACTTACTTAGTAAGAGAACTTCTGATTTTTTTCAATCCTGATCCACGATAATCTACGCACAGCCTCCCGTTTACTTCAAATCATCTATACATTACTTATAATACCTAATACAATGTAAATGCTATGTAAATAGTTTATGCATTGTTTAGGGAATAATGACAAGAAAAAAAGTCTGTACATGCTCGAAGAGCACTTCCGGGTTTTCTTGATTCGCGGTTGGTTGAATTTGCGCACGCGGAACTCAGATAAGGAGGGCCGACTGTAGTCACTTCCAGCAATTCATCTACTACAGGTAGTTTGCCGAAGGGAGTATTAAGCAGGTGTAAACCACCTATTGTTTCACTCACTACCTGTCAGTCATAGGCTACATCCACACTACACCGGATAAATCTGTAACCGAAGATTTTTCTCTTCGTTTTTACCCTCCGTCCACACTAAAACAGCGTTTTTGTCCCCCGAAAATGGATATCTGGAAGGTGCTACCAGAGCAGGTGGTGGAATCAGATACAATCACAATGCTTAAGATGCTTTCAGACAGACTCTTGAATAGGCAGGGCATATGAAAAAGATTCTGACTGTCTACTCTTTTTATGCCTCTCATAATTTTACCTACTTGTATGAGGTCACCCCTCACTTAGCCCCCTTCACTCAAGGAAAAACAGACCCTTCCCAGCCTATCTAATTCCTCCCCACAACTCCAATCTAGGCAACACCCCGGTGAATCTCCTCTGCATTCTTGCCTCTGAAATCACATTCTTCCTGGCTAGATCTGCACACAATTTTCTCAGTACGGTGTAACCAATGCTTTGTAAGGTTACAAAATTACATCCCAACATTTACATTCTAGGTCCCAATTTATGAAAGGCAAGTATGAAATACTCTTTCTTCACCACCCTATTGATCTGTGTTGGCATATTCAGAGAACTATGCACTTGAATCCCCAGATCCCATTGTTTATCAATATTCCACAGCACCTTTCCAGCTACAGTATATACCTCCCTCACTTGACTTCCCAAATGGCACAACCTCACACTCGTCTGGATTAAATTCCAGCTGCCAATCCTCTTTTCAGTTTCCTATCTCAGCTATATCCTGGTGTATCTTTAGACAAAACTTCTTCCCATCAATGTTCATCAGCACCAATTTTCATGTCATCTGCATATACTTACTAATCATTCCTCCTACATTCACACCCAAGTTGTACTTGTAAATTTCAAACAGAAACTCTGAAGGATGTTACAGCTGTTGTTAACTTACTGTCAGCCCGACACAACAGAGCAAAACATGACATGACCAGAGAAGCTGTAAATAGTCATGTCTGAACTGAAAGCTTCATACAATCAAAGAAGACGGCTTTGTGACTTCAGAAGTGGTAGGAACAAAGAGAAAGAGGTCCGGTGATTACAAGTGGGTCAGGCTGCAAAGCGGTATGAAAGCAGAGACACAAGATGGACAGCTTTCAGTAGCAACCAATTTAGGATTCACAGAGTTTGGTGCGTTATTGGATACTTTGCATAAATGTAATCATTCGGACTTCCGGTAAGATGGCGATTGCTTAGCTGCTCCGAACTTTTGTTCCGTTACTGTCGCTACCTTTGCACTAAATGTCTCCATTTTATAAAGCTTAGTTAGGAATTATTTCGGTATCTCTTACTTGCCTGTGAATATATCTAACCTACAATGTCTAGCAAGAGTTCTAAATCCGGGAGAAAAGAAACTACGACCTCGTCGGACGTGACGATGGAGGTGCTTGAAAATCTCCGAGACGAAATCTTAAAGGAAATTAAAATCGCTTTCAAACAGTTAGAAGAGAAACTGGATCGGATCAACGATAAAGTGGACAAACATGCTGAACACCTATCTCGCATCCATTCGACTTCTGAAGCTTTAGAAAGTCGGGTTCGATACTTGGAGACTCTCTGTTCCAGCTTAGAGGAAAAATCTAATAAACTTCTTTCCAAAATGGTGGATCTCGAAAATCGCAGCAGACGCTGCAACATCAGAATTCTGGGATGACCAGAGGCAACTGAGAAGGGGTCAACCGTGAAGTTTTTCGCCGAGTTTCTCTGTGAGATATTTGGGAAGGATCTGCTTCCGAAGCCGCCTGAGCTCGAACGGGCACACAGAGTTAACGTCCCCCCCGGAATTCTGGGCTCCCGTCCGCGACCAGTAGTCTTGTGTTTCCATCAATACCAGGTAAAACACAGTCTGATTGTGGAGGCACGTCGCAGAGGCTCTTTTTCTTTCCAGGATACAACCATTCGCTTTGTGGAAGATTCTGCACCCCAGACCTTAAAGATGCGCGCTGAGTATGAAGGCGTAATGAAAGTGCTTTTTGATCGTGGTTTCAAACCTTCCTTTCGTAATCTTGCTGACCTAAGAATCAAGTTTAATACCGGGGAATTCAAGTGGTTCAAATCAGCGAGGGAAGCTGAAGCGTTTGTGGCAAGTCTTCCGGCTTTCCAGTCATCTTCGGAATCTGATCGGACCTCCTAAAATGGTGGATAAGTACTCCTCGTAGTAAAATTACTTTCTCTGGACTCGGAATTCACTTGAATCACTCAGACATTATTCACTGAAACTCTAAAGGCTGTTGACAATGTCTCCCGGGATTTGGTGTGTGTGTAATCTATTTTTACCTCTGTATAACTTTACCTACAGAGTTCTACAACTAATTCTAACTTGTTTTGGAGGTTTGAAGTCTTTAGTGAAGGCCTCCCTGTTTGTTGGTTCACAGTTCAACTGCTGATTTATTTTTCCTCTGTTTTAAATATTTATTTATTTTATCTTTTTCTTTTCATCACCCCCTTTTTTTTCCATTCTCTGAATTTTTTTTTCTCCCTTCTTGGTAAACGGTTGATAAATACTCGTCTTGAATTTATAATTTTCCCCTTCCTCTTTTTTTCTTTTTCCTTCTTACCTTTTTTTTCCCCTTCTCTTACTTTATTCTTCTATAATATTTCGCGGGTAGGTTAGTTTTGGTTTTCTTCCGATTTTCTCTGTATTAAGTTGTATATCTCGGCAGAAGGTGTTCTAATCTGTAGTTATGTTTTCTAGTGCATAAATTAGTTACTGTTTGTTATAGCATTTATACGGAATTGCTGTCAATGACACAGATCTGGAAGTTGTATTTGGGTTAATTTTTTTGGTAGAGCTAGCTACTTGTTTTGGTAGCCGTCTAGTTTTGGGTTGTGTGGGTGGGGTGGATTTTCCAGTTCCAACATTTCTTTATTGTTTAGGACATGTTTATATTTTGACCTTACGAATCTATGTTTACATCTCTGCTCCCAGACTGCTATTGTACCGCTTGATTTTTTATATGCCTGCTGCCTTTTATGCATTAGTAATTGATAATGGCTAGTGCACTTAAATTTGTGAGCTAGAATGTAAAGGGACTGAACCACCCTGTTAAAAGGAGGAAGGTATTCTCACATATTAAACAACTCAAAGCTGACATTGCTTTCCTCCAAGAAACTCATATTCGTTGTTTTGATAACTCCCGGCTTCTGTCCAAGTGGGCGGGTCAGCATTTTTATTCATCCTTTGCCGCTAAAGCTAGGGGAGTCTCCATTCTTATTAACTCAAATATTCCTTTTGAACTCCATAATAAAATATCGGACACAAATGGCCGTTTTATTATTGTTTCTGGTAAACTATATAACACTAAAGTTACACTAGCAAACCTGTATGCCCCCAACTTTGATGATGTTAACTTTTTTGAATGGTTTTTTTTCCTCACTACCAGACTTAAACTCATACTCTCTTATATTGGGTGGTGACTTTAACTGTTGGTTGGATCCTAAACTGGACCTATCGTCCTCTGTTACCAGATCACCTACCAAATCTGCCTTAGCTATTCAGTCGTTTCTCTCTAATTTTGGTATCTATGATATATGGCGTTTCCTCCATCCTACGGAGAGAGATTATTCCTTTTTCTCACATGTTCACCATACCTTCACTAGAATTGACTATTTCCTACTCGATAACCAACTTATCCCATTTGCCCACACTTGTGACTATCAGAGTATACTGATTTCTGACCATGCCCCAATTACCCTCTCTCTGAACTTTCCCGGTCTCCCTCAGAGGAACAAACACTGGCGGTTCGATTCAACTTTATTATCGGATGATGATTTCGTAAAATTTATTAAAGACCAGATAACCTTCTATTTTAACACTAATACATCACCTGAAGTGCCATCCCAGATTGTCTGGGATGCCATGGAAGCATATTTGAGGGGTCAAATAATCTCTTACACAGCAAATCTCAATAGAAGATCCCGTGCAGATCGAGCAGACCTCATTAACCAGATCAAAGATGTGGATCAATTATATGTCCAAACTAAGAACCCTGAATTATACAAGAAGCGCGTTGAACTCCAAACTAAATTTAACCTTCTGTCCACTCAACCTGTCGAACGCCAACTTCTCGAAAGCAAGAGCCGCTTTTACATTCATGGGGATAAGTCTGGTAAATTCCTAGCCAATCAGCTGAGGCGTTCTAAAGCCAAACAACATATTACAAAGATCCGGAAGGAGAACGGAGACTTTACATCGGATCATTTAGAAATTAATGACGCATTTAAAAAATTTTATTCTCGGCTTTATTCCTCTGAATCCCTGAATGACAATATCTCTGTGGATCAATTTTTACAGAATCTGAATATCCCCTCACTTTCATCTGATTTCAAAGCCAAACTTAATGCGCCTATATCACTAGAAGAAATATCTTCTGCAATTTCTGCACTGTCCTCAGGGAAATCTCCTGGACCTGATGGGTTCCCTGTGGAATTTTATAAATCATTCTCCTCACTTCTTTCTCCTCAGTTACTTTCAGTATTATCTGACTCGTTTAACTACGGCAAATTGCCACCCTCTTTCAATGAGGCATCTATTATTCTTCTTTTAAAAAAGGGCAAAGACCCAACAGAGTGTTCCTCGTACAGGCCGATCTCTCTGCTCAATGTTGATGTAAAGATCTTAGCTAAAGTGTTGGCTCATAGATTAGAAACTGTTATTCCCTCCATTATCTCTGATGACCAAACAGGCTTTATTAAAAACCGTCTCCCTTTTTTTAACATTCGGCGTCTATTTAATATTTTATACTCAGTTCCAACTGGGACTCCTGAATGTGTTATCTCCCTTGATGCGGAGAAAGCATCTGATCGCATAGAGTGGAACTACCTTTTTGCAGTCTTGGAAAAATTTGACCTCGGCCAAAGTTTCATCTCTTGGATCCAATTGCTGTACCTGTGTCCTACTGCTTCTGTACTAACTAACTTTCAGAAATCCCAAGTATTCAATCTCAAACGTGGCACCCATCAGGGATGCCCCTTAAGTCCCTTTCTCTTTGATTTGGCTATAGAACCTCTGGCGATAGCATTTCGAAAATGTCCTGAACTGACCGAGATTTGGAGAGGGGGTGTTGAACATAAAGTCTCTCTCTATGCTGATGACTTACTACTCTTTCTCTCATATCCGTCTACATCCTTACCTCTAATGTTTTCACTTCTTGACCAGTTTAGCCAGATCTCTGGCTATAAACTCAACTTACATAAGAGTGAACTTTTCCCAATTAATAAAGAAGCACAAGAACTAATATTTCGAGATCTCCCTTTTAAAGTAGTCCATAATCAATTTACTTATCTTGGAATTACAGTCACAAGGAAGTTTAAAGATCTCTTTCGTGAAAACTTTGTCAATCTTTCATATGCTACAAAACAGAGTCTGGTACAATGGTCACCTTTATCTATGTCCTTGGTAGGTCGTATCAATGTTGTCAAAATGTATGTTCTCCCCAAATTCTTATACTTATTTCAATCTATCCCAATTTTTATTCCTAAATCTTTTTTTGATTCCTTAGACTCTATTATTTTGTCATATCTGTGGCAGAATAAGCGCTCTAGAATTAATAAAATCCACCTCCAAAAATCTAAAACAGAGGGTGGCATGGCTTTACCTAACTTTCGCTTATATTACTGGGCAGCTAATATACGTTGTGCTGCCTTCTGGTCTTTCTTCCACGGTCAACCTGAGTGCCCTAACTGGGTGGCAATGGAGTTGAGCTCCACTAAAGAATTATCTATATCTGCACTTCTTGGCTCTGCACTCCCTCGCAGTCTGCCCAGATCAATAGCTAATCCTCTGGTTAGACACACTTTGCGTATATGGGCTCAGTTCAGGAAATGCTATGGTTTCCAGGGGTTTTCCATTTCTAGCCCTGTTGCACATAATCACCTTTTTTTACCTACCACGTTCGATTCAGCATTCCATGTTTGGTACAGGAAGGGCATTAGACATTTTGAAGATCTCTTCATTGATAACCGCTTTGCTTCTTTTCAACAGCTCTCTGTTAAGTTCAACCTGCCTAATGCTCACTTTTTCAGATATCTCCAAATCCGACACATTACTGCTCCTTTAATTCCTAACTTTCCTGAAATGCCTGCGAAAAATGCTATGGACCTATTTCTCTCCATTAATCCACTAGGTAAAGGTTTAATTTCAATTATCCGAGATAAACTAGCAGCCTTACGACGGGCCCCTGTGGATAAAATTAAAATGGCCTGGGAGCAGGATTTAAATATCTCCTTATCCGAGGAGAGCTGGGACTCAGTTCTCAAATTGGTTAACTCAACCTCTCTTTGTGCTCGCCATTGTCTCTTACAGTTTAAGATTGTTCATAGAGCCCATATGTCTAAATCTAAACTATCTCGATTCTACCCTGGCATTAGTCCGCTCTGTGATAAATGCAAGAGGGGCGTGGCCTCTCTCATCCATATGTACTGGTTCTGTCCTAGCTTGGAGAAATTCTGGAAAGATGTCTTCACTACACTATTGGGTATTCTGAATCAGCACCTAGAACCTAACCCCTTAATTGCATTGTTCGGTTTTTGGGGCGAGACAGATGTATGTCTGGGTCCGACCAAATGCCGAATACTATCCTTTGCCTCTCTCCTGGCGAGACGCTTGATCCTCCTTAGATGGAGAGATGTTGCCCCGCCCACTCATGCGCAATGGCTTAACGACATTATGGCCTGCTTGGACCTCGAAAAAATTCATTATTCAGTTCTCAATTCGGATTTAAAGTTCCATAAGGTCTGGGGGCCTTTTATCGAGTACTTTCATAACCTTCCTCTTGACTAGGGTTTTTTTTTCTTTTCGGTCCCTTGCTTTCAGCTCCCTTTTTTTTCTGGTAGTAGGCATTATTATCCTCTGTTGCTAAGTGTATTCACAGTCTGGGAGTTTGACTGTCCGGACTTATACTCTCTATATTGTGTGGTGGTTGGTCTGGAATTGTTGTTTTTTTTCTTGTGTTGTGGGGTTTGGGGAGGACACTAAGCTCACTTGTCATTAATTTAGGTGCTTTTTTGTTAAATTCTCTTCCTTTGTAGCATATTGTTATTGTATGCTTAACCTTGCTCTGTATTAATGCTCCTCACTGGGATTTGGGGTTTTTAATTTTGTAAAATGTTTTGAAAAACTAATAAAAAAAATAAAAAAAATAAAAAAAAATAAAAATAAATGTAATCATTCATTTGTTTGTTTTGCATTGTGTCGTATGATGTGAGTGATCCTGGTCGCCCATGACCATGATTTTACTTGGCAAATTTTTCTTCAGAATTGGTCTGTCATTGCCTTCTTCTTGGCAGTGTCTTTACAAGATGGGTGATCCCAGCCATTATCAACACTCTTCAGAGGTTGTCCGCCTAGCATAAGTGGTTGCATAACCAGGAGTTGTGATATGCACCAGCCGCTAATATGACCATCCAACACCTCCTACCATGGCTTCACATGATCCTGATTTGGGGAGGGGGTGGTCAGGAGTGACCTGCAGGCTAGCGGAGAGAAGGAGCACTTTATCCCTCCTTTGGTAGAACAAATCTCCACCCCACTACCCTTGTAATCACTGCTGTTATTTATTAGTTATCGGTCTCTGTGTGAAGATTTATTTGAATAGAATAGTGCATACATGTAGTTCAGGAAAAAGGTGATCCAAAAATACAATGTATACAAAGTCATGAAGACAATTATGTTGAACCAGCAATTGTAGAGCTAACAACATTAAAAGAGGGATAGGTAGGGTCATGTTGAGTTTATTGTCAAATGCACAAGTGCATATATGCACAGAGGCAATGAAAAACTTGTAGTAGTAACACAGGCACTTAACTTTAGAGACACAACATTCAGAAGAAAAAACATAAACTAAACATAAATTCTACAAGAAAAGTGCACAAAAGAACCTGATTAGAACCAAAAACAAAACAAAGATGGTAAGAATATTTTTCTTGGATGGGAATGTCTAAGACCAAGGTTTATTTATTTATTGATTGCGATATAAGCTCTTCTGGGCCTTCGAGCTGCGTTGCCCAGCAACCTCCGATTTAACCCTAGCTTAATCATGGGACAACTTACAATGATCAACAACCTACCAACTGGTACATCTTTAGACTGTGGGAGGAAACTGAAGCATCAGGAGGAAACCTACCAGTCATCGGGAGAAGGTACAACTCCCTATAAGCAGCAGTGGGAATTGAACCCGGGTCGCTGGTACTGTATTGTGCTAATGACCATGCTACCGTACCAAGCAGATGGAGGTTTAGAGATGTTGAATCTGCTGATATTGATTCTGAGGTTCTTCGGAAGTAAGAATGAGGTATAAAACCACGTGGTTATGTTTTATCAAGTGTAACAAAAACAAAGAAATCATGGTCATCTCATACTCAGACTGTAGATAACAGCACATTCCAGTGGTAACAATTTCTCTTTTAACTAGCCAGATTCAAATGACATGACACCTGCTGCAAAAAGAACTGAGAAGATTCTAGAAAAACACAGAATCGGCTGTACTACAATTACTGGGAAATTTACTAAACAATTACATGTATATAGGTGATCATATAAAAATTATAAGTAAGCATAGTGTTACGTACTCGTGACACGTGACAGTGGTACCCTTGTCATGTGACTGGGGTTGAGGCTATACTGGACTTGAGGTAATGGTCTTGTGATGGTGGAGTGACGTCATTTTCCCGCCAGTAGAGATCATGTGACAGGTTTTTTTTACAGGGTATAAGAGGAGGACCCCACCCTGTGGGGAGGGGCAGTTCGTGGCTGGATTTGCCAAGCTGACTTCATGCCACTGCGTGATTTAATGTGATAACGCAGTTTAGTTGAAAGATGAAGTTTTATCTAATGCCTAAAGTTTAAAAGGTCATTGTCAGCAGTTTCTTTACAATACTGCTAGTTAAGAATTAGTGGTGAGTGAAGATAAAAGTTCGGGAGTTAAAGATCGAGGAGAATCGATTTTCGACGGTGGAATGGGTTCAACCTTGTGTGATCCTCATTCGGAAGGATTTCGTTGACTGTTCTCGTGTTAATCTCTGCGGGATAGCAGAAGATTGAGGACAGAGTGATAAAGGGAAGGTCAGTGCCTTTAAGCCATTATGTTTCATAAAATTCTACGTGGGAAGAGTTTGACGCCGGGGATCGAAGGAAAACGACATGGAAGAGAATTTAAAACGCCTTAAAAAGTCTCTCCTTTTAAATGGACTGAGCATTTTTAACTTTTGGCAATATCGCTTTAAACAACTGTTTTTGCAACATCGCTTTAAGAACTGTTTGAGCTGCATCGCTTTAAGAACTGTTAAGCTGCCACACAGCAGCTGTTTTTCCGGTTACGTTAGTGTTTTTTACTTTTGGGGGGGGTTTGTTTTCAGTGTTTAATAAACGTGTTATTTGTTATTAAAACCCTTGCCTAACTCACATATATTTATTGTTGCCTGAATACGTAACAATAGAAAAGTTAAACTACAAGGAAAATACTAGAAAAATAACAGTCCTACACCTGAATCCAACAGAGGGGATCTGTGGAGAAGTGTTTTCACTAGAAGGTGGTTGCAATCTGGAACACACAGCTAGAGGAGGTTGCACAGACAGAGACACTTACAACATTTAAGGAGAATCGTCACAAGCATGTGAATTGCCAAGGCATTGAAGGCTACAGACCTAACCTAAGTAAATTGGATTAGTAATGGTCAGTAGCATGTAGTGGGCTGAAGGGCCTGTTTCTATGCTAACAACTCTTTAAACTGGGGGTAGGAACAGTTGCAGCTGAAGCCCACCTGGGGAAGTTCTTGCACTTCGCAAAACCAGACACATATTACATTTCAGCTGGACTGACCACACCGGCTGTGTGACAAAAGAAGCACAACAGCATCCCTTCCACCTCTGGTGACTGAAGTAGTTCAGCATGAGCCCTCAAATCCTCAAGACCTTCTATAGGGGCAGCATTGAGAGCATCCTGACTAACTGATTCACTGCCTGGTACAGGCATAATGAATGCATTGTAGCTATAGAATTTGGCTTGCTATTACCCTGAACTTTAGCGTATAAAAATGTGATGTAATGTTGGGTCAGGGAGCCTCTCCAAAGTGATTCCAAATGCTGTCCGCTTATGTGTACCGAATAAAGGATTTATCCTACCAGCTGCATGTCTTTCATATAGCTTTCGTTAACAGTCACAACAGCCTTTTACTGTCTCTGGGGAAGCCTCAGAACCCCTGTGGCTGTACCCAACCAGTGTTATCAGGCTCAGACTCCTGTTGAGAAGGTAGCAGGGTTGTCAAGGCAAGGAGGTGAGTCCACGACAGAGGCTGTCCTGGACCAACACAAGAACCAGGTCAGCCCTGTGACTCACCCTGCAGTGACGGCCACTCCAGGGGATCGGAGTCACACTTGGATATGTGCAGAAGAGGAACATTCAAAGTCAGTTTGTCAATAGGGGTCACACGTACCTTTACCATCTCCAGCTCCTCCTTACTGGCAGCCTGCTGCTTCTCCAGTCGTGTGCTCAGCTGTGAACAGATCTTAACAAAGAGGAAGGATCAGTGTTGGTCCTGTTACACAACAAATGGAAGACAGGGGCCATGGAGGGAGAAGGGGAGGCAAAAGAGCAAAACCACATCGAGTCTGGACCATGGAGCTTAAATAAATGAGGAGCCATCTCAACCAACCACATGAGAACCTATGGGAGGCTGGCAGTGTAGATGATGGGATGAGGTCACCAGCAACAGAGCCATGAACAAAAGACAATACAGTAACTAAATAAGGGGGCCAGTCATTTAAATCTGAGGTGGATAGAAATTTCTTCTCCCAGACAGTGGGAAAAGGAGCTGTCTGCACTGAGGAGACAGGTCTGGGGGAAAGGAGCTGTGTGCACTGAGGAGACGGGTCTGGGGCTAAGGAGCTGTCTGCACTGAGGAGACGGTATCTAGACTAAAGGAGCTGTGTGCACTGAGGAGACGGGTCTGGGGCTAAGGAGCTGTGTGCACTGAGGAGACGGGTCTGGGGCTAAGGAGCTGTCTGCACTGAGGAGACGGGTCTGGGGCTAAGGAGCTGTCTGCACTGAGGAGACGGTATCTAGACTAAAGGAGCTGTGTGCACTGAGGAGACGGGTCTGGGGCTAAGGAGCTGTGTGCACTGAGGAGACGGGTCTGGGGCTAAGGAGCTGTGTGCACTGAGGAGACGGGTCTGGGGCTAAGGAGCTGTGTGCACTGAGGAGACGGGTCTGGGGCTAAGGAGCTGTCTGCACTGAGGAGACGGTATCTAGACTAAAGGAGCTGTGTGCACTGAGGAGACGGGTCTGGGGCTAAGGAGCTGTGTGCACTGAGGAGACGGGTCTGGGGCTAAGGAGCTGTCTGCACTGAGGAGACGGTATCTAGACTAAAGGAGCTGTGTGCACTGAGGAGACGGGTCTGGGGCTAAGGAGCTGTGTGCACTGAGGAGACGGGTCTGGGGCTAAGGAGCTGTGTGCACTGAGGAGACGGGTCTGGGGCTAAGGAGCTGTCTGCACTGAGGAGACGGTATCTAGACTAAAGGAGCTGTGTGCACTGAGGAGACGGGTCTGGGGCTAAGGAGCTGTGTGCACTGAGGAGACGGGTCTGGGGGAAAGGAGCTGTCTGCACTGAGGAGACGGTATCTAGACTAAAGGAGCTGTGTGCACTGAGGAGACAGGTCTGGGGGAAAGGAGCTGTCTGCACTGAGGAGACGGTATCTAGACTAAAGGAGCTGTGTGCACTGAGGAGACGGGTCTGGGGCTAAGGAGCTGTGTGCACTGAGGAGACGGTGTCTGGGGCTAAGGAGCTGTGTACACTGAGGAGACGGGTCTGGGGCTAAGGAGCTGTGTGCACTGAGGAGACGGGTCTGGGGCTAAGGAGCTGTCTGCACTGAGGAGACGGTATCTAGACTAAAGGAGCTGTGTACACTGAGGAGACGGGTCTGGGGCTAAGGAGCTGTGTACACTGAGGAGACGGGTCTGGGGCTAAGGAGCTGTGTGCACTGAGGAGACAGGTCTGGGGCTAAGGAGCTGTCTGCACTGAGGAGACGGTGTCAGGGGATGACGAGCTCTTTAAATCCTGTTTTATTGCTCTAGCCCCACAGTTTAGAAGGTCCAGGAGCAGGGAGAGGAACTTCAGTCTGACTGGTTCGTAGCTAATGGTCCCAAAAATATAGAGAGATTGGAGTTACCATCCACCTTACCCGACCCTCAGCCCCATCAGTGTAACCTCCACCCCCAGCCACAAGTCGTAATGGCCCTGTCTCTGAACTGTTTGCGGGCGATTATGTCTTTCTGTCAGTACCTGCTTGTACTCTGAAATTATAGCACTTGTCTTCTTCACCTCCGACTCCGCTTTCTCCAACTCTCTGCGGAAAACCTCCTTAATCTGTAATGGAAAATCCAGAGGGAAGTACAAACCTGTATCATTCTCTGAGGTTTGGTCAGTGCCTCACTCCCATACCCACGTCCGGTCCTCTGGTCTCCTTCCAACACCAGGGCCAGACTTTCCCATCCATAGCCCTGGCCCAGGGACTCTCTCCCACACCCAGGTCTGGCCCTTCCACCCACAGCTTTCGCCCAGGCCCTCAATTCCTCAGCTAGGCCTGGCCTCACTCACACACCTAGGCGTAGGTCTTCCATCCACACCCCTGGCCCAGGGTCTCACTCTCACATCTGACTCAGGGTTTCCCACCCTCACTCAGTAACAACCTAGGCCATTACTTCCTCACCAGACGTGGTCCCAATTTCAATCCCAAGGCTTGACAGAGGGCGGAGCTTAGTCAAGATGGCGCTAAATGACAACTCTTTTCCTTGCACCTTCGGAAACAGCTCGATTTCCATCTTTAAAATCTCCATTTTTCCCTTTCAGGGTTCTTTTGAAGACCCTGACTGGAGTTATACATTGACTTTGGTTCTTTGCGGGAATGGGACCCGCTCTCGGAGTGTCACGACTGGCCATTATCTGACGTGCCAAGGGTGCAGCCTAAGAGTTCAGCTCACCTTTGGAGGCCTAGGATTTCGGAGCTCTGGAGGTGGGTGGATCAAAGGTCAGTGTCCCTTCATAAACCAGCGAGTTGTTTATGTCTCCCCACTCGCTATGAAACAGAGACATCTCTTTCTCCCTTATTAGGGAGAGAGAGAGAGCCTGTGGTATGTTGAATACCGGGTGAACACAAAGTCTTTGGGGTAGCTGCGGCTCTGTGTCTTTGCTATTGCTTTGCTCACACTTGAGTGTTCGGTGGCGGTGACGATGCTTTTTTTGCCGGTGGGGGGAGGGGGATTGTTGCTCGCTGCTGCTTACACACGGGAGGGGGGAGCTGGGGGGGACTTAGGGGTTCTAACATCTAACTGTCATTCATTCTTTGGGGTACTTCTCTGTTTTCGTGGATTGTTGTGAAGAAAAAGCATCTCAGGGTGTATATTGTATACATTTCTGACATTAAATGTACTTTTGAAACTTTTGACCCTACCTGAGCTGACTCTTCCTCCTGCCTCCTCTTCTCATCTTCTGTCTCCACCAACTTCTGTTTGGTCTGCAGGAGCTCTTTGTTGAGGACATCTGCTTTGTCTTCAATCTGTGTGAAGGATCATGGCTGGGTCAGTGATGAAGGTCCAGGTATTCCCAGCACATCATCCAACCCTCTCCTTCCTTCTCACCCCTGTACTTCCTTACACTGCTACCTCAGACTGAAGCGCTTGGCTCAGAGAATGGAGGTCTTAGCTCTGGGTTAGGTTATGGCTGGTGTGCATTCCAGTCTACCAGAACTCCAGACCCAGCATGGAGGACTTTGACCTGGTCCATCCACTGGCTGGGGGGGGGGGGGGGAATGGACAATAAATGCGAGTAAGGCCGTCAAAGTACCATTCCAGACTACAGGAGAAATTAATGTGAATCACAATGTAGAGTGGCACTGAAGGACAGTGGCATTGCTGTATCTGTGCGCTGAAGTGCGAGGGACTATCCATCTCTGCAGTGGTGTTGATGTGTTCCATACTGAGGGGAGATTTTCAAATAACATGCATCACCCAACCGTTGTAATTATAGCGAAGGATTATCTGAGACGCATCATGCAACCGATTATGGAATCTTCCTGTGCACTCTGGCCGCCATGATTTCTGTAGCAATGATGGTGGTTCACGCTAGAGTAAGGTACTCTGTGAAAGGTGTAACAGGAAAGGAAGTGTTCCACTGTACAGGGTTCCTTTCAATGACACCTGGGCACACTCACCTGATCTAGGTCATTCCTCAGTGCGATCTTGCTGGTCACCAGCTCATGAGCCAGGTCATCGTTCTCCTGCTCCAGGCGCAGACTGGCCTCCTGCAATCGCCGGTTCTCCCGCTGAGGAGCAAAGAGCAGAGGTTGGAACACTGAACCAAGAGGTGTGGAGAGGGAGGGGGGGAGAGAAGAGAGGTGGGCTGAGAACAGTGGCAGGGAGAGAGAGAGAGAGTGAGTGGGAGAGAGATTGGTGGAGGAGAGAGACCACAAGACTGGTGGGTTAGAGGGGAGAGAGAGGTGGGGAGAGGGAGGTGGATGAACAGAGAGGTGGGGGCGAGACAGGGAGAGATAGTGGTAAGAGAAAGAGGGGGCAGGAGAAAACAGAGTTGGGGAGAAAGAAGATGAGGAAGAGAGAGGGGGGTGAAGAGGACAGAGTGGTGGGGTGGAGAAGACAAGAGAGAGAGTCAGGTAAAGATTAAAACTGGATGTAAGTGATGAATGGCATGAGAGAAACATGAATAGGAGTTGAAAAAGAATCTAGTGCTTTCTGAGTATATATGACAAAAAAACTCTTCTTGGGCTTCCAGCCAGATACAGGTATTGATTATAACCTGCTTTTATGATGATTCCTGGGCATGTCTAGTCTAGTGGTATTTATACCCACATCATCCGTCCTGATTGGTTAGTCCTCATCCAATCAGGTTTCTGCTGTTCTGCCTTGTTTACAATGGAATTCCAGTTCTTACTTAGAGCGAGACCTTCGCCTTTTGCGGGTCAAAGATGACCTGGGACTCAGGTTGGCTGGCACTTACAGAATTCTCTGTGAATGCAGAGCAGCATATATCAGCCAAATGGGAAGGGGTGAGTGGAAATCCACATCAAGGAGCCAAGGAGGTGTGCCCATTTGGATTACCCAGAGTATTCAGTGGTAGCAAAACACTGCATTCGCAATGGCCATAGGATTAACTTTGATGGCACAAAACTAGAGGAAAAGAATTTTAACAAAGACTAAGGCCTTGCTCTAAGTAAGAACTGGAATTTGATGGTAAACAAGGTGGGAGAGCAGAAATCTGATTGGATGAGGTCTACCAATCAGGAGGGACAGTCTACCATTGGGCTAGACATGCCCAGGCATCATCCCTGATGAAGACGGCAGAGTTTGTCATTGAAACACCAGTTATAATCGATTCCTGTACGCAGCTGAATGCCTGAGAAGAGCTTATTCATGAATAGGAGTGGCTGTAAAAAGGATAAACACAGTCACTGGGACAGTGCATCTGACCACATTATGCCCCAGTGGATCTGCACACAGGAGGCAGCTACTCTGGGAGTGCATGTAAAGGAGACACAGGCCAAAACAACACTGCAGCAAAGTCTGGAGGATAATGGGGAAATGTGTTCAAAACCAGTTATATGGGATATACAGAGAGGAGGTAAGAGAGAAAATAACAGGACAGGCAACTGTAGTAACTTGCAAAACAGGACATGAAAAGGATCAGAAGTTATAAGGCAATTAAAGAGAGGAACAAAAATAGCGATAAAGAGAGGAGACATTACATAGAACATAGAATAGTACAGCACATTACAGGCCCTTTGGCCCACAATGTTCTGCCGACCTTCAAACCCTGCCTCCCATATAACCCCCCTCCTTAAATTCCTCCATATACCTGAACAAAGGTATACAATGTATAAATATACATCGAACAAAGGAATTGGGACAGACTGGAAAAGGAGACAAAGTATTGGAAGAACAGGTTTCTATGAAATGCTCTGAGAATCAGCAAAGGCCTGGTGAATGGACTCCTCCTCGATATAAGAAACATGAAATATGTGAATGGCGGTAAGACAAGGTGACACACTGAAAGGAGCACGGTCACAGAGAGGGAAGCAGGATTGTGCAGGTAGATGTACAGATTATGAGAGGGGCATGGATAGCAAAAGGGAGAAAGAGTGAGGGAGAAAGGAGAGCATTGAAAAGGAAGAGAGAGTGAGGCTGTGGAGATAGAGAAAAGGAGGGAAGGAGGGACTGTTTCATGGATAGAAATATACAAATGTGGAGACAAGTAGTGATCCAACATTTAGAAAAATAAAGGGGAGGCAGAAAAAAAATCTTTGCTCAATTGAGTCATCCATCGATCACGACCATTAAAGGCATTTGAATTAGTGCCAGACTCATTTTATCTTTCACATTACATAACATTACTGAAATTCTATCTTGTCTGCTTAGAATTTGAATCTTTCTTAACTTATAATTAAGGATCATTGCAACTGTGAGTCAGGTAATAGACATGAGTGAGTTTCAAATACCCAGTATCTGTGAAAGACCTGAAAAGAGTTAGTAATGTTCATAGGGTTGAGAATTATTTGCCAATTTCTGAAAAACACCAACTTACGAACTACCTTACGATTTACCACACGTTCTCATCTTGTCAAGCAAAATGATCCCCCTTGTCAAGAAAGACATTACCCCACAAGAGTAAAAAGCTTTCAAAGTGATTAAATCTTTAGTCCCGAATGAGACCATTTAAAATTTACTGTGCTGTGGATGTCTATATAGTGGTTGTATTTATATGTATATAATATTGTAGGTATGCAAGTTGGGATGCATTTTATATTGAGTTGGAGTTTAAGTATTCTTTGTTTACATTATTTCATTACTGGTTATATGTAAAAGTATGTTAATGGCATACATTATCATGCCACCACATCAAATGTGCGCGCCTCACTTAAAGTAAAAGACACATATCTTCCAGCTCTGTGTTTCTTTCTTCTAAATGGTTTTCATCATTTGGAGATAGAAAACATAATTAACTTAATAACAAATAAAAACTGAACTGTCAGCAGGTCAGGCAAGTGGCAATTTTGGACGGACAAACAGCGATACCTTTTGGGTTTTCAGGTAATCAACAGGAAACTTATTTTACCCTCTCCACAGATGCCATCCAAACTGTGGAAAAGTTCCAGTGTATTTTTTGTTTTTTATTTCAGATTTCCAACATCTTGCCTTTTTTTTGTTTCACAACTTCATCCAAATAACAACAGTATGTTTATAACAGAATGTGAGTCATCTGTGAACAGACGAAATTAAATTGATCCAACTGCAAAAGTTGATGTGCATTTTTAGAAGCGATTTCTTTTAATGAAGATATTTTTACTTCAGTTTTCCAAATCATGAACTGAGGCTTTCAAAAACACCCTCCCATGAGATTCTTTACTAAATGCTTGATCTCCTCAGTGAAATCATTATTTTTATTCAATATCTCCATAAAATGACAGAAGGGCTTTCACCATGGTCAACCAAACACAAAATAAATCAGTCTAGAGGTTAGCACAATTAACAATGAAGATCACTGCCCTGTCCACAAAATCCAGCTACAAACGTTGTAATTAGCAACCAATTCAACTGCTCTCAATCATTAAAAAGCAATGAAAGTTACTGTACACAGTACTATTAAATAGGAGTCACTCACTAAAAATCTACTCATTAATCCCCAGTTTTGCCAAGACCATGGTTTCAAGACTCTTTACAGACTTGGTCCAAACATGAACCAGAGGTGAGCTAATTGGTAAGTGGTTTATCATTGACACATGTACCAAGATACAGTGAAAGGCCTTTGTTTACAGGCCATTCAGATAAATCATTTCATACAGTTGGTGGACTGAAATCAGCACGAGACGTCATTTGCTGGTAATATAGCATGAGGTTTAAAAAGAGCTCTGGTGCTTTTGTCTCTTACTGGCAGGCTGCAATCAGTGTGGGGCCAATAAAATGAAAGGAGGTCTAAGTGGAGTGGCCATTGTGGAAGCGGGCCAGTGTTTGAGTGTACAACCTTTGGCTCAATAGGTTCAGGCAAAAACAGACCTGGGCAAGCACAGGTGGAGGTTCTAAGTAAGTAAATAAAGTTCTTAGTAAGTTTTTTTTATCTGTTAATACAAAGCAAGTGCACTGAGAATGGGTTTGGAGTTAGTGGTATGTTCTTTGTGTGAGATATGGGAACTCTGGGAGACTTCCATTCTCCGTGATAAGTACATCTACATAAAGTGCACTGAGCTGCAGCTCCTTAGAAATCACATTAAGGAACTGGAGCCACAGCTGGACCTCCTGCTTAATGGTAAGGGTTCATGGCATAAAAAAGGTTGGGAACCCCTGTGCTGACAAAGCTTTATGGCACATTGTTTTTGCATTTCTCTGCAATGTTTTGTTCCAGATGATTACTAACTTAATTTCTTCAAGGAACTCTGTGCACATTTTACAAACAGGTAAAGTTCAGCCAGATACAGTAGGTACCTATTTTTGTTTAGGGTTTTATTATTGGAAAAACACAGTGTGAGGACATGTTGGTCTTGTAGCTCCCAGTTTTGATTAACATAAGAGTTTTTCAAGCCAGATTCTTTGAGCAAGATCCCGGAGTCCTACTTCACTTAGGGAGCTCTTCCACCAACTGGTGAGCTGTTCGAGCTAACAGCAGCACTTCCAGTGGTTGATGGTGGAATCGTTGCCTGCCTCTTGCTGTCTGACCCCCAAGCCTCATGATGAATACTGTACTCCTTTGTTTTTTTTTATCTCTTGAGAGGAGAGCACATTAAATTCCCTATGAACTGGGACTTGCACTGTTCCCTAGAACCTGTCAAACCTAAAAGCAAATAGTTACTTGTTGGCTCCTGTTTCTTCAGTTGTGCTGCAGATTGTTGCAGCCAGCATTGATGGGGGTGGGTTTGGAAAGTTAGCTGAGGATGTAGATGTTGCAAGCCATTTCACTTCTCATGGTTAATCCTTTATTTCAGCATCATCCTCCTGCTCTTTATTTCCTTCACATGCCTTGTCCTGTACTTGCCCAGCATCTGAGGTTCCATAGCTGTAAAATTAGCTGTATTCTGTTTGATACATTTATCCTTCAGGGTAAAATGCAAACACAAAATACTGTACATGTGGTAGAACACAGAGCGCCAAGCAGATTTTATGGTGGAAACTGATAGTCAAGCGCTTTAAGTTGAGATCTATTTTACAGTGTGAAATTGAAAAATATTTTCATTAATTTGCTATCAAATAAAGACACCCATCAAGGTTCACTGTTAGTTCCCACCTCGCAGTGGTTTGAGTTCACTCCCAGCTTCTGGTGCTGTTTGTGTGCAGTTTGTGTGTTCTTTCTGTGACTGTGCAGCTCCCATGGGTGCTCCAGCTTCCTCCAACTTTCCAAAGATATGCAGACTGACTGCTGAACATATCCCCTTGCGGTAAACAACCAGAATCAGAAAAATTAAACTGACACCATGTGGGCGAGAATGAACTGCAAAAGATTCAAGGAGTGGGGAATGGGACAGGGATCACTCCCCTGGGAAACTGGTATGGATCACACAAGACAAATTCCTTTGAGTGTCAGGTTATATTTGAGGAAATTCTCAATATCCCTGGATTTCAGTGCTTTAAAAGGGGGGGGGGGAAGGGGAGGAGGGGTGGCATTACTGGTCAGGGATACTATTACAGCTACAGAAAGGGTGGGTAATGTAGCAGGATCCTCTTTTGAGTCAGTATGGGTGGAAGACAGGAACAGGAAGGGAGCAGTTGCTCTATTGGGGGTATTCTATAGGCCCCCTGGTAACAGCAGAGATACCGAGGAGCAGATTGGGAGGCAGATTTTGGAAAGGTACAAAAATAACAGGGTTATCATCATGGATGACTTTAACTTCCTTAATATTGATTGGCACCTGATTAGTTTCAATGGTATAGACAGGGCAGAGTTTGCTAAGTCTGTCCAGGACGAATTCCTGTCTCAGTATGTTGATAGGCCGACTGGAGGAGTGCCATACTAGATCTAGAATTAGTTAACGAACTGGGTCAGGTCACAGATCTCTCAGTGGGTGAGCATCTGGGGACAGTGATCACCGCTCCCTGACCTTTAGCATTATCATGGAAAAGGATAGAATCAGAGAGGACACGAACATTTTTAATTGGGGAAGGGCAAATTATGAGGCTATAAGGCTAGAACTTGCAGGTGTGAATTGGGATGATGTTTTTGCAGGGAAATGTGGTCGATGTTTAAGGATCTCTTGCAGGATGTTAGGGATAAATTTGACCCGGTGAGAAAGATAAAGAATGGTAGGGTGAAGGAATCATACGTGACAAGTGAGGTGGAAAATCTAGTCAGGTGGAAGAAGGCAGCATACATGAGGTTTAGGAAGCAAGGATCAGATGGGTCTATTGAGGAATATGGGGTAGCAAGAAAGGAGCTTAAGAAGGGGCTGAGAAGAGCAAGAAGGGGGCATGAGAAGGCCTTGGTGAGTAGGGTAAGAGAAAACCCCAAGGCATTCTTCAATTATGTGAAGAACAAAAGGATGACAGGAGTGAAGGTAGGACCGATTAGAGATAAAGGTGGGAAGATCTGCCTGGAGGCTGTGGAAGTGAGTGAGGTCCTCAATTAATACTTCTCTTCGGTATTCACCAATGAGAGGGAACTTGATGACGGTGAGGACAATATGAGTGAGGTTGATGTTCTGGAGCATGTTGATATTAAGGGAGAGGAGGTGTTGGAGTTGTTAAAATACATTAGGACGGATAAGTCCCCAGGGCCTGATGGAATATTCCCCAGGCTGCTGCACGAGGCGAGGGAAGAGATTGTTGAGCCTCTGGCTAGGAAATTTATGTTCTCATTGTCCATGGGAATGGTACCAGAGGATTGGAGGGAAGCGAATGTTGTCCCCTTGTTCAAAAAAGGTAGTAGGGATAGTCCGGATAATTATAGACCAGTGAGCCTTATGTCTGTGGTGGGAAAGCTGTTGGAAAAGATTCTTAGAGATAGGATGTATGGGCATTTAGAGAATCATGGTCTGATCAGGGACAGTCGGCATGGCTTTGTGAAGGGCAGATCGTGTCTAACAAGCCTGATAGAGTTCTTTGAGGAGGTGACCAGGCATATAGATGAGGGTAGTGCAGTGGATGTGATATACATGGATTGGAGTAAGGCATTTGACAGGGCTCCACACGGTAGGCTTATTCAGAAAGTCAGAAGGCATAGGATCCAGGGAAGTTTGGCCAGGTGAATTCAGAATTGGTTTGCCTGCAGAAGGCAGAGGGTCGTGGTGGAGGGAGTACGTTCAGATTGGAGGGTTGTGACTAGTGGTGTCCCACAAGGATCTGTTCTGGGACCTCTACTTTTCGTGATTTTTATTGACGACCTGGACGTGGGGGTAGAAGTGTGGGTTGGCAAGTTTGCAGACGACACAAAGGTTGGTGGTGTGGAGGATTGTCAAAGATTGCAGAGAGACATTGATAGGATGCAGAAGTGGGCTGAGAAGTGGCAGGTGAATTTCAACCCGGAGAAGTGTGAGGTGGTACACTGTGGAAGGACAAACTCCAAGGCAGAGTACGAAGTAAATGGCAGGATACATGGTAGTGTGAAGGAGCAGAGGGATCTTGGGGTACATGTCCACAGATCCCTGAAAGTTGCCTCACAGGTAGATAGGGTAGATAAGAAAGCTTATGGGGTGTTAGCTTTCATAAATTGAGGGATAGAGTTTAAGAGTCGTGATGTAATGATGCAGCTCTATAAAACTCTGGTTAGGTCACACTTGGAGTACTGCGTCCAGTTCTGGTTGCCTGACTACAGCAAAGATGTGGAAGCACTGGAAAGGGTACAGAGGAGATTTACCAGGATGCTGCCTGGTTTAGAGAGTATGGATTACGATCAGAGATTTAGGGAGCTAGGGCTTTACTCTTTGGAGAGGAGGAGGGTGAGAGGAGACATGACAGAGGTGTACAAGATATTAAGAGGAATAGATAGAGTGGACAGCCAGCGTCTCTTCCCCACGGCACCACTGCTCAGTACAATAGGACATGGCTTTAAGGTAAGGGGAGGGAAGTTCAAGGGGGATATAAGAGGAAGGTTTTTTAACTCAGAGAATGGTTGGTGCATGGAATGCACTGCCTGAGTCGGTGGTGGAGGCAGATACATCAGTGAAGTTTAAGAGACTACTAGACAGGTATATGGAGGAATTTAAGGTGGGGGTTATATGGGAGGCAGGGTTTGAGGGTTGCACAACATTGTGGGCCGAAGGGCCTGTAATGTGCTGTACTATTCTATGTTCTATCTATGTTCTACATTTATGTCTGATTGTGGTTGGTTTTCATAATGACAGTTTCAAGACAAGACCACCAGCTTAAAGAGCAAACATGAGGAAATCTGCAGATGCTGGAAATTGAAACAACAACACACACAAAATGCTGGCGGAACACAGCAGGCCAGGCAGCATCTATAGGAGAAGCACTGTTGACGTTTCAGGCCGAGACCCTTCGTCAGGACTAACCAAAAGGAAAGATAGTAAGAGATTTCACCAATCACCTTTCCAGTTCTTAGCTTTATCCCACCCCCTCCGGTCTTCTCCTATCATTTCGCATTTCCCCCTCCCCCCACTACTTTCAAATCTCTTACTATCTTTCCTTTTGGTTAGTCCTGATGAAGAGTCTCAGCCCGAAACGTTGACAGTGCTTCTCCTATAGATGCTGCCTGGCCTGCTGTGTTCCACCAGCATTTTGTGTGTGTTGTTGTTTCAACCACCAGTTTAAAAGTTGATCTTGACTAGAAAGGTTTGACAGGCCATTCACAACAATAGCCATCATTAAATTCTGTTGTTATCCTGGAGGTTACCCTGCTGACACCCCCTTGTAATGGACCATGTGTGGACATCAAATCAATGACATCCACAGAGGTGGATCGAAGCCAGAGGCGGAGAGGGAAGAGGTAAAAGAAGCTCGGAGAGAAGCTGTTTTTTTTTTAACTGATCGGGGCAAAGAGGCTAGACTGCGCAGGCGTGTGATGTAGCGCACCAAAGGTTTAAAAGAAAGACTGCCATATACAGCGGCCATTGTCAGAGTGGACTGAGGTAGAGTGGGATGGCTTTGGCTCAATCAGGCTTTGGCGAGAACAGGCAGTGGCGAGGTTTGAACGGGGCACAACTGTGCAAGCGCGTGAAAGTCGGCCTCTGAGATCAGCGGGGGAATTCAAAAAGCGAGCAGAGGCTGAGTACGAGCTTCACTCCAGGTGAAATAAGGCCAGGTAAGCTCCTTTAATTAATCTAATTAGCTTAGAGTAGGTAATGGAGGCAGCAGTTAGGGCAGTCGAGTGCTCCATTTGCAGTATGTGGGAAGTCAGGGCGAGCACAATTGTCCCTGATGACTACACCTGCAAAAGGTGCATCCAGCTGCAGCTCCTGACAAACCGTGTCAGGGAACTGGAGCCGGATGAACTTTGGATCATTCGGGAGGCAGAGGCAGAAATAGACAGGAGTTTCAGGGAGATAGTCACCCCTAGGAGTCAGGAGACAGGTATTTGGGTGACTGTCAGGTGAGGGAAGGGGAATAGACAGGAAGAGCAGAGCACCCCTGTGGCCGTTCCCATCAACGATAAGTATACCGTTTTGGATACTGTTGATGGGGACTACCTACCAGGGACAAGTTGCAGTGGTTGCGTCTCTGGCACTGAGACTGGACCCTCAGCTCAGAAGGGAAGGAGGGAAAAGAGTAGTGATAGGGGATTCTATAGTTAGGGGGACAGATAGGAGGTTCTGTGGAAGAGATAGAGAATCCCGGATGGTCTGTTGCCTCCCTGGTGCCAGAGTGTGTGATATCTCGGATCGAGTTCTCAGCATTCTCAAGAGGGAGGGTGAGCAGCCAGATGTCGTGGTCCATGTAGCAACCAATGACGTGGGTAGGAAGAGTGAGGAGGTCCTGAAAGGTGAGTTTAGGGAGTTAGGTGCCAAGTTAAAGGACAGGACCTCCAGGATAGCAATCTCAGGATTGCTACCAGTGCCACGTGCAGGTGGGTTTAGAAATAATAAGATAGTGCAGATCAACATGTGGCTGAAGACATGGTGCAGGAGGGAGGGCTTCAGATTTATAGATAATTGGGCAGTTTTCCAGGGAAGGTGGGAGCTGTTCCAGCGGGACGGTTTACATCTGAACTGGAGGGGGACAAATATTCTTGCAGGTAGGTTTGCTGGAGAGGCTCCAGTGGATTTAAACTAGATACGAGGGGGGAGGGGAACCAGAGTGTAGGAACTAGCAAAAAGTTGATTGAGGTTGATCAACTAGTATGGGAGAAGGAAGAAAAAGAAGACAGTAAAGTTATTTGTACTGTTAGAGATAAACAGAGAGGAAGAGGTGGAGAATTTCTTAAATGCATTTATTTTAATGCTAGGAACATTGAAAGAAAGGTGGATGAGCTTAGAGCATGGATTGATACCTGGAAATATGATGTTATAGCTATTAGTGAAACATGGTTGCAGGAGGGGTGTGATTGGCAACTAAATATTCCTGGATTTCGTTGCTTCAGGTGTGATAGAATCAGAGGGACAAGAGGGGGAGGTGTTGCGTTGCTAGTCAGAGAAAATATTACAGCGGTGCTCTGGCAGGATAGATTAGAGGGCTTGTCTAGGGAGACTATTTGGGTGGAATTGAGGAATGGGAAAGGTGTAGTAACACTTATAAGGGTGTATTATAGACCACCTAATGGGGGACAAGAATTGGATGAGCAAATTTGCAAAGAGATAGCAGATATTTGTAGTAAGCACAGGGTTGTGACTGTGGGAGATTTTACTTTTCCACACATAGACTGGGAAGCCCATACTGTAAAAGGGATGGATAGTTTGGAGTTTGTAAAATGTGTGCAGGATAGTTTTTTGCAGCAATACATAGAGGTACCAACTAGAGAAGGGGCAGTGTTGGATCTCCTGTTAGGGAATGAGATAGGTCAGGTGATGGAGGTATGTGTTGGGGAGCACTTCGGGTCCAGTGATCACAATGCCATTAGTTTCAATATAATTATGGAGAAGGATAGGACTGGACCCAGGGTTGAGATTTTTGATTGGAGAAAGGCTAACTTTGAGGAGATGCAAAAGGATTTAGAAGGAGTGGATTGGGACAATTTGTTTTATGGGAAGGATGTAATGGAGAAATGGAGGTCACTCAAGGGTGAAATTTTGAGGGTACAGAATCTTTATGTTCCTGTTAGGTTGAAAGGAAAGGTTAAAAGTTTGAGGGAGCCATGGTTTTCAAGGGATATTGGAAACTTGGTTAGGAAAAAGAGAGCTATCTACAATAAATATCGGCAGCATGGAGTAGATGAGGTACTCAAGGAATATAAAGAATGTAAGAATCTTAAGAAAGAAATTAGAAAAGCTAAAAGATACGGGGTTGCTTTGGAAAGTAAGATGAAAATAAATCCAAAGGGTTTCTATAGTTATATTAATAGCAAAAGGATAGTGAGGGATAAAATTGGTCCCTTATAGAATCAGAGTGGACAGCTATGTGTGGAGCCAAAAGAGATGGGGGAGATTCTGAAAAATTTCTTTTCTTCGGTATTCACTAAGGAGAAGGATATTGAATTGTGTAAGGTAAGGGAAACAAGTAGGGAAGTTATGGAAACTAAGATGATTAAAGAGGAGGAAGTACTGGAGCTTTTAAGGAATATAAAAGTGGATAAATCTCTGGGTCCTGACAAGATATTCCCTAGGACCTTGAGGGAAGTTAGTGTAGAAATAGCAGGGGCTCTGACAGAAATATTTCAAATGTCATTAGAAACGAGGATGGTGCCGGAGGATTGGCGTATTGCTCATGTGGTTCCATTGTTTAAAAAGGGTTCTAAGAGTAAACCTAGCAATTATAGGCCTGTCAGTTTGACGTCAGTGGTGGGTAAATTAATGGAAAGTATTCTTAGAGATGGTATATATAATTATCTGGATAGACAGGGTCTGATTAGGAGCAGTCAACATGGATTTGTGCGTGGAAGGTCATGTTTGACAAATCTTATTGAATTTTTTGAAGAGGTTACGAGGGAAAAGCAGTGGATGTTGTCTATATGAACTTCAGTAAGGCCTCTGACAAGGTTCCGCACAGAAGGTTAGTTAGGAAGGTTCAATCTTTAGGTGTTAATATTGAAGTAGTAAAATGGATTCAACAGTGGCTGGATGGGAGATGCCAGAGAGTAGTGGTGGATAACTGTTTGTCAGGTTGGAGGCCGGTGACTAGTGGTGTGCCTCAGGGATCTGTACTGGGTCCAATGTTGTTTGTCATATACATTAATGATCTGGTGATGGGGTGGTAAATTGGATTAGTAAGTATGCAGATGATACTAAGGTAGGTGGTGTTGTGGATAATGAAGTAGGTATTCAAAGCTTGCAGAGAGATTTAGGCCAGTTAGAAGAGTGGGCTGAACAATGGCAGATGGAGTTTAATGCTGATAAGTGTGAGGTGCTAGGTGTAGGAATAATCCAAATATGACATACATGGTAAATGGTAGGGCTTTGAAGAATGCAGTAGAACAGAGTGATCTAGGAATAATGGTGCATAGTTCCCTGAAGGTGGAATCTCATGTGGTGAAGAAAGCTTTTGGTATGTTGGCCCTTATAAATCAGAGCATTGAGTATAGGAGTTGGGATGTAATGTTAAAATTGTACAAGGCATTGGTAAGGCTGAATTTGGAGTATTGTGTACAGTTCTGGTCACTGAATTATAGGAAAGATGTCAACAAAATAGAGAGAGTACAGAGAAGATTTACTAGAATGTTACCTGGGTTTCCACACCTAAGTTACAGGGAAAGGTTGAACAAGTTAGGTCTTTATTCTTTGGAGCGCAGAAGGTTGAGGGGGTACTTGATAGAGGTGTACAATGTCCTGTGTATGTTACTAAAAAGGGCTTCTTTGGTTTGTTACGAGTAGGAATGCTTCTTTGTCTGTTAAAAGTTTCTCTTGCCGTTGTTTCGCTTTAGAATGGCTGATAAGGTAATTGTATTCATTTGTTAATCAATGGGGAATGTTATTGTGTTTTGTGAGGCTGGGAACTTGGGGGAGGGGTTGCGCGGGCTTGGGGTGTGAGGAGAGTCCGGAGGGAGACACCGAGGAAGGAGGACGTGCGCTCGGACGACCACCGGGGAGTCCGAAGTGGGAGTTTCAGGAGGACAACCACCGAGGAGTCGAATGGTTCGCTGGATGAGCTCCACCGATGTGCACTAAACTGACTGAACTTTGATAAGTTGGCGCCTTTTGTTTTTTTCTTGTATATATATATATTGTATTGCCTAATACTCTTTTAATTTTAGTAAACTCTTTAAAGTGTATTTCATAACGGTATTTGTTGTGGGTTTGATACTGTTGGCGGGCGCGAGGCATAAACGCGATTCTCACAGCACCTGCGTGTACGGGAGGTGGGTTGCTGTGTGGCTGGATCTCTTTTTCCCCTAGACATATACCAGCCTCTTGGGTAAGTGTTACAGAGGTATTTAAAATTATGAGGGTGATAGATAGAGTTGACGTGGATAGGTTTTTTCCATTGAGAGTAGGGGAGATTCAAACAAGAGGACATGAGTTGAGAGTTAGGGGGCAAACGTTTAGGGGTAACACGAGGGGGAACTTCTTTACTCAGAGAGTGGTAGCTGTGTGGAACGAACTTCCAGTAGAAGTGGTAGAGGCAGGATTGGTATTGTCATTTAAAGTAAAATTGGATAGGTATATGGACAGGAAAGGAATGGAGGGTTATGGGCTGAGTGCAGGTTGGTGGGACTAGGTGAGAGTAGGCGTTCGGCATGGACAGAAGGGCCAAGATGGTCTGTTTCCATGCTGTAATTGTTATATAGTTATATGACTGTTGTATTTTTCTCTGAAGGTGAGCCATTTCCTTTCCCTTGTTGCTCAGCTTAATTTCCCTTCTAAACTGATATTTATTTTAAGTCAAAAGCAGAATGATTCAGATGCAAATCTGATATAAAAGCAAAAGTTGCTGGAGTTGCCCAGCAAGTCAGGCAGCATCTGAATTGGAAAAAGATAGAAACTATAGTTGGGAAGGGCAGAGGGAATCAGAGTGAAAACAAGGGTGGAGACCAACAACGATTGAGTGACACAAGAGATGTGGCTGTGGACTCTGAGAAGGTACATCCATGACAGTTGAGGAAATAAATCTTAGCAACCAGAAGAGGTTCAAAACACTGAATGCTGAAACTCTGAAATAAAAGGATTTGAGTAGCTAATTATCTGAAATTGTTGGGACTTTATTCCCTGAAGTGTAGGAGAATAAGGGGAGATTTTATAGAGGTGTCCAAAATTGAGGGGTATAGATAATGTAAATGCAAACAGACTTCGTCCACTGAGGTTGGGTGACACTAGAACTAGAGATCATAGGTTAAAAGTGAAAGGTGAAATGGTTAAGGGGAACATGAGGGGAAACTTCTTCACTCAGAGGGTGGTGAGAGTGTGGAACGAGCTGCCAGTGCAAGCTTGGATGAGTGATTGATTCTGGCATTTAAGAGAACTTCTGAGAGGTACATGGATAGGAGGGCTAAGATGCGTGTGCAGTTCGATGGGACTAGACAGAATAGTAGTTTGGCATGGACTGGATGGGCCAAAGGGCCTGTTTCTGTTTGCTGTGGCACTGTATGACTCTATAGTGTTCTCTGAAGGCTGTAAAGCACTAGGTCAAAAATGAATGCCATTCTTCAAACTTGCATTAGGCTTCATTGAAAGCAAGGGTGCTGCGTGCAAAGACAGAGAAGGTGGAGTGGGAGTGGGAAAGAGAATAAGAGTGAGAGGTGACTGGAAACTAAGGGTCTCCTTTGGGTATGAATGAAAAGCTGTATATACTTTCTCTAATTCCAACCATGTGTGGTGAGCACTAGATTCGGAAACGTGCAAGTGAATCACTGCTTGTGATCACCTGCAAGGACTGTGGTCCATCACTTCATTGACCCCAGGTCCCTGACTTGTCACAAATGGAAAGAATAGTGTTAATGGTGGCTTGATCTTGGACACTACTTCTGTTCAAGGCTTAATTTGGTAATATATAGTAACTAGAGATTTGGTTAATTCTCAAGATCTCAGCCCTGCCCTCACCAAGAAACACAACTAAACACAGGCTATAAAAAGTAACATTTATTTTGTTGCAAATGAACATTCCACACATTACTTTCAAAACATTTACAAGATCCTGGGTTTCAGCAAAACACAAGCACAGTATGGCCTTAGATAGAAGCCCAAGCTCTGAGAGAAATGAAGTACTGTCAAAGGCGTGTGGTGTTTGTCCAAACACCGCTGCAAACCACACTAATATGGAGAGCAGTGAAACGCCGACCTCATCAACCAGCAACATGAAACTAGGAACAAGGGGATAAATAATCTACCCATGAAATTGTCCAGACATCATTTCATTCAAAGCTCAATTTAAAAGGTCTGACACACACATTCATGAACATAACCTTCAAGTTTCAAGAGTGCTTTGCGATATGACAAATCATTCGGTACAATTGCAAAGTAGCAGCAGCTTTCATATAAGTTCCAATAATATTTTTACAATAGGCTCAGAAGTACATATCTGGTCCCAGAGTATCAAATACAGCACCAATGCCATGTCACAGCTTTTTTTTTAAAAAAAGCTAGCTTGCTAGAAGCCCTTCTGTTAATTATTTCAGTTTTAAGTTGCAAAGTTAATTATCTAAAAACCTAACGAGCTAATTGAAAATTACATACTATTCACTTTGATCACTGCCATGCCAGGTCCTGAGGAGCACTGTGACACCTCAACCTCACACACTCCACAGGGACCACAGCCCCAGCCTTTTGACAGTGTCAATTTGCATGGGCCTCAGGTGGAGTGAAATTAGAGTGGGCATTAAAAAAAAACTAACCCTAATAAAGCAGTGAAAGGGAAATGGAAGAATTCTTGACAGGTTCTGGTACTTCCTATATAGGTCACACCAGAGTACAATGCTGCATTAGAAGACAACTGAAATTAAAGCTGAAACTCTAAATGTGATAAATTCTGCCTGGATGTCTTTGTGTGATCTGGAATACTGAGGATTGTTACTTTGGCTTGAAACATCTACATACCCCCCTCCCTGTCTCTACACAATCACCTGATTTCTGGCGGAAGACTGTGGTCAGCGGACTGAAACAGCTCATCAGCCGAAGTGACTGTAGAACCTTTTACAGTTGCTTACAGAAGAATTTGATTTACTTATGATGATACTGCATGGGCTAAAGAGAAAACAACAGAACAGAAGGAAAGAAAGCACTAACACCTCAGTTGGAGATGATAAAAGTAGCAAGATACACAAATTTCTACAGGCCCTTCATTGTGACTTTTACTGGGACTGATCTGGGAGTTGGGAGTGTGGAGAGAGTGAGAGGCCACAGAAGTGGTCCTGACTGGCTTTGGGTGCATCTGCAAGGACCACATCCCCATTCTGAGCTGTGGCAGAAGCCTACAGCTTCTGGGGGTGGGGGTGGGGGTGGTGAAGGGTTGGAAGTGAAATAAGGGAAACAAGTATTAGGAGTGGCTAGTTTGCATCTTATGGCACCGGCAACTTTAAAATACTTTTAAATATCAATCCACTGATTGTTTTAAGACACTAGTAAGACAGTTGTAAGCATCTCAGTAGATGCGCGCCAGTGCAGAGTGTTCAGCCCCTCTAGCCCATTGCAACACAGTCAGTCAGATTAAGGCTGATGCAGTTACCTCCACTTAACTTCAGTTTTGTTATTTTTACATGACCCAAGGTAGGATAGTGAGGGAATTCCAAACTTTCACCTCTGCTTCTAACATCATTGCCCTGTCCCCTTTTTCTGGATTCCCTCACCAAAGGAAATACTTTTCTGTTTAAACTTATTAAATCTTTTAATCTCTTAAACAGCCTTTAAGCTTTGATATTCATTTGAATACAAGATCAGTCTGTGAAACTTAGCTTCTTAATTTAACTCTTTAAGCACTGGATCGTTCCACTGGGAATTCGTTCCACTATTAATTTCAGCACTGGGTTTTCCAGATGGGCTGGGCTACTCTCAATCATTGTGTTGGGTGGGGAGGGTGGGTGGGAGGAGATCATTCTCTACAAAAACAACCTCAATTCCAGCCTCTTTGACCTACTCAGCCCCAGTTTATAGGTTTATGCTGCAAAGAGTGGGACAGACAGCTCTGGGGATGGGACCTTTGGGATGAAAACAGATGGAATGTGTAGTTTTTCACTGATTCTATTGTATTTCTTTGTTCTACTCTGAATGCCAGCAAGAAAATGAATCTCAGGATAATATATGGAGACCTTGATAATAAACTTACTTTGAACTTTAGATATTAGGGGTGGAAGAGAATGGAAGCTCAATGGGAACTATAAGGAGCTTCTCACATTTAGAGAGAAATGAATCTACATAGTGCCGGGGAAGAAATTAATTGATGGAATTTGAACCCAGTGACTGGTAATGACATACCATCTAATGGAGCCAGCAAAAAACTGTATTAAATGAACTATTTTTTTTGTTGATTCTGGGGATCGGGACATTGTTAGCCAGCCATTAGGTTCTGTCAGATCCAGCATCCACCACCCACCTCGACCAAACGTTTACAGGGCCTCTTCAGATGGTAGGTAAGATTGAACCACACTGCAGCGAACCAGTTGGACTAGGCAATCTGACACCTTCAAATTCACTTTTACTTAAACCACAGATTGTTTCCTCTGATTGAAATGCTGGCAACACTCAGCAGGTCTGGTAGTGGGCCCAGCAAGTAACCCAGATTTAAGCAAAGCAGGTTTCTGTATTAGAATAAAAAACATTTAAACGACCATTGGGTCATCTGTAATTATAAAAAACTGTCAGCCCATCAAGTGTGCATGAAACATCTACCTATGCTAATCCTATACTTTATTCTTCCTACAGTCCCATCAACTCCCCCCAAAATTCTACAATTTATCTACACACTAAGGGAGACTTACAATGGCCAATTAACCCACTAATCTGCACGTCTTTGGGACAAGGGGGAAAACTGGAGCACCCACTGGAAACCCATGTGGCATCAGTAAGAATGTGAAAGTTTGACATAGACAGCACCCAAGGTCAGGACTGAACACACGTCTGTGGAGCTGTGAGTCAATTATCGGTCTTATCTCTCCAGCTGGTGGACTGCAGTGAGGACACAGTATTTCCATATTCAGAGGGATTTGTGTGCAGGAAGGAGGTCATTGTACAGAACAATGATGTGTACTATGTACACTTTTAGCATCTTCTCAAAGCATCACATATGCATATAAGGCAAGCTTACTAGCTCAGGAATGAAGGATCTGAATTACAGGAAAAGATTAGAAGGGTACAGAATTATGAGAGTTAAACATGGAACTTAGCACAGAACTAATGAAACTGAGAATATAAACTCATAATTCTCACTGTAGGAAAACAGATAAGCAGGAGGTATTGGATGTATAAAAGCCAAGATAAAGAAAACTTCCTGATGCAAATCAATTCAAAGCAATTGATAGCAAATTGTACATGCCATTCAAAAGCAATCCTGACAATTATCAAGAGAAAACTGAAAGGAACCTAAGGAGATAATGGACAATGGGTTTTGTTCTGCAAAGATGTAAGTGTAAAATCTAGCAAAATTAGGGCTAAAATTCAGAGATAAGGATAGCTTCTTCTCAAGTCTGTATGTTGCCTTGAACAGTGTAAGCATCAAAACAGTCTTCATTCCTCTCCTGTTTAGTCCAGAAGGATCTGATAGAGGAGGTACTAAACTACAACAATATCAGCCTCTGCAGGGTGTGTAGCAGCAACAGGTAGGTTTGGGCTGGATTGTTGTAAATACTCAGCAGGTCCAGAAATGAGTATAGACATGACCCAGATTTAAACAAGGCATGTTTTCAGCATAAGAAGAAGAAACATTTTACATCAAAATATTATTAGTCACCTTTTAGACCCAGCTGATGGACTGCAGCAAGATCATAGTATTTCAATTCAAAGAGTGGGTCAGGTCTCCCCAAAGTAGGTTCTGGTTCAGTTGCAAGTCAGAAGGCTGCGGGATTCAAGCTCCTACAGAGGAGCCAGCATATAATGTGGTCTGAGACACAATTATGTTGCTAAATGCGCACCGGGGTTCACCTTTGGAAATGTCATCGTTTGAATGAGATGTTGAATGTGCCCACTCTGATAGATGCACAGCTTCCCACGTCTCAATCCACAGCACCACCACAAGATGACTTTGCTCTGTCATTTGATATCCACAGAATCCCCCAAGTGCGTCTGGATTGTGACTTCAACAGTTGTTTTACAAAATATGCTGAGATGATTTAAGGTGACAAAGATTTGTCCAAATAAAAGTTCTTTATCTTTGCCAAGGAAGATTACAAGCAGATTAAAACACATTCAAAACCAACAAAAACGTCCACGGAAGATGCTATTTTGCATCCCGAGTTCTTCATGTTCATGCCCCAGGGAACTGCAAGGCAGATGCTGATGCATTATAAGGAATTCTTTGCACTAGTTCTAGCTGGCCATGGTCCAATCTGTAGTAAATAGTGAGTTGCCTCAAATTAAAGAGGTGGGAGCTTTGCCATTTCTTTGAGTAGAAAGTCGCTTCAAGCATTTCTCCATGAAGTATCGCACTTTAGGAAAATGAAATGAACTGAAACAAGAGAAGGAAATGGGGAAAATTAACCAGATCTTGCTTTGAGCACCAGAGAGTCCTAGGAGTGTGAAGAATCAGTACTACCAAAAGATTCCCAACAGGTTACATGGTTCATATACAAACAGAACAAAGACAACACTGTGGTTAATGCTTCAAAATCTAGTGACTAGTGATGTTCCACAGGGGTCTGTGTTGGGCCAATTCTTTTTACGTTAAATGTAAATGATGTGGATGATGGGATGATTGGCTTTGTTGCGAAGTTTGCAGATGATACAAAGATAGATGGAGGGGCAGGTAGCTTTGAGGAAGTAGAGAGACTACAGAAATGCTTACACAGATTAGGAGAATGGACAAAGAAGTGGTAGATGGAATAGAGTGTTGGGAAGTGCATGGTCATGCACTTTGGTAAAAGAAATGAAAGGATTGACTATTTTATAAATGGAATGAAAAATACAAAAATCTGAGGTGCAAAGAGACTTGGAAGTCCTTGTGCAGGATTCCTGAAGAGTCAATTTGCAGATTGAGTCTGTGGTGAGGAAGGCAAATGTGATGTTAACATTCAGTTCAAGAGGACTAGAATACTGTATAAAAGCAAGGATGTAAATGTTGAAACTTTATAAAGCACTGGCGTGTCCTCACTTGGAGTACTGTGAGCTGTTCTGGACCCCTTATCTTAGAAAGGATGTGCTGAAACTGGAGAGGGTTCAAAGGAAGTTTACACCAATGATTCCAGGATTGAATGGCTTGTCATATGAAGAGTGTTTGATTGCTCTGGGCCTGTATTCACTGGAATTCAGAAAAATGAGGGGGAGATGGGGAGGGATGGGTGGAGGGTGAGGGGAAAAGAGGGAGAGAGGGGAGGGTCGAGTGTGGGGTAGGAGGGGAAAGAAGAGAGAGGCAGGGGAGGGAGGGGGAGAGGAGGGGGAGGGGAGAGGGGAGTGAGAGAGAGGGAGGGGTGAGGGAGAGAGGGGGAAGGTTGAGGGAGAGAAGGAGGAAGGGTGAGAGAGGGGGGTGAGGGTGAGAGAGGGGGGTGAGGGTGAGAGAGGGGGAGGAGGGGGAGAGAGGGAGGAGGGGCAGAGGGAGAGAGGGGGAAGGTTGAGGGAGAGAAGGAGGAAGGGTGTGAGAGGGGGGTGAGGGTGGGGGGTGAGGGTGACAGAGGGGGAGGGTGAGAGAGAGGGAGGAGGGGGAGAGAGGGAGGAGGGGAGAGGGAGAGAGGGGGAGGAGGCACACAGTTAGCTAGATTTTTGTATGGCATAGGAGAATTAAGGTTATGGGGGAAGGGCAGATTGGTAGAGATGAGTCCATGGCCAGACCAGCCATGACCATTGAATGGTGGACCAAGCTTGACAGGCCAGTTGCCCTGCTCCTGCTCCCACCTCTTATGTTCTTATGAGAGATGAAGAAAGAAAAGGAGCGAGTTGAGAAGGAAAATGGGAGGAAAGGGTTTCTAACTCAGGAACTTTGCAGGCATTTAGTCTTTAATTGGAGATGGGTCAATATTGTCATTGTTTAAAACAGTTCACCCCTGTAGTTCTTTGAATGCAAGTGCTGATTTGAGAGCATGACTGAAGAAGACACGGTTGTGGTATGATCCTCCTGAATAAACAAGGATACTTCTGGTGATCATGTGTATGGGAAATGTGTCCAGGCACAGCTCCAGACAGACTGCATTGAGCAAACAACAGAATACTGGAGTGACACAGTTGGTCAAGCATCATCTGTGAAAGGAGAAATGTATGTTGATGTTTTCGATTGAGATCTTTGGATATGTAAGTACATGGCATGATGGTACTAAATTAAGAGGTCTTGTTGATAGTGAAACAGATTACAATGAATTGCAAAGAGATCTTTATCTGACAGAGAGATAGTTTGATAAATGGCAAGTGGATTTCAACTTTGATAAGTATGAGATTATGCATTTTGGACAATTATCCAAGGTAAGACTTATATACAGTGAATAGCAAGTCCTTGAGGAACAGAGGGACCTGGAAGTAGTAGTGCACAGTTCACAAGTGGGAACATACAGCCAAATATAGAGATCAAACAGTATCCAGCAGGTAGAACAATTTGGTAATGATTAGGTACATGGGGAGAAAGAGAAGGAGGATGGCACCAGAGGGAGGTGATGGGCAGGAGAGGAGAAGGGGTGACTGGGGAATGAGAATAGGGAACAGAAAGAGAAAGTAGGGGATAGGGAAGAAATTACTGGAAGAAACTGATGTTCATTTAATCAGGTTGGAAACAACCCAGACAGAATACAAGGTGTTGCTCCTCCAACCGGGGAGTTAGAACCATAGAACATTATAGCACAGAAATAGGCCTTTTGGCCCTTCTTGGCTGTGCTGAACCATTTTTCTGCCTAATCCCACTGACCTGCACCTGGACCATATCCCTCCATACACCTCTCATCCATGCACCTGTCCAAGTTTTTCTTAAATGTTCAAAGTAAGCCCACATTTACCACTTCATCTCACTGCAGCTCATTCCACACTCCCACCACTCTCTGTGTGAAGAAGCCCCCCCTAATGTTCCCTTTAAACTTTTCCCCCTTCACCCTTAACCCATGTCCTCTGGTTTTTTTCTCCCCTAGCCTCAGTGGAAAAAGCCTGCTTGCATTCACTCTATCTATACCCATCATAATTTGATATACCTCTATCAAATCTCCCCTCATTCTTCTACGCTCCAGGGAATAACCTATTCAACCTTTCTCTGTAACTCAGTTTCTCAAGTCCCGGCAACATCCTTGTAAACCTTCTCTGCACTCTTTCAACCTTATTAATATCCTTCCTGTAATTCAGTGACCAAAACTACATACAATACTCCAAATTCGGCCTCACCAATGCCTTATACAACCTCACCATAACATTCCAACTCTTATACTCAACACTAATAAAGGCCAACGTACCAAAAGCTCTCTTTACTACCTTATCTACCTGTGATGCCACATTTAGGGAATTTTGTATCTGCATTCTCAGATCCCTCTGTTCATCATCAAGTTCATCATTATGAAGTTACATCATCATAAGAGTAGAGGAGGCTATGGACGGACATGTTGGACTAGGAATAGGAATGGGAATTAACCATCATGGAATCCTGCCTTTTTTTGACAGACAAAAGGTGCTTGATGAAATGGTCCTCCAATCTACGTCAGATTTCACTAGATGTAAAAGAGGCTGCACTGGGGGCACTGGATACAGTAGATGACCCTAACAGATTTGCAGGTGAAGTGTTGCCTCATCTGTAACAACTGTTTGCCCTAAATGGTGGAGGTATAGAGGCTGGTGAAGCACTTGTTCCATTTGTAGGGATAGTATATTATTACAATAATAGTCATGTGATTGAAAGAAAGGCAGAACTGGTGATTTAAGATAGAGATGTTTTGATGAGGATGGATAGGGGATATATAAAAGGAATGGGCATTGGATTAATGATGAGGGAGAATATCTGTAGTGTACTTGGGAAGGCTCTACAAATGAGGCTATATTGATAGAATTTTAAAAAGAAGAATGTGATGCTCATTTTGTTGGGATTGTACTACTAGATCCCCAAGAAACAGCAGGAGCAGATACTTTCAACAAATCACAGTAAATTTAAGTTCATGTAGGATCTTGAAATAATGCATAGAGAAAAAGGAAGCATCTTGCAGTGATAGCCCAATGGAAACATGAAAAGTTCTTAGAGGGATTCAGGAGAATACTTAAATGCTAAATTAGAGGGCTAAAGTGAGAGGAGAAAGTTTGAAGTAGATTTACGAGGCAGGCTTTTTGCCTATTCACATATGTAATAGCTTGAGAATGCAGTGAAGGAGAAAGGGAAATTCCAGAGTAAATGTTCATATGTAAAGAGGAGGTACATAATGCTTTCGCAGACTTAAAGGTGGAAAAAAACCCTAGGGTCAGATGAGATTTTTCTCAGCTTGCTATGGTACATAAGGGAAGAATTACTGGGACTAGGACTGAGATTTTTGAATCTCTGCTGGCCACAAATAAGATACCAGATGACTAGAGGTCAGTAAACGGAAACCCCATTTCAAGAAGCGCAGCAGGGAAAAATCTGGTAATTGCAGGCTTGTGAGCCTAATATCAGTAATAGGGAAGTTAATGGGAAAAAAAATGTGAGAGACAGGATCAATAATTACTTGGAAAAGTAGGAACTAATCAGAGATAGCCAGAATGATCTTGTTTGACAATCTGAATGAATTTTGTGAAGAGGTAGCAAGGTGTATTGATGAGACAATGCAATAAATGGTGCTTACATGGACAAGGTCTCAGTTAGAAGACTAGTCCAAAAGGTCAGGGCAAAGTGGATCCAAATGGACTTGGCAATAGGAGACAGGGTGACTGAAGAGAGCTGTTTTTGTGATCAGATATCTGTAACTTGTGGTCTTCCACAGCAATCAGTGCTGAGACCCTTGCTGCTTGTAATATATGTGAATGATTTTAATGTGCATGTAGGAGGTAAGTTGCCAGGTGACACGAATTTTTGTGAAGTTGGTAACAGGGAGGAGGGTAGCCTTGGGCCACAGGGTGATACCTGCATGTTTTGTGAAATGGGCTGAAAAATGGTAGCTGGAGTTTATCCTAATACATTGAAGTGAGTACATGTATTTTGGGAATGCTACTGAGGCTAGGACATACACTCTGAATGGTAGGGTCCTAGGGAGGAGAGAAGAATTGGTGTACTAGTCCAAAGGTCATTAAAAGTGGCAGTGTAGAAAGCTAATGTGATTAATAAAACATAAAGGATACTGTTCTTCATTAGTCAGGGCACTTATTACAGAAGTACAGAGGTTATGCTCAAACTTCATAAAACATCAATTAGACCTCATTTTAAGCACTGCATGCAGTTCTAGGCACCATACTACAGGAAAGATGTCATAGTGCTAGAAAGATATAGAGAAGATTCACTTAGATGTTGCTTAGGATGGAACATTTGAATTATGAGAATAGATTGGAGAAGCTGGATCAGTTTTCCATTGAAAAGAGAATAAGAGTAGTGTAAAAGATTAGCCATAAGACCATTATACTTAGGAGCAGGATTAGGCCATTCGTCCCAACACATCTGCTCTGCCATTCCATCTTGGCTGAGTTATTATCCCTCTCAACCTCATTCTCCTGCCCTTTTCCCATAACCTTTGATGCCCTTACTAACCAAGAACCTATCTTTCTCTGTTTTAAATATACCCAATGACAATTCCTCAGCAGCCATTTTAGGCAATAAATTCCACAGTCCTAATCTCCGTTCTAAAGAGACATCTTGTATACTGAGACTGTGTCCTCTGGGTCTAGTCAACCACACCCCCCCTTCCCCACTATAGGGAACAATCTCTCCATGTCCACTCTATCTGTGCCTTTCAATATTCAATAGGTTACAAAGAGATCCCCCGCCTCATTCTTCCAAAACTCCAGTGAGTACAGGCCAAAGCCATCAAACTTTAACCCTTCCATTCCCAAGATCATTATCGTGAACCTCCTCTTGACCCTCTCTAATGCCAACACATCCTTTCTTAGATTAGAGGCCCATTCTGCTCACAATACTCCAAGTAGTCTTACCAATGTCTTATAAAGCCTCAGCATTCTATCCTTGGTTTTATATTCTAGACCTCTCGAAATGAATGCTAACACTGCATTTGCCTTCCTTACCACTGGCTCAGCTTGCAAGTTAGCCTTTAGGAAATCATGCCTGAAACTCCCACATCCCTTTGCACCCTTTATTTCTGGATTTGCTCCCTGTTTAGAAAATAGTCAATATCTTTATTCCTTTTACCAAAGTACATGATCATATATTTCCTTACACTGTATTCCAGCTGCCACTTCTTTGCCCATTCTCATAATTTGTCTAAGTCCTTCTGTGGAATTCCTGCTTCCTCAGCACTACCTACCCATCCATCTATCTTTGATTCATCTACGAACTTGGCCGCAAAGCCATCAATTACGTCATCCAAATCATTTACATATAACATAAAAAGAAGTGGTCTGAACACCAATCCTTGTGGAACACCACTAGTCACCGGCAGCTAACCAGAAATAGCCCCATTTCCACTCCTTGCATCTTGACAGTCAGCCAATCTTATATCCATGTTAGTACCTTTCCTGTAATACCATTGGCTCTTACCTTGTTTAGTTGCCTCATGTGCAGTACCTTGTCAAAGGCCTTCTGAAAATCCAATTAAACAACATCCACTGACTTTTCTTTGTCTATCCGGTCTGTTATTTCCTCAAAAAATTCTCTTAAGATTTTCTCTTAAGGAAAAGTACTGACTTCAGCCTATTTTATCATGTGCCTCCAAGTACCTTGCAACCTCATCCTAATAATGGACTCCAACATCTTACTGACCACTAAAGTATGAGAAATCACTGAAATGGCCTATAACTTACTGTCTTTTGCCTTCCAGCCTTCTTAAAGAGTGGAGTGATATATGCAATTTTCCAGTCCTCTGGAACCATTCGAGAATCTGGTGATTCTTGAAAAATTACTACTAATGTCTCTACAATTTCTTCAGTTACCTCTTTTAGAACACTGGGGTGTAGTTCATCTGGTTCAGGTGACATCCACCTTCAGACCTTTAAGCTTCCCAAGAACCTTCTCCTTAGTAATACTGAGTACATTAACTCCTGTCCTTGACATTCTTGAATTTTTGGTATACCGTTGGTGTCTTCCAGAGAGAAGACTGATGCAAAATACTTACTAAGTCCATCTGCATTTCTTTGTTCCCCATTACTACCTCTCCATCATCATTTTCCAGTGGTCTGATGTCCACTCTCGCCTCTCTTTAACTCTTCATCGGTTGGAAAAAAAAACTTTTTGCATTGTCTTTTATATTATTGGCTAGCTTCATATTTAATCTTTTCTTCCTTTTAGTTGCCTTATGTTGGTTTTTAAAAGCTTCCCAATCCTTCACTTTCCCACTAATTTTTGCTATATTATATGCCCTCTCATATGCTTTTATGTTGCCTTTGACTTCCCTTGTCAGCCATATGCCTCATCCTCCCTTTAGAATACTACTTCTTTGGCATATATCTATCCTGCACCATCCAAATTGCTTCAGAACTTTCAGCCATTGCTGATCCGTGTTGTTCCTTCTCGTGTCACCTTCCTATTAACTTTGGCTAGGTCTCTCTTGCCTCTGTAATTCCCTTTACTCCACTGTAATAGTGATACATCTGATTTTAGCCTTTCCCTTTGAAAGTGCAGAGTGAGTTCTATCGTATCCAATTTTATTCTATCTGGTTTAAGATGACACCATCGAAGAACTTCCAGCGACTTGCACTGCTAATTTGCTCGCCTCTATTGTTTGCATGATTTGTTTTGTGTTTATTTTTCTCTTTCTTTGTGGGTACTGGGGGTGGTCTTTTTTTTAATTGGGTCTTTCAGGTTCCTTGCTTTGCGGCTGCCTGTAAGCAAGCAAATCTCAAGGTTGTATGAATCTATTATGAACGCTGCCTCCAAAGGGTTCCTTTATCTCCCTCATCAAATCTGATTCATTACACAACACCCAGTCCAGAACTGCCTTTATATAACTCCCATTAAGGTCATTTTTCTCTTGCAGTTTCTTAACTCTACCCATAAGGACTCTACATCTTCCAATCTTATGTCAGCACCTTCTAAGGATTTGATTTTGTGTATTTTTTTACCAAAAAAAAGCCGCTGTACCTGCCTGCCCTTTCAATACAATGTGTACTATTGGATGTTAAGCTCCCAACTATGATCTTCTTTCAGCCATGACTCAGTGATTCCACAGGTTGAGGGGTATGGAAAGGACAGACAGCAAGAAACTTGCTCCTCATCATAAAACCAGACAACATACATTTGGGGTAAAGGTGAATAGATTTAGAGAGGATCTGAAGGGTATCATTCTTTTTGAGATAGTGATTTAGATGCATATCATATTTTTTACTGAGTTAAGTATTGTATGTAATTAGTTTTGCTACAACAAGTGTATGGGACATTGGAAAAAAAAAGTTGAATTTCCCCATGGGGATGAATAAAGTATCTATCTATCTAACCAGAGGGTGGTGAGTATCTGGAATATACTTGTTGAGAGAGTGGTGACAACACTTAAGTAATGTCTAGATTGAAGAGCACTTGATTTGCTGATGCATGGGTATGGGTCAAGTGCTGGAAGATGGAATTACTACAGATGGGTTCCCACTGTTCAGTGTGGCTGTAGTGGGCTGTTCCCATGCTGTACAACCCTGACTGTGATCCCGAGTATTGTCTCAGGATGTAGTGTGATACAGGTCAGTTAGAAAGTTGTTGAGTGATGGCAGATGGAATTTAATCCTGACAGTGCAAGCTGTTGCATTTTGGAAGATCAAACGTGGTAGGACATATACTGTAAATGGCAAAGTCTTAGGATTGGACCTTAGCAGACAAGTCTATATACTGATTCCTTGATAGTTGCAGCACTGTAGATAAGTTGGTGATGAACAAATATGAAATGCTTTCCATCAACAGCTGTAGCAAAGAATATAAGAGCTGTGCTTTGCACTGGAAAAGATACAGAGGAGATTCACCAAGATTGGCGCATTTCAGTTTAAAAAAGAGATTGGATAGGCTGGCTTTATTTTTCCATGAAGTGAGAAGGATCATGGATGACCCGGCAAAAGTAACCAAAATTGTGGCGCTTAGATAGGGGAGAAAGTAAGAATCTTTTTTCTCTCACTGGGGTGCTAATAACAAGAGGGCATAGGTTGAAGGTGAGAGTGCACCGACAACACACACTAAAAAAATACTACTTCTGACATAATCTCTATACTGTTCTTCAATCACCTTAAAATTATGCCTTTCAAGATGCATGTACCAAGATACAGTGAAAAGAATATTGTTCATACCTATCAGATCATTACCCAATGCATTGAGATAGAACATGCTAAAAACAATGACCATCACAGCAAAGTGTAATAGCTACACAGAAAATGCAGTGCAGATACAGTAAACATTGCAAAAGCAGTGCAAAATAAAATATGTAGGCCATTTTGAGGGCATCTAAGGGAGATCTTTTTTCACCCAGAGAGTGATTGAAATCTGGAACATGTTGCTGGAGGAGGTAGAGGCAGGCATACTCACAACATCTTAACAAGCTTCTAGACAAAACAAGCATCATCAAAGACTATGACCAAATGTGGTTTAGTGGGATTAGTATAAATAAATAACAGTCAACATGGAGTTGGCCAAAAGGCCTATTTTAGTGTTGTATGACTCTGTGTCTCTTTATATTTTCTCTTTATCAACAACCTTACACCCCAGGTTACAAATGAGATTACTTCTACCTTAGTTCTAAACTTCCACAGTTAGCCCCAAACCAGAAAAGTCTCAGCAATTAATTCGGTACAAAAAGAGACATGCCTTTGTCACCAAATCATGCATACTAATCCCTTATAAACTAGCATACAAAATTAAAATTAGTGTTTGAAATCTCTAACAAATAAGGACAATTATTAGATTTTTATGACTGTATACTGATGGAATCACAAATGTGTAAGTGAAGAGGTTCTGACCCAAGGAGTTGTGATACCTTGCTTGTCACAATATATATGCACTCAAACAATACAACACCTTGTGGCCTCTGCCAAGTGAGAGGAAGCAGCAATAAGAAGAGGGACGCCTCACGTCTTAATAAGCTGGTAAGGAAGGCGGGCTCTGTCGTGGGCACAGAACTGGAGAGTATGACATCGGTAGCAGAGCAAAGGGCGCTGAGTAGGCTATGGTCAATCATGGAAAACCCTGAACATCCTCTGCATAGCACCATCCAGAGACAGAGAAGCAGCTTCAGCGGCAGGTTGCTATCGATGCAATGCTCCTCAGACAGGATGAAGAGATCATTACTCCCCAATGCCATTCGGCTTTACAATTCAAACGCCAGGGGTAGGATATGTTAAAGTGCCAGGGTCAGGACTGAGCTTAAGTTACCATTCAATGTATTTCTTAGTAAACTATTTAAGAACTTTTTAAAAGCTATTTATTAATGCTTTTTGAGAGGGTGATTTTAGATGCATATTTATATTGAGTTAAGTATTGTATGTAATTAGTTTTGCTACAATAAGTGTATGGGACATTGGAAAAATGTTGAATTTCCCCATGGGGATGAATAAAGTATCTATCTATCTATAAGGGGAGGGGAAGTTATGAAACATATACATCCTCTTCAATACCTTCAGCCAGACAGTCTGGCACAAAACACAGCAGGACAAAACCACAGCATGTTACACTTTACTGTTAGGAAGAGCAGCTACACTACACTGTGCACTGGGTCTTTGGATTATTGGCTGCGTTGAGTTTATCGTCATGTGTGCTGGTATGGTGAGGTACAGGTAGCATGAAAAACCTGCTTGTAGCACGGGCACATAGGTTCAGACAACATACAGAATATAAATTATGCAAGACACTGAAGAGAGAGAAAAAAGGTCTGTGCAAAAAATAAAGGCACAATCTATGTCATTAATTTTTCCTGAATTATTCCAGTATATGAACATAATAACCATGTAAATCTGGATAATTAAGTCAGGTCCCCTGTATTTATATCTGTGGCACCCCACTAATTACTGGTTGCCAATCTAAAAATCATCCCGTTTCCAAAATGTTTTTCCAAAACGCCACTTCCCTATCCTTGGTGGTAAATTATTCCAATCCCACATTCTCATCTCATAACCCTCTTGGAAATCTGAACAGATTGTGTTGAATTTATTTGTTCTGTTTATTACATCCTCAATACATTTTCTACTCACAAATCCCTTTCCATAAGCAATGTTGGTTCTGGTTGTTTTAAAAATGTCCTGCTATTTGCTACTACATAAAGGATTTCAATATTTCCCAGTAATGGACCTCCAGATAACTCTCCTCTTGTTTGTTTCTCCCTTCTTTCTTGAAGAGACATTATAGCTCCTGTTTGCAAATCCTCTGGAACCTCTCCAAAATCCAGGCAGTTGTGGGATATATTCGGCTTTCTGCAGCCACTTGGAGACCTGAAGATGCAGGCCACTGGATTCAAGGCTTGATTTATATTCCCATTCATTTGCCTGGTAAACTACTCTTGTGACGGAAGTTAAGTTCCACTCTCCTTAAGCCCTTTAATTTTCTATTATTATCGGTATTTTACAGTGGCCAGTGAAGACACATATGCCTTCTTCATCATGTTCTTCACTTATGCTACCACCCGAGAATCTTTGGATTTTCCTTTCTCAATACTCCTTGGGGCTCTATCATTCATTGTCTATGTGCTACACTTACTAGTTTCCCAAACTGATAATGGTTAGGCTGCATCAGAAATATTGCATTCATTGCTGATCACTCCAATATAAGAAGGATGTGGAGGCCATGGAAAGTGTTCAGAAAAATTTCACCAATATGCTGTCTGATTAGAAGTAATGAGCTATAAGGAGAGGTTAGACAAGCATGGGTTGAATTTTTAGAGAGGTGGAAGGCAAAAGGAGACCTGCTATAAGTTTATAAAATTCTGATAAGCATGGATAGACAATCAAAATCCGGTGATATTAAACCTGATTCTGATTGTTTATCTGAAATGCCTAATAGTAGAGAACATGCATTTAAGGTGAGAGGGTGAAAGTTCAAAGAAGACGTGCAAAGCCAATTTTTTGACAGAGATTGGAGGATGTCTGACATATGCTGCCGGGGTAGTGGTGGAGGCAGGTACAACAGCAGTGTTCTTACACAGGCACATGCTTAGAGAATGGAGGTATATGGATCATGTGCAGAGAGAAGGGATTAGTCTAATTAAGCACTGTTATCCTAATTAGTTTGGCACATCATGGACCAAAGGGCCTGTTCCTATACTGTACTGTTTGATGTTCAAACTGCATCACCTCACACTAATCTAGATTAAATTCAATCTGCCATTGCACTGCCAATTTTACCAACTGATCAATATCATCCAGAAGCCTAAAACTATTCTCATGTCATCTGCCAATTTACTATTCAGATTTTCTATATTTACATGCAAATTATTAATATATATATATATATAACAAACAGCAAGGGTCCCAGCACCCATCCCTGTGGTGCACTATTAGTTATAGACTTTTGATCAGAAAAGCAACTCACCACCATACCAAGTTAATTTTGGATCTAATCTGCCACTTGCTTTGGATATCATGGGCCCTAACCTTTTGAACTAGTCCCAGGTGCAACCTTGTCAAAGGCCTTACTGCACTCACGTTGACTACATCAACCATGCTGCATTGATCAATGTATTTTTTTATTACCTCACTGATAAAATCAATCTAACTAGTCAGACACTATCTCTCCCCAACAAAAACATGCTGTTTTTATTTGATAATCACTGCCTTTATAAGTGTAGATTTTTTTCCAATAAATTTCCTACACTGACACTGTACTAACAAGCCTGCAATTACCTGGCTTCTTCCCTGAATAAAAGACCTCCATTTGTTTTGGCCAGTTAAGAATTAAGTGCCTCAACAACTTTTTCCCTTGCCTTGTAGTTCGGGATACACCCTAATGGTACCTGGGGATTTATCCAACTTTAAACCCATTAAGACATCTAATTTCTCCTTTGTAATGATAACATGCTCTGGAATTTCATATTTTATATTTATGTATTCAAATATATTCAATATTTAAATATTATATATTTATATAATTTCATATTTATATTTTGATGGGAAAGCTGTTGGAAAAGATTCTTAGAGATAGGATCTACGGGCATTTAGAGAATCATGGTCTGATCAGGGACAGTCAGCATGGCTTTGTGAAGGGCAGATCGTGCGTAACTAGCCTGACAGAGTTCTTTGAGGAGGTGACCAGGCATATAGATGAGGGTAGTGCAGTGGATGTGATCTACATGGATTTTTGTAAGGCATTTGACAAGGTTCCACACGGTAGGCTTATTCAGAAAGTCAGAAGGCATGGGATCCAGGGAAGTTTGGCCAGGTGGATTCAGAATTGGCTTGCCTGCAGAAGGCAGAGGGTCGTGGTGGAAGGAGTACATTCAGATTGGAGGGTTGTGACTAGTGGTGTCCCACAAGGATCTGTTCTGGGACCTCTACTTTTTGTGATTTTTATTAACGACCTGGATGAGGGGGTAGAAGGGTGGGTTGGCAAGTTTGCAGACGACACAAAGGTTGGTGCTGTTGTAGGTAGTGTAGAGGACTGTCAAAGATTGCAGAGAGACATTGATAGGATGCAGAAGCGGGCTGAGAAGTGGCAGATGGAGTTCAACCCAGAGAAGTGTGGGGTGGTACACTTTGGAAGGACAAACTCCAAGGAAGAGTACAAAGTAAATGGCAGGATACTTGGTAGTGTGGAGGAGCAGAGGGATCTTGGGGTACATGTCCCCAGATCCTTGAAAGTTGCCTCACAGGTGAATAGCGTAGTTAGGAAAGCTTGTGGGCATGCTTTCGGTGGGCATGTGGGTTTCGGCCCGAAACATCATCACTACCTCCTCCCATAAATGCTGTCTGGCCTGCTGAGTTCTGCCAGCATTTTGTGTTTTTATTTATTTCCAGCATCTGCAGATTCACTCGTGTGACTTGGAGTACTGTGCCCAGTTCTGGTCGCCTCACTATAGGAAGCATTGGAAAGGGTACAGAGGAGATTTAGCAGGATGCTGCCTGGTTTAGAGAGTATGGATTATGATCAGAGATGTACAAGATATTAAGATGAATAGACAGAGTGGACAGCCAGTGCCTCTTCCCCAGGGCACCACTGCTCAGTACAACAGGACATGGCTTTAAGGTAAGGGGAGGGAAGTTCAAGGGGGATATTAGAGGAAGGTTTTTTACTCAGAGAGTGGTGGGTGTGTGGAATGCACTGCCTGAGTCAGTGGTGGAGGCAGATACACTTGTGAAGTTTAAGAGACTACTAGACAGGTATATGGAGGAATTTAAGGCGGGGGGTTATATGGGAGGCAGGGTTTGAGGGTCGGCACAACATTGTGGGCCGAAGGGCCTGTAATGTGCTGTACTATTCTATGTTCTATGAAATGCTTTGGGATTTTCTTTGAGCTTGTCTGCTAGTGATATTTCAGTTTCCAATTCTGCCTTCCTACTGTAAGTACCCCCTATGCCTTCCAATGTGCTTCTGTTTTCAGTTCTTCATACCAGACGTGCTTTTTATCTTTATCAAACCTGTGACATCCAGGGTTCCTTGGACTTGCTTCCTGTATTTTTCACTCTTGAGGGGAAATGTTGTACTTAAATTCTCTTTCTTTACTTTTGAATGATTCTCACTTGGCACATGTAGGCACTCCTATCCCAATCTACTTTTGCTAGGCCTGTCATATGACCTTGAAATTGGTCTTCTCCAGTTTCAGACTTTAATTTCCAGATTATCCCAATTCCTCTCCAAACCCACTTTGTAGCTTATAAATTATGGTCAGTATTTCAGGTCAGAATTGTGGCATTTCATGAGCAGGGTGAAGATTTCTCTATCATTCTATAACTTAATGTTTAACATGCTATGACCACTCTTTTTTTGAGGATCTTTACGAAGAGATCATTCATTAATCATTCTCATTACCACCACCTGATGTAAACTAATCTATTCCTGGGTAGTTCCTCAATGTATTGCTTTACAAAAACTCCCCAGACTTTACAACCCCTCAAGACTACCTCATTAATTTGCTTTCGCTGATGCCTCTGACAGCATAGCCTGTACTGCAGACTTAAGACCTTGACCTGTTTCTTTACCCAGTTGCCTGTGAGATTCTAAACACTCAGTGCACTCCCAACATTGTCAATGACAAGGCAGATTTTGCATGTTTCCCTACCTTGTATCTGTCGATTGGATCTTCCTGTTGTGCCTGCTGCTCCCTCATTGTTTGGTATTCCTTCTCATACTTCTTCAGTTTTTTTGTTGGCACCTGGAAAGATTGTAGGAAAGAGGCAGTTAGTGGAAAAACACGAAAATCACAGTCTTCACTTCTCAAACACAACAGAGCTATGTTCTTTTTATTAAAGTCACCATTGGTAGTCCCTGTCATTAAACCCTGGGGTTATATACAGCTTTGTGAATTGTCAATAAAGAGTGAGGGTAAGGGCTGGTTTATTCAAGGCACCATTTAGGTGAAGCTATCTTGAGTATTTCATTAGCTTTATAAATGATCTTGGCTCCATATTCCACTCTTTGTCAAACAATTCACTTTGGAATTTGCAACCAGCAACACCACCGTGGGGCAGCGAGTTTTGGATTTGTCATCTTTGTTGCCATCCTTATGTCATCACTAACCTACCTGGCAATTTTAATTTACAGGATGTGCCAGGAGCAGGGCCAGGATTTTTTGACAGAAATACACATTGCTATGTTAGGAGGTAAAAGGGCACTGCTCACCAATACCAAAACTTCACCCCAACAGTAAATCATGGTGGAAGGAACATCATGGTTTGAGACTGTTTTGTTGCCTCAGGGCCTGGACAGCTTGCAATCGTAGAGGGATCAATGTATTTAAAGTTGTATCAAGACATAGAACAGGAGAATGTCAGGGTAGCGGTCCATCACCTGAAGCTTAATGCAACAAGACAATGATCCAAAAGACGAGTACGTCAACAACAGAATGGTTTTTAAAAAAAAAAAAATTTGTGTTTTGGAATGACAAAGTCAAAGTCCTGACCTTAATCTTATAGAAGCAAGCAGCTCATGCAATAAAGCTTGCCAACATCCTAGAGTTGAAGCAGGAATGGCCTAAAATTCTTCCAAGCCAATGTGCAGGACTGATCAACAGTTACTGGAAATGTTTGGTTGAAGTTATTGGTGTACTAGTTACTGAAAGCAAAGATTCACATCCAACAAATACATGTAATATTGGATCATTTTTCTCAATAAGTGAATAAGTATAATGTTTTGTGTGTTATTTGTTTAATTGGGTTCACTATATCTGGTTTTAGGACTTGTGTGAAGATCAGATCACATTTCATATTCATATATTATATATTTATATAATTATATAAATGATTATATAATTTTTAAAATATATACCATATTTATGCAGAAATTGGGACAATTCTACAGGGTTCACAAACTTCCCAGCACCTGTATCTTTAATGCCAAAGTCAACCTCAACTAAAGACTTGCTCAAGTGTTCTCAGGACTTGTACGCACAGTGGAATTTTAAATGTTTTCTCAAATAAGGATTATAGACATTGTTTGACATCACCTTTTGTGTCCAGTGACCTCACTAAAGTGTTGGCTGAATTTCATATTACAAACTTCAGTTCTGACCCAAAAATGGTTCTCCAAACCTTTGATGTAGAAGGAGAACAGCAACTGGCAGAATAGAACACCATAAACGCCATGTCAGTGGGTCTAGGTGAGAGTATGCGTTCGGCACGGACTAGAAGGGCCGAGATGGCCTGTTTCCGTGCTGTAATTGTTATATGGTTACATTATATGGTTAAACTGCAGGTTCCTCTCCAAGTCCAGACTTGTAACAAACTCTCTGGTAGTTTACCGTTACCATGTCTAAACCCTGGAACTCCCAACAGCTCTGTGAAGGACTGCAGTGGTTCAAGAAGGTGATTCATCAAGTCAAGTCAACTTTTATTGTCATTTCGACCATAACAGCTGGTACAGTGCATAGTAAAAATGAGACAACGTTTTTCAGGACCATGGTTTACATGACACAGTACAAAAACTAGACTGAACTACGTAATAAAAAAAAAACAGAGAAAGCTATACTAGACTACAGACCTACACTGGACTGCATAAAGTGCACAATAACAGCACCAGCATTACAATAAATAATAAACAGGACAGTAGGGCAAGGTGTCAGTCCAGGCTTCGGGTATTGAGGGGTCTGATAGCTTGGGGGAAGAAACTGTTATATAGTCTGGTCGTAAGAGCCTGAATGCTTCGGAGCCTTTTCCCAGATGGCAGGAGGGAGAAGAGATTGTATGATGGGTGCATGGAGTCCTTCATAATGCTGTTTCCTTTGCAGATGCAGCGTGTAGTGTAAATGTCCGTGATGGTGGGAAGAGAGACCCCGATGATCTCAGCTGACCTCACTATCCGCTGCAGGGTCTTGTGATCCGAGATGGTACAATTTCCAAACCAGGCAGTGATGCAGTTGCTCAGGACGCTCTCAATACAACCCCTGTAGAATGTGATGAGGTTGGGGGGTGGGAGATGGACTTTCCTCAGCCTTCGCAAAAAGTAGAGACGCTGCTGGGCTTTCTTTACTATGGAGCTGGTGTTGAGGGACCAGATGAGATTCTCCGTCAGGTGAACACCAAGAAATTTGGTGCTCTTTACGATCTCTACCGAGGAGCCGTCGATGTTCAGCGGGGAGTGGTCGCTCCATGCCCTCTTGAAGTCAACAACCATCTCTTTTGTTTTGTTCACATTAAGAGACAGGTTGTTGGCTCTGCACCAGTCCGTTAGCTGCTGCACCTCCTCTCTGTAAGCTGACTTGTCGTTCTTGATGATGAGACCCACCACGGTCGTGTCATCGGCGAACTTGATGATATGGTTCGAGCTGTATGTTGCAGCACAGTCGTGGGTCAGCAGAGTGAACAGCAGTGGAATGAGCACGCAACCCTGGGGAGCCCCCGTGCTCAGTGTGATGGTGTTGGAGATGCTGCCTCCGATCCGGACTGACTGAGGTCTCCCAGTCAGGAAGTCTAGGATCCAATTGCAGAGGGAGGTGTTCAGGCCCAATAGGCTCAGCTTTCCAATCAGTTTCTGAGGGATGATTGTGTTGAATGCTGAACTAAAGTCTGAACAGCATCCGAACATAGGTGTCTTTTTTGTCCAGGTGGGTTAGGGCCAGGTGGAGGGTGGTGGCAATGGCGTCATCTGTTGAGCAGTTGGGACGGTACGCAAACTGCAGGGGGTCCAGTGAGAGGGGCAGCAGGGTCTTGATATGCCTCATGACGAGCCTCTCGAAACACTTCATGATGATGGATATAAGTGCAACGGGACGGTAGTCATTTAGGCAGGACACTGAAGACTTCTTCGGCACGGGGATTATGGTGGCGGCCTTGAAGCACGTTGGAATGGTGGCGCTGCTCAGGGAGATGTTGAAGATGTCAGTGAGAACATCTGCTAGCTGGTCTGCACATCCTCTGAGCACTCTACCAGGGATGTTGTCTGGTCCAGCAGCCTTCCGTGGGTTGACCCTGCACAGGGTTCTTCTCACGTCGGCCACGGAGAGACACAGCACCTGGTCATTCGCAGGAGGGGTGGACTTCCTCGCTGCCATGTCATTTTCCGCCTCAAACCAGGCGTAGAAGTTATTCAGCGCATTTGGGAGGGAGGCATCTCCTGCACAGTCAGGTGATGTTGTCTTGTAATTGGTGATGTCCTGGATGCCCTTCCACATGCACCACTGCTGTCCTGGAAGTAACTGTGGATTAGCTGGGCATGTGCACGTTTTGCCCCTCTGATGGCTTGGGACAGTTTGGCCCTTGCTGTTGTTAAAGCTGCCTTGTCGCCTGCTCTGAAGTCGGAGTCGCGGGTCCTCAACAGCGCATGTACCTCTGCGGTCATCCATGGCTTCTGGTTGGCACGTATAGTGATGGTCTTGGACAGAGTAACATCATCAATGCACTTGCTGATGTAGCTGGTCACTGATGCTGTGTACTCCTCTCAGTTGGTAGAGTCGCCATCGGTTGTAGCCTCCCTGAACATGTGCAAGTTAGTGTGCTCAAAGCAGTCTTGAAGAACAGAGATGGCTCCTGATGGCCAGGTTTTCACCTACTTCTGAACTGGTCTGGAGCGCCTGATGAGCGGTCTGTATGCTGGGATTAGCATAACAGAGATGTGGTCTGAGTATCTGAGGTGGGGGCGGGGCTCTGTCCGGTACGCGTCGGGAATATTTGTGTGAACTAGGTCCAATGCGTTCTCCCCCCTCGTTGCAAAGTCCACATACTGATGGAATTTGGGGAGCACTGACTTAAGGTTCACGTGGTTAAAATCACCAGCGACAATAAACAGACCATCAGGGTGTGCATTCTGCAGTTCGCTAACAGCCCCGTACAGTTCACAGAGCGCCTCCTTAGCATTAGCGCTGGGGGGAATGTAGACACCGAATACAAGGATAGAGGTGAATTCCCGTGGCAAATAAAATGGTCTGCATCGAACTGCCACAAACTCCACTAACGATGAGCAGTGTCTGGAAACCAGCACAGAGTTCTTACACCATTCCGTGTCGATATAAACACAGACATCGCCACCGCGGACCTTACTGGAGACAGCTGCATCTCTGTCCGAACAAAACAAAGCTAGCCCATCTAGCTGGATGTCACCGTCCGAAATCCCATCAGTGAGCCATGTCTCTGTGAAGACATACGCGGAGCAAACTCTGTACTCCTGCCGAGTATTACGTTGGAGTCGGATGTAGTCCATTTTATTGTCCAGGGAGCGGACACTGGAGAGCAGAATGGACGGGAGAGCCGGCCGGCTAGGGTTTGCTTTTAGCCTGGCATGGACCCCTGCCCGTTTGCCTCGCTTCTGCTTCCTGGCACATTGCTTTCGACGTCTCCATCTCCGGCTCCCAACATCAGGCAAATCTCAGGATTGTAGGCCCGTTCCCCTCAGCAAGCCGACATCGTGTAATTCAGCCAGCAGATCTTTGTGAAGGTTTGTTTTTGGGCGATCTCTGTATTGTAGTAGTATCTGGCGATGGTAGATAGCCGCTCTGTTATCCATGTGCCCTAATCGAAAATTGTGTATCAAACTTAAAATAAAAAATTAAAGTAACACCAGCTCTGAAAGGCCACTGCTGCCGTGCTGCGCCGCCTCATGGGACACCAGCTTCTCATGGACAATTAGGCTAGGATTTCTGCAGGTCTTTTGCTGTTACCTTGGGTTCTTTTTCACCTCCTTCAGCATTGCACGTTGTTCTGTTGGTGTGATCTTTGCAGGACGCCCACTCCTAGGGAGAGTAGCAAAGTACTGAGATCCTTCCATTTGGAGACAATTACTCTTACTGTGGATTGAGGTTTTTAGAAGTGCTTTTGTAGCCTTTTCCAGCTTCATGCATCTCTACAATTCTTCTTCTCTGGAAGTTGTTTTGATTGAGGCATGGTGCACGTAAACGGATCTTACTTGAGAAGAGCAATCTGACTTTATGTGTCATTTTATACATTAGGGCACCTCGACAACCCACACCTCCAATCTTATCTCACTGATTCGAACACTTGACTTTTATAGAAGGCATTACCCTAGAGGTTCACATACTTTTCCCAACAAATTAATGTAATAGTGGATCATTTTTCTCAATAAATAAATGATAATCTTTTTGGGTTACTTATTTAATTAGGTTCTCTTTATCTAGTTTTAGGACTAACATGAAGATCTGATCAGATTTCAGTTCATATTTATGCAGAAAAAGAGGAAGTTCTACAGGGCTCACAAACTTTCTAGCACCACTACAATCTGTCATCATCCTGTAGGTTATAGTCATAGAGTCAGACAGTATGAAACAGACTCTTTGGTCCAAATAATCTATGTCAACCAAGATTCCCATCTAAGCTAGTCCCATTTGCCTGTGATTGACTTACATACCTCTCAACCTTTCCTATCCATTACCTGTGAAAGTTCCTTTTAAATCTTGTTCATGTGCTTACCTCAACCACTTCCTCTGGCAGTTCATTCCAATACAGAACACTCTCTGGGTGAAAAAGTTGTCTTTCAGGTTCCTAATAAATTTCTTCCGTTTCACTTTAAGCTTATGCCCTCTTGCTCTTAACTCCTTGAGAAAAACACTGCACATTCACCCTATGTCATCATACTTTATAAACTTGTTTAACTTTCCATTGTCTTCATCTATTCCATCATCTGTTTTATCCCCTCTGGCCATCTGCCTTGGTAGTGGTGGTCATGGGTTTGACAGGTGCTCTTACAGAAGCCGTGGTAAACTGTTGCTGAGGTTAAAGCAGACAGCACTTACTGCAGCCTCGGGCTGCTGGTGATAGCAGGAGGTGCTATCATCTAAACGTGAGGTTGGAAACACACAAGATTACTTCATCAACTCTTGACACATTCCATACAGTAAGGTTTTGGAGTTGTTTTCCTCAGGACCAACTAGTATTTACAGCGCCTATAAAAACTATTCACTCCCTTGAAAGTCTTCATGTTTTATTGTTTTAAAACAATGAATCACAGTGGATTTAGTTTGGCTTTTTTGACATTGATCAACAGAAAAAGACTCTTTTGTGTCAAAGTGAAATCTAATCTCTACAAAGTGATCAAAACTAATTACAAATATAAAACACAAAATCATTGATTGCACAAGTATTCACCCCCTTTATTATGACACACCAAATCATCACTGGTGCTGTCAACTGACAGATAGACATACTTCATTGATCCAGAGGGAAATTGGTTTTAGAAGTTACATAATTAGTTAAATGGAGTTCACCTGTGTACATTCAAGGTGTTTCAATAGATTGTGTGTTGCCTTTAAGGCATTTGTTTAGTTGATTATATTTTCGCTTTAGTAATTCGTTGTTATTGTTTTCTAGTTAAAGTTAAGGTTGTTTAAAGTAAATTCGTTGTCTGTGATATATCGCGGCATGCGATGATGTCACACCCGGTTTCGCCGTGTCTTGTGGGAAAATACCGGTTTGGAGAAACGGGAAGGAGGGGGCTTCTGTGTGTGGGATCAGCGCGAGAAAAGTTTTCTTTCTACGCACTAGAAACATTAGTGAAGCAATGCCGTAAGTTCATGAGATAATCGATACGTTGAATTAAAAATGTTAACGCTGATTCTGTTAAAAGTAATGACGGTTGATAAAGTTCATGTTTTTTGTTATTTAAAGAGTTGCGGATAGTTTGTGTTGAAGTGTATTTAAAGCCAGTCGATGGCGTAGGTAGATTCTGACTGTATGTTGCACTTTAATGTAATATAGTTGTTGTAGTTTTACTTTTGCAAGTATTTATGATGTAAATGTGATGTCAAGAAGGAAACAAATACTGTATATATTTTGAATTGTTTTATCAACAGTTTTCACCATACGTTAACGTGGAAGAGAGAACAGTAAACGGTTAATCTTACTGGGACCGCCTCACTGATTGGTTTATGCTTGGTGTTTAGTTCAGAGTTCTTTTACACCTGTGCGAGAACACTACAGATTGTATTAAAAGTACACCTGTATCTGGAAGGTCCAGCTGCTGGTGAGACAGTATCCTGGCAAAAACTACATCATGAAAACAAAAGTATACTGCAAATATCTTCACAAAAAGGTTATTGTAAAGCACAAGCCAGGAGATAAATACAAGAAAATTTCCAAATCACTGAATATCCTTTGGAGTACAGTTAAATCAATCATCAAGAAATGAAAGGAGTATGGCACAGCTGCAATTCTGCCTAGAGCAGCTGTCCTCAAAAACTGAGTGACCATGCAAGAAGGGGACTGGTGATGGAGGCCACCAAGAGACCTATGACAACTCCAAAGGAGTTGCAAGTTTCAGTGGCTGAGATAGGAGAGACTGTGCATGTAACAACTGTTGCCCGAGTGCTTTATCTCTCACAACTTTATGGGAGAGTGATAAAGAAATAGCCACTGTTGAAAAAACCTCACATAATATCTCAGCTAGAGTTTACTGAAAGGCATATAGGCAGAGTGGACAGCCAGTGCCTCTTCCCCAGGGCACCACTACTCAATACAAGAGTGCATGGCTTTAAGGTAAGGGGTGGGAAGTTCAAGGGGGATATTAGAGGAAGGTTTTTCACTCAGAGAGTGGTTGGTGCGTGGAATGCACTGCCTGAGTCAGTGGTGGAGGCAGATACACTAGTGAAGTTTAAGAGACTACTAGACAGGTATATGGAGGAATTTAAGGTGGGGGGTTATATGGGAGGCAGGGTTTGAGGGTCGGCACAACATTGTGGGCCGAAGGGCCTGTAATGTGCTGTACTATTCTATATGGGAAACTCTAAAGTCAGCTGGAAGACTGGTCCATGGTCTGATGAAATCAAAATTAAACTTTTTGGACATCAGATTTGTCAGGGGAAATCCTAGTTTGAAACGGGGTCCAGAACGGACCCAATGAACTGTGCTGCTATTAAGAGAGAGAGAGAGAGAGGGAGGCGTCCAGTAGGGAGGGGGGGAGAGGGAGAGGGGGAGGGGGAGGGGGAGGGGGAGGGAGAGGGAGAGGGAGAGGGGGAGGGGGAGGGGGAGGGGGAGGGGGAGGGGGAGGGGGAGGGGGAGGGGGAGGGGGAGGGGGAGGGGGAGGGGGAGGGGGAGGGGGAGGGGGAGGGGGAGGGGAGGGGGAGGGAGAGGGAGAGGGAGAGGGAGAGGGAGAGGGGGAGGGAGAGGGAGAGGGAGAGGGAGAGGGAGAGGGAGAGGGAGAGGGAGAGGGAGAGGGAGAGGGAGAGGGAGAGGGAGAGGGAGAGGGAGAGAAACTGCTCGAAAGATTGATGTTATGGTTTCTCTGTCAGCTTGTTTACCTTTTCCCCGAGGTCACTTGCCTGCTTGTTGAAGTTCCTGCAGAGAGAGCAGGGTGGATGGTTGATGGACAGCTGATGTCCGACATGGAGAGGTAAAAGCCAGGTCCGCTGTTACACAGACAGACACACAGTTCTGACACCGAACGAGCTTTGTTGCACCCACAGGAAGGTGGGGGTTTTGGAGGATCAATATGGGGAAATCAATCAGTGGCTCACAGTGTGAAAAGGTGCGACCGGTGGGGAATTATCCGTGTGTCCATCCTTGCCTGGGTGATAATTCCACCACTGAAGAATGGTCGTACATATCATGGTCATAGTCGGTGACCACCACAGGACTTTGGAAGACAACGGGAAGATCGACGGCATCGCCTCTCACCTCTCTCTCTCTCCAACGTCACTCAGCTAACTACCTCGAACTGAACTGAACTCTCTTCATCACATCGTAAGACTGTATCCATTTACCCCTAGGTTTGAAAGAGCCTAGTTTTGTTTCTATTTTCACACATATATGTATATATATCATTGCTAACCTGTTCAATATATTTGCATTTATATTACTGTATTGCTTAGTTACTAATAAACACTATTAGTTTATAGCAATACCAGACTCCAGTGCGTTCTCCATTTCTGCTGGTTCTTTAACCCGGTCACGGGATACGTGACAGACTAAATGCAATTGTGGCATAAACCAAACACTGCATGTCATCAAAAATACACCACCCCTACTGTGAAACATGGTGGCTGCATCATGCTGTGGGGATGCTTCACTGCGGCAGGCCCTGGAAGGCTTGTGAAGGTAGAGGATAAAATGAATGCAGCAAAATATAGGGAAATCCTGAAGGAAAACCTAATGTAGTCTGCAAGAGAACTGTGGCTTGGGCGAAGATTTGTTTTTCAGCAAGACAACAACCCCAAGCATAACACCAGAGCTACACAGGAATGACTTAAAAACAACAAAGTTAATGTGCTGGAGTAGCCAAGTCAGAGTCCAGACCTCAATCCAATTGAGAGTTTGTGGGCTGGACTTAAAAAGGGCTGGTCACTCATGATCCCCGTGCAATCTGATAGAGCTTAAGCAGTTTTGTTAAGAAGACTGGGAAAAAATTGCAGTGCCCAGATGTGCAAAGCTGATAGAGACCTACCCACACAGATTCAAGGCTGTAATTGCTACCAAAAGTGCAATTACACTGACTTAAATACTGACTTGAAGGGGGTGAGTAATTATGCATCAATTATTTTGTGCTTAATAATTGTAATAAATTTAGACCAATTTGTAGAAATTTGTTTTTACTTTGACACAGAAGAATCTTTTCTGTTTGTTGATCTGTGTCAAAAAAGTCAAATTAAATCCATTGCGATTCAACATTGTAAAACAATAAAACATGAAAACTTCTGGGGAGGGAGTGAATACTTTTTATAGGTACTGTACATGGCTGGTCCAGTTGAACTTCTGGTCAATGGCAGTTTCCAAGATATTAATAGAGAAGGTCTCAGCAATGATAATGCTATTGAACGTCAAGGTGGTTGGATTTTCTTTTCATGCAGATGGTTATTACTTGGGACGTCTACTTATTAGCCTATACCTGAACGTTTTGCTACATGTGAGTATGGACTGCTTTATTTGCTAAGGAGTTGTGAATAGAAAAATCCTTTTTGTTCTGAGTACCTCCACAATGAAGCAGTCCAAGATGGTAATTAGATTGCCTCTTAATGTTCCAGTTTAGGGAGATCAGTCCAGGGTATGCAACCTTTCCTCATACCTCAACACATTTGACCCTGATGCTGTACAGAATTGGGTTATCTTCCACCTGAATAAGGCTCTGTCTGGGACACTGTATACAGCGGTGCCAATGGAAAAACATAACTCTCGTGAAGATTGTTTCTGAAGTTTAGGTTTTGAGGTATTGTTTAGGAATTTGGAGATCGTGTTATTTGGCTAAGTGAAGATTTGAGATGACCTGTTAGAAATATTCAAAAAACTAGTAAAAGAGGTGGAGGCAAGTGATTTGAATGCTGCAGACTAGATATAAAATGAAAAAGAAAACTGTTACATTGAGACCTACAGCTGAAGTCAGAAGTTTACATACACTTAGGTTGAAGTCATTAAAACTCATTGTTTAACCATTTCACAGATTTCATATTAGCAAACTATAGTTTTGGCAAGACATTGTGGACATCTACTTTGTGCATGACACGAGTAATTTTTCCAACAATTGTTTACAGACAGATTATTTCACTTTTAATTGACTATATCACAATTCCAGTGGGTCAGAAGTTTACAAACAAAATCAAAAGAAATCAGCCAAGACCTCAGGGTAAAAAAATGTGGACCTCCACAAGTCTGGTTCATCCTTGGGAGCAATTTCCAAATGCCTGAAGGTACCACGTTCATCTGTACAAATAATAGTATGCAAGTATAAACACCATGGGACCACGCAGCCGTCATACCGCTTAGGAAGGAGACACATTTCCTAGAGATGAATGCACTTTGGTGTGAGAAGTGCAAATCAATCCCAGAACAACAGCAAAGGACCTTGTGAAGATGCTGGAGGAAACAGGTAGAGAAGTATCTACATCCACAGTACAACGAGTCCTATATCGACATAACCTGAAAGGCTGCTGGAGAAACTCAGCAGGTCGGGCAGCATCTGTGGAAACGAACTGTCAATGTTTCGGGCCGAGACCCTTCGTCAGGACTAAAGAGGGAGGGGACAGGGGCTCTATAAAGAAGGTGGGGGGAGGGTGGGAAGGGGAAGGCTGGTAGGTGCCAGGTGAAAAACCAGTAAGGGGAAAGATTCCTGAGGGGAAGCAGGGAGGGGATAGGCAGAAAAGGCACAATGACCATCGTTATGTTTGGAGGAAAAAAGGTGAGGCTTGCAAGCTGAAGAACACCATCCCAACCATGAAGCATGGGGGTGGTAGCATCATGTTGTGGGGGTGCTTTGCTGCAGGAGGGACTGGTGCACTTCACAAAATAGATGGCATCATGAGGAAGGAAAATTATGTGGATATATTGAAGCAACATCTCAAGACATCAGCCAGGAAGTTAAAGCTCGGGCGCAAATGGGTCTTCCAAATGGACTATGACCCCATGCATACCTCCAAAATTGCTTAAGGACAACAAAGTCAAGGTATTGGAGTGGCCATCACAAAGCCCTGACCTCAATCTGACAGAAAATTTGTGGGCAAAACTGAAAAAGTGTGTGTAAGCAAGGAGGCCTACAAACCTGACCCAGTTACACCAGTGCTGTCTGGAGGAATGGAACAAAATTCCAGCAACTTACTGTGAGAAGCTTGTGTAAGGCTACCCAAAGCGTTTGACCCAAGTTAAATGATTTAAAGGTAATGCTACCAAATACTAACAAAGTGTATGTAAACTTCTAACCCACTGGGAATGTGATGAAAAAAATAAAAGCTGAAATAAATCTTTCTCTCTACTATTATTCTGACATTTCACATTCTTAAAATAGTGATCCTAACTGGCCTAAGACAGGGAACGTTTTCTAGGATTAAATGTCAGGAATTGTGAAAAACTGAGTTTAAATGTATTTGGCTAAGGTGTATGTAAACTTCTGACTTCAACTGTACATTTTGATCAGTTCAGTGACTCATCCCTTCCAAAGATGGACTATCTTGCCAAATACTTCCTATGCTATTTCTGTAACTTCCCTTCATATATCCTGTAAAGAAGATTTGTTATGGCAAGTCTGTCTTATAAAGTGGCATGTGCCTGGAACACACTGACAGGGAAGGTGGTAGAAGCAGATATGATAGCAGTGTTTAAGAGGCATTTAGATAGGCATATGAACAGGCAGAGAATTAAGGGATATAGACTACTTGCAGATTATAGTGGCATCAGGATCAGCACAGACATTGTGGGCTGAAGGGCCACCTCCAGTGCTCTACTGCTCAGTTCTGTGCAGTTGGTGTAAATTTGAGAGAAATTGTGAGAGACAAATGCAGACAGATTTTTGAAACTCTGGAGATCCTAAAGCACTTGACAGCAAATGAAGTAATTCTGAAGTGTAGATGTGAGAGACTGTAGATTCTGGAATCTGGAGCAACACAAAAATGAGCAAGAAGAACTCAGCCAGTCAGGCAGCATCTATGGAGGGAAACTGATCCAGTCAAAGAGCCTTGAGCTGAAATGTTCACTGTCCATTTCTCTCCATAGATGCCAAAGACTTGTTCAGTTCTTCCAGCTCCTAAAAGGGTAGCAGTGTAGTTATATTACCAGACTTGTAAACCATTACCTTGGACTAATAGTCTGATAGATGAGCTTAAAAATTAAAAGTAGGTAAAACCTACATATAATTGTCTACGATTTAACAAAAAAGGCATTATTTGTGATGATGACCAAAGGACTGCAAAAATTCAATGGAAGGAGACCTCCCAAGTCCTACCAATCCTGGTTAAGTGTGACTCCAGACTCTCAATGGGATGAGCGGGGGGGACTTTTAACTGCCATCTAAAATGGACTAGCAAATATTCTTTTGTACCACACTGCTGCAAAAAGACAACAGGACACAAAAACTAAAAGATCATCACGTATAGATTTAAGGTGATGTATGCATGGCCACACCAGCTGGACCTGCAAAGTGCAGCTTGCTACTATCAGGGGACTGGTGCCAAAAATGGAAGAGTAGTCCCATGGATACATCATTTCAAATGACTCCTTCCACTCTGACAGCTCCATCCGCAGCCTCGAATACTTTCTGTTTCACCAGAAGAGGTAGTGTAGTAGAGTGCAGTCTTTTGAGGTCCTCCACATCCTCCTGATGCAATGACATCAAGCCAACCAAGCTAATAAAATGTATTGAAAATTTTTTACAACATTGGAGGTTCACTAGTACTACTCCGGAGTGTTTAAACTAGTTTAGAAGGGGGATGGGAACCAGAGAACCAGGTCAGAAAATGGCAGGATGGAGAAAAAGGTAGATGTCAGGGCCAGTAAAAACAGGCAGGAGTAAAATAATAGATACGATGGAACGGTTAATTTGAAGTGTGCGTATTATGGGTAAAGGTGATGAACTTGGGAGCATAGATCGGTACATGGAACAATGATATTGTGGCCCTTACAGAGACTTAGTTGAGAGAAGGACTGGAAAGGATGCTTATGTGCCAGGGATTCAATCTTGTAGAAAAGATGGAGAGGGAGGTATTAGAGAAGGGGGGAGGGGAGTTGCACCACTAATCAGGAACAATATCACAGATACATTCAGAGCAGACATAATGGAGAGCTTGTACACTGATGGGTAGAACTCAAAAATGGGGTGCAATCACTCTGATGGGATCATACTACAGCCACTGGGACATTGAAAAACAGATATGCAGGCTGATTAAGGAAAGGTGTAGAAACAATAGGGCTGTTATCATGGGGGACTCAACTTCCCCAATATAAACTGGGAGCTTCTGAGGGAAAGTGGTTTAGATAGGGTAAAATTTGTTAGGTGCATCTAGGAGGCTTTCTTAAATCAATGTGTAGATAGTGCAACAAAAGGAGGGACTTTACTGGAACTGATGTTGGGTAGTCAGCCAGCCAGGTGATTGACCTTTCAGTAGTTAAGTGATCGCAAGTCCTTAAGTTTTAAGATAGCCATAGATCAGGATAAGCATGGGCCTTGCAAAAGAGTATTAAACTGGAGCAGGGTAAATTATGAGAACATTAGGCAAAAAAATAGGGAAAGTTAATCAGGAACAGCTGCAAGTCCACATCCAGCATGTGCAGTATATTTTAAAGACCAACTGCACAGAGTACACGGTAGGTACCCTACTCTATGTTCCAGTCAGAAGGAAGGATAAGGATACAAGGTAAGAGAAGCTTGGATGTGGAGGGTGGTGATGAATTTAGTCAAATATATATATCTATCAGTTGGGAGTATGAGTGGAGAAGTGACAGATGGAGTTTAACCCAGCCAAATGTTAGGTGTTGCACTTTGGTAGGTGTGAAGGGACAGTACAAAGTTAAAGGCAAAATTTTTAACAGTGTACTGTCTTGGTGATCTTGAGGTCCAAGTCCATATCTCCCTGAAAGTGCTATGCAGGTTGATAGGGTGATTAAGTAGGCATTTAGCATACTTGCCTTTATTCATCATTATGTGGCATTTTGTATGATGTGGGTGATCATGTTCTTCCATCTGTCTTTAATCTGAGTAGTTCTAATAAGCTCTTTAAAATTGCCTGTCCATCCCTTGATGTAATTCATTAATGTCACGTGCTATTGAGCATAACTTTTCCTATCACTGAAAGATGTTCGAGTTTCTCTTTCCTCAGTACATGACCCAGAAATTCCAGCTGCCATTTCCTGATTGATGATATCAGCACTCATCTTATTCTGGCTTTTTGCAACACTTCCTCATTTGTTACTCTGTCCTTCCATGATATTTTCACATTCTCAAAAACCACATTTCTGCAGCTTCAAGTTTTCCCTCATTTTGCTTTGTCCAACATTCGCTTCCATATGTTTGTGTAGCACTGCAACACTGAGTTTCGTAACCAGTGAAATTTTGTTATTTACTATCTTGCTCAAATGCTTGAACGTTCATTCAGCAATCCCAATCCTCCTCCCAATTCCAACATCAGCCTTACTGTCAGATGTTATCATGCTCCCTAAGTAATTGAAATTCCATGTTCATTTAATTGCTTCATTGCCAACTTTCAGTTCACATTTCCGTCTTTCTTCTAGTCATTCAATCTCCTTGCAGTTGATGGCCAATCCTCTCTTTACACTCTCTTGAACAACTTTATCTAGTATTTTTCATTTGGAGCTTTTCTTTGGAAGTAGCTATCAGCTCTGTGTCATCTGTGTATCGTAGGTTGTTCAAACTGTATCTACTGACCATCATGTCTGGAATACTGATAATTTCTCTTAGAATCCTCTTGCTATAAGTTGAGACATTCAGTTCAAAAGTCAGTAAGTTATGGTGCAGCTTTATGAAAATCCAGTTAGGCCACATCTGGAGTATTGCATACAGTTCTAATTGCCTCATTCTAGTAAGGAGGCTGAGGCTTTGGAGAGGGTGCAGAAGAGATTTACCAGGATGCCTCCTGGACTAGAGGGCATATGCAATAATGAGAGGTTGAACAAACTTAGCTTGTTTTCTCTGGAGCAGCGGAGGCTGAAGGGAGATCTGATAGTTCATAAGATATCAGAGGCATAGATAGAGTAGACAAGATAGTATCTTTATCCCAGAGTTTAAAATATATAATTTCAAAGGAGATATGAAAGGCAATTTTTTCACACAGAAAGTGGTGGGTGTGTGGAATGCACTACCTGGGGTGGTAGATACATTAGGGACTTTAAAGAGATGTTTATATAGACACATGGATGTGAGGAAAATGGAGGATATGAACATTGTGTAGGCAGAAGGGATTAGTTTCTTTGGCCATTTGATTGATAATTTCTTTGGTTTGAAGCAACATTGTTGGCCTACGAGCCTGTTCCCGTGCTGAACTGTTCTATGTTCACTGAGGACTGCAAAGATGAAGAATTACTCTGGGCAGTGTCTTGTGCAAAAGTTTTAGGCACATATTCAGTATAAGGTAATGGATCCCAAGAGAGTGAGTTTGTTGAATGCCTAATAAATAGCTTTTTAGAGCAGTTTGTTGTTGAGCCTACTAGGGGATTGGGGATTGGCTATACTGGATTGGGTGTTATGTAATGAAATGGAGGCAATTAGGGAGCTTAAGGTAAGAGAACCCTTAGGAACCAGTGATCACAATATGATTGTGTTCAACTTGAAATTTGATAGGGAGAAAGTAAAGTCTGTCAGGGAAATTACAATGGTATGAGAGAGGAGTTGGCCAAAGTAAATTGGAAGGAGCTGCTGGCAGGAATGTCAGCAGAGCAGCAATGGCATGCTTTTCTGGGAAAAGTGAGGAAGGTGCAGGACGTGTATTCCAAAAATGAAGAAATACAGTCGGCCCTCTTTATCCGCGGGGGATTGGTTCTGGGACCCCTCGCGGATACCAAAATTCACGGATGCTCAAGTCCTTTATGCAGCCTGTCTTATTCTGGTGGACCTTAGGACCCAGCAGAACTCCAGACCTTATTTAACCTGTCTCAGTGCGCTGTTCATTAAGACCCGGCGCCAGAGCTCTGAATGCGCAGTGTTTCTGTTCACGAAAATAATCACAATCACGATTGAAAATAAAGTGGAATTAATAAAGTGATCGGAAAGAGGTGAAACGCCATCGGTCATTGGAAAAGTGTTAAGCTACAATAGTCAACGATTGGAACAATTTTAAAGGATAAAGTAAGAAAGGCTCTGCCCCGATGAAAGCTACAATTATTACTAAGCAACGCAGTGGTTTAATTATTGGGTTTTGGGTTTTTGATCCTCACATCAAGCCAGCACAGTGGAAAGCGCAATTGGGAGCGATCTGTCCCGAGTCCCAAGAACTTCCATTCCCAAGCCCGGCGCTGAAACATAAGTTCTTAAGTGTTTTATATGCATAGAAAGGTAAAATATATACTATATACCAAGACAAACGTTTGACTAACTGACACTAAATAACACCTGATGTACCTGTTCTGACTTACTTAGTAAGAGAACTTCCGATTTTTTTCGATCCCGATGCACGATAATCCACACACATTCTCCCGTGTACTATAAATCATCTCTAGATTACTTATAATACCTAATACAATGTAAATGCTATGTAAAATGGTTGTTATACTGCATTGTTTAGGGAATAATGACAAGAAAGAAAAGTCTGTAGATGCTGGAAGAGCTCTTCCGGGTTTCCGCGATCTGCGGTTGGTTGAATTTGCGCATGCAGAATCCGCGGATGAGGAGGGCCGACTGTACTCAAATGGTAAAATAGTACAACTGTGGCTGACAAGAGAAATTAAAGCTAATGTAAAAGCAAAAGAAAGGACATACAACAAAGAAAAATTAGTGAGAAGACAGAGGATTGGGAAGTTTTTTTAAAAAACCTGCAGAGAGCAACTAAAAAATCATTAGAAGGGAAAAGATGAAATATGAAATCAAGCTAGCAAATAATATCAAAAGTGGAGTGGATAGTAAAGGTTTTTTCCAAGTATGTTAAAAATAAAAGAGAAATGACAGTGGATATAGGACCGCTAGAAAATGAGACAGGAGAAATAACAACCGGGGATAAGGAGATGGCTGATTAAGTAAATAAGCATTTTGTGTCATTCTTCACTGTGGAAGACTCTAGCAGTATGCCTGATGTTGTAGTGTGTGAAAGAAGAGAAGTGGCTACAGTTACTGTTACAAGAGGGGTGCTCAAAAAGCTGAAAGACCTAAAGGTACATAAGTCACCCGGACCAGAGGAGCTACATCCTAGTGTTCTGAAAGATGTAGTGTAGAGATTGTGGTGCCATTAAAATTGATCTTTCAAAAATCACTGGACTCTGACATGGTGCCAGAGGACTGGAAAATTGCAAATGTTACTCCACTCTTCAAGAAAGGAGGAAGGCAGCAGAAAGGAAATTATAGACCAGTTAGCCTGACCTCAGTGGCTGGGAAGATGTTAGAGTCGATTGTTAAGATGAGGTGATGGAGTACTTGGTGACACAGGACAAGATAGTACCAAGTCACATTGGTTTCCTTCAGGGAAAATCCTGCCTGATGAACCTGTTGGGATTCTTTGAAGAGATTACAAGTAGGATAGAAAAAGGGGATACAGTGGATATTGTATATTTGGACTTTCAGAAGGCCATTGACAAAGTGCCACACATTAGGCTGTTTACCAAGTTAAGAGCCCATGGTATTACAGGAAAGTTACTAACATGGTTAGAGCATTGACTGATTGGTTTGAGGCGGCGATTGGGAATAAAAAGATCCTTTACTGGTTGGCTCCCAGTAACTAGTGGGGTTCCGCAGGTGATGGTGTTGAGGCTACTCCTTTTTATGCTGTATATAAACGATTTAGATGATGGAATAGATGGCTTCGTTGCCAAGTTTGCAGATGATACGAGGATTGGTGGAGAGGCAGGTAGTGCGGAGGAAACAGATAGGATGCAGAAGGACTTAGACAGATTTGGAGAACGGGCAAGAAAGTGGCAAACAAAATACAATATTGGAAAATGCATGGACATGCACTTTGGTAGTAGAAATAAATGAGCAGACTATTTTCTAAATGGGGAGAAAATCCATGAATCTGAGATGCAGAGGGACTTGGGAGTTCTTGTGCAGAACACCCTGGAAGTTAACTTGCAGGTTGATTTGGTGGTGAGGAAGGCAAATGCCATGTTAGCATTCATTTCAAGAGGTCTAGATTACAAGAGCAAGGATGTGATGCTAAGGCTTTATAAAGCACTGGTGAGGCCTCACTTGAGTATTGTGAACAGTTTTGGGGCCCCTTATCCTAGAAAAGATGTGTTGGTGTTGGAAAGTGTCCAAAGGAGGTTCGCAAGGATGATTCCAGGAATGAAAGGGTTATCATACGAGGAATGTTTGATGGCTCTGGGTCTGTACTTACTGGATTTTGGAAAGATGAGGGGGGGGATCTCATTTGAAACCTTTCAAATGTTGAAAGTTGGGCCTAGACAGAGTAGATGTGGAAAGGATGTTTCCCTAGTGGAAGAGTCTAGGACAAGACAGCACAGCCTCCAGATTGAGGAGCGCCCTTTCAAAACAGAGATGCAGAGAAATTTCTTTAATAACAGTGTGCACACTTAACTAATAATAAAGTACAGAATAATAACATATACAATAATAATTTACCAATGTGCATTAAGTGTATAAAAATAATAAGACTGACTATTAGACTATTGTACTATGATATGTTTTCTCCTGTCACATAGAGATGGACTTGTATATGCTTATTGCATTTGGTAGGAAAGATTTTCTGTACCAATCCTTATGACAACAGAGCTGAATGAGTCTGTTCGAAAGGTGCTCTGCTGCTTATTCAGAAGGTCATGGAGAGGATGTGCCAGATTGTCCATAATGGATAACAGTTTGTTTAGTGATCTCCTCTCTCATAGAAACCATGAGTCTCTATTGTGGACTGAGAGTAGGGAGAGGACAGGGAGAGGGGAATCATGGTTATGAAAAGGGGAAGGGAGCGGGAAGCATGAGAGGGACATTCTGTAATGATCAATAAACCAATTGCTTGCAATCAAATTACCTTGCCCTTTGTCTCAGGGCCAGGTGTATTTGCGCCTGCTCCACCCCGTCCCTGGCACTTCTTCTCTGCCATCTGTCCCACACCTCTCCCGCAGCGCTCTACCCTCACCATTCCCAATATCCTTTGCTCCCACCATATTTACAAACTTGTTCTCCTCACCATGTTGACAAATATAATGCTGTGCAAAAGTCTTAGGTGCCTTAGGTGTGCTTAAGACTTTTGTACAGTAACTGTAGATGACAAAGGCTTTGGATGTCAGGAGTTGTGTCACTTACCATTGATTGCCAGTCTTTGATGTGTTCTTATAGTCAGTATTGGTCCAGATATATTTCTGGTTAACAGTTAACCCCAGGATGTTAATGGTGGAACACATGTGAAGATAATGCCACCGAATATCAAGGGTAGGTTGGACTCAGGCCTGACACTTGAGTAACACATATATTATTTAAATGTATTAAACAAGGGCCCTTCAGAGCAGTGTCTGAAAATCAAGAAAACTTCCAGTGGCACTTGCAGAGAGTAAACCACCTCACGACATACCAAACCTTTCCATCATCAAGGCAGAATCCAGGATGAAAAGGTGAAATACTCCGCACTTGACTTGAGCGAACAATCGAAGCTCACACCATTCAGCATAGGGCTAGTTAATTACCACCCTATGTAACTGTGTTGCAGAATGTGCCTTCTACAGAGATGGACTATGATGAACACAAGCCACAATATTGCAAAGGGATGGACCACCACCACTAGCTCCGGGCAATTACAGATGAGCAACTAATCATGCAGTGATTCCCACAGCAGAGAAAATAAAGTCACCATTGTATTATAAACAAATATGCAGGAAAGTTTGATTCAGTGATCTACCAAAACAAGCAATGTGACAGACATAGCAAGACCATCTGTTCTCTGTGATAAAAGACTCCCTCAGAACACTGCCTTGGTATCTTTAGCATCCACCTGTGAGGGAAAGTGGTGCCTTTTACTGCATTTGAGGCAGTGGTGCAGTGCTGAGGGTCTACTCACAATAGGGCAATTAGGGAAGAGTACTGTCAACTGAGTCTTGCAGATGTGATGAGGAGAGAGATATGAGGGTTTGATCAGCAGCCAAGGGTCTCTGCTTTACATATGTAGTTTAAGCTTGATAAGTCCACTATATTGTTTCATGACTCAATACAGAATCATAGACATATAAACTATGTCACAATAACGATACTGAGTTTTGGCTCCCCCATTTCCTACCAAGAACTTTAGTATGTCGTAACTAACCGTAAGACCATTTTACATAAACAGTTAATGGCAGCAACTTCATATTAAAATTCAGGACAGCAGAGTAGGTAATTCCTGGAAAGAAAATGCCTCACTAACAAACAAGTGAAATTGTAAGGATACCATGATTAAGAAATTGATTGCAATCCACCCACTACTAAGTTGTTGTCCTGCCTTTAACTTAACTCCACCCTAAAAGCCAAGTATAAAAGAATCATTAACCACACAGTCCAAATATCAGTCAACCACAACAAAGAAACCAGGTTACCAGGTTACTTTAAACATAGTAAATGGAATGCAAGTGTAAGAATTTTGCACAGTTAATCCCCAGGAGTGTGTGTCAACATATTTTCAGATTAAAGATTCAGTTTCAATCTCTAGATTGTGCAGAGTACTTTTATTTAGGCTGGTGTTGGGGTTATTATAATTGATAAACAAGGTAGTAATTGGGATGGAAATAAAGCAGAAATTGCTGTCGGAGTTATTCACCAGACTCTCCTAGTAGACTCTTCTAGTGTATTCTCATTCAAATGTACTCCACAACTCTAGTTATTGTTGTGGCTGCATATAGCTTTGTTACCTAAGCTGTGTTGCCTAGCAGAGAAATTCTGTTGCTACAGTTCCAGCTGTGTCTGAACTTCTGTGGAATATGTGAGAAATCTGTGACCGTGGGCTGTGAGCATAGAGCTTGGTACCCATTAACTGGAGTGGGACTGCAGTAACACAATCTTCTGTCGTTGTTTTGGAGATTGCTTCACATCAACATGAAAGTTGTGTCCCAGGTACAGAGGGTGATGTAGAAGGTATATGGCACCACAGGAAAGGTTTTACATGGGTCACTGTCACACAGCTGTCAATGAAACTTGGTCATGCATAAATGCCACAATATGACGACGACAACAATTTCATAAGTATTTCTTTAGCTGAGTCATTCTGAGAAAAGCAATATAAATATCAGTGCCTTTCCTTCCAGTTACGGTAATTTAATTCTTCCCACTCTGACCTCTGTCTTCCAACATTCCAACAAAGCTGACACAAATGCAAGGAACAGCAGTTCATCTTCTGATTCTGCACAATTATCACTTTCTGGCTCAACCATGAGCTAAAATTCTAGGTAAAACATTTCTGGCATTAGTCATTTTCAATCTAATTATTTCAAGCAATTATTCTGCTCCCCCCCAATCACTCTTCCTGTAGAACAATTCTTCACTACTAATCCCTTAAGCACCCTGTACTATCATTCAATTTGTCCCGCTTTTCACCTTCTCATCTCTCCTCAGTTACGAAGCAGATCGAGACATGCTCTCAAACCTTTTTTTTGCCCAGTTCTAATGAAGGGGTATTAACCCAAAAATTTAATTCAGCTTCACTTTGCACTGATACTGCCTGACATGCTGAGGACTTCCAGTATTGTTAGTTTTATTTCAGATTTCTGGCTGTGTTTTACTTTGGAGGTGAAAAAGAGAATATCCACTCTATCACTCAGTGTTGTGACCATTGCTAACCATTATTTACCAATGTCTTGCCTGATCTTACTAAGTAACACTTTTGATGAGGTCTCAAAGAGAAAAACATTTTCCATTTCTAGTCTCTAGTGGCACTTGAGCTAAAGAGAGGTTAGTAAACTGGGATTGTTTTCCCTAAAGCCTAGGATATTGAAAGGTGACCTTTATAGAGGTTTACAAAATCATGAGGGGGAGATGGTTATAGTCTTTTTCCCAGCATAGGGGAGTCTAAACTATATAGGTTTAAAGCAAAAGGGGATAAATCTAGAGGGGACTGGAGTGTCAAGTTTTCTCATACATAGGATGGTGGGTATTTGGAATGAGCTGCCAAAGGATGTGGTAGAGGTGGGTACAATTATTATGTTTAAAAGATATTTAGACAGGTATATGGATAGAAAATAATTAGAGTGATATGGACCAGACATGGGAGAATGAGGCAAACTCAAGTAGACTTGGTTGCCATGGAAGAGATGGGCTAAAGGTTGGCAAGTTTGCAGATGATATGAAGAATGGTGGAGGGGCAGGTAGTGTTGAGAAAACAGGTAGGATGCAGAAGGGCTTAGACAGATTAGGAGAATGGCAAGAAAGTGGCAAATGAAATGTTGGAAAATGTTGGATCATGCACTTTGGTGGTAGAAATAAATGTGTGGGACTATTTTCTAAACAGGGAGAAAATCCAAAAATCTGAAATGCAAAGGAACTTGGAAGTTAACCCTAAAGGTTAACTTGTAGGTTGAGTCAGTGGTGAGTGTTATGACCCCAGCCCCCTCTGTGAGAATCGCGAGAGAGAGCAGCCTTACAGTTTGGAATGTGGGCTGGCCTCTCCGCCAGACAAAAGCCATGGACATAGCCATTGTCTTGGGAGACACCTTTGTGGAATAAGGGACTGGACTACGTGCAAACCCTCAGGGCAACGTGGGCTGGGTGATGGGGGAAAGATTGCCTCACCCCCACCCTGATTGACATCTACAACCCTGCCAGTCCAGATAAAAGGTGGGCTGCCGAGACGGGGCCTCAGACGCACCAAGGAGACACACGAAGAAGACACGATAGCGCTTCCCGTCGGAGCGGGAAGCCATTTTGAAGGAAGCCACGTGCGTTAGATTCCAGATCGGGAGTCTGTGGCTGAAACCAAAGGAAAACCGTTTTAACTAACAACCGGGATTTTCTTCGTAAAGACGACGGGCAAGTGTTCCTTCTTTCTCACCACTCTCTCTCTCCAACACGTGAAATGCCAGCGGTTCCCAAACGGAAAAGCCTGCAGATTATGAGTGACTTTTATATTCCATTGGACTCAGTATTCCCCTAGACAACGATAGAGCTTATTTCTGATTGATTATTACTATACCTGTGCTTTAGATTGAGTTTTGACGATGTATATGATCTGAATGTTTTGTATTAACCATACGTTTGTGCCCCTTTATAAATAAAAACATTTGAAAATAGTACCATCAGACTTCAGCGGACCTCTCTATCTTTGCTGGTAAGTCACCCGGTTACTGGGAACGTAACATGAGGAAGGCAAATGTCATGTTAGCATTCACTTCAAGAGCTCTGGAATACAAGATCAAGGATGTGATGCCGAGGCTTTATAAAGCACTGATGAGGCCTCACCTTGAGTATTGTAAATAGCTTTGGGCCCTCATCTTAGAAAAGATGTGCTGGCATTGGAGAGAGTCCAGAGGAGGTTCACAAGGATGATTCCAGGAATGAAAGAGTTATCATACAAGGTATGTTTGATGGATCTGTACTCGCTGGAAATTGGAAGGATGGGGGGGGGGGGGGGGGGGTTTGAAATCTCATTGAAACCTTTCGAATGTTGAAAGGCCTAGACAGAGTAGATGTGGAAAGGATGTTTCCCCATGGTGGGAGAGTCTAGGACAAGAGGGCACAGCCTCAGGATAGAGGGGCGCCTTTTCAAAACAGAGATGCGGAGACATTTCTTTAGCCAAAGGGTGGTGAATTTGCAGAATTTGTTGCCATGTCCAGCTGTGGAGGCCAGGTCATTGGGTGTATTTAAGGCAGACGTTGATAGCTTCGAGATTGGACATGGCATCAAAAGGGAGAAGGCCGAGAACTGGGGTTAAGGAGGAAGAAAAAAATATCAGCCGTGATTGAATGGTGAAGCAGACTCGATGGGCCAGATGGCCTAATTCTGCTCCTATGTCTTATGACCTAAAGGGCCTGTTTCTGTGCTTATAACTCTATGTGCAACTAAATCCATGAAGTGGGTTAATGAAATCATCTCAACAGATGCATTTTATAACCATGGCATTCACTTTTCTTGGTATTATCCTCTAAAGCACTGAAACATCTGAACCCTTGGAACTTATCTGAAAGTCAGGCAGAATATATGGGAAAACAGTTAATATTTTTGGGTAATGACCTCTCATTAAATAAGTTCATCTACCAAAAAGGCTAAACTCAGTCCTGCAGATATTACCTGAACCCTTAAGTAGCAAACACGAGGAAATCTGCAGATGCTGGAAATTCAAACAACAACACACACAAAATGCTGGTGGAACACAGCAGGCCAGGCAGCATCTATAAGGAGAAGCACTGTCGACGTTTCGGGCCGAGACCCTTTGTCCACCCCTTAAGTATCCTGCATTCAACACATCGTTCTCCACAACTTCCCGCCATCTTCAATGGGATCCTACACCAAACACATCTTTACCTCCCTCTCACTCTGTGCTTTCCGTAGGTATTGCTCTCCCTGTGGTTTCCTTGTCCATTTATCTTTCCTCACTAATCTCCCTCCTGGCCCATATCCTTGCAAGAGACAAATGCTACACCAGCTCATTCACCTCCTCCCTTACCTCCATTCGGGGTCTCAACTGTCCGTAAACTAAAGTGGGCATTACTGCTAAGGCCAGAACTTGTCTGTGGCTGAACTGATGGGTGACTTCCGAGGCAACTCAAAGGGTGCAAGGCTGATTGCATATGCACTGTCTCACCTAACGATAATGGATTTTCTTTCCGGTGAATCTGACCATTTCACAGTCAATTTTACTGACTGCAGCTTTTCATTTTTGAATTCATATTCTTCAACTGCCACAATTAAATTGTGACCCCACCACCACCACCCCCAACTGAATCAGGACTCCCACAACATTGCCTCTACAGAATTACATCATAAATAGAAACTAGAGTTGGGGCTACTGGAGTACAGGGGTATGAAGGAGGAGTTTGGGATACCCAAGAGGTTCCTAACCACAGTTGAAATACATTTGTAATTAAGACAAAAAATTGAAAGCACAGAGTACTGGGGGCATCTTTCACATCCCATCTCACCGTAAATTGCCTCCTTGGCTCCTGCTCTGCCTTACTGACCAAGCTATGCTTGCATCAACCTACCATGGCCTTAGGCTTTGTGACTGCGACCATGCTAGCCAAGGTGTCCTCTTCATCCATCTGGCTGAAGACATGAGCATCGTAGGCTACTGTTATAGAAACTTCTTCCATCATCTTGGATGCAAAATGTTAAATAAAAATAAATTAAATAAATAAGAGAATGTCCCCCCTGAATGCAGGGAAAGTTTGTAACAGAATGAAGAGTCCACACTGCATCCACTTTGTTCCGAAACTAATTGTGGTGACAAGCTAATTAAAATCCGTCCCTCTTCCTACTTGAAGAGTGAGCTACGGGTCAGACTCCATTATCACTGAGTGCACAGAGCTCCATTGGTGGCAGCTGAGACCTCTGCAAAGCTGGCCCCATTAACTATCGACTCACTCTCTCTTTCTCCACCTGTGCCTGATCCCAATTCTCTGTAAACATTCTGGAAGTCAGAGAGTGATGAAATGCGTCTTCTTCTCTCGAGATAAGCGCGCCCAATGAAAGGGAGATCCTTGACTTCAGTGTGCTGACCACTTCCTGCTTGTTTCTGCTGATGGGAGGGCTGAGTGTAACCTCTGCACGCTCCGTTACCTCGATGTCTTCATTATTCCCTGAAGGAACACGGCTCACAGAACATTTAGATATTCAAGAGTGATACCTTGTATATTTGCATTTGAATAGGTTTCTAGGGCAGCAACCGTGAAGGCGAAGGCTTCAGAGGAAGTCCTCTGACACACTCACTTTCGCACACAAACACTCCAAGGTTCTTCACGCTCAGTCCTTGTTTTTCAACAAAAAATATACGTAGCACAACCACAAGGCAATTCACTCCAGGGAAGCCACAGAATCAGTCGACTACTTCCTGCTTCAGACTGCAGCCGTTGCAGGTGTCATTTGGATTTTAGATTCGAGCATGTGCAGTTGAATCCAGTTGACTAGTTCTTGTAAGTACCTTTGAGTCCCTCCAGGGGAGTAACAGGTCCTTCAAGAGAGACGAATTGTCTGCTGATTTCAGAATTTTTCCTCGTTGATTTTCAAGGCACCTGTTCCACAAAGCACACACCTCTCTCTCTCCCTTTCCTCCAGAGCTGACTATAGTTTATACACTCACTGTATGAACCAGGAAGCGGCAACGATAGAAAGGAAGCTTCAGATGCCCTGCATTCCTAATCAATTCACGTGCTGTTTTTAAGGAGTGGCTTGCTTCAGTCCTCCAGCTCCCAAGGGCAGGTTAATGAGCAGCAGTACTGACTGAGGAGTGGCCCTACTTGGTGTGCAGTGACAAAACCCATAGTCAGAGGTATTACTGGTTTCTCTAACACAGACAAAGGCATGCAGAGAAATCCAATGTGAAATGCATCTGACATTAATTAGGTAACACTTTATTGCATGCCCATTAATCCACTTAATAGATTTGTTTTACGGGGAGGAGAGTCAAGACAAAAGTATTGCTTAATACAGACTAAGTTAGAATAAGGATTAGTAGTTCTGTTACAGGACAATTTGACAAGGTCTGAAGTATTAAGAATATGCATTTATTTAATGCCTGTCACTATTTCTGCACGTTCTGTAGTACTTGATCAGCAAGTGAAAATTTTAATTGTTGTAATACAGCTACCAATTTTCAATCAGCAAGCTCTCATAATGTAACATTCTGTTTTAGTTATGAATATTAGCAAGGAATCTGGGCATGATGCTTTTGCTTCTCTTTGTTATAGTGATGAAGGACTTTATATAATAATCACATGACATTGCGTTAGATTAACATCTCATCTGCATATCAGCATCTCCACTAATGCAGCACTCCTTCACTACCACATTTATTTAGAGATACAGTGTGGGATAGGCCCTTCCGGCCCTTCGAGCTGCACCACTGACAACCACCATTTAACCCTAACCTAATCATGGGACAACTTACATCAACCAATGAACTAACCAAACAGTATGTCTTTGGACTCTGGGAGGAAACTGGATCCCCAAAGAAAACCCATGCATTCCAGTGTGGACACACGAGACTCCTTACAGAGGACACCAGGATTGAACTCTGAACTCTGACACACCGAGATGCAAGAGCCTACGCTACCGTGGTGAATGTCAGCCCAGATTCCCTGCTCAACTCTCCAGTAATGCTTTTTGAAGTATTGTGTACAGTTCTGGTCACCGAATTATAGGAAAGATGTCAACAAAATAGAGAGAGTACAGAGAAGATTTACTAGAATGTTACCTGGGTTTCAGCACCTAAGTTACAGGGAAAGGTTGAACAAGTTAGGTGTTTATTCTTTGGACCGTAGAAGGTTGAAGGAGGACTTGATAGAGGTATTTAAAATTATGAGAGGGATAGACAGAGTTGACGTGGATAGGCTTTTTCCATCGAGAGTAGGGGAGATTCAAACAAGAGGACATGAGTTGAGAGTTAAGGAGCAAAAGTTTAGGGGTAACACGAGGGGGAACTTCTTTACTCAGAGAGTGGTAGCTGTGTGGAACGAGCTTCCAGTAGAAGTGGTAGATGCAGGTTTGATTTTGTCATTTAAAAAAAATTGGATAGGTATATGGACAGGAAAGGAATGGAGGGTTATGGGCTGAGTGCAGGTCAGTGGGACTAGGTGAGAGTAAGCATTTGGCACAGACTAGAAGGGCCGACATGGCCGTGCTGTAATTGTTATACTGTTATATGGTTAATGCAGCACTCCATCTTTACTATACTGGGAACCTGCCAAGGTCCTCTGGTCATGTGTCTGATGTGGGGCTTGAACCCTCAACTCTCTGATGGACATGTACATTTGCCAGTCAAATGGCCGTTCTATACCTGCCAGAGTCCAACGCCACATTGTGTGTTGTAAATGGACAGAAGTGCAGCTCATAACGGAGCACAGGTTATCGGTACTGCAGCTGAGATTTGCAGTATCCAGTGCTCTCAACCACTTCTTGACATCTTGTGAAGTCACTGAGCTACACAGCACAGAAACAGGCCATTTGGCCCAACAGACCTTCAACACAACAGTTAAGTTAGTAGGAAGATAAAGTTGGTGGAATCCTGTTAAGTATTGGAGGGGAAGTGTTTCCTTCATGTACTATTGTTCAAAGACCATAATGATGGAGTCAATGGGAAAATTCAATGACCAGCACAGTGAAGATTTGGGTTCCTTAGCACATATTCCACTTCCACTAAGCCTCTGATCCCTAGGGTAGGTACACTGCTGCAGTTAATGAATCAAAGTCCTCTTCTGCTCTAGAAAATACTTTATTTTGGTTATAATCTGGTGCAATATTCAGATGTTGGAAGTCCATTCCATGAGGCGAGTGTTGAGAGTACCAAAGGAGGGAATACTGACCAAGCTGGCCCTGAGGGATATAGCTCCCTCTCTAACAGGCAATGAGGGATAAGTCAGAGTAACCCAAAATTCAAACAAGGCCTTCACTCCAACTAGTCCATGCCAAGCAAGATTCCCATAGAACTACTCACATATACTCTTGTTTGGCCAATATCCCTCCTATACATGTACCAGTACAAGTACTGTCTATATGTTGTTAATGTACCTGCCTCAGCCACTTCCTTTCAGATACTGACTCTGGGTGAAAAAGATGCTCACACACAAGGACTCAAATACTTACACTAATGGCACTTTGTGCATTACTGTGACATTCTGGTGCTGCTGTAAGTTATTTTCTGCTACTTATCTATTTAATACTGTTTTTCTATTACTGTCTTGTTTTTATCTACCGCTTTGTTTGATTGCCTGAGAGGAAGCCAAACAGAGTTTCATTGTACCTATGTATAATGACAATAAAGATCACTCAATTTAATTACGTATCTCCCCTCTCATCTTAAGCTTAGGTCCTCCAGTTCTTGATTCCCCAACTCTAGTGAGAAGAAGATTGAGCACATTGACAATGCCCCCCACACTAGAATAACTTTATTCTAAATAAAATCATTCTGACTTTAGAACAACTCACACTCATCTTTACAGTGGCGGCACAGCAGCAGAAACTGCAAGCAGTTTCAAAGTCCTGGGAGTGTACATCTCACACAAACTCCTATAGTCCCAGACTACATTCCACACAATCAGGAAAGCTCACTAACACCTCTACTGTCTGAGGCTAAAAAGAGCTGGACTATGTACATCTGTACTCACATCCATCTACGGATGTGCATTAGAGAGCATCGTGACATGCTACATCACTGCATGGAACGGAAACTGCACTGCAGTGAACAGGAAGGTTTTATAACGGGTATTGCCAGTACCTGCCTACCTGCCATCAAGGACATGTATACAGAAAAGGGCCAGTAGCATCAATATGGATTCCACACACCCTGCCCAGACTGTTTGTCCCACTCCCTCCGAAGTCGTGTAACATCTCCGCCAGGACCATCAGATTCAAAAACAGTTATTTATCCCAACTAGTAAGGCTGTTCAATATCTCCACCCTCGACACCCCAAACCACCACTGCTTTATCATTTCATGTCAGCCACCTTTTGAACAGATACTCCTGTGCCTGGTGTCACTTTATGGACATGTAATCAATCTATGTTTATAAGCTATTTTATGCATTTGTATGTATTGTGTGTATTTTTATGATTACGTTATTTTTGTGCTGACCCAATCTGGAGTAACAATTATTTTGTTACACTTGTGTACTAGAAATAACACTAAACAATCTTGAATTATTCTATACATCCCTATAAAATCAAATCTCTTTCACCCATGCTCCAACAAATAAAGTCCAAAGCTGCTCAACCTCTTTCCATTCTCAGTCTCTTGAGTCCCAGCAAATGCGACTAGATCAGGAAAACATCCAAGGTCAGTTTTTGGGCTGGAAACTCTGACTCCACAAAATTTCAAGAAGTAGCTGAGAGCACTGGGTATAACAATCCCAACTGTAGAACTGAAAACCTGTGCTCAGAATAAACTGTACTTTTAGCCAAGCTGCTTCGATCTAATAACAACACTGGCTTCTACCCCTCAATTTGGAAGCTGTCTATGCATGTTCCGTTCACAAAAATTCAGAACTAATTCAAACTGGCCAATTACTATTCAATTAGTCTGGTCTTAATCATGAGCAAAACAATAGCGTCTGTCATTGACAAGATATATAGTACATACCAATAAGCTACTCACTAAGGCTCAGTTTGGGTTTCACTCCTTAAACCTTAGTACAACTGAGTGAATTATGAGTAGTTTTGGATCCCTTATCTTAGGAAGGATGTGCTGAAACTGGAGAGGGTTCAAAGGAGGTTCACGAAAATGATTCCAGGATTGAATGGCTTGTCATATCAAGAGTTTGATTGCCCTTTGTCTGTATTCACTGGAATTCACAAAAATGAGGGGTGACTTCATTGAAACCTATTGAATGGTGAAAGGCCTCAATAGAGTGGATGTGGCAAGGAGGTAGAAACACAGAAAACCTACAGCACAATACAGGCCCTTCGGCCCACAAAGCTGTGCCGAACATGTCCTTACCTGAGAAATTACCTAGAGTTACCTATAGCCCTGTATTTTTCTGAGCTCCATATACCTGTCCAGGAGTCTCTTAAAAGACCCTATCATATCCACCTCCACCACCGTTGCCAGCAGCCCATTCCACGCACTCACCACTCTCTGAGTAAAAAGACTTACCCCTGATACCTCCTCTGTACCTACTTCCAAGCACCTTAAAACTATGCTCTCTTGTGCTAGCTATTTCAGCCCTGGGGAAAAACCTCTAACTATCCACAGGATCAATGCCTCTCATCATCTTATACACCTCTATCAGGTCACCTCTCATCTTCTGTCATTCCGAGGCAAAAAGGCCGAGTTCACTCAAGCTATTCTCATAAGGCATGCTCCCCAATCCAGGCAACATTCTTGTAAATCTCCTCTGCACCCTTTCTATGGTTTCCACATCCTTCCTATAATGAGGCGAACAGAACTGAGCACAGTACTCCAAGTGGGATCTGACCAGGGTCTTGTATAGCTGCAACATTACCTCTCGGCTCCTAAACTCAATCCCACGATTGATGAAGGCCAATGCACCGTATGCTTTCTTAACCACAGAGTCAACCTGCACAGCTGCTTTGAGCATCCAATGGACTCAGACCCTAAGATCCCGCTAATCCTCCATACTGCCAAGAGTCTTACCATTAATACTATATCCTGTCATCATATTTGACCTACCAAAATGAACTACCTCACACTTATCTGGGTTGAACTCCATCTGCCACTTCTCAGCCCAGTTTTGCATCCTATCAATGTCCCGCTGTAACCTCTGACAGCCCTCCATACTATCCACAACACCTCCAACCTTTGTGTCATCAGCAAATTTACTAACCCACCCATCCACTTCTTCATCCAGGTCATTTATAAAAATCACAAAGAGTAGGGGTCCCAGAACAGATCCCTGAGGCACACCATTGGTGACCGACCTCCATGCAGAATATGACCCGTCTACAACCACTCTGCCTTCTGTGGGCAAGCCAGTTCTGGATCCACAAAGCAATTTCTCCTTGCATCCTATGCCTCCTTATTTTCTCAATAAGCATTGCATGGGGTACCTTATCAAATGCCTTGCACTACACTATACATTACATATACTGCTATATATACTGCTACATACACTACTATATATCCATATACACTACATCTACTGCTCTACCATCATCAATATGTTTATCACATTCTCAAAAAATTCAATCAGGTTCGTAAGGAACTACCTGCCTTTGACAAAGCCATGCTGACTATTCCTAATCATATTATGCCTCTCCAAATGTTCATAAATCCTGTCTCTCAGGATCTTCTCCATCAACTTACCAACAACTGAAGTTTCCTACAATGGTAGAATCTAAGACCAGAGGACACAGCCTCAGAATAGAGCGGTGTCCTTTTAGAATGGAGATGAGAAGACATTTCTTTAGCCAAAGAGTGGTGAATCTGTGGAATTCTCTGCCCAGGGAAGCAGTTGAGGCTTCTTCATTAAATATATTTAAGAACCAGAAACAGTTAGATAGGTTTTTACATAGTAAGGAAATTAAGGGTTATGGGGAAAAGGCAGGTAGATGGAGCTGAGCTTAGGGACAGATCAGCCATGATCTTATTAAATGGTGGGGCAGGCTCGATGGGCCGGATGGCCTACTCCTGCTCCTATTTCTTATGTTCTTATTGGGGCTGAGAGGAAAATTGGATCAGCCATGCTGAAATGGTGGAAAAGATTTGTTTGGGCCAAACAGCCTAATTCTGCTCCCATTTCTTATGGTCTTACAGAGTATTCAGACACGCAATAAATGTGGCTACATGAACAGTCAGAGGCTGGGTATCCTGCAATAAGTAATTCAGCTATGCTCTCAATCTCTTCACCAACTTTCAATTCCCTAGCTCAGATCACCTCATTTTCACCACAGATGTCCAGTCTCTATCCCCCGTCAAGAAGGCTTTAAAGCTCTCCACTTTTCTCGACAACAGACCAAACCAGTTCCACCACTCTCCTTCGTCTGGTAGAAGTGGTTCTCATACTCAGTGATTTCTCTTTCTGCTCCTCCCACTGTATTCAAAACCAGTGGATAGCCATGGCCACTTGTATGGGCTCCAGCAATGCTTGCCTTTTTGCTGGCTATGTGCAACAGTCCATTTTCCAAGCCTTTGCCAGTAATACTCCCCAACATTTTCTGCACTATATTGGTGCTGTTTCATGCACTGATGCTGAGCCCATCAATTTACGATACTTCTCTTTGCTTTCTAGATTTCTCTGTCTACACCTCTGGGGACAAACTGTCTACCAATATCTTCTATAAAGTTACAGTCTCACAAATATCTTGACTATACTTCTTCCCACCCAGCCACCTATAAAAATGACATTCCCTTTTCACAGTTTCTTCGCTCCACTGCATCTGCTCCCAGTAGGAGTCTTTCCTTTCTACAAAATCAAAGAACAGGGTTTCCCTTCCTCCAAAATTGACGCAACCCTCACATGAATCTCCTGCATTCCTCGGACAGCTGCACTTACCCCATCTGCCTTAACAGGAATAGTGTTCTTCTTGTCCTTACCTACCACCCCATGAGCTGCCGCCATCCAGCACATCAATCTCTAGAATTTCCACTACCTTTAACAGGATCCTACCGCCAAACACATCTATTCCCTCCCCATATTTCCACTTTCCGCAGGGCTCACTTTCTCCATCCTTGTCCATTTGTCCCTCACCACTAATCTTCCTCCTGGTACTTATCACTGCAAGTGGAAGAACTGCCACACCTGCCTATTCATCTCTTCCTTCAACGCCATTCAGGGCACTGAACAGTTTTTCCAGGTGAGGCAACACTTACCTGCAAATCTATTGGTATCATCGGCTCACTGTATTTGTGCTGAACATAAGGCCAAATTAAACTAGCCCCATTTGCCTGCACAACTCATATCCCTCAACTGCCCACATTCTCATGCTTCTGAAATGCCACTATCATATCTGCTTCCACCAAAGTCATGAGTGACTTTGAGATATTCTGTTTACAAGTCGACTTTAATTATTAAAACATTCCCATATTCACCTCCATTAACACAAGAATTGCTTTTCTCTTTTAGCCATTTGACTTCCTGACTGCAAAAACAGCCAATGGCTTTGAGTTTCCAAAGATGGCTTCTAAAAAGGTTTCTGTTTGACCAAGCTGCCCCTCCCCAACCACCATCTTGATTAACTTTCAGCTTCCACTTTCTGAACAAAGTTCAGAAGTAGGTTGAAAGGAAGTTTGGAATGCACTAAAAGTGCTTCAAGTCTGCTTGCGGAGTTCAACTAAAGGCCAAACATCTTGCTTCAATTAAGACTATTAAACTAGAAGGCCAAAATAGCATGTAGGGCATTTACTTTGGAAACTGAGGGATAAACCAAAAAATTCCCTGTGACTTCTCTCTAGATACATCATACAAACAGAGTTTGTGCAGAGATTTCAACAGCTGAATGGATGAACCATCCTGCTCATTGTCTCACTGGTGTTTCTCCTCTGTACTCCTTGGGATTTCCTAGCAGCAGCATCAGTGCCTTGTTCCAAAATTGCATAGGGGTAACCCAAGTCACTTAGTAACCTTATGCAAGCTGACAAATATGTCAAGTGCAGATAATTGGAACTCAATCTTAATTTCCATTTCTCTAACTCCACGCCTTCAAACTTGCAATTTTCCAATGGCATTGTTCCATAAACAGTACTTCTGCAACATTTCAAGTCAAGTCAAGTCAAGTCAACTTTTATTGTCATTTCGACCATAACTCCTGGTACAGCGAATGTTAGAAAATGTGCTGACCAATCTTACAAATCATATTCTTTGCTGGAACAACATATTGATACTTGACAAAAAATGGTGTCTTTTGGCTGTCGATTTCAGATAATTGGAATTAAGGAACAAACTATGAACATCATACTGCAAGAGGGAAGAAAGGCAGGTGATAGAGAAGGGCTGCACTCAGACCGAAGGCTTGAGATGTGTCTATTGTAATGCAAGGAAGTGTTGTGAACAAAGTGGATGAGCTTAGAGTGTGGATCAGTACTTGGAGGTATGATGTGGTGGCCATTACAGATGGGTCAGGGACAGGATTGGTTACTTCAAGTGCCGGGTTTTAGATGCTTCAGAAAGGACAGGGAGGGAGGCAAAAGAGGTAGGGGCGTGGCACTATTGATCAGAGATAGTGTCAACGCTGCAGAAAAGGTGGACACCATGGAGGGATTGTCTACGGAGTCTCTGTGAGTGGAGGTTAGGAACAGGAAGGGGTCAATAATTTTACTGAGTGTTTTTTATAGGCTGCCCAATAGTAACAGGGATATTGAGGAGCTGATAGGGAAACAGATCCTGGAAAGGTGTAAAAATAACAGAGTTGTTGTGATGGGAGATTTTAATTTCCCAAATAGTGACTGGCATTGCCCTACAGCAAGGGGTTTAGATGGGGTGCAGTTTGTTTGGTGTGTTCAGGAAGGTTTCTTGACACAGTATGTAGATAAGCCTACAAGAGGAGAAGCTGTACTTGAATTGGTATTGGGAAATGAACCTGGTCAGGTGTCAGATCTCTCAGTGGGAGAGTATTTTAGAGATGGTGATCATAATTCTATCTCCTTTACAACTGCATTGGAGAGAGAGAGAGGAACAGACAAGTTAGAAAAGCGTTTAATTGGACTAAGGGGAATTATAAGGCTATCAGGCAGGAAATTGGAGGCTTATACTGGAAACAGATGTTCTCAGGAAAAAGTATGGAAGAAATGTGGCAAATATTCAGGTGATATTTGTGTAGAGCTCTGTATAGGTACATTCCAATGAGACAGAGAAGTTATGGTAGGGTACAGGAACCGTGGTGTACAAAGGCTGTAATAAATCTAGTCAAGAAGAAAAGTTTACAAAGGGTTCCGAGAGCCAGGTAATGATAGAGATCTAGAAGATTATAAGGTTACTAGGAAAGAGCTTAAGAAAGAAATTAGGACAGCCAGAAGGGGCCATTGAGAAGGACTTGGCAGGCAGAATTAAGAAAAACCCCAAGGAATTCTACAAGTATGTGAAGAGCAAGAGAATAAAATGTCAAAGAATAGGACTTATCAAGTGTGACAGTGGGAAAGTGTGTATGGAACCAGAGCAAATAGCATACTTTCACTATGGAAAAGGATCCTAGCGATTGTAGTGATGACTTACAGCAGACTGAAAAGCTTGAGCATGTAGATATTAAGAAAAAGGATGTGCTGGAGCTCTTGGAAATTGGTTAAGTCACTGGAAAAGTACCCCAGGCTATTGTGGGAGGCAAGGGAGAGAATTGCTGAGCCTCTGGCGATGAACTTTGCATCATCAATGGGGACGGGAGAGGTTCCCGAGGATTGGAGGGTTGCGGATGTTGTTCATTTATTCAAGAAAGGGAGTTTCTTGCCCAGGAAATTATTGACCAGTGAGTCTTACCTCAGTGGTTGGTAAGCTGATGGAGAAGACCCTGAGAGGCAGGATTTATGAACATTTGGAGAGGTATATTATGATTAGGAGTAGTCAGCATGGCTTTGTCAAGGGCCTTATGAGCTTGATTGAATTTTTTGAGTATGTGACTAAACACATTGATGAAGGAAGAGCCGTGGGTGTAGTGTATATGGTTTTCAGCAAGGCATTTGATAAGGTATTCCATGCAAGGCTTATTGAGAAAGTAAGGAAGCATGGGATCCATGGGGACATTGCTTTGTGGATCCAGAACTGGCTTGCCCACAGAAGGCAAAGAGTGGTTGTAGACGGGTCATATTCTGCATGGGGTTCGGTCACCAGTGGTGTGCCTCAGGGATCTGTTCTGGGACCCCTACTCTTTGCAATTTGTATAAATGACCTGGAAGGAGTGGATGGGTGTGTTAGTAAATTTGCTGATGACACAAAGGTTGGAGGTGTTGTGGATAGTGTGGAGGGCTGTCAGAGGTTACAACGGGACATTGATAGGATGCAAAACTGGGCTGAGAAGTGGCAGATGGAGTTCAACCCAGATAACCCGTGAGGTAATTCATTTTGGTAGGTATATGATGGCAGATATAGTATTAATGGTAAGACTCTTGGCAGTGTGGAGGGTCAGAGGGATCTTGGGGTCTGAGTCCCTAGGACGCTCAAAGCAGCTGCGCAGGTTGACTCTGTGGTTAAGAAGGTGTATGATGTGTTGGCCTTCATCAATCATGGAATTGAATTTAGGAGCTGAGAGGTAATGTTGCAGCTATATAGGAACCTAGTCAGACCCCACTTGGAGTACTGTGCTCAGTTCTGGTCAACTCACTACAGGAAGGATGTGGAAGCCATAGAAAGGGTGCAGAGGAGATTTACAAGGATGTTGCCTGGATTGGGGAGCATGCCTTTTGAGAATAGGTTGAGTGAACTTGGACTTTTCTCCTTGGAGCGAAGGAGGATGAGAGGTGACCTGATAGAGTTGTGCAAGATGAGAGACATTGATCGTATGGATAGTCAGAGGCTTCTTCCCAGGGCTGAAATGGTTGCCACAAGAGGACACAGGTTTAAGGTGCTGGGCAGTAGGTACAGAGGCGATGTCAGCGGTAAGTTTTTTAGTCAGAGTGGTGAGTGCGTGGAATGGGCTGCTGACAATGGTGGTGGAGATGGATACGATAGGGTCTTTTAAGAGGCTTTATAAGAGCTTAGTAAAATAGAGGGCTAAAGGTAACCCTAGTAATTTCTGAGGTAGGGACATGTCCGGCACAACTTTGTGGGCCGAAGGGCCTCTATTGCGCTGTAGGTTTTCTATGTGTCTATGTTTCTATCATAGCTTATTAATGATGAAACACTGAATGTTTTATTTAGCCTTTATTTCTTCCAACAACCACTGACAAATTGGTGATTCCAAAATGATCATGGCAAGTTTTGTTAATTACTTGACATGCTATATGCATACATTGTACAAGTTTGTCAAATTTCATAAAGGAACATCTACTTTGTTGGCAGTTAGATTAGAGTGTTAAACAATCCAAATGATAAATATGACATTTACTGGAAACTTAAAACAAAAATAAGGAATCTAGGAAATACTCAGCATCTGAGGAGAGTGATCATTGCTGTTTCAGGTAATTGGCAGGCACAGACTAAGCTATAACCAGCATGCCAGCAACTGCATCCACCACTCACATTCCATCCTAGACACAACATAGGGTCAGGTGGAATGCGTAGGGTGCTGACCCCAATTGCATCTGATGCCCCAGCTTTCAGCCAGTATTTGAAAACTTGTTTAGGCTTTCATTAGGAAGGTAACTATTATTCTAAACTTTATTTTAACATATAACATTTCTGATCATTTTACCTTTGTTACATATGTTTCCAACTAATTTATTTTATTCTTTAATTTAGGAGTACTGTGTTTAGTTCTGGCTGCTGCATTACTGGAAGAATATAGAGGCTTTGGAGAAAGAGAGGAAAAGGTTCATCAGGATGTACATAATTTGTGAAAGCGGCAAGGGGCTGGTGGAAAAGGCAGTAGTCATGCATGCTTTCATCAGTTGGGGCACTGAATACAATAATCAGGATGCCTTGTTACATCTGTACAAGACATTGCTGTAATCATACTTGGCCAATTGGGTGTGGTTCTAGTCACCATAAAAGATCCAAAAGGAATTTACTGGTTACTGGGACTGGAGGGCTTGAGTTACAAGGAGATACCAGATAGGGTAGGACTGTTTCCTTATGAGTAAAGAAGGCTGAGAGTTGACCTTATGGAGATTCCTAAAATTATGAGGGCCATTCGTAGGATTGATAGTCACAGTCTTTTTCACAGGATTGGGGAATCTAAATCATAAGCCTTAGGTATTGTAAAAGGGGGCCAGAGAGGCACGTTTATCACGCAAAAGGTGTTGCATATAATAACAAGCTGGTTAAGGAAGTGGTTGAGGCAGGTACAATAATAACATTAAAGAAACAACTGGACAGGTATATAAAAAAAAATTGGACAGGTATATGGATAGGAAAGTTTCGAGGGATACAGGACAAATGTGGGAAAATGAGACTAGCGTAGATGGACAACTTGATTGGTATGGATGAGTTGTAGCAAAGGGCCTTTTTCTGTGCTGTATGACTCAATGATTTTATGAATCGTTAGGAACCCTATAACCTGTACATTAGATCTGGTGTGGAATAAACCTGGTGACTACTGTCTGTAGTGTGACCAAAGGAAAAAAATCCTTATTCAAATTTAACCATTTGTGGTCTGCAGCATGTGTCCCAGTTCTTAGAAGGTGAGAGACAAGGTAAGGATGTAGTCAGCTGATACTGCATTGATGTCATGTGTTACAATGTAAACCAAACGTTAAGAATTTAGTAGTTTCAGATCCAAAATAATGAGCATGTGATTTTTGTGGCCAATGGTATGCAAAGGAAGCTTCTCTTTAGAGAGTTATCCCCTTGTGGCTGCTGCTACACTAAGCACCTCACAGGAGAACAGAGAGCCCCTGGGAATCAAGGGTGATTTGTTTCCACTCTAGCTTTGAAGTGACTATGAAGGAATGGGTGGGACAAGATTCGGCTAGTTTGATAGGCGGTAGGATAATATGCGTGGTGAAACACTCCTTACCCTGTTCACACAGTGTTCCTTTGTGCTCTTGATACTGGAGGTTCTCCTTGCCTTTCCACCAAGCAGTCCCCAGTTAGTGGCTCTTAGAAGTCAGAGAGGATACTGCATTTTTCAAACTCAGAGCACATAATAAATCAATTTCTCTATCTACCTTCTAATCTCTCCCCATGACAAAACTCCTAAGAGAATTCCACAGCATCTCCCGAGGATGACAAGTAGGATTTTCCGTGTGTGACTGGGGCATTCACATACCAGTGAGCTCAGTATTTCAAAGCATGTGGGTACCACTGGGGATGTACTGAATTTCTGACAGTTGTTTGCAGTATTCTTTTCATGGCTACTTCTCAAGGGTAGAATTGCTAAGCTTTAAGCTGTGACATTTCCCCAGCTCTAGAACCTGTCAGAACAACCTGCAGTGTCTGGAGCTGGCACACTGACTCTTCCTCCACAGGCTGTGCATAAAGTGGTCTGCTACTGGATCTAAGGCAGGTTTCAACACTTTTAAGTTTCTTTCAAATTGTTTAAGTTTATAGATGTTTTTATTTTAAATTCTTCAGTTTTTAAAATGACTTTTTAAACCACTCAGTAACTTCACTGATCTTTAATAGTCTGAGTAGTTATCAAAGGGCTCCACCATCTCACAGCTATCACTAGGCAGGAGGTACAGAAGCTTGAACACCAACACTATCAGGTTCAAGAACAGCTACTTTCCTTCAACCATTCAGTTCTTAAAACAACTTGTACAACCCTAATCACTACCTTGGTACAGCAACAGTGGACTTTGTTTTTTTTTTGTTCTATGTTTTTTCATGTATAATTTTGTTCATATTTATCTTGTGAACATTGCTCAATGCCTGTTATGCTACTGAAAGCAAGTTTCTTTTCATTAACCTGTACATGTATGTACTTGTGCATACGACAATAAACTTGACTTTAACTTTGAATCCTTATGTCAAAAATTATGTTGATGTAGTTGTTACTGATACATTTGTAATGTTTACCTGTGACCCAGTGCTTTCGTCTGAATGGTCTGGATTTTTGATTCAAAGAAACGCCAATATTGCGTTTTTAATATTGACCTGTCATTTTTTCTAGTTCATGGATGGAGCTGGTTCTCTCAGGTTCTCCCTAAGATGGAGGTCCTGCAGACTCATGGGGCCTCACCTCTGGCTTTGTCCAGGATATTCCACTGGGAGATGGTTACAGAATAAGGGTGGACTTAGTGCTTTAGTCAGTGGCAAGTAATATTTCAATGACTGAAAAATCCAATGCAAGGGAGGTGAAGACACTAGGTCAAAGGTAAACTGTGTCAATAACCCAAAATATTTCAGTGGTTGTAGGACATTTTGTGACCATGAAAGTTGGTGTTAAAAGAGATCTATTTGCAATTTAAACCGCATCAGGGTAGATTTCAGAAGGATGGTGAGAAAATCCAGTAAATTAGGTCACAACATCTGCTCAACAATCAGTTTTCCACAGCAGGCTCATTTTTAACAGTTATAAAGGAGATCCTAATCAGGAATCCCAGATACTGTTAGAAAATTTTCAGGATCAGACTCAAAGCAATAAAGCACAAAACAGTTCCTTTGGCCCAACTAGTGCAGGTTGGTCACAGTGTCCACCCAGCTAGCCCCAATTTCCTGTATTTGCCCTATACCCCTCCGAGACCCGCCCTTCCACATTCCTATCTGTGCTTCTTGAATGATACTGTTGTACAACTTCCTCAGTCAGCTCATTCCACATACTCACCACCCTTTGTATGAAAACATTGTCCTTCAGCTTCCTTTTAAATCTTTCGCCTCTTACCCTAAATGTATGCTCTCTAATTCTGGACTCCCCTGCCCTGGTCAAAAGACACTGACCTTATCTATGCCTCTCATAAGTTTAAATACTTCTAGAAGGTCACCACACATTCTCCTGCATTCCAAGGAATAAAGACCCAGTCTGACCAATTTCCAATAACTCAAGCCCACTATTCCTAGCAACATACTTGCAAATCTTCGCTGCACCCTTTCCAGCTTAATTTAAGTGCACCTTTCTTACGAAAGCATGACCCAAACTGCACACAGTACTCCAAGTGCAGCCTCACCATGATTTTTACAACCTGCAACACAACAGTGCAGACGATGTTACTGCATAAGTACTGATATGCCTTCAGAATTGCAATGCATCATGAAGCAATTTGACCAAGTGAGGAGATCCTGATTAAATGACAGAAGACAGAATGGGAAAAATCAAGGAAGGAAGGGAGTAGGACACTGAGGAGTGCAGTAGAACAGAGGGATCTGGGAAAACAGATACATAATTCCCTAAAAGTGGCGTCACAGGTAGATAGGGTTGTAAAGAGAGCTTTTGGTACATGGGCCTTTATAAATCAAAGTATTGAGTATAAGAATTGGAATGTTATGGTGAGGTTGTATAAGACATTGGTGAGGCTGAATTTGGAGTATTGTGTGCAGTTTTGGTCACCTAATTACAGGAAGGATATTAATAATATGGATTGGCAGATCACAGTACGTGCGCTTGCAACACTGTGTGTCAGACAGAGTGGTCAGCAGCACTGGGGCTCCACAGGGGACTGCCCTGTCTCCCTTTCTCTTCACCATTTACACCTTGGACTTCGACTACTGCACAGAGTCTTGCCATCTTCAGAAGTTTTCTGATGACTCTGCCATAGTTGGATGCATCAGCAAGGGAGATGAGGTGGAGTACAGGGCTACGGTGGGAAACATTGTCACATGGTGTGAGCAGAATCATCTGCAGCTTAATGTGAAAAAGACTAAGGAGCTGGTGGTGGACCTGAGGAGGGCTAAGGCACCGGTGACCCCTATTTCCATCCAAGGGGTCAGCGTGGACATGGTGGAGGATTACAAGTACCTGGGGATACGAATTGACAATAAAATGGACTGGCCAAAGAACACTGAGGCTGTCTACAAGAAGGGTCAGAGTCATCTCTACTACCTGAGGAGACTGAGGTCCTTTAACATCTGCTGGACGATGCTGAGGATGTTCTATGAGTCTGTGGTGGCCAGTACTATCATGTTTGCTGTTGTGTGCTGGGGTAGCAGGCTGAGAGTAGCAGACACCAACAGAATCAACAAACTCATTCATAAGGCCAGTGAAGTTGTGGGTGTGGAACGGGACTCTCTGATGGTGGTGTCTGTAAAGAGGATGCTGTCCAAGTTGCATGCCATCTTGGACAATGTCTCCCATCCACTTCATAATGTACTGGTTAGGCACAGGAGTACATTCAGCCAGAGACTCACCTATGAGCATGGGGAAAAATAGAGGGAGACAAGGGGAGTGAAAAATGAGAGATAGACAGGGAGAGAAAGTAGTAAAGGGGGAACAACGGAGAGAAAAGGAAATAGGGATAAAGCAAGATGAAGTGGGGGAGGTGCCAGCTCATGACCTTGAACAAATGTAAAAGCTAACTCCAAACTGTGAGAGCACAGCACTGGATTACACTAACTGGGCTCCATGCTGATGAAGGCAAAGGTTAAAAAGCAGGTGGAGACACCTTAAACACACATGTAACATAATCTACGTTATTGTTCTTGATACGGAGGAGTTAATTGGGAAGGGTGATATACAGGAAATTAGCTCATGGGTGATGGTAGCAAAACTATAGGAGGGAAATAGGGCTGAGGGAGTGATCAACAGGACATACAGATTCGAGGTTCAGGAAGTGGGATTCTGGATAACCATTAAGAAGGGGCAAGGGGATAGGCAGCCAGTGTGGAGTAAATTATAGACCAGTGAGTCTTACCTCAGTAGTTGATAAGTTGATGGAGAACATCCTGACAGGCAGGATTTATGAACATTTGGAGAAGCATAATATGATTAGGAATAGTCAGCATGGCTTTGTCAAAGCTCAGTCGTGCCTTATGAGCCTGAATGAATTTTTTGAGGATATGACTAAACACATTGATGAAGGAAGAGCAGTAGATGTAGTGTATATGGATTTCAGCAAGGCATTTGATAAGGTACCCCATGCAAGGCTTATTGAGAAAGTAAGGAGGCATGGGATCCTAGGGGACATTGCTTGGTGGATCCAGAATTGACTTGCCCACAGAAGGCAAAGAGTGGTTGTAGATGGTTCATATTCTGCATGGAGGTCAGTGACCAGTGGAGTGCTTCAGGGATCTGTTCTGGGACCCCTGTTCTTTGTAATTTTTATAAATGACCTGGATGAGGAAGTGGAGGGATGGTTTAGTGAATTTGCTGATGACACAAAGGTTGGGGGTGTTGTGAATAGTGTGGAAGGCTGTCAGAGGTTACAGCAGGACATTGATAAGATGCAATACTAGGCTGAGAAGTGGCAGAAGTGTGAGGTGGTTCATTTTGGTAGGTCAAATATGATGGCAGAATATAGTGTTAATGGTAAGATATTGGCAGTGTGTAGGATCAGAGAGATCTTGGGGTCTGAGTCCATAGGACACTCAAAGCTGCTGCGCAGGTTGACTCTGTGGTTAAGAAAGCATATGGTGCATTGGCCTTCATCAATCGTGGGATTGAGTTCAGGAGCCAAGAGGTAATGTTACAGCTATATAGCACCCTGGTCAGACCCCACTTGGAGTACTGTGCTCAGTTCTGGTCGCCTCACTACTGGAAGGATGTGGAAGCCATAGAAAGGGTGCAGAGGAGATTTACAAGGATGTTGCCTGGATTGGGGAGCATGCTTTATGAGAATAGGTTAAGTGAACTTGGCCTTTTCTCCTTGGAGCGACAGAGGATGAGAGGTGACCTGATAGAGATGTATAAGATGATGAGAGGTATTGATCGTGTGGCTAGTCAGAGGCTTTTTCCCAGGGCTGAAATGGCTAGCACGAGAGGGCACAGTTCTAAGGTGCTTGGAAGTAGGTACAGAGGAGATGTCAGGGATAAGATTTTTATGCAAAGAGTGGTGAGTGCATGGAATGGGCTGCCAGTGATGGTGGTAAAGGTTGATACAATAGGGTCTTTTAAGAGACTCCTGGATAGGTACATGCAGCTTAGAAAAACAGAGGGCTATGGGTAACTCTAGGTAATTTTTAAGGTAAGGACATGTTCGACACAGTTTTGTGGGCCGAAGGGCCTGTATTGTGCTGTAGGTTTTTAATGTTTCTATGTTTCTAAACCTGCGGCTGTTCCCCTCAACAACAGTTTTGGATACTGTTGGGGGAATGATCCAGCAGAGGAAAGCCAAAGCAGTTAGATATCTGGCACGGAGTTTGATCCTGTGACTCAGGAAGAAAAAGGGGAGAAGAGGCTAGCAGTAGTGATAGGGGATTAATTGGTTAGGGGACCAGATAGCATAGTTTGTGGATGAGAATGGGAATCCCAGTGTTGTGTTGCCTCCCCGATGCCAGGATCAGGTACATTTTGGATCGAGTCCACATCATTCTTAAGTGGGACGATGGTCATGGTCTATGTTGATACCAATGACATGGGTAGGAAGGGTGACTAGGTTCTGTAAAGTGAGTTCAGGGAGCTATATGATAAGTTAACGGACAGGACCACCAGGGTTGTGATCTCAGGATTGCTTCCCATGCCACCTGCTAGTGAAATCAGGCACTTGATCCTGATCATACAGTTTCATACATGGATAAGTGTAGGACCTGTCCAGGTGGGACGGGAATTGGAGTGAGACTGTGTATTGCTGACAAGTCTGGAAAGTGACGCAGTGGTTATTGCCAAAGGGTCACTCCCAGGGAGTTGTGGTTCATATTGGTATCAATGACATGGGTAGGAAAAAGAAGGTCCTGAAGAGAGAATATATGGAGTTAGCTAAAAAGCTGAAAGGCAGGACCTTTGGGGTAATAATCTCTGGATTGCTGCCTGTGCCATGTCCCATTGAAGGTAAAAAAAAAAAAGGATGATCTGACAGATGAATGCATGGCTATGGAATTGGTATGGGGGCAGGGTTTCAGATTTCTGGATCATTGGTATCTCTTCTGGGGAATGTATGACCTGCACACAAAGAATGGGTTACAGCTGAACCTGAGAAGGATCAACATCCTTGTGGGCAGTTATTCTACAATTGTTGGGGAGGGTTTGAACTAATTTGGCTGGAAGATGGCAACTGGAATGATGGGGCAGTTGGTATCCAACCAAATGTTGTGTGTAATGAGACTGTGAGGAAGGACAGGCAGATGATAGAGCAAAATTGCAGTCAGTAGGATGAGTTGAAGTGTAACGGGGGGCAAAATCATAAAGGGTGATGAATACAGGATTGAAGGTGTTATATTTGAATGCCTGCAGTATACAGAATAATGCAGATGATCTTGTAGTGCAGTTAGAGATTGGCAGGTATGATGTTGTGGGCATCACTGAGTCATGGCTGAAAGAAGAGCATAGTTGGGAGTTTAACATCCAAGGATATACATTGTATCAAATGCACAGGCAAGTAGGCAGAGGGGATGGCGTGGCTCTGTTGGTAAAAAATGAAATCAAATCCTTAGAAAGAGGTGATAAAGGTTTGGAAGACATAGAATCTTTGTGTGTAGAGTTAAGAAATCGCAAGGGTAAAAAGACCTTGATGTGAATTATATACAGGCCTTTGGTGTGAGATATAGGTAACAATGGAAGATAGAAAAGGCATGCAAAAAGGGCAATGTTACAATAGTCATGTAGGATCTCCATATACATGTGGATTGGGAAAATCAGATTGATGCTGAGATAGAATTTGTAGAAAGCCTTCAAGATGGCTCTTTAGAGCAGCTTGTGGTTGAGTAGACTAAGGCAATTCTGGATTGGGTATTGTGTAATTAAAGATTAGGGAGCTTAAAGTAAAGGAACCCTGAGGAGAAAACAATCATAATATGAAGTTCGAGAGGGAGAAGATAAACTGAGATGTATCAGAATTACAGAGGCATAAGTAAGGTGGTGGCCAAAGTTGATTTGAAGGGGACATTAGCAGGGATGATGGCAGAACAGTAATGGTTGGAGATTCTGGAAGCAATTTGTAAGGCGCAGAGTAAATACTGTACATCCCAAAGATGAAAAAGTATTCTAAAAGGAGGTGACGCAATCCTGGCTGACAAGTGAAGTCAAGGTCAGCATAAAAGAGAGGGCATATTATACAGTAAAAATTAGAGAGAGGTTAAAGGATTCAAAAACTTTTAAAAACATAAGACAACTAAAAAGCCGTAAGAAGTGAAAAGGTGAAATGTGAAGGCAAGCTAGCCAAAAATATAAAAGAAGATACTTAAAGTTTTTTCCAGATATACGAAGAGTAAAACAGGTGAGAGTGGATATTGGACCGCTAGAAAATGACGCTGGGTCAAAGAAATGTTGGACACAGTTAATAAATATTTTGCATTACTCTTCACTGTGGAAGATACTAGCAGTAAGCCAGAAATTCAAGACCGTCAGGGGCAGAAGTGAGTATAGTTGCAATTACCAAGCAGAAGGTGCTTGGGAAGCTGAAAGGTTTGAAAATAAATAATGTTGAGTTCTGTTCATTGGGCATGTGCACTTACCCTGTTATGGGCATGCACACAAGGTGGTTGGGGGGAATTGTGAGTAAGAAAATGGCAGCCTAGTGTATTAAATGTGAATGGAGAAAGCAAAGTTGTTAAAACGAAAGAAAATCTTGCCTTTGTTGTTTGAATGTTACTGGTGATAGCAGAGGATGGTTTCCAATTTCAGGATTCCACTGGCATTTGATGAGAGCAAGCCTTACCAAAGCTGGAAAAATTAAATTGGAATATGGACTCATGTTATGGAGCTTGAGAAGAAGAACTAGGCCCTTGCAGGTGTACTGTCACTTTCGGAAAGAGCAAGAAAGATCATGATGGGAATTTTGGTGAAAGATTTAGACAAAGTTGACTACGCAAATACTGAAAATGCACTTGACTCAGTTTTTCTGAAGGAAGAGCAGGATCAGATTTATGAGCCATATTTAGACTTAGACAAAATTTCCAGAAACAGTTCTATAAATATGGTTGATTATATTATTGATTTTGAACAAAAGAACAGTCATATGCTTAAATACAAAATGGAACTTCCCAATGTAGTATGAGCATTTAAATGGCTGGATACTGCATGTGTAGACATAAAGGACAGACAGCTAGGGTTGACAGCATGTACAAAAACTTAAATTTGCATCTCCGAAATCACTGCCGAAGAGGATTTTTGGAGAAAAGGCTGTCAAGACAAGTCAGGATTAGTTTGCATCAGGAAACTGCTGCTTCGTGAAGTATGCAACGAGAGAGAAGAAGGCGTAGGTCCCAGAGTGATCAGACAAGGGTGCTATTACCTGACACAAATCCACTAGACAGTACTGCAGGAGATCAAAATGCGTGGTTTATCAAAATACTTATCACTGGGCAAAAAAACTGTCCACACAGAACCAAACATGTTAAGTTAAATAAAAAAAATAACAAATCTGAAAATTTAGAGTGCCTTATCACATTGTTTCCAAAAGAATTGTTTGCTAGTGCAGAGACATCTGATACAGAGATTTTGATGATAGGATCTCTAGCATCTGCTGTTATTGATACAGTATGCACATGCACAGTGTGTGCAGAAAGTGGCTTGAAAGCTATGTAAGTGAACTAAACCAGAAAGAAGTGCATAAACTAGTGAACCCAGTAACAAAGCATTAACATTTGGAGATAAAAAGATTGTACATTCTACCAAAAGAGTGAAATTTCTTGTAAAAATAGGGCAGACAAAATGTTACATTGAAACTGAGGTGGTAACAGTGAACATTCCATTACTCCTGAGTAAAACTTCCCGTAAGAAAGCAGGGGCAGTTTTGGATATGGAGAATGATCAAGCAACCTGTGGCCAGTGTCTCTTGAGCTCACCAGCTCTGGACATTACTGTGTGAACGTACTAGATGAGAAAAGCAAAGTGTTGCTCAAGCTTCACAAACAGTTTGGACACACTTCAACTAATGACTTCAGCAACTGCTCAGGAGTTCAAGAAACAAAGATGCAGACTATTTTTCCATTCTAAAGCAGATAGTTTACAGCTTTGAGACATGCCAAAAGTTTGTAAAGCCCAAACCTAAGCCTGCAGTTGGTCTGCCACTAGTGTCTGAATAGAATGAAATGTAGACCTACATGAACTTGAGCAAAAAGTGTGGTACTTCCACATCATTAATGAGTTCACACATTTCAGTGCTGATAGCATTGTAAACACAAAGAAACTCTTAGAAATACAGATAGTCCCCGAGTTACGAACGTCCGACTCGGAAAACTCGTACTTATGAACCGAGGAAGGAGAACGCCGTCCACCATTTTAAGTCGGATCCCGACGCCGTCTGCCATTTTAAGTCGTTGCCGTTGACACTGTGTTGAGTGTTTAACTTTGTATTTGGCTTAAAATTTTCTTAGTAAGATTCACCCTGACCCCGGCCCCCCCTTTCCAGTTGGCTGGTGGTGCAATGAGATCAGCGCCAGGCTGTGGAGAACGGAGGTTCCCAAGTTCGATCCAGTGACAGACTGCTCCCGTGCCAGGTTACCATCCGTGCCGGGTTGATGCCGAGGTCACAACTCGACCTTGTAAAAAAAAACACTGCCACCTCCAGTTTAAATTCCCACGCGGAATATTGTGGATGATCAAATACCCAAACCCAGCACAGCTCCCACTTCTCCCATTTGGCCTGTCTCAGTGTGGTGGTCCTTAGGGCCCAGCAGACCTCAGGAGCCGGCGGAGGTCAGGACCTACTGTCCGCAGTGTTTCTGTTCCGTTGACGGTGTGCGGTGGTCCTTAAGACCCAGCGGACCTCGGGAGCCGGCGGCGTTTGGGACCCGACGCTCACAGTGTTTCTGTTCCATTGACGGGAAGCAATTGCAATTGAAAATAAAGTGGAAATAATACTTTTGGAAAGAGGTGAAACGCCATCAGTCATTAGAAAAGCGTTAGGCTACAGTCGGTCAATGATCAGAACAATTTTAAAGGATAACGGATAAAGTGAGAATAATGGAGCATGTGAAAAGCCCTGCCCCGATGAAAGCTACAATTATTACTAAGCAACGCAGAGGTTTAATTATTGGAATACATATGTTTCTTAAGTGTTTTATATGCATAGAAAGGTAAAATATGTACTACCGGTATATACTAAGACAAACATTTGACTAACTGACGCTAAATAATACCGGCTGTACTTGTTCCGACGTACGTACAAATCCGACTTAAAGATGGACTCAGGAACGGAACTCGCACATAACCCGGGGACTGCCTGTACTAAAAAAAACTTCATCCATTCCTGGATAAGTGTGCATGGTACACCTTGGAAAGAATTCAGTAATAATGATGGCAAACTTAATAATGATGAATTCAGAGATATGGCGGAGAACTTCAACATTGAAATAAAGACAATAGCAGCATACAGTCCTTAGAGTAATGGACTTATGGAGCAACACAATCAAACACTTACCAAAATAATGCTGAAGGCAAAGAAGATCAACGGCTTTGATAGGAACACAGCCCTGGATTTAACCCTTATGGTGAACAATACTATGCACAATGTACATGACTATAGCCTGTATCAATTAGTGTTTGGCCAGAATCCAAACCTTTCCTCTGTACTGTTTGACAGGCCACCTGCTCTAGAGAGCACAAGGAGTGAGTGGGTTGGGAGACATATTTCAGCACTACACTTCAATGAAGGCTTTCACTGAAGCAGAGTGTTCAGAGAGAATTCAAAGAGCTGTGAGAGCTCAGCTCCGTTCTACTGATGGGAAATATGTGACCGGGAGGCTCACAAAACTTTGCCACAACAGTCATCCCTCAGCTAAAGTTAGCCTTTCAAATTGGACATGGGGAAATTGACAGATTCTGGTATGTAGGGATATACATCTTTGTTGTTGATGGAATAGTACAACTGCACCAAGAAAGTTACATCAGAAATCTTCAGACAATTCACATGGAATCCGCACGTACCATACAGCAGGATGCACCCCACAGAGAGGCTGTAGCTAAGCAACTCAGGTCAAAGATTGGTCAGATTCTATGGGTGGCAAGGCTAGCAGACCTGACATCATGTTTGATACCTGCAACTTGGCACCCAGCACAAAAAATGCCACAGTATAAACTTTACATGAGTCAAACAAGATAGTGCACCTATTTCAATCTGAAAAAGTAGTCTTGAAGTTTCAACAGCTTGGAAAAGATGGTTCACTGAAACTTGTTGCTTCAGTGATACCTCAGTTGGATATCTCAACGATGGAGGTACTCAAGGAGGACATTTTATTGTACTAATGGGAGAAGAGGGAAGATTCTCACCTCTCTGTTGGCAATCAAAAAGGATTCGAAGAGTTGAATGTAGTATGCTGGCAGAAGAAACCCTTGAAATATCTGATAGTATTGACTATGTCATTTATCTGGCCACATTCTATTCTGAGCTTGTCCATGGTGACCCAAAGAAGAACACTCTACAAATAACTTGTGTCACAGACTACTGATCTCTGGTTGATGCCAACAAATCCACCGACAATTACAGAGAAGAGATTTTGAGATGAGCAGCATCAAGGAACTCGTCCAAGCACAGAAAATTCATCTTTGCTATTGTCAACTACAAAGGAACAATTAGGTGATTGCCTCACAAAGAAGGGATCACCAGCTCTTGTGCCACTGAAGGCACTTAGTGAAAGCATTTGGTACCTTAAGAACTGTATCAACATCAAGGGTTAGAACTAATCCCCATATCCTAAAAGACATTTGAGTTGTGAGATACACACACACACACCGTTCTTGTACTCTAAAGGCACTAAGTGAGGGTATAGGGTACCTTAAGAAATGTATTAGGCCTAACGACTCAAGGTAAAAGTAATATAACTAAACCACTAGACATTTAATTATTTATAGGCATAAAAAAGAATGGGAGATTGTTGAGTTCTGTTCATTTGGGCATGCGCATGAGGGATGTTGGGGAGAATTGTGGGTAAGAAAATGGCAGCCTAGTATACTAAACTTGAATGGTAAAGCTGTTAAAATGAAGGAAAATTTTGTCTTTGTTGTTTGAACATTATCAGACAAGTCACCTGGACCAGATGGACTACACTCTAAGCTTCTGGAAAAGGCAGCTGAAGAGATTGTAGAAGCATTAGTAATGACCTTTCAAGAATCACTAGATTCTCGAATAGTTCTGGAGAACTGGAAAATTGCAAATTTCACTCCACTTTTTAAGAAGAGAGACAGTTAGCCTGACTTCAGTGGCTAGAAAGACATTGAAATCCATTATTAAAGCATGAGGTTTTGGGGTACGAGGGCATATGATTAAATAGGCTGAAGTCACCAACCTTTCCTTCAGGGAAAATCTTTTCTGATAAATCTATTGGAATTATTTGAGGAAATAACAGGCAGGATAGAAAAAGGAGAGTCAGAGAATGTTGTTTTCTTGGATTTTCAGAAGGCCTTTGACAAGGTGCCCCACATGAAACAGCTCAACAAGAGAGAAGCCCATGGTATTACATGGGCAGAGGACTGACTGGCCGGCAGGAAACAAAGAGTGGGAATAAAGGGAGGCTCTTCTGGTTGCATGCCAGACACTAGTGGTGTTCCACAGGATCAGTGCTGGGACCACTGCTTTTCACATTATATATCAATGATTTGGATCACACAATTGATGGCTTTGTGGCCAAGTTTGCAAACAATATGAAGATAAGTGGAGGGGGAGTTAGGATTTAGACAGATTAGGAGAATGGGAAATTAAATGGCAGATAGAATACAGTGTAGGGAAGTGTATGGTCATGCATTTTGTTAGAAGCAATAAAGGCATGGACAATTTGCAAACAGAGAGAAAATTCACAAACCAGAGGTGCAAAGGGACTTGGAAGTCCTTGTGCAGGATTCCCTAAAGGTTAACTTGCAGGTTGAGTCAATTGTAAGATTGCAAATGCAATTTTAGCATTCATTTTGCGAGGACTAAAATATGAAAGCAAAGATATAACACTGAGGCTTTATAAGCCATTGGTCAGACCACAGTAGTGTAAGCAGTTTAGGGCCTCTTAAATAAGAAAAGATGTGCTGGCATTGCAGAGGATCCACAGGAGGTTCTTGAGAATGATTCTGGGAATGAAATTGTGAACACACGAAGAGCGTTTGATGGCTCTGCCCTGTATTTGCAGGAGTTTAGAAGAACTGGAAGGGGGAGGAATCTCAATGAAACCTATCGATTATTGAAAGGCCTAGATAGAGTGAATATGGAGAGGACATTTCCTATAATAGGTGAATCTAGAACCAGAAGGCACAGCCAAATGAAAGTTGTCCATTTAGAACAGAGATGAGGAGGAATTTCTTTAATCAGAGGGTGGTGAACCTGTGGAATTCATTGCCATAGACAGATGTACATTTAAAGTAGAGGTTGATAGGTTCTTGATTAGTCAGAGTGTCAATGCTTACGGAGAGAAGGCAGAAGAATGGGGCTGAGAGGGATGATAGATCAGCTATGATGGAATGGTGGGGTACACTTGATGGGCCGAATGGCCTAATTCTGCTCCTATATCATATTATCTTATTATAGTTTCATGTTTAGGCTGAAAGGTCTGTTTTTGTAACAGGTGTCAGAGCAATCCCATTCCTCTCCTTATTTCTGGTAACTTATTCTCTATCACATGCACATCAATTCCCTCCAGCTCTCCTGCTACCGTTCTACACTTTGGCCAATTAACTTTTCAACCTGCAGGTATCTGGCTGTGGCAGAACAAAGCACTCAGGGGAAACCCATGAAGTCATAGGGAGAATGTGCAAATCCACATAGACAGCACGAAGTGTCAGTGGGTTGCTGAGGATAGGATGCAGCCGTGCCACTATGTTGCATTGGGACTTAGTGACCCTTTGTATATGACCTTGTAGGTAATGAATCATTACTTATCCATGGACATGAAATGTAGCTGGGATTCTACCCTCACTGTACTTCTAGCTGGAGAGTTCCATATCTCAGCAGACTGTATACAAAAAAAAATTTCCTCGGATCTTCTTCAATCCTCCTACTAATTAAACTGCACCAAAGGTACAAGTGCTTTTCTTGTTGAACCTATGAGATTCCTAATTTTATACAATTCAGTTAAATGTCTCCTCTGTCTCCTTTGAGCCTAGACAGCCTCTCCTTATCACTATAGTGCTTCAGCCCTGGCAATGCCTTTGAGAATTTTCCCATCCTTCCTACAATGTGATGATCAGAACTGCAAACAGTACTCTAGCTGTGGACAAACCAGTATTTACACAGTGCTAACAGCAACTCCCTGCTTTGGTATTCTGTGCCTCTGTCATTAAATAAATAAAAATCAATATCCTTGTCAAAACAGACACAGATTTTCTAATCTTGCTAACGGCTTGAACGACATACAAACTGGCAGAGGAACTGAGTGGGTTAAACAGCATCTATGGAGAAAAGTAGTAGGGGATGGGCGTATGTGTGATGGGCAGAAGGAGTGAATGGAAAAGAAGCAAGGTGAGAACAGTTTAGTGGAGGGTGGAAAATTTGATGCTTATGCAACCAAGTTGTAGACTACTGTAGCTAGGTGGAAAATGAGTTACTCATAGTCTAGTCTGTGATTAGCCTCAACCTGGCAGTGGAGGGCAGACATTTTTGTGGGAATGGGGAGGGGAATTAAAATGGCTGGAGTTTAAAATGGAGTTTCACGATGGAGCAGAAATTTTCAGATAAACTGATACCCAGTTTGATTCTGGCTTCACTAACGTAAAATAGGCCACATTGGGAGTACTGGATACAATAATGAAGAGGAGGATTTGTATGTGTTTGCGCAGGCACTCTAAGGAGCGTGTGGACATGTAGTCTGTGACCATCCTATTCCCTTGGTTAGCTTAAATGGGGAAAAAAACATATGGTCATTTTATTTTGCAAGTAGTCTGGAAAGTTGTAAAATTCATATAGACAGCGTACATTACCTACAAGGCTATATACAAAGGACTGGTAAATACCAAGGACAGTACTTCCATATTGTGACTATGTATCTGGTTTGTCATCCTCAAATTCACATGACCTCATAGAAACCTACAGCACAATACAGGCCCTGCGGCGCACAAAGTTGTGCTGAACATGTCCCTACCTTAGAAATTACTAGGCTTACCCATAGCCCTCTATTTCTCTAAGCTCCATGTACCTATCCAAAAGTCTCTTAAAAGACCCTATCGTATCCGCCTCCACCACTGTTGCCGGCAGCCCATTCCACTCTTTCACCACTCTCTGAATAAAAAACTTACTCCCTGACATATCCTCTGTACTTACTCCCCAGCACCTTAAACCTGTATCCTCTTGTGGCAACCATTTCAGACCTGGGAAAAAGCCTCTGACTATCCACACGATCAATGCCTCTCATCATCTTATACACCTCTATCAGGTTACCGCTCATCCTCTGTCGCTCCAAGGAGAAAAGGCTGAGTTCACTCAACCTGTTTTCATAAGACATGCTCCCCAATCCAGGCAACATCCTTGTAAATCTCCTTTACACCTTTTCTATGGCTTCCACATCCTTCCTGTAGTGAGGCGACAAGAACTGAGCACAGTACTCCAAGTGGGGTCTGAACATGGTCCTATATAGCTGCAACCTCATACCTTTGCAGACTGACTTTCTCTCATCACCTTTGTCAAGTCAAGTCAAGTCACTTATTATTGTCATTTTGGTACAGTACACAGTAAAAACGAGATAACGTTTTTCAGGAGTATGGTGCTACATGAAACAGTACAAAAACTACAATGAACTATGTGAAAACAACACAGAAAAAGAAACCACACTAGACTACAGACCTACCCAGGACTGCATAAAGTGTACAAAACAGTGCAGGCATTACAATAAATAATAGACAAGACAGTAGGAACAGTAGAGGGCAGTAAATTGGTGTCAGTCCAGTCTCAGGGTATTAAGGTGTCTGATAGCTTGGGGGGAAGAAACTGTTACATAGTCTGGTCGTGAGAGCCCGAATGCTCTGGTGCCTTTTCCCAGATGGCAGAAGGGAGAAGAGTTTGTATGAGGGGTGCATGGGGTCCTTCATAATGCTGTTCGCCTTGCAGATGCAGCGTGAAGTGTAAATGTCCCTGATGATCTTCTCAGCTGACCTCACTATCCGCTGCTGGGTCTTGCAATCCGAGATGGTGCAATTTCCAAACCAGGCAGTGATGCAGCTGCTCGGGATGCTCTCAATACAACCCCTGTAGAATGTGATGAGGATGGGGGGGTGTGGGAGATGGACTTTCCTCAGCCTTCGCAGGAAGTAGAGACACTGCTGGGCTTTCTTTGCTATGGAGCTGGTGTTGAGGGACCAGGTGAGATCCTCCGCCAGGTGAACACCAAGAAATTTGGTGCTCTTAAGTATCTCTACCGAGGAGCAGTTGATGTTCAGCGGGGAGTGGTCACTCCGTGCCCTCCTGAAGTCAACAACCATCTCTTTTGTTTTGTTTACATTCAGAGACAGGTTGTTGGCTCTGCACCAGTCTGCTAGCCACTGCATCTCCTCTCTGTATGCTGACTCATCGTTCTTGCTGATGAGACCCATCACGGTCGTGTCATTGGTGAACTTGATGATGTGGTTCGAGCTGTGTGTTGCAGCACAGTCATGGGTCAGCAGAGTGAACAGCAGTGGACTGAGCACACAGCCCTGGGGGGCCCCCGTGCTCAGTGTGATGGTGTTAGAGATGCTGCTCCTGATCCGGACTGACTGAGGTCTCCCAGACAGGAAGTCTAGGATCCAGTTGCAGAGGGAGGTGTTCAGGCCCAGTAGGCACAGCTTTCCAATCAGTTTCTGAAGGATGATCGCTGAACTGAAGTCTATGAACAGCATTCAAACGTACGTGTCTTTTTTGTCCAGGTAGGTTAGTCCATCTAATCAGTCCACTGATACCTTCTTGCAGTTACAACTTTATTCATCACAATGAACCACACTGTCAATTCTGGAGTACTGTTGGCAAAACATCTTAAATGTTGTTCCAGCATTCAAGATTAAGTTATTTACAAACACTGAAAAGGAAAAAAGACATATAGTACTGGGTCCTGTGGATCCCAGTGTTGAAACCCCTAAGGTACTAAAATTGCCACTGGTCAATGTCCTTTACTCTCTGCCATTTTAATTATGGAATGGTTGCAGACAGAATGAGGCCATTTGGTACATTTTAGCACACTGGCGCCCTAACAGAGCAACTCACTATTTCCACCCTCTGACATTTTTCCTGTAGCCCTCACATATTTATCCAATTTCCTCACAAAAGCCACAATGGACCAATTTTCAGTCCAACTCTCCTTTGGAAGCCAAGGGGTTTGACCTTTTTGTTTAATTTGGCACATAAGAATTTGTCAAATATCTTGCCAAAATCCATGTATGTATAATGCAACAAATGTGCTACTCTCATCACCGAGTCTAGTTACATTCTCAAAAAATCCATCCAGTCAGATACAACACTCTGTGAAACTCCACAATGCCTGTTGGTGACCAACCTTTCTAAATGCATTTCCTCAATTTAACTCAATTGTTTGTTCACCAGTAAGCAGAGTCTTTCCTTTCCTTCTACTCACAGAGACACAACACAGAAAAAGGCTCTTCAGCTCACTGAGTCTGCGATGACCATCAACTACTCATCTAGACTAATTTTACTTGAATCCCATTTTATTCTTCGCACATTCTTATTTATTTATTTATTTATTTATTGATTAAATTTTAGAAATTACAAGGAATAAATGTGATAATAAAATAGTAAGAAAAATAATGTTGACCCTCTCCCCTCCCCTTAACCCTCCCCCCCTTATTCTTATCAAGTCTCCACAGATAATACCACTTACTTACACACACACAAAAAATGGCCAATTAACCTGCCAATCCTCACATATTTTGGATGTGGGAGGAAGGCAGTGAGGCAATGAACATGGGGGAAATGCACATAGTCTCCAGAGAACTCAGATTCCTGGCGCTGTGAGACAGTAGCTCTACTAGATCTGCCATTGTCAATCCTGATTAAACCCCTACATTCAGAAACTCCTTCCAGGTGCTAACCTTTGCTGGTAATTAATTCCGCCCACTGCCTAAAATTCCAGCAACACTCAGCAGGCCCTAAAAAAAAGATGCACTGGACCAAAAAAGGTGGCTGTCTGTCACTTCCCATCTGAGGATAAAACTAGCCAAGGGAACGCGAGGTCTTCCTGGGCAAGATGGCTTGCATTACTCTCAAACAGTAAGTGGTGAACAGAACACCCAGAGTTATGGCCACAGACAAGACAAGCTCTGCATAGACCTTGTTAACCTCCCCATCTGAGGGTGAAGATTTCAGTGACAATAAATGACCTACACAGGGAGGATTCATCCAGCTCCATTATTATTGAAGTTAAATGGAGTGAGTTGTGGATCTAATTGAAAGTACGGCGGGTTTAGAGTCGATGGTTTACACTGTGGATATTCAGTAGGAACAGTGATTTCTCATAATTCCCACCTCTGCCCTCAGGCACAGTAGCACACACAGCAAGGAGGGGTGGAGGAGGTGCACCAATTACTTGTTGGCATGATGTAACACAAAGACTTGAGCAGTATAAATAACCACAGGAACCACTCAAAGGAATCAGGTGAGAGATATTTCAATTAGTTCATTTTTGATCAGGAAAATGTTGCCTGGTCTTCCAGTAAGATCTCTGTTTTTTAAAAAAGTTTGTGAAGGGACAGTTATGGATAATTGGAAAAACATACCTTAGCAGGGACAGATTGTCAGCTGCAAAGAAATTGACAATCTGTTCTCACCCCCCACACAAGAGTAAAATGGGATTCCAAATCTCTGACATTGGGCAAACAGGGCACAAAAAGATGGGAATATAATTACATGAAACACTATGTTGCTCAGGCAATTGGTCAGTTTATAAGCATTAGAGGCCTTTAATCCGAGAGTCTCCATTCTAAGAACAGAATTGGTGTGTAACTTGGGGAGAAGGAAACTGCTGAGCACAAATTACTGCAAGTGAGATTGGCACAGCCCACAAGTGCTGGGCAACAGTCATGAGGAAAGCCAAATGGACAACTGTACAAGTAGCTGGATAATTGAACGATTAGGAGAAGGGCACTGAAATCAGCAGGAAACATAAGATTCAGTCATTTAAACACAGGAGGAAACACTAAATAAAACAGCCCAACTCATTTATGCTGACCAAGCAGTCCACGTTGTGGGATACTCCCATTTGACCACGTTTGCAGAGAGGTCAGTTTAGGCCAGAAGACCATAAGATATGGGAGCAGAATTAGGGCATTTGGCCCATCGTCTCTGCTCTGCCATTTCATCACGGCTGACCCATCTTTCCTCTCAGCTCTAATCTCCTGCCTTATCCCTGTATCCTTTCATTCTCTGACTAATCAAGAATCTATTAGCCTCTGCCTTAAATATACCCAATGACAGCCTCCACAGCCACCTGTGGCAATAAATTCCAAAGATTCACCACTCTCTGGCTAAAGAAATTTCTCCTCATCTCTGTTCTAAAAGGATACCCTCTATCCTGAGGCTGTGTCTTCTAGTCTTAGACTCCCCCACCATAGGAAATATCTTCTCTATATCCACGCTATCAAGGCCTTTCAACATTTGATAGGTTTCAGTAAGGTCACTCCTCATTCCTTTGAATTTCATGAATACAGGCCCAAAGCCATTGTATGATAAGCCCTCTTTTAAACCCTCTCCAATGTCAGCACATCCTTTCTTAGATAAGGGGCCAAAAACTGCTCACAATACTCCAAGTGAAGCCTCACTAGTACTTTACAAAGCCCCAACATTACATCTTTGCTCATATATTCTAGTTCCCTTAAAACGGATACTAACATTGCATTTAATAGAGGCTCTCAGATGAAGGCCCACTAATAAACCAACTGATTGCCTGAGCAGCATAGAGTTTTATGTTATAATATTCCCATTTTTTTGTGCCCTGTGAGGATGGACTGTTTCTTAACCAACTCCTCATGGTGCTCAGACGTGATGGTTCTGCTGAGCTCCTGCTCACCCAGTTTGGAATATCTAATAGTGAAGTGTTTCCTAGACTACCTGTCCCAAGACTTCACTGACTGGTAGTCTATACTGAACTGAATTGTCTTTATTTCTTACATCTTTCATATACATGAGGAGTAAAAATCTTTATGTTACATCTCTGTCTAAATGTGCAATGTGCAATTACAGTAATTTATAATAAATATTATGTACAACAGGATAGTCAATATAACATAGAAATACAGTTGCATCAGCACGAATTAAGCAGTCTTTTGGCCTGGTGGATCCCATATCGGATGGATATGAAGCCTGCACTCATTGCACTATACTCTGTGATCAACAGCTTTGAAATGTTGCTCTCCTCATGAGTGTCAGTGATGTCAACAGGCCAAATGAGTGTGTCACCAAATTACAACCAGCACATTTCCTGTTGCACCAGGGGCCTAAACAGTGACACAACATTGCTATAGAACCATTAAAGATGCCGACCAAGCCACTTGCCACCACCCCACCCCCACACCCCGACCACACTTTTGTAAATAAGATCACCAGGCTGTCCTCCTATTTTCTAAATAGAAACTGAAATGTAAGGATCCGATACAGAAAGTAGTGCAGTGCTGTAGAGGAACTTCTGTGACACAGCTTTGAGTCTATGTTCAAAGACTCGGTTGCCAGCCTAGATGAATATATCATTACCATTGTGGAATTTATCAAGAAATGTGTGCTTGTTTGTTTGTTTATTTATTTAGAGATCAAGTGCAGAACAGGCCCTTCCGGCTCAACAAGCCACACCTCCCAGTAACTCACATATTTAACCCTAGACTAATCACAGGAAAATTTACAATGACCAATTAAGTACCTATTGAGTATAGCTTTGGACTGTGGGAGGAAACCAGAGCACCAGGAGGAAATCCATGTGCTTATGAGAAGGATGTACAAACTTTAAATTGAACTCCAAACTCTGATGCCCCCTAGCAATAACCACTATGCGTCCATAACATATTACAATGTTGTGAACGGTGTACCAAAGAGGACAACCTGGTTGCTCCCAAACTGGAAACTTTGGGTGAACTCAGAGATCCACTCCCTACTGACCTAAGCTTTACCAAAAATTATTGAGATACAACCTCTGTAAATCTATCAGACACCAAAAGACAATACCAGTCTAAAACTGAGTCATAGACTGCTCATCAGTTGTGGCAGGGCTTACATGCTTTAATGGGCTACAAAACGAAGTCGGGCAGCATCAACAACAACAGCACAACCTTTGCTGATGAGCTTAACACATTCTATCCACGTTTTGAGCAGAAGGGGAATGGGTATATCATCCACTCCAATAGTCTCCAATGTACCTGAACACAGAATCACCTTTGCAGATGAAAATCTGTCTTCCAGAGTGAACCCACAGTACAAATCTGACCCAAATGGTGTCCTTGCTGTGCCTTAGATTCTGTGCAGATCAGCTGGTGGGGGTATTTGTAAACATTCTTAATCTCTCCACACTTCAAACTGTGGTTCCCACCCACTTTCAGAAAACCACTATCATTCTAGTACTTCAGAAAAATAAGATAACCTGCATGGCAGCAGAACAGTTAGCACAATGCTATTACAGCTCAGGGGATCGGAGTTTGGAATTCAATGCCAGCATCCTCTGTAATAATCTCTGTATGCTCTCCCCATAGGTTTTCTCCAGGTGATCCAGTTTCCTCCCACAGTCCAAAGACATATCGGGTAGGTTAATTAGTCATTGTAAATTGTCCCATGATTGCTTAGGGTTAAATTGGGGTTGTCGGGGTTTGTGGGGCAGTGTGACTTGAAGGGCCCAATGGTCCTAATCCCCATTGTATCTCTAAATAAAAATAAACAACTGATACTGAATTCTCCAGCTTCAGCTAACTCACCCTTCTGTAGCAGAATGGACAAGTTTGCCTGCCCATCATTTTGGTTCAGTTGTTTGTTTCCTACTGGCACAGGCACAGGCTGGGTAGCAGGACACATCATACAACCCTGCAAACAACACTACAAAGGAGCATAATATGCTGATAACTACCACTGAATAATTTGGTCTCACTGTATCAGAGACATTTCCTCCATTCTACCCACCCCTGCCACACTTTCTCTGATACTAAAAAGTAAATTGTTTTCTTTCTGACAAAAGGTCCTGGACATGAAATAGAACATAGAACCATACAGCACAGTACAGGCCATTTGGCCCACAATACTGTGTCAACCCTGAAACACTGCCTCCCATATAACCCTCCACCTTAAATTCCTCCATATACCTGTCAAGTAGTCTCTTAAACTTCACTAGTGTATCTGCCTCCACCACTGACTTAGGCAGTGCATTCCATGCACCAACCACTCTCTGAGTAAAATAACCTTCCTCTAATATCTCTCTTGAACTTTCCTCTCCTTATCTTAAAGCCATGTCCTCTTGTACTGAGCAGTGGTGCCCTGGGGAAGAGGCGCTGGCTGTCCACTCCATCTATTCCTCTTAATATCTTGTATACCTCTATCATATCTCCTCTCATCCTCCTCCTCTCCAGAGAGTAAAGTCCTAGCTCCCTTAATCTCTGATCATAATGCACACTCTCTGAACCAGGCAGCATCCTGGTAAATCTCCTCTGTACCCTTTCCAATGCTTCCCACATCCTTCCTATAGTGAGGCGACCAGAACTAGACACAGTACTCCAAGTGCGGCCTAACTAGAGTTTTATAGAGCTGCATCATTACATCATGTCTCTTAAACTCTATCCCTTGACTTATGAAAGCTAACAACTCATAGGCTTTCTTAACTACCCTATCTACCTGTGAGGCAACTTTCAGGGATCTGTGGACATGTACCCCAGATCCCTCTGCTCCTCCATACTTCCAAGTATCCTGCCATTTACTTTGTACTCTGCCTTGGAGTTTGTCCTTCTAAAGTGTACCACCTCACACTTCTCTGGGTTGAACTCCATCTGCCACTTCTCAGCCCACTTCTGCATTCTATCAATGTCTCTCTGCAATCTTCGACAATCCTCTACACTATCTACAACATCACCAACCTTAGTGTCATCTGAAAACTTGCCAACCCATCCTTCTACCCCCACATCCAGGTCGTTAATAAAGATCACGAAAAGTAGAGGTCCTAGAACCGATCCTTGTGGGACACCACCAGTCACAACCCTCCAATCAGAATGTACTCCCTCCACCACGACCCTCTGCTTTCTGCAGGCAAGCCAATTCTGAATCCACCTGGCCAAACTTCCCTGGATCCCATGCCTTCTGACTTTCTGAATAAGCCTGTTCGAACCTTGTCAAATGCCTTACTAAAATCCATGTAGATCACATCCACTGCACTACCCTCATCTATATGCCTGGTCACCTCCTCAAAGAACTGTGTCAGGCTTGTTAGACACGATCTGCCCTTCACAAAGCCATGCTGACTGTCCCTGATCAGTCCATGATTCCCTAAATGCCCATAGATTCTGTCTCTAAAAATTTTTTCCAACAGCTTTCCCACCACAGATGTAAGGCCTGGTCTATAATTGGTCACTGGTCTATAATTACCTGGACTACCGTTACTACCTTTTTTGAACAAGGGGACAACATTCACCTCCCTCCAATCCTGTGGTACCATTCCTGTGGACAACAAGGACATAAAGATCCTAGTCAGAGGCTCAGCAATCTCTTCCTTCGCCTCGTGGAGCAGCCTGGGGAATATTCTGTCAGGCCCCGGGGACTTACCTGCCCTAATGTATTTTAACAACTCCAACACCTCCTCTCCCTTAATATCAACATGCTCCAGAACATCAACCTCACTCATATTGTCCTCACCGTCATTAAGTTCCCTCTCATTGGTGAATACCGAAGAGAAGTATTCATTGAGGACCTCGCTCACTTCCCTGCCTCCAAGCACATCTTCCCACCTTTATTTCTAATCGGTCCTATCTTCACTCCTGTCAACCTTTTGTTCTTCACATAATTGAAGAATGCCTTTTACCCTACTCGCCAAGGCCTTCTCATGCCCCCTTCTTGCTCTCCTCAGCCCCTTCTTAAGCTCCTTTCTTGCTACCCTATATTCCTCAATAGACTCATCTGATCCTTGCTTCCTAAGCCTCACATGTGCTGCCTTCTTCCATCTGACTAGATTCTCCACCTCACTTGTCACCCATGGTTCCTTCACCCTACCATTCTTTATCTTCCTCATGAGGACAAATTTATCCCTAACATCCTGCAAGAGATCCCTAAACATCAACCACATGTCCAAAGTACATTTCTCTGCAAAAACATCATCCCAATGCACACCCGCAAGTTCTAGCCTTATAGCCTCATAATTTTCCCTTCCCCAATTAAACAATTTCCTGTCCAGTCTGATTTTATCCTCTTCTATGATAATGTTAAAGGCCAGGGAACGGTGGTCACTGTCCCCCAGATGCTCACCCACTGAGAGTTCTGTGACCTGACCCGGTTATAGATGATAACTGCTCTTCTCTACAAATAGTGCCTGGTTCTACTCAGCATTTCCAGCACCTTGTTTTTATTTCAATGCCCAACATTTTTGATTTTGGACTTGCAAATGAAGCAGAAAATGAGAGGCCTGGGCTCCAAAACAGCCCTTGATGTTAGAACTCAAGATGCAGACGCCTAATGAGACTTGGGCAGCTAAACACAAGTAGGAACACAGGACTCACACATTAAAACAAAAATACCTCAGGCACCACAACACAAGAAGAAATACATAATTAGATTATCTAAATCAGGGGTGGCCAACCTTTTATATTCCATGAGTCAATTTTTTCACGCACAAGTTCAGATGTCCCATACAACTCTTGTACCCCCATTCAATTCTTGTAAAAATATGTTAATATAGACATATTTAGCATTTTTACATGATATATTGATTTAATATAAACAAGATAAACATTACTTCCCTTAATGAGACTTTTAACAAATATATTTTGTCTTCTTTTGATTTTTTCCTTTTTCTTAATCACATATTCTCTCCATAACTCAGACCCAAGCACTAGCTTCAGTTTTCCTTCTATTTCAGTCTGATGTTGTTGTTTTATAGTGTCTATTAAGATCATGTCTTCTATTATGTGAGAAAGTACTTTCACAAACAATGTACAACGGTTTTCCTGACAGACTCGCTATAAATAAGGACTCATTTTTCCACTGTTCATTGAATTCACACTTACTATCACGTTCTGCTTTTCTTTTGCTCACTTTCTTTTGCACTGTGATGGGTAACTGAATGTAAAAACAAGGCTTAATTTTCAAAAAAGTACAAAACCGCAAATGTTCGCAAAGGACAAACGAAGCACAACTCCGTAGCGCACGAGTGTCAATTGTAAACTAACTGGCAAAAACCTGCAACGCACCGCTGGTGCAGATGCCTGGCACCTCAGGATCAAACAAGTATCAAACCTGTATTGAACAGTTATGGAACGACTGCAAACAAAAGTCCTTCTTTCCAAGTTTGACTCCTTGAACATTTTTTAAAACATTGAAAACAGATTAATGTGAAAGAAGATAACATTCGCCAAAAGATGTGCACAAAATAATAAAATCGCTAAAATAATTGCTAAGTTTTAGATTTATTCTCAGTAAAACCCATTTCTAGCTCTAAGCTACTTGAATTCCTGTTATAGATTTTCTTCTACAGATCAGTTTTTGGTTAATACTTTTTGCATGAGTAGGCTTACTTTTTTTTATTATTATCACTGGGATGCAATGTGCCACTTCTAATCATCCAATGTGCCACTTTTGACGCATGCGCCATAGTTTGGCCATCCCTGATCTAAACAAAGGAGGAAACACGTGACTCGGACACACAAAAAACACAGGAAGAAACACAAGAAACTCGGATGCCTAAGCATTGGAGGAAATACAAGACTCAGGTTTCTAAACACAGAGAAACATGAGGTTCTGGCACATGGGACACAACAGGGTACATGAAACATGTACCAATAAGCATTTTGTCAGTTAGCATGGACATGGTTGCCTGAAGGGCCTGCATTTATGTAGTACGAGTCCATGATTTTATGACATATAGAACACACAGTGACATACAGATTAAAACACAGCAAGAAACATAAGACAGACACCTACATACAGCAGGAAACACATGATGGGGGCAGCTGGACACAGCAGGAAACACCAGTATTGGCCATCTAAACACAGGAGTATTTGGTTAGATAACACAGCAGAAATACAAGATGCGTACGGACAAATTCACAAGACATGTGCAACTATACACTGCAAGAAACAAGACAGCCTAAACACAGCTAAAAAAAAATGAGGCATTGCACCTAAGTGCATTTTATTGGCAACAGCAGCTGAAAGAAGTAAAAAAAGAAACCTGAGCAAATAAGCACAGAAGGCAATATAAGACAAAGACAACTAAACACAGTAGGATACTCAAGACTCAAGCAATCAAAGGCAATGAAGCAACTTGGCCACTTTAACAGAGCAAGACAATATAACAAAACATCTGATACAAATAATCATTGACACTGGAAGTGTGTTTCAGCCTAGCATCTTTATTGTGCTTTAAAAGTTGTAATAATTTATAAGTAGAGCTTATAAATTATAAGCACTGGAGCTTTATTAAACAAAACTTAATGTATCACTGGATGTGAAGATAGCTGGAATGATGACTAAATGTTTTGCCAAGAGGTAGGGTTTCTTTTGGATCATCTGAAAATGGTTTGGCGAGCTTGAGAAACTGAGAAAGTGAGCCAAGATGAGTTCAAAGAAATCTGCTGGAGACCGACCGCAGTGTGAATGTAACGGGAAATGTATTATTAAACTAGGAGAATGTAGATAAAATTTACCGGGATGTTGCCTGGACTTGGGACCCATCACTACAAGAAGTGATTGCATAGACTAGGACTTTATAGGAGATGGAGTGATGACCTGATAGAGGTACATAGTACCATCATGATGGGCGGACACAGTGAAAGCAGTGCCTTTTCCTAGGGTGTATGTTTAAGATCAGAGGCAAAAAATTTAAAATAGTTATCATGAGCAGCTTCTTCACACAAAGGATGTACGTACTTGGAATGAGCTGCCAAAAATAATGGTTGAGGCAGCTACATTAACATTTCAAAGCCATCTGATAAGTATGCGTATAGAAGTTTAGAAGGCTGTGAACAAAAACAAGGGGAAATGGGACCAGTTTGGTTGACCACTCAATCAATATAGGTGAGTTGGGCTGAACAGCCTGTTTCCATGCTGTAAGACTCTATAACATAAGCAGGAATTTATGAAACACTGGGACTAAACAAGGAGGTTATTTTTTTTAACAAGGTGCACTTTGAGGCCAATGAATACAAAGCAACACTAACATATGAAAAAAAGCAAGACAGCAGTGAGTGCAGCATCCAAAACACTGAGTGAAATGCTTTTACTCATTGCAGTGGAGAAGTTTTACCCGGGAAAGCACTGGCAACCTCGAATGTTTCTGATAGGAGCACACAGAGGCTATTGACAACACCCATACCTGTTAATCTGTCCATCCCCTGTCAGAAATACTGTCGACAGCCATCAGAAATGTTGGCACATCTACCATAGTGAACACCTGCTCTGAAATCCCAAACTGGCTGGTACCTGTGTGCAGAAAATCCTACCCATTGTCCCAAGAGCAGGTGTGAAATTCTATTCCCAGCTCTGTCATTTGATGAGACTACCAAGTGGAAAAAGAAAGGGATTCAAGACCTCACTGTAGAAGCGTAACATCCCCACTGACACCTCACAGGCAGAATATTACAAACAGAAACAATTATGACAGGAAAATGAAAAGACAGAAGGGAGCAGAGACAGACGTTGTATCATCAGGGATGTGGACTATGACCATGCAGGACACTGCAGCAAAATGTTAGAGATAAATGGACACACACAGAAAATACAGAGGAATTCAGCTGGTCAGACAGCATCTTTAGAGGGATTTGGACAGAGACATTCATCCTGAACCATTGACTGCATATTTCCCTCCACAAAATGATCTGCTGAGTGCCTCCCACATCTTGTGCATTGCTGAGGATACCAGCATTTGCAGTGTGTTGTGTCTCCATCAGTGTAGAAATAATAGATTACTGTTCTCCAGTCTAAGAAGCCAGAGAGCAGACTTTTAATAACATTCAGTTCCTTTGGGATACTCTAAGCCTATGAAAGGCACTGTATGAATGCTTCATCAGTCCTGACGAAGGGTCTCGGCCCGAAACGTCGACAGCGCTTCTCCCTATAGATGCTGTCTGGCCTGCTGTGTTCCACCAGCATTTTGTGTGTGTTGTATGAATGCTTATGTTCCTTTTTTCTCTTCCTTTCCAAACACCAGAGCAGATCATACCTGAAACTTTGCAAGATCCATACAGGCTGCAGTTTTATTCTCATTTCTTAGAACATAACAGCACATAATGTTGTGCCAACCTTTTAACTTAACTCTAAGATCAATCTAACCCTTCCCACCTACATTGCCCTACATTTTGCTATCACCCATGTGCCTAACAGTTTTTTAAATGCCCCTACTGTATCTGCTTCAACCATCACACCTAGCAGGTCATTTCACACGTCCACCACTTTCTGTGACATCTCCCCTAAACTTACCTCCAATCATTTAATAATTTTGTCTCCTTGTATTAGCCATTTCTATCCTGAGAAAAGTCTCTGTCTATCCACTCAGTTTATGCTCTGTTATCCTCTGTTAAGTTACCCCCCCACCATGCTCTTTCATTCCAAAGAGAAAAGAGAAAAGCTCACTGAACCTATCTTCCTAAGACATGCTCTCTAGTCCAGGCAGCATCCTGGTAAATCTTCTCTGCACGCTCTACCATCAGATTTCTGAGTGGACAATGAACCCATGAATACTACCTCATTATTATTTTCTCTCTTTTTACACTACTTACTTAATTTCACAAACAAGAGAAAATATGCAGATCCCTTGGCCCCAAATGTCGACTGTTTACTCTTTTCCATAGATGCTACCTGGCCTTCTGACTTCCTCCAGCATTTTGTGCGTGTAACTTACTTAAATTAAATTTATATATATATTTGTTATTGTAATTTATAGTTTAAAAAAATGATGTATTGCAATATATTGCTGCCAAAAGACAACAAATTTCATGGCATATGCCAGTGATATTAAAACTGATTCTGATGTGTGTAAGAAACTGGAGAGACTTGTGGACACAGGTTGGTTCATCATGGAAACCAGGCTCCCTTTATGGACGCTGTGTACACTTCTTTTTGCTTCAGTAAAGCAGCCAGCATAAGCAAAGACCCCACCTATCCTGGACATTCTCTCTTCTCCCCTCTCCCATTAGGCAAAAGGAACAAAAGTCTGACAGCATGTACCATCAGATTCAAGGTTAGCTTCTATCTTGCTGTTATCAGACTCTTGGAACTGACCACTTGTATGAAAAGACCTTGAGGACTCTTGACCTCACAATCTACCTCAATGTGTCCTTGCACTTTATTGCTTACCTGCAGCCTTTACATTTTATTGTGCATTGTTATTATTTCACTTTGTACCACCTCAATGCAATGTGTAATAAGTTGATCAGTATGAACAGGATACAAGACAATCTTTCACTGTGTCTTGGTACATGTAAACCAATACCAAAACTGTGCAGAGTGGATTGATCCCCGATGGAAAGGTGGAGAGTGGATAGAGACTTCAGGAAGAGTACAATAGATAAACAGCAGATACATTATTTGGTTCCTTAAGGGTGTTACAGCCAGGGGTGGTAATAGGGATAAGCTCCCACTACCTACTAAATGCTCCCAATGGCATGCGCCTCAAATAGGCTCTGACAATCAAGTCCAGCTTCTGCTCTTCACATGTGGTGTAGCTGCTAATTCTGGCAGAACTATTTCTACTGACAGGAGAAGGGTCAGAGGTGGTTTACTGCTGTCTTTAAACCAGTCGCTTTGGGCAGATGGGTCTTGTCAGCCATGGTTGGCAGCTGATCTTGGAGGAAAACTCTGATCTCAAACCTCCACTGCCTTGCAGCTATATCCACTCATGGGGAAGGCTTCAGGAGCAAAACCCAAGGAAAATCTGGGGCTGGAGTCCTTTATGCTGTCCTACATTGACTGGCAACTCCTGCGTGCCAAACTGTACCGACCTTTGCCATTCCTTTGGGTTCACTAGATGTATGGAGAGGGGAAGCTTGCTACAGAGACAACAGCTTGCTGTCCATATTAAACTGCCCAGGCTTGCATATCTAGACAGCTAGGATGTAATATCCATGGTCGACCTTGACCAATGGAGGCCTCAGCAGCATAGACAATAAATAAGCATACCTCAAAAATGAGGGATGTAGATGTGGTAATAAATAAACTTTAGACCCATCAAAACACAATACACAATATTTCTGATAATGTTACAGGTTATTTATGAAAAAAAAATTCTTGGATGTAACTGAGAGCCTGCTAGACACAAGACTAATCTCTCCCTAGATTGTCTGCTGCAAATACAGTATTAAGTTATCACAACAATTAAGCTCCATCAGCTAGTTTACAGACTTCAGGCCAGGAAAACCCCTACCCATGGAGCATTTTGGGAGCCTTAACATCTGTGGTGTGGACTATATATATAGTATATGTATTTCTCCCCTTTCCCCCAGTAGTAGCAGCTCCTTGAGAAATGATTGCTAAGCTATTTTTTAAATTTTAGATGGATCAGCAACAATGGGCCAGATTGCTTTCCTCATTTATCTTGCAGCAAATGGTCTGAATTCAACTACTTTGAGCCGACAGACAGACATAACTATTGCTTCGGTGTCTACACCTGCTGGACACAAATCTGAGGCTGAGCTGGATTTCTTCTGATTAACTGCACCTACTGAACCAATCAACATGTCCTCACAGCAGGTCAGAGTCATGTATTGAGCATTAAATCCAGATTTGACCAGTTACATTCTTCTTTCCACACCCCAGCTACTTGTTGGCTTACCTTTATATTGCAGGCTTGCTCCATTAATCTCCTGGCATTTTCCTCAGCTCTGTAGCGCTTTGGCAACTGGACACGGAAGAACTTTAAAGCCCCTTCAAAGTCAGCCTGCAGCAAGTCCTCTTTTGAGGTCTGTGAAGGTGAAACCAACAATGAGCTTCATCTTGGAAATGGGATATGTGAAGCAGTTAACCAACAGAGCACAACTCGTGACAAAATGGAGGAAAGAGCAATGCTGTAGACAGGAACTTTCCATTCTCTATGCCACCAATAATTCCACTAAGCTAGCCTCCGTTAACTGTAGCCACAAGATGTTCATCTTAAATACCTGCAGCTGTAAGTGGTTAAGCTAAAAGTACTAGTGCTTTCAACTCACTACACTGCCTAGATCTGTAACCTCCTCTGGCATGTACAACCCACCACAATCATGATGTTCTTTCATCTTTGGCCTCTTAAAGATCTTCCATCCTTCACAGTTGTTCCCCTTCTCTACCCACATGCCTAGCTTCTGAAAATATTTCCTTTGAGCTCCTCTGCCTCTCCACATACTTCAATCCTACCACATCAAGGATCAAGAATCAACTTTATTTGCCATATAGATTTACAAATATCAGGAATTTTCTGTGGTGTGTTGGTGCAACATGCCACAAAAAATTCAACTATTACAAAGAATAGAGAGTTATAAGAATATAGAATTGCTCTTCTATGTGAATTTTTAGCCCATTCATTAGCCCCCTATCCTAACCTCACTCACTGGAACATCGGGTAAGGTTTCTTCATAGAGTTCTTACAGTTATACAGCACAGAAACAGGCCCTTTGGCCCAAATGGCCTATGCCAGCAATGATGACCCAGCAAAGCAAGGCCCATTTGTTAATGTTTGGCTCAGAACCTTTCCAATCCATGCACCTGTCCAACAGTCTTTTAAAAATTGTTATTGTACTTGTTTCAAATACTTCCTCTGCAAATAAATCCCCCTGAGTAACAGGTATACCACTTTGGGTACTAAACACAAAGTACACTGCAGATGCTGGGGTCAAAACAACACGCTGGAGGAACTCAGCAAGTCGGGCAGCATCCGTGGAAACGAGCAGTCAACATTTCGGGCCGAGACCCTTCGTCAGGACTGAAGAGGGAGGGGGCAGAGGCCCTATAAGGAAGGTGGGGGGAGGGTGGGAAGGAGAAGGCTGGTAGGTGCCAGGTGAAAAACCAGTAAGAGGAAAGATCAAGGGGTGGGGGAGGGAAGCAGGGAGGGGTTAGAAAGGAAAGGTGAAGAAGGAATGTAAGGGGAAAGCACTGTGTGTAATAGAAGGCAGAATCATGAGAGAGGTGTTAAGCAGCTGGAGGAGGAGGCAGAGTGAAACTGGGATGTGGGAGGGAATTACCGGAAGTTGGAGAATTCAATCTTTATGCCAAGGGGCTGGAGACTACCCAGACGGTAGATGAGGTGTTGCTCCTCCAACCTGAGTTTGGCCTCATCATGGCAGCAGAGGAGGCCATGTATGGACATATCTGAATGGGAATGTGAAGCAGAGTTGAAGTGGGTGGCAACTGGGAGATCCTGTCTGTTGTGGCGGATGGAGCGGAGATGCTCAATAAAGCAGTCCCCCAAACTGCATCGGGTCTCACCGATGTACAGGAAGCTGCACCAGGAGCACCAGATGCAATAGATGACCCCAACAGACTCACAAGTGAAGTGTTGCCTCACTTGGAAGGACTGTTTGGGACCCTGAATGGTAGTAAGAGAGGAGGTGTAGTACTTACGCTTGCAGGGATAAGTGCCAGGTGGGAGATCTGTGGGGAGGGACGTGTGAACCAGGGAGTCATGGAGGGAACGATCCCTGTGGAAAGCGGAGAGGGGTAGAGAGGGAAAGATGTGCTTAGTGGTGGGGTCCTGTTGAAGATGGCGGAAGGTACGGAGGATAATGTGCTGGATCCGGAGGCTGGTGGTGTGGTAGGTAAGGACAAGGGGAACCCTGTTGTGGTGATGGGAGGATGGGGTGAGGGTCTAAGTGCCTTCCCACCCTCCCCCCACCTTCTTTATAGGGCCCCTGCCCCCTCCCTCTTCAGTCCTGACGAAGGGTCTCGGCCCGAAAGGTTGACTGCTTATTTCCACAGATGCTGCCCGACCTGCTGAGTTCCTCCAGCATGTTGTGCGTGCTACTTTGGGTTCTGTTGGGGGAGGCATAACCTAACAGAGGAAAGACGCAGTGGTTGGGTCTCTGGCACTGAATCTGGCTCTGTGACTTCAAAGGGAAGTGGGGGGAGAAGAGGCACGCTGTGGGGTTAAGGGATTTGTTGGTAGGGGAATGGACAGGAATCTATGGGTAAGAACGAGATTCCCGGATGGTGTGTTGTCTCCTGGGTGCCGGAGTCTGGGTAATCTTGGATTGAATCCTCAGCATTCTTGTGGGAGAGTGAACAGGCAGAGGTTATGGTCCATGTAGGTATCAGTGACATGGGTAGGACAAGTGACGAGGTTCTGCACAGGGAGTTCTGGGAGTTAAGTGGTCAGTTAAAGGGCAGGGCCTACAGGGTTGTGATTTTCAGATTGCTATCCTTGCCACGTGCTAATAAGGCCAGTACTAGGAAGATTATGCAGTTTAACAAGTGGCTAAGGAGTTAGTATAGGAGGAAAGTCATAAGATTTTTGGATCATTGGGCTCTCTTCCATGGAAGATGGGATCTGTACAAAAGGAACGGTTTGAAATGGAGAGGAATTAATCTCTTAGTGGGAAGGTTTGATAAAGATGCACAGTGGGGCTTAAACGAGAGTTGCAGGGGATGGGAACCAGAGTGCCAGAACAGTTAGTGGAGACATTGTGAAGATAGATGTTGGTAAGACTTCAGACAAAGTCAGGAATCAAAAGGTTGAGTATGGTGCGACTAGTGTCCTGAGCCATATACATTTCATGCAATAAGTGTCGGAGGAAAGGCGAACGAGGTCAGGGCATGGATCAACACCTGGAATTATGATGAGGCTTAGTTACATGAAGGCAGGACTGGCAGCTCAATTTTCTGGGGTTCCATAGTTTTATACGTGACAGAGCTTGAGGGATTAAAGGAGGAGAGTTGGCATTACTGGTCAGGGAAAATGTAATGCAATGCTCCATCAGGACAGACTGGAGAGCTCAACTAGTGAGGCAAAGGTATACTTGGAAAGTGGGAGGTCTTCAAAAATGAATTTTGAGAGTACAAAGTTTTTATGTGCCTGTGAGAATAAAAGATAAAGATAAAAGTGTAGGAAACATTGGCTTTCAAGAGATATTGAAGCCCTGGTTAAGAGAAAAAAGGAGGGGCATAGCAGTTATAGACAAGTAGGAACAATAATATGCTTATGGAGCACAAGAAGAGCAAGGGAACACTTAAGAGGCCAGGACGCTTCAGTCCCGATGAAGGGTCTCTGCCCAAGATGTCAACTGTACTCTTCTCCATAGATGCTGCCTAGCCTGCTGAGTTCCTTCAGCATTTTGTGTTTGTTACTTAAGAAAGAAATCAGGAGGGCTAAAATAAGGCATGAAGTTATTCTAGCAGACAAGGTAAAGGAGAATCCTAAGAGATTCTGCAGATATGTTAAGAGCAAAAGGATTGCAAGACAAAATTGGTCCTTTGGAAGATCAGAATGGTAATCCATATGTGAAGCAAAAACAGATAGGGGAGATTTTAAATGAATTCTTTGCATCTGTATTTACTCAGGAGATGGATACAGAATCTATAGAAGTGAGGCAAAGTGGCAACAATTTTATGGACCCTGCACAGATAACAGAGGAGGAGGTGTTTGCTACCTGGCAGCATATCAGGGTGGATCAATCCCTAGGACCTGACAATGCGTTTCCTTGGACCCTATGGGAGGCAAGTGTAGGAACTGCCAGGGCCCTTGCATAGATACTTAAAACATCCTTCGCAACAGGAGAGATACCAGAGGATTGGATGATAGCCAATGTTGTTCTGCTGTTTAAAAATGGCTGTAAACATAAACCAGGAAATTATAGGCCAGTGAGTATGACATCAGTTGTGGGAAAGTTATTGGGAGGTATTCTAAGGGACCAGATATATAAGTATTTGGATAGACATGGACTGATTAAGGATAGTCAGCATGGTTTTGCATGTGGTTGGTCACCTATAACCAATCTTAAGAGTTTTTCAAGTTACCAGGAAAGTGGATGAAGACAAAGCAGTGGATGTTGTCAACATGCGACATGTAAGGCACTTGACAAGGTCTCGAGTGCTAGTCAAGAAAGCTCAGACTCTCGGCATTCAGAACCAGAGAGTGATAACAGAAGATTGCCTCTCTAACTGGAGGCCTGTGACTAGTGGTGTGCTGGGTCCTTTGTTGTTTGTCATCTATATCAGTAATCTGAATGATAATGTGGTTAACTGGATCAGCAAATTTGCTGGTGGCACCTAGATTGGAGATGTAGTTGACAATGAGGAAGGCTATCATGGCTTGCAGAGAGATCTGCATCAGCTGGAAAAATGGGGTGAAAAATGGCAGATGGAATTTAATGCAGACAAGTCCAAGGTTTTACACAGTGTCTTATCAGAGCAGGTCTTATACAGTGAATGCTCGGGCACTGAGGAGTGTGGTAAATCAAAGGGATCTAGGAATACAGGTCCATAATTAGTTGAAAGTGGCATCACAGATAGATGGGGTCATCAAACTTTTGGCACACTGGTTTTCATAAATCAATGTACTGAGTACAGGACATGGGATCAACACACACAAAATGCTGGAGGAACTCAGCAGGCCAGGCAGCATCTGTGGAAAAAACTGCAGAGTCAATGTTTCAGGCTGAAACCCTTTGGCAGGACTGGAGAAAAAACTGCTGAATTCCTCCAGGTTTTGTGTGTGTTGCTCAGATTTCTAGCATCTGCACATTTTCTCTTGCTTGTGACAGAAGATGGGATGTTACATTGAAGTTGTATAAGACATTGGTGAGGCCTAATTTGGAACATTGTGTGCAGTTTGCTGACCTACCTAAGGAAAGATGTAAACAAGGCTGAGAAAGTGTTGAGAAAATTTACAAAGTTGTTGCCAGGTCTAGAGGACCTGAGTTATAAGGAAAGATTGAATAAGTTATGATTTTATTATTTAGAATGTAAATGACAGGTTAAATGTAAGCAGACTTTTTCCACTGAGGTTGGGTGGGACTACAACCAGAGGTCATGGGTTAAGGGTGAAAAGTGAGAAGTTTAAGGGGAACCTTCACTCAGAGGGTTCTGAGAGTATGGAATGAGTTGCCAGTATGTGGTGCATGTGAGCTTGATTTCAACTTTTAAGAGAAGTTTGGAAAGGTTCATGGGTAGTACGGATATGGAGGGCTATGGTCCTGGTGAGGTCGATGGAGAAGGCTGCTTAAATGATTTTGGCATGGACTAGATGGGCTGAAGGGCCTGCTTCGATGCTGTACTTCTCTATGACTCTTGCAACTCACTTCACATACATACCTTTTACTCTTTGTGTAAAAAAAGTTGCCTCTCAAGTTCTTATTAAATCTCTCCCTTCTTAAACTTATGCTCTTGATTCTTATGTGAGCAGTTTGGAACCTGTTACCATATAAAAGATGATATCCTTGATTGTTCGAGGCTTGCCACATGTGTTGGACAACTTGTGTCAGATACAGCATACACAAAAGCCTTGAAATGCTCCTGTAAAGCCACATTGGTGGCCTACATTTTATATTTTACAATGTGCTCACCAGACGTTATAGATGAAGAGTGTTAATTCAAAAGGCAGCATGCCGGTTTCATAGGCTATTATTAATATGCATCAGGTTATTTTAGATTGGCAAATAAATGCAGTGGACACGAAAATGATGTGGTCTGCCAGTAACTAATTCAAAAACTTGAAGCTCCATCAACATATAGATTTGGTTCTGGGTAGTACTGAGGTTTATCAGAATCATAGAGGCATACAGTAAGGAAATAGACCCTTCAGCCCAGAGTTCATGTGGGCCATCGTCATTGTGTGTGTGTGTGTGTGTGTGATATGGAGGAGGAGTTGGAGGGGGTGAGGGGAGAGGAAGGAGAGGGGAAGACAGGAGACAGGGATACACGATGATTAAGTACACATATAAATTTTTTTAAAATCAGGGCTTTTGGAGTTTACACTGCAAGTGAGGCTGATTCCTTGGTGTAAGAATACAAAAAGATTCTGGGAGTTTTAACAGAAAAATAAAGGGTATCTCCAGCCAAATATCAGATGGAATTCAGCAGCCAAGTAACGTCTTGCATGAGCAGACAGCTGATGTATAGATGCTACTCAGATTACTATAACGGTCTGTTCCTGAGAACAGTTTGTACCTGCAACACTTTGGAAGTTGTAAATACGGGTGAGTGGCAATATATTTAAATAAAAACATAAGCCAGTCAAGGGCAATGTGTAGTTAAATTAGGGTGTTCAACTCAACATTCAGATTTCTCTGCAATACGCAATCAGATTGCCACAAACTGAGTTTGCACACAGCAGAATATGCCTACAACTCCACAGCAGCTGGCAAATCTATCCCACCAGTCTCCTAAACGCTCATTCAAATATATGGACTGTACATAAGTTGGATGTTCATAACCTGGGGAGAACCTGTACACAGCTAAAGAAATTATGCTGTTAACTGAGGCAGCATAGGTCAGAGTTAATCAGCAAGTTTGTTATTCAAGGGGAGATTCAAACAAGAGGACACGAGTTGAGAGTTAGGGGGCAAAAGTTTAGGGGTAACACGAAGGGGAATTTCTTTACTCAGAGAGTGGTAGCTGTGTGAAATGAGTTTCCAGCAGAAGTGGTGGAGGCAGGTTTGGCATTGTCATTTAAAGTAAAATTGGATAGGTATATGGACAGGAAAGGAATGGAGGGTTATGGGCTGTGTGCAGGTCAGTGGGACTAGGTGAGAATAAGTGTTCGGCACTGACTAGAAGGGCCGAGATGGCCTTTCTTCCGTGCTGTAATTGTTATATGGTTATGGAGATTGCTACCACACTGAAGGGTGGAACTTGGGGCTCAGCATGTCTATTTGAAGTGACCAAGGGAAATGACTAGACTAGCGCAAAAAAAAGTATTCACTTTATAAAGTATCCTCAGATAAAGGTAATACAACACAGAATAAATCACCACAATGGATCAACAGAAAGAACAGTAGAACTGTTGAGAAGGTAGCTTAGGCGAAGTGAGGCTACATTGCCCACTCACTTACAAGAAAACACCAGTCATCATCATATCCAACCTGTTGCCCGGGCAGCATTAAAGTTCATGCCTCCACCAACCCAACCACATGCCCATCCTATGAGTCACTGCTCTACAGAAACTTGCTTTCTGATATCACTGCTAACTACTCCTTCAAATGTTTCAAACTGACAGTACTTCTCATCTATTCTTGATAATATCTATTGACCACTCTAAATTGCCTTCGAAAACCAGCATAACCACAGCGCTATATTGTTTTATTTTTTAGGCTAGCTGTGGTATGTTGAACCATTAAACAAGCTTGAAAATAAGTTCAAACGAGGAAATCTGCAGATGCTGGAAATTCAAACAACACACACAAAATGCTGGTGGAACACAGCAGGCCAGGCAGCATCTATAAGGAGAAGCACTGTTGACATTTCGGGCTGAGACCCTTCGTCAGGACTAACTGAAAGGAGAGATACTAAGAGATTTGAAAGTAGTGGGGGGAGGGGGAAATGCGATATGATAGGAGAAGACCGGAGGGGGTGGGATGAAGCTAAGATCTGGAAAGGTGATTGGCGAAAGTGATACAGAGCTGGGAAGGGAAAGGATCATGGGACGGGAGGCCTCGGGAGAAAGAAAGGGGGAGAGGGGTAGCACCAGAGGGAGATGGAGAACAGGCAGGGTGATGGGCAGAGAGAGAGAAAAAAAAACAAACAACTAAACAGGCAGGGATGGGGTAAGAAGGGGAGGAGGGGCATTAACAGAAGTTAGAGGTCAATGTTCATGCCATCAGTTTGGAGGCTACCCAGCCGGTATCTAAGGTGTTGTTCCTCCAACCTGAGTGTGGATTCATTTTGACAGTAGAGGAGGCCATGGATAGACATATCAGAATGGGAATGGGACGTGGAATTAAAATGTGTGGTCACTGGGAGATCCTGCTTTCTCTGGCAGACTGAGCGTAGGTGTTCAGCGAAACGGTGTCCCAGTCTGCGTCGGGTCTCACCAATATATAAAAGGACACACCGGGAGCACTGGACGCAGTATACCACACTAGCCGACTCACAGGTGAAGTGTCGCCTCACCTGGAAGGATAAGTGCCAGGAGGGAGATCGGTGGGTTGAAAATAAGCTGCTCAACAGAGCAAAGATTGATCAGCAGCTTATTGCTAAGGAGGAGATCTCTTAGATTTTGTTAACATTCATTCCTAGCTGAGTCCAGCAAAACAGATTAACCATTGACAGATTACTGAGTTAGTACTAATAGGTCATTCATTAGCTGTGAGGGAACTTAGGATATTGTGGTAGTCTGTGACTCATATGTTCATAAAACCCAAAGTTTCTCTAGTCTTCTTCCATGGCAATTCTCTTAAAAATGTTGCTGCATGAAAAGGCAAGTTAGAGAAGTAGAGGTGTTCAATGAATATCCTTTATTGAAGGCAACCACTCTCAACCAATGGTAGTATTTGTACAAAAATGTATCAAAGGTCATACCACAAGGTACATTTTTAAAGGTATACCTATAACACATTGTTCAATAGGCACATTTAATATCTTTAAAAAGATATTAATCCAATATGCACAATCATCAACACACAGTACCTGCATAAAGCCATGCAGTTGGTTAACTATTTACATTAATATCAGATGTAAACTAACTAGAAATTCAATGAATCATTTGGTTGCTTTGTTCACTGAACTCTTCATTGTAAGCTGTACTTTATATCCACTCCTAGGCACTGTTAACTCAAGTGTAGCACTTGCCCAAACAAGCTTTAGGCATATCAAGTCTCACCTTCTGCTCTGAACTGTGGCTTTAACATAATTGTTGCTCTGTGAATGTACAGTTTTGACCTTACCTTCCTGTCGTTACCAGAATACCAAACTGATCACTCAATATTGGCTACTACTTTAACATCTGTTACAACTACAATTAAGCATGGCCAATTCTATAGCATGTACTCAGTCCCAATATCTCTATTTCCTTTCCTTTTTAAGGGTCTCCATTTTTCAGTCTCTACTTTCGTTCATCTTGCGTCCTTACTCCCATTCTTACTCACTGTAGACACATTTCCTCTGTAACCATAAGTTACCTCCTCTGATTTTCCCTTTCTACATTCAACTCCTCAATACTTGTACCCAGTCTGCCTTGCCACACTCTGCCTGCGGAGTTTTGGGCTATCCTTTAGTGACATCCCCCAAAGGACTGGCACAGCTTGTTTCAGTCAGTTCGTCACTTGAAGCATCTAACTCAGTCTGTGGTTCTGACCAAGGTCATATAGTGATTCAGCTAGCAGAGCTGCTGTCTTACAGTTCCAGTGATACAGACTTGCTTGGCCACTGGTGCTGTCTGTGTGGAGCTTGCATACTCCCTGTGTGACCAGGTAGGATCCCCCCTGGTGCTCTGGTTTCATTCCTCACTCCAAAGGTTGGTAGGTTAACTGGTGTCTGGTATGAGGTGAGTGGCTGAATTTGAGGAGAGTTGATGAGAACAAGGGGAAAATGAAGTGGGATATAGTGTCAATGGATACATGTTACTTGGGGCATTTTCAGAAGGCTAAAGAGTCTCTTTCTGTGCTATATGACTTTATTCAGCAGTTCTGTATAAAATGGAAGCCTTGTAGATGCACAGTACTTCCAGTGAAATCCATCAACATCAACTGTGCCCCTCACCCTATCAGTGCACAGAGCCTTCTGCTCCCCACCTTACTCCTGCTCAAATTAGAAAATAAACACAGCATTTTGTGATTTTATTTCAGATTCTTGTTATGGCACAGCTGTCACGCTGTGAATAAAGATCTCATTGGCAAGCCTCTTCCTCTGTACTACCATCACTTTGCAAGTAGCCAGTCACTGTCCAAGTGATGCCTCAAACAGGTCACTCATAATGCCGTGTATTCTACTGATCCAGCCAATCAACTTTCATAGAAACATAGAAAACCTACAGCACAATACAGGCCATTCGCCTCCGAATGCTGTCCCAAACATGTACTTTCTTTAGAAATTACCTATGGTTACCCATAACTCTCTATTTTTCTAAGCTCCATGTACCTATCCAGGAGTCTCTTAAAAGACCCTATTGTATCCACCTCCACCACAGTCGCCAGCAGCCCATTCCACACACTCACCACTCTCTGCGTAAAAAACTTACCCCTGACATCCCCTCTGTACCTACTTCCAAGCACCTTAAAACTGTGCCCTCTTGTGTTAGCCATTTCAGCCTAGGGAAAAAGCATCTGACAATCCACACGATCAATGCCTCTCATCATCTTATACACCTCTATCAGGTCACCTCTCATCCTTCGTCATTCTCCGACATTCCAAGGAGAAAAGACCAAGCTCACTCAACATAGAGAAATGGAGGTCATTTAAAGGTGAAATTTTGAGGGTACAGAATCTTTATGTTCTTGTTAGGTTGAAAGGAAAGGTTAAAAGTTTGAGAGAGCCATGGTTTTCAAGGGATATTGGAAACTTGGTTAAGAAAAAGAGAGCTATCTACAATAAATATAGGCAGCATGGAGTAAATGAGGTGCTCGAGGAATATAAAGAATGTATGAAGAATCTTAAGAAAGAAATTAGAAAAGCTAAAATATACGAGGTTGCTTTGGCAAGTAAGGTGAAAATAAATCTGAAGCGTTTCTACAGTTATATTAATAGCAAAAGGATAGTGAGGGATAAAATTGGCCCCTTAGAGAATCAGAGTGGACAGCTATGTGTGAAGCCGAAAGAGATGGGGAGATTTTGAACAATTTCTTTTCTTCGGTATTCACTAAGGAGAAGGATATTGAATTGTGTAAGGTAAGGGAAACAAGTAGGGAAGTTATGGAAACTATGAGGATTAAAGAGGAGTAAGTATTGGCGCTTTTAAGGAACATACCGGGTCCTGACAGGATATTCCCTAGGACCTTGAGGGAAGTTAGTGTGGAAATAGCAGGGGCTCTGACAGAAATATTTCAAATGTCATTAGAAACGGGGATAGTGCCGGAGGATTGGCATATTGCTCATGTGGTTCCATTGTTTAAAAAGGGTTCTAAGAGTAAACGTAGCAATTATAGGCCTATCAGTTTGACGTCAGTGGTGGGTAAATTAATGGAAAGTATTCTTAGAGATAGTATATATAATTATCTGGATAGACAGGGTCTGATTAGGAACAGTCAACATGGATTTGTGCGTGGAAGGTCATATTTGACAAATCTTATTGAATTTTTTGAAGAGGTTATGAGGAAAGTTGACGAGGGTAAAGCAGTGGATGTTGTCTATATGGACTTCAGTAAGGCCTTTGTCAAGGTTCCGCATGGAAGGTTAGTTAGGAAAGTTCAATAGTTAGGTATTAATGTTGAAGTACTAAAATGGATTCAACAGTGGCTGGATGGGAGATGCCAGAGAGTAGTGGTGGATAACTGTTTGTCAGGTTGGAGGCTGATGACTAGTGGTGTGCCTCAGGGATCTGTACTGGGTCCAATGTTGTTTGTCATATACATTAATGATCTGGATGATGGGATGGTAAATTGGATTAGTAAGTATGCAGATGATACTAAGGTAGGTGGCGTTGTGGATAATGAAGTAGGTTTTCAAAGCTTGCAGAGAGATTTAGGCAAGTTAGAAGAGTGGGCTGAACGATGGCAGATGGAGTTTAATGCTGATAAGTGTGAGGTGCTACATTTCGGTAGGAATAATCAAAATAGGAAATACATGGTAAATGGTAGGGCATTGAAGAATGCAGTAGAATAGAGTGATCTAGGAATAATGGTGCATAGTTCCCTGAAGGTGGAATCTCATGTGGATAGGGTGGTGAAGAAAGCTTTTGGTATGTTGGCCTTTATAAATCAGAGCATTGAGTATAGGAGTTGGGATATAATATTAAAATTGTACAAGGCATTGGTAAGGCCAAATTTGGAGTATTGTGTACAGTTCTGGTCACCGAATTATAGGAAAGATGTCAACAAAATAGAGAGAGTACATAAGTCACCTCTGACGTGCTCAATGATTGCAAAGTCTGGCTGTACATCACAGAAACAGACCATTTAGCCCATGACGTTGTGCCAAACTAATTAAGCTAATAAAGTCATAGGAAAGTACAGCACTGAAACAGGCCCTTCAGCCCATCTAGTCTGCCAAATCATTCCTAGAGCCATTGACCTACATCCGGACCATAGCCCTCCATACCCTTGCCATCCATGTACCTAACCAAACTGCTCTACGTTGAAATCAAGCTCTCATGCACCATTTGCTGGCAGCTCATTTCATACTCTCATGACCTTCTGAATGAAGAAGTTTCCCCTCATACTCCCCTTAAACTTTCTGCCTTTCACCCTTAGCCCATGATCTCTGGTTGTAGTCCCATCCAACCTCTGAAGAAAAAGCCTGCTTGCACTTACCCTATCTAAACCCCTTATAATTTTGCATACCTCTATGTCGCCTAATCCCTTCTGCCTTCACAATGTCAATATAGCTCCATATTCATGTGCCAATCTAACAGCCCCTTAAGTATCTCTATTGTACTCATTTTCATCACCACTCCTGGCAGTACTTTCCAAGCACCCACCTCATCCTGGGTAAAAAATCTGTTGGAATTTAAAGCTATTTAAAAGAACTAATGATTATTAGGACTCAGGACTCCAGACCACTCAGGGAGTAAGTGCAGAAGTTGGAAGCTGAGGGAGCATCACCATTGTCTCGGAAAACAAGGCTGCTGGACAGGACCCCACAAGTAAAACTGAAATACAGGTCCTGAAGGTCACCTCCCCACCCCTACATCCTCCTAACAAGCGTATATTCTCAGGAAAATTAAAATTGAAGACCCCATGACTTGAGCAAGTCACTAATACCAGAGAGACATCAAGGATTGCTGTGCCCTCTGCTTTACAGAGGGGTGACTCAACTCCAGCACTCCAACCTGAGGGTCTTCCCTATCAACCATGTGGTCTGGATGGTAGCATCAAGTAAAAGTAGAGGCAGTGGCATTTGCTTCATGATGAACTCATTACATTGCACAGATGTAATGTTATGTTTCAGTCCTTCTCCCCTGACTTGGAACATCAAGTCTCCAACTTTCTATCCACCAAGGGAGTTTTCTGTCATTATCCTGGTTGCAGTGTACATTCCACCATTAGCAAACGTCAGGCTGGACTGGAGGAACTGAGTACCGTGAACAGCAGACATACGTCAATGCACCCTGACACCTTCCAAATTATCATGGGGATGACAGCTATTGAATTGACTTTATTACTTACATCCTTCATACACATGAGGAGTAAAAGTCTTTGTTACATCTCCATCTAACTGTGCAATGTGCAATTTATAGTAATTTATTGTAATAGTATGTACACCAGGACAGTCAATATGACATAGAAATACAATTGTATCAATATGAAATAATCAGTCTGACGGCCTGGTGGAAGAAGCTGTCCTGGAGCCTGTTGGTTCTGGCTTTTATGCTGCGGTACCATTTCCCGGATGGTAGCAGCTGGAACAGTTTGTGGTTGGGGTGACTCGGGTTCCCAATGATCCTTCGGGCTCTTTTTATACACCTGTCCTTGTAAATGTCCTGAATAGTGGGAAGCTCACATCTACAGATACGCTGGGCTGTCTGCACCACGCTCTGCAGAGTCCTGCAACTGAGGGAAGCTACTAACCACTAACTAGTAATATAGTTACTACTAACACTATTTCACCAGAAGAGTCAGTACACTCAATCACTGTTACACCACCATCAGGATCACTTACTGCCACACATGCACTTTGGCAAGTCCTTGACTGTATGTCTACTTCTGCCATATATGCAGAGACTGAGGACTACAGCACCAATGGTGAGGACAGATAAAGTCTTGTCAAGGGAGATGGAGGAGCATTGACAGAACTGATTCCACCTGCCTCAAAATGGCTACAAACATATCAGTGTCCAAAAAGAGCAGGGTGAGCTGCCTCAACAACTATCGCCAGGTAGCACCCAAATCTACTGCAATGAAGTGCATTGAGAAGTTCATCATGGCTGGATTTAACTCCTGTCTGAGCAAATGCCTGGACTTGCTGCAACTTGCTAACTGCCACGACAGGTCTCTAGTGGACAGAGTCTCACTAACTCTCCATTCAGCTACTGAGCACCTGAACAATAATAGCAAAGCATACATAAAGCAGCTGTTTATATTATAGCTCAGCATTGCATGCCATCATCCCCTTAGTATTAATCACCAATCTTCCAAACCTGGGCCTCTCTGCAACTGGATCCTTGACTTCCTAATCCATAGACCACAGTCAGTGCTGATCAGTAATAACATCTCCTCCTCACTGACAATCAATGTAGGCACACCTTAAGGATGCATGTTTGTCCACTGTTCTACTATCTCTATACTTATGAGTGTGCTGTTAGCCTTAGCTCAAATGCCATTTATAAATTTGCAGATGATACAACTGTTGTTGGCAGAATCTCAGATAGCAACGAAAGGACGTGCAGGAGTGACATAGATCGGCTGGTTGAATGTTGTCCCAACAACAACCCTGTACTCAATGTCAGCAACACCAAGGAATCGATTGTGGACTTCAGAAAAGGGAAGTTGGTAGAACACACACCAGTTCTTGAGGGATCAGTGGTGGAAAGGGTGAGCAGCTTTATGTTCCTGGTGTCAACATCTCGGTGGATCTATACTGAACCCAGTACACTGGTGTAATCATAAAGAAGGTCAACTCATTAGGAGCGTGAACAAATTTCTCAGAAAGATGCTTGCAAGTTTCTATAATGTATAGTGCAGAGCATTCTGACTGGTTACATTACAGCCTGGTATGAAGGCTCCGCTGCTCAGGATTCCAAGATGGTTGTAGACTCAGCCAGGAACATCATAGACACAACCTTCTTCACTACTGAGGACACCTACAAGAGGTGCATCAAGAAGATGGCATGCATCACTAAGTCCCCTCACCATCTAGGACATGTCCTCCTCTGCCATCAGATTTTTGAACAGTCCCTGAACCTATGAATACAACCTTGTTATTCCTCTTAATGCACTATTTATTATTTTGTAATTTATAGTAATCTTATGGTTTTACACTATACTGCTGCTGCAAAACAAGAACTTTCACAGCATATGACAAGTTAAGAGAACCTTGGATGCTGAGAGAGATGATGAAGTTAGTCAAGAAGAAATAGAAAAAGTATTTAAAACTTAGGAAGCCAGAATCGAACAGAGCCCTTGAGAATTATAAAGTAGCCAGAAAAAAAAACTCATGAAGGGAATTAGGAAAGGCAGGAGGGGCCATGAACATTTTTTGGCAAGTATACATACCTTATACATAGTGTACATTGAGAGCAAGAGAGTAAGGAGTAGGTAGAGTGACGCAAGGATGGGGGGGGGGGGGGAACATTACATGCAAAGAATGAAGATGAAGTCCTTAATAAGTACTTTACATCAGTATTTACCAAGGAGGAGGGCATGGAGGATAGAGAGATCAGTGCCAGGGAAAACTGCAGTCAGTGGGATGAGTTGAAGTATAACATGGGAGCAAAATCAAAAAGGGTGATGTATCAAAAAGGACTGAAGGTGTTATATCTGGATGCACGCAGTATACAGAATAAGCTAGATTATCTTGTAGCACAGTTAGAGATTGCCAGGTATGCTGTGACTGACAGAAGATCATAGTTGGGAGCTTAATATTCCAAGCACATGTATTGTATCAAAAGGATAGGCAGGTAGGCAGAGGGCTGTGGCACTGTTGGTAAAAAGTGAACTCAAATCCTTAGAAAGAGGTGATATAGAATCAGAAGATGTAGAGTCCTTGTTAAGAAACTGCAAGAGTAAAAAGACCCTAATAAGTGTTACATAGAGGCCTCCAAAGAGTAGCCAGGATGTAGAATACAAATTATGAGAGATAGAAAAGGCATGTAAAAAAGGTAATGTTACGATAGTCATGGGAGACTTAAATATGCAGGTAGATTGGGAAAATTAGGTTGGTGCTGGATCCTGAAGAGATGGAATTTGCAGAATGCCTATGAGTTGGCTATTTAGAGTAACTTGTGGTTGGGCAGACTAGGGGCAAAGGCAATCCTGGATTGGGTGTTGTGGAATGAACCAGATTTCATTAGGGAACATAAGGCAAAGGAACCCTTAGGGGACAGTGATCATACAATGATAGATTTCACCCTGCAGTTTGAGGGGGAGAAGCAAAAGTCAGATGCATCAATATTGCAGTGGAGCAACTGGAATTACAGAGACATGAAGAGTAGGAAGCCAAAATTGATGAAGGACCGACTAGCTGGGATAATGGCAAACCAGAATGGCTTGAAGGTGCAGGGTAGATTCATCCCAAAGATGAAAAAGTATTCTAAAGGAAGGATGAAACAACTGAAACTGATAAGACAGTCAAAGACAGCATAAAAGTAAAAAGGACATATCATATAGCAAAAATTAGTGGGAAGCTTTTAAAAACCATTAGAAGGGTACTAAAAAGGGCATAAGTTGAGAAAAGATTAAATATGACGGTAGGCTAGCCAATTAATATAAAAAAGGATATTAGAAGTTTTTTTTCCAGATACATTAAGAGCAAAAGAGAGGAGAAAGTGACTAATGGTCTACTGGAAAATATTGCTGGACAGGTAGTAATAGGGGACCAAAGAAATGATGAGTACATTAAATAAGTAGATTGCATCAGTCTTCACTGTGGAAGACACAAGCAATATGCCAGAAATTCGTGAGCATCAGGGGGCTGTGTGAATGTAGTTTCTATTACGAAGGAGAATGTGCTCAGGAAGCTGAAAGGTCTGAAGGTAGGCAAGTCAAATGAACCAGATGGACTACACCCCAGGGTTCTGAAAGAGCAGCTGAAGAGATTGCTTGAGGCATTAGTAATGATTTTTCAAGTATCACTAGATTCTGGAATGGTTTTGGAGGACTGGAAAATTGCAAATATCACTCTGCTCTTTGAAAAGGTGGGAGGCCAAAGAAAAGAAAATTATATTCCAGTTAGTCTGACTTCAGTTGATGTTGGATTGCATTATCAGGGATGAGATTTCGGGTTATTTGGAGACACACAATAAAATAGGCCAAAGACAGTATAGTTTCCTTATGGGGATATTTTACCTGACAAAACTGCTTGAATTCTTTAAGGAAATAACAAGCAGGATTTTCAGAAGGCCTTTGACAAGATGCCGCATATGAGTCTGTTTAAGCGCCCATGATATTACAGGAAAGATACTAGCATGGATAGAAGGTTGGCTGAGCAGCAGGAAGCAAAGAATGGGAATTAAGAGGGCCTTTTCTGGTTGGTTACTGGTGACAAACGGTTTTCCACAGGAGTTGGTGTTGGAACTGCTTCTTTTCACATTATATGTCAAATATTTGGGTGATAGAATTGAGAGTTTTGTGGCTAAATTTGTGGACAATATGAAGTGGTAGAGGGGTAAATAGTGCTGAGGAAGCAGGGAGTCTGTAAAAGGACTTAGACAAATTGGGAGAATGGGCAATGAAGTGGCAGATGGAATACAATGTAGGGAATTGTATGGTTGCATACTTTGTTCGAAGCAATAAGTAGGCAGGATACTTGGGAGTGTGGAGGAGCAGAGGGACCTGGGGGTACATGTCCACAGATCCCTGAAAGTTGCCTCACAGGTAGATAGGGTAGTTAAGAAAGCTTATGGAATGTTAGCTTTCATAAGTTGAAGGATAGAGTTTAAGAGTCGTGGGGTAATGATGCAGCTCTATAAAACTCTGGTTAGGCCACACTTGGAGTACTCTGTCAAGTTCCGGTCGCCTCACTATTGGAAGGATGTGGAAGCATTGGAAAGGGTACAGAGGAGATTTACATAGAAACACAGAAAATAGGTGCAGCAGTAGGCCATTCAGCCCTTCGAGCCTGCACTGCCATTCAGTATGATCATGGCTGATCATCCAACTCAGAACCCTGTAGCTGCTTTCTCTCCATACCCCCTGATCCCTTTAGCCACAAGGGCCATATCTATCTTTCTCTTAAATATAGCCAATGAACCGGCCTCAACTGTTTCCTGTGGCAGAGAATTCCACAGATTCACCACTCTCTGTGTGAAGAAGTTTTTCCTCATCTCGGTCCTAAAAGGCTTCCCCTTTATCCTTAAACTGTGACCCCTTGTTCTGGACTTCCCCAACATCGGAAACAATCTTCCCTGTCCAATCCCTTTAGAATTTTATACGTTTCAATAAGATCCCCCCTCAATCTTCTAAATTCCAGTGAGTTTACCAAGATGCTGCCTGGTACCAAGATGCTGTATGCATTATGATCAGAGATTAAGGGAGCTAGGACTTTACTCTCTGGAGAGGAGGATGAGAGGAGACAAGATATTAAGGGGAATAGATAGAGTGGACAGCCAGCGCCTCTTCCCCAGGCACCACTGCTCAATACAAGAGGACATGGCTTTAAGGTAAGGGGAGGGAAGTTCAAGGGGGATATTAGAAGAAGGTTTTTTACTCAGAGAGTGGTTGGTGTGTGGAATGCACTGCCTGAGTCAGTGGTGGAGGCAGATACACCAGTGAAATTTAAGAGACTATTAGACAGGTATATGGAGGAATTTAAGGTGGAGGGTTATATGGGAGGCAGGGTTGAAGGGTGGGCACAACATTGTGGGCCAAATGGCCTGTACTGAGCTGTATTGTTCTTTGTTCAATAAAAATGTAGACTATTTTGTGAACAGGGAGAAAACTCACAAACCAGAGGAGAAAAGGGACTTGGGAGTCTTCGTGAAGGTTAACTTACAGGTTGCGTCAGTAGTAAGGAAGGCAAATGCAATACTAGTATTCCTTTTGAAAGAACTATAATATCAAAACAAGGATGTAAGGAGACTTTATAAAGTATTGGTCAGACCGCACTTAAGTATTATGAGTAGTTCTGGACCTCTTATCTAAGAAAAGCAGTGCTGGCATTGAAGAGGGTCCAGAAGAGGTTCACAAGAATGATTCTGGTTTATGTTTGATGGCTTTGGACGTGTACTCGCTGGGGTTTAGAGGACTGGTCATGGGTAAGGTCTCATTGAAACCTACTGAACATTGAAAGGCCTTGATAAAGTGTATGTGGACGGAATGTTTCCTATCAAGGAAGAATCTAGGACCTGTAGGCACAGCCTCAGATTGGAGGTCTGTTCATTTAGAACAGTGATGAAGAGGAATTTCTTTAGATATAGGGCCGTGAATCTGTGCCACAGATAGCTGTGGAGGCCAAGTCATTGGGTATATATATATATATATATATATATATATATATATATATATAGACAGTGCAGGTTGATATGGTGTCAGAGGTATGTGGATAAGGCAAGAGAATGGGGTTGATCGGATATCAGCCGTGATGGAATCGATGAGCAGACTCGATTTGCTGAATAATCTAATTCTGCTCCTATGTCTTGTACTCTTTTGGCATTGATCTGCTAGGTAAAGGAGGAGGTAGTGTTGGGTCTCTTAAAGAGTGTCAAGGTGGATAAGTCCCAGGGCCTGATGGGATATACCCACATTATTGAGAGAGACACGAGAAAAGATTGTTGAGGCCTCAACCATTATATTAGCATCCTCACTAACCACAATCAAGGTCCCAGAGGACTGGCGAGTGGCTAATGATGTTCCATTACTTAGGAAGGAACCAGGCATAAATCTGAAAACTACAGACTGCTGAATCTCTCACCAATGGTAGGAAAGTTACTGGAGAGAATTCTCAAGGTTAGAATTTATGAGCATTTGGAAAACCATGGCCTAATTAGGTAGAACCAGCACGGCTTAGTACGGGGCAATCCATGTCTTACTAACTTTACTGAGTTTTTTTGATGAGATGGCAAGGATGACTGAAGGTAGAGCTGTCGATATCTATAGAGATCTTGGTAAGGCGTTTGACAAGGTCCCTCATAGGAGGCTTATCCAGGAGATTATGATGCATGGGATCCATGGTGAATTGACCATTTGGATTCAGAACTGGCTTGCCCATCAAAGACAGAGGTTTGTGGTTGAAGGTACTTATTCTAGCTGGAGATCTGTGATTAGTGGTGCCCCACAGGGATCTATACTGGGACCTCTTCTGTTTGTGATGCATATAAATAACCTGGATAAAAATATAGATGGGTGGGTTGGTAAGTTTGCAGATGACATGAAGATGGATAGCATAGAAGACTGGCAAAGAATACAGTGGGTTATAGATCAGTTGCAGATACAGGTGGAGAAATGCAGATGGAGCTTAGCCTGGCCATAAAGTTGCACCTTGGTACATCAAATGTAAAGGGACAATATACAGTTAATGGCAAGCCCCTTAACCATGTTGATGAGCAGAGGGATCTTGGAGACCAAGTTCATAGCTCCTTGAAAATGGCTACAGAGACTGATAGGGTGGTTAAGAAGGCATATGGCATACCTGCCTTTATTAGTTCAGACACTGAGTCCACAAGTCAGGAATTTATGTTGTAGCATTGTAAAACTCCAGCTAGGTCTCTTAGTATTGCATACTATTCTGGTTGTCCCATTATAGGAAGGGTGTTGAGGCTTTGCAGAGGGTACAGAAGAGGTTAACCGAGATGCTGTCTGGATTTGAAGCTAAGTGCTATAACAAGAAGTTGGACAAACTTGGGTCATTTTCTGTGGAGCAGCAGAGCCTGAGAGGAGATCTGATAGAGGTTTATAGAATTATGAGGCATAGATAGAAAGGGTTGACATGTCTAATACCAGTGGTTATACATTTAAGGTGAGAGGGGTCACTTCAAAGGCGATATGAGGGCAAGTTCTATTTTACACAGAGGGTGGGACACTGGAATGTGCTGCCTGGGGTGGTGGTAGAGGCAGATACATTAGAGACTTTTAAGAGACATTTAGGCACATAAATGTAAGAAAAATGGAATGCTATGGACATTGTGTGGGAAGAAGAGATCACTTTAGTTGGCCATTTGATTACTAATTTAATCAGTTCAATATAACATTGTGGGCCAAAGGGCCTGTTCCTGTGCTGTGCTCCATGTTCTACTCTATGTATATTTGTCATAATCTCAGTGGAGCCTCCACTGCTCCACAGAAAATTACCCATTTGTCTAACCTCACTTCATAGCACATTCCCTCTAAAACAGGCAGTATCCTGATAAACCTCTTCAGCACACTCTTCATAGCCTCCACAATCCTTCCTATAATGGGGTGACTAGAATCAAATGCAATATTCTTGTTGTGGCCTAACCAGAGATATGATTCTACATTTTGTCAATTCAAATGCTTGTCTTGATACTTCTTAAATGTTATGAGAGTACCTGCCTCCACCAACCCTCAGCCAGTGTGTTCCAGATTCCCAATTCCAACAACCATCTGAGGGGAAAAGTTTCCATAAGTTTCCATCCAAACTTCAAACCTATGCCCTCTGAATAAAGCCATCTCTGATATGGGGTCTATCCTATCCTTGTTACTAACAATTTTGTATATCCCTTCAGCTTTCTCTATTCCAAGGAAAATAATCCCAGCCTCTCCACTTTCTCCTTGTAACTGAGACACTCCATCCTGGTGAATTTTCTCTGCACCCTCTCCAGAGCCTGACACTTGTTGAGGAAACCAAAGTTGCACCCAATATCCCAGATGTGACCTTATCAGTGTTTTATAAAGCTGCAGCATCTGTCATCAATATTGTGTTCACTTCTGGTCACCTCATTAGATGATAAGGAAGCTTTGGAAAGGGTACAGAGGAGATTTACCAGGAAGTTGCCTGGATTAGAAGGCATATCTTTTGAGGATAGGTTGAGGAACTAGGGCTTTTCTCTTTGGAGTGAAGGAGGATGAGAGGCAACTTGATAAAGGTGTACAAGATGAAAAGTGATACAGATCAGGTGGAGACCCAGAGACCTTTTCACAGGGTGGAAATGGCTAATATGAGGGGGCAGAATTATAAGGTGATCAGAGGAAAGTATAGGGGTGATATCAGAGGTAATTATTTTTTACAGAGTTGTGCATGTGTGAACACCCTACAAGGAGTGGTATTAGAGGCAGATACATTAGGGACACTTAAGAATCTCTTCAATAGGCACAACATTAGAGCAGGTTAAAAGGTTGGGACAACATCATGGGCTGAAGGGCCTACACAGTGTTATACTTTACTTACTTTATTGTCACCAAACAATTGATACTAGAGCGTACAATGATCACAGCGCTATTTGATTCTGCGCTTCGCACTCCCTGAAGTACAAATCGAAGTAAATATAATAAAAATTTAAATTATAAATCATAATTAGAAAATAGAAAAGGGAAAGTAAGGTAGTGCAAGTCAGGTCCGGATATTTGGAAGGTACGGCCCAGATCCAGGTCAGGATCCGTTCAGCAGTCTTATCACAGTTGGAAAGAAGCTGTTCCCAAATCTGGCTGTACGAATCTTCAAGCTCCTGAACCTCTCCCAGAGGGAAGAGGGACAAAAAGTGTGTTGGCTGGATGGGTCGTGTCCTTGATTATCCTGGCAGCACTGCTCTGACAGCATGCGGTGTAAAGTTAGTCCAAGGATGGAAGATTGGTTTGTGTGATGTGCTGGGCTATGTTCATGATCTTCTGCAGCTTCTTCCGGTCTTGGACAGGACAACTTCCATACCAGGTTGTGATGCACCCTAGAAGAATGTTTTCTACGGTGCATCTATAAAAATTAGTGAGGGATTTAGGGGACAGGCCAAATTTCTTCAGCTTTCTCAGAAAGTAAAGGCACTGGTGGGCCTTCTTGGCAGTGGACTGTGCTTGGTTAGACCAAGTCAGGTCATTTGTGATATTCACTCCGAGGAACTTAGAAGTTTTGACCTGTTTCACCCGTGCACCACCGATGTAGATGGGATCGTGCGGTCCGCTACTCCTTCTGAAGTCAACAACTAATTCCTTCGTCTTGCTGACGTTGAGGGATAGGTTATTGTCTTCGCACCATGCCACCAGGTTCTTAATTTCCTCTCTGTACTCAGACTCATCATTACGCAAGATACAGCCTACAATTGTGGTGTCATCAGCAAACTTATATATTGAGTTCGATGGAAACTTGGCTACACAATCATGGGTGCACAGTGAGTACAGCAGGGGGCTGAGTACACAGCCTTGTGGGGCACCGGTGCTCAGAGTGATTGTAGAGGAGAGCTTGTCCCCATTTTTACAGCCTGGGTCCTGTCTGTGAGGAAGTTGAAGATCCAGCTGCAGATCTGAGTGCTAAGACCCAGGTTCCAGAGCTTAGGAATCAGTTTATTTGGAATGATGGTATTAAAGGCAGAGCTGTAGTCAATGAAAAGGAGCCTTACATATGCGTCTTTATTCTCCAGGTGTTCTCAGGAGGAATGTAGTGCCAGAGACATGGCATCTGCCATTGACCTGTTGCTCCGGTAAGTGAATTGCAAAACGTTGAGGTTGACCGGTAGGTTATGGTTGATGTGTGCCATAACCAATCGCTCGAAGCACTTCATAGCAATTGATGTCAGAGCCACAGGTCGATAGTCATTCAGGTATGCCACCATAGTGTTCTATGTTCTATAAGGTATACAAGCATTCAGAAGGGAGGAGTTAATTAGGCTTTGTACATGTAAGACTATGTCTCACAAATTTGATCATTTTTTTGAAGAAGTAAACAGGATGATCAATGAGGGCACAGCAGTGGACAAAGTCTATGTGGACTTCAGTAAGATCTTTGATATGGTTATATATGATAGGCTGCTATTGAAAGTTATATCACATGGGGTCCACTCTATCTAGGCCTTTCAATATCCAATACGTTTCAATGAGACCCCTTAATTCTTCTAAACTCCAGCAAGTACAGGCTCAGAGCCATCAAACGATCCTCATACATTAACTCTTTCATTCCCAGGATCATTCTTGTGAATCTGCTCTGGATCCTCTTCAATGCCAGCACACACTTTTTAGATATGGGACCAAAACTGTTCACATTCATGAAACAGCACAGTACGCATCTCTGCAAGGGTGCTCATGTTGTGTGTAATCAGCTCCTGAGAAATACTTCAGGCCTTGAGTCCACTGAGTAATTCTGGATGAGCAAGAATTTAACAGAGTCAGGATTATTCCGTGCTCGTGAGCCCCCTCAACACCTATTGCGACAGGTTGGGGACCAGTTGCTCTCAGAGTCAAAGTACCACTTTCTACCAACAGAGGAGCATTCTGACTGGTGGTGGCTATGTTCCAGACTCTTAATAACTTCTGATAAAAGCTGGGAAACTCCCTAAGAGCAGCGTGGGTAATGCTCTCTGCAAGGAGGGCTGCATGCCCTCCTGAAGGCAATGTCCTGGAAGGAAAAAATACAGTTCCAGCACATTCCATCTAGAAATGTGCTCAGTGAATGGCCATTTCTGCATGGTCCTTGGGTGAAGACACACCAGCTAAGTATGTGTGTACACCAGTAACTGACCAACCTCTGCTGTCAGGAGAACAGGACCGCAGCAGCGACGAAGTGTTTCCTATTGCCCTTCAAGACATCTTCCAACTTCTTTTAGGCCATGGCAACAAAAACAGTGAGGGGAACAAGGTGACCAACTAGAAACCAATCAGTTGGTTTATGACCAACACTCTGCCCCAGTAAGAAATCGCACTAAGTAGTCCTGACCAGTGCCCTACTCAGGTAGTGACTTTTGTCACCAGGTTCCACCAAGCTCGTTAGTTAGGTTTTCTCAGTGGAACTCCATTTAAATGGTCTCATTACCTGCGGTAGGGCCACTAACATGCAACTGCAACACCAAGAGACTAGAACACTTCTCCCAGTTGATCCTGTCAGAGAACACAGCTGAGAAGACCTGATAGCACTTACTGGTCACAAAATATACAGAGTTTTGAAGAGATATTTGTGATTCACCCTGTCAAACACCTTCTCCTGATTGAGAGAGAGGAAGGCAATGAACAGACTAGCTCTCTGGGAGAGGTGGAGCACTTTCCAAACTGGGTAGAAGCTGTCCTGAATGCACCAGCCAAGGGCCACGGAGAACTGGTAAGGGTCAAAACAGAGTACAAATGATTGGCTGTCACCTGGGCAAAGATCTTGTTCTCCATGCTAAGGAGAGAGATCAGACGCCAATTTCTCAAACAGTGGAGACCAGCCTTCTTGGGTAGCAGGATTACCACTGCTCAACACACAAGGGGGACCCTGCCAGGCTCTCCTGCATGACCCCTGTGTACTCATCTCCAAAGCGTCCCAGAGGGCCCTGAGAAATTCAGTGTCAACCCATCCATGACCTGCTAAACCCACGCCATGTCAGTGACAGACCCATACCCTGTCGGTGGCAGACACACACCCTGTCAGAGACACTACCACACCCAAGTCCCCGGGGCCCCAGGCTGCTCCATGAGGTGAGGTAAGAGATTGCTGAGCCTCTGGCTAGGATCTTTATGTCCTTGTCCACGGTAATGGTACCAGAGGATTGGAGGAAGGCGAATGTTGTCCCCTTGTTCAAAAAAGGTAGTAGGGATAGTCTGGGCAATTATAGACCAGTGAGCCTTATGTCCGTGGTGGGAAAGCTGTTGGAAAAGATTCTTAGCGATAGAATCTATGGGCATTTAGAGAATCATGGTCTGATCAGGGACAGTCAGCATGGCTTTGTGAAGGGCAGATCATGTCTAACAAGCCTGATAGAGTTCTTTGAGGAGGTGACCAGGCATATAGATGAGGGTAGTGCAGTGGATGTGATCTACATGGATTTTAGTAAGGCATTTGACAAGGTACCACACAGTAGGCTTATTCAGAAAGTCAGAAGGCATGGGATCCAGGGAAGTTTGGCCAGGTGGATTCAGAATTGGCTTGCCTGCAGAAAGCAGAGGGTCGTGGTGGAAGGAGTACGTTCAGATTGGAGGGTTGTGACTAGTGGTGTCCCACAAGGATCAGTTCTGGAACCTCTACTTTTCATGATTTTTATTAACAACCTGGATGTGGGGGTAGAAGGGTGGGTTGGCAAGTTTGCTGACAACACTAAGGTTGGTGATGTTGTGGATAGTGTTGAGGATTGTCGAAGATTGCAGACAGACATTGATAGAATGCAGAAGTGGGCTGAGAAGTGGCAGATGGAGTTCAACCCAGAGAAGTGTGAGGTGGTACACTTTAGAAGGACAAACTCCAAGGCAGAGTACAAAGTAAATGGCAGGATACTTGGGAGTGTGGAGGAGCAGAGGGATCTGGAGGCACATGTCCACAGATTCCTGAAAGTTGCCTCACAGGTATTAAGAAAGCTTATGGAGTGCTAGCTTTCATAAGTCGAGGGATAGAGTTTAAGAGTCGCGGGGTAATGTTGCAGCTCTATAAAATTCTGGTTAGACCACACTTGGAGTACTGTGTCCAGTTCTGGTCGCCTCATTATAGGAAGGATGTAGAAGCATTGGAAAGGGTACAGAGGAGATTTACCAGGATGCTGCCTGGTTTTGAGAGTATGCATTATGATCAGAGATTAAGGGAGCTAGGGCTTTACTCTCTGGAGAGGAGGATGAGAGGGGACATGATAGAGGTATACAAGATATTAAGAGGAATAGATAGAGTGGACAGCCAGCACCTCTTCCCCAGGGCACCACTGCTCATTACAAGAGGACATGGCTTTAAGATAAGGGGAGGAAAGTTCAAGGGGGATATTAGAGGAAGGTTTTTTACTCAGAGAGTGGTTGGTGCATGGAATGCACTGCCTGAGTCAGTGGTGGAGGCAGATACACTAGTGAAATTTAAGAGACTACTTGACAGGTATATGGAGGAACTTAAGGTGGAGGGTTATATGGGGGGGCAGGGTTTAAGGGTCGGCACAACATTATGGGCTGAATGGCATGTACTGTGCTGTATTGTTCTTTGTTCTTCTTTGTTTGTTCTGTCGGTAACAATACCACACCCAGTAACAGTACAACATGCAGTGACAGTATCACACCCCATCAGTGACACACACCCAGTGACAGTATTACACTGTCAGTGTCAGACCCACAACCTCTTCATGACAGACTTGCATCCTGCCAGTGAACAGCAGAATGCCCCTCCTACAGGTCACTAAAACTAAGACTAATGGATGGAAGCATCAAGTGTCCTGGCTCCTCTTCTCTGCAGGGAGTTAATCTGCATGTGAACCATCGCGTGCCCTGAGCACATTCCCACAGACAAACAACTTCCATCGTTTGGGAACTGGTTGAAAGAACAGTCCGGTGCAGCATTTCAGGAAAACCAATGATGTCACCAGCTTCTTTTATATGGGCAGATATACTGTCAAATAAGTGGTCCCAATTTTGAGACAACTCCCTCCATTTAAAGCAGCCCAGCAATAGCAACTGTAACCATTCTGCATGCTGTGTCGTGGGCTGAAGTCTGAATAGCCAACATTGCTTTTAATGATTCGAGGGCTACACACACACACACACACACACACACACACACACACACACACACACACACACACACACACACACACACACACACACACACACACACACACACACACACACACACACACACACACACACACACACACACACACAAGAGTCAGGGAGTCAGCCATCAACAGCTCACTGATTACTGATTCCCGGCAAGCGTCATTAATTACATGCTCCGGGCCTGTTCCACCTGCTGCCGCTGCATCCCCCTCCCCCAGCCCTCAGCCTCAATCTCTCAGAGAAAAGATGCTCACCGGCAGCAGCCGAGGCACGAATAGTCGATGGCCCATCCCCAGCAATTCCAGCAGCCGGCAGGCATACTCATTCACCATCTTGTGGCCATCGTCCTGTGCTTCCTGGGCTTTGGAACGGGGGTTCTGCACAGCTGAGAGGGAAGGGGCGGAACAGGGAAGCCCCTCTTCTGTCAGGAGGAAGCAGGATGGATCCAGCTTGCTGGCTCGGAAGTCAGGAATGAGCAGGAGAAAAGGGTAATGAACCTCACTCTTAGGACCGTGTCGTTGCTGAGCACAGGCTTGTTAGCATTGTGTGGTCCATGGAAAAGCGACAGCACGTTTGAGACTGCCTGCAGTCCGCGCCGAGAAACCCAGGCAGAGTTGCTCTTGCTAATGTAGTCGGTGAGCTCATCGCCCCTGGCTGGAAACGTGACGGCTGCTGTTCTCAGCACTGATGTGAATGTGTAATGAGGGAACCAGCCTGCAAGCCCACGTCTCATGGGAGCGGTTTGCCAATGGGGGTGGGAGGAGGGGGAATCTGTGAGAGACACCTTGCTTACCATCTGGCTTAGTCCTTTGACATGCTGCCCCCAACCCCTCCCTTCCCCTGCAGACAGCTGGCTGCGATGCACATCCTTAGCACGACACACATTGTTCAGTAGTCCAGCCTGCCTTATGCTATGCTCTCCTTAATCTTTGTTCTTTCGGCAAATGTGACATATTGATTCAGATTTACCCCTAACGACTTGTGTGGTGGCTGTTTGTTTAAAATTCATTTGTCACAATGACATATGTTTTTTTAAAATGGCAGTACCCTCTGTGAGTACAGTCATTTCCCACCATACAGGATCAGTTTATGTGCTCTTGACAAGTGACCCAAACAGGGTAGAAAATCATGAGGGGCATTAAGTAAGGTGAACACACATACTCTTTTTCCCCAGGGCTAGGAAACCAAACAAACTAGAACGCATAGGTTTAAGGCAAGAGGTGCAAGATTTAAAAGGGATTTCAGGGGCAATGTCTTAGTGCAGAGGGTAATCCATATTTAGAATGAGCTACTAGAGGAAGTGGCTGAGACAGGTAACATTCAGAAGATATTTGGTTAAGTACATGGATAGGAGGTACCTTGGCTGACATGAACCAATTGGGCTGAAGGGCCTGTTTCTGTGATATATTACTATATGACGAGATGTGCAACTCTGCATCAGAATCAGGTTTATTATCACTGGCATGTGTTGTGAAATTTGTTAACTTAGCAGCAGCAGTAAATGCAATAAATAATATAGAATAAAGGAAGAAAGAAAAACAAATTACAGTATATGTACATTGAACAGATTAAAAATCATGCAAAAACAGAAATAATATAAATTAAAATAATGAGGTAGTGTTCACAGTAGCATTCTCTTGTTTTCACTGACAAGGCAGATTGACTCCTCACTCTGTTCCTTTCAATCCATTACATACCCACTGATGGCACTGGAGTCAGCAAGTTAAATATAACCCACCATCTCTTTACCATATCTCTTAGTAAACTCAGTTAACACTTTGCCCATTTTCCTAGCAAGGGCATTACAAGCAAGGCCAACATTTACTGCTCATCCCTAATTGCTTTGAGGAGAAGGGGTTGTGTTTTTTTCTTGAACTATGCAGTGTATATGGATTTCAGCAAGGCATTTGACAAGGTACCCCATGCAAGGCCTATTGAGAAAGTAAAGAGGCATGGGATCCAAGGGGATATTGCTTTGTGGATCCAGAATTGGCTTGCCCACAGAAGGCAAAGAGTGGTTCTAGACAGGTCATATTCTGCATGGAGGTCAGTCACCAGTGGTGTGCCTCAGGGATCTGTTCTGGGACTCCTACTCTTTGTGATTTTTATAAATGACCTGGATGAGGAAGTGGAGGGATGGGTTAGTAAATTTACTGATGACACAAAGGTTTGAGGTATTGTGGATAGTGTGGAGGGCTGTCAGAGGTTACAGCAGGATATTGATAGGATGCAATACTGGGCTGAGAAGTAGCAGATGGAGTTCAACCCAGATAAAAGTGAAGTGGCTCATTTTGGTAGGTCAAATATGATGACAGAATATGGCAAGACTTGGCATTGTGGAGGATCAGAGAGATCTTGGGGTCCGAGTCCACAGGACATTCAAAGCTGCTGCACAGGTTGACTGTGGTTAAGAAAGCATATGGTGCATTGGCCTTCATCAATCGTGGGACTGAGTTTAGGAGCCGAGAGGTAATGTTGCAGCTATACAAGACCCTGGTCAGACCCCACTTGGAGTACTATGCTCAGTTCTGGTCGCCTCACTATCGGAAGGATGTGGAAACCATAGAAAAGGTGCAGAGGAGATTTACAAGGAGGTTGCCTGGATTGGGAAGCATGCCTTATGAGAATAGGTTGAGTGAACTTGGCCTTTTTTCCATGGAGCGACAAGGATGAGAGGTGACCTGATAGAGGTGTATAAGATGCTCAGAGGCATTGATCATGTGGATACTCAGAGGCTTTTTCCGAGGGCTGAAATGGCTAGCAAGAGAGGGCACCGTTTTAAGGTGCTTGGAAGTAGGTACAGAGGAGATATCAGGGGTAAGTTTTTTCTTACACAGAGAGTGGTGAGTGCGTGGAATGGGCTGCTGGTGATGGTGGTGGAGGCGGATACGATAGGGTCTTTTAAGAGACTCCCGGACAAGTATATGGAGCTCAGAAAAATAGAGGGCTATGGGCTAACCCTAGGTAATTTCTCAGGTAAGGACATGTTCGGCCCAGCTTTGTGAGCTGAAGGGCCTGTATTGTGCTGTAGGTTTTCTGTGTTTCTGAAATAATCCTTCTGGGAGAGGTGCTTTTGATGGCAATGTTGGGAGAGTGGTGGTGTTGGAGTTCCAGGACTTTGACCCAATGGTGTTGAAGGACCAGTAGTGGTGGAAACCTTGTGGGGTTGGGAGGTGCTGTTGGACTAGCCCAGGAGAGTAACTGTTGCCTTTTTGTAGGTGGTGGGAATGAACCTTTAGGGTGGGTGATGGTGTGCCAAACAAGCTTTTCTGAGATGGTGTCAATCTCCTGAATGTTTTGGAACTGCACTCTAAAGAAGTGTAAAAAATTCTATCACACTCCTGACATGCTTTGGAGATGCTGGAAAAGCCTTGGAAGCACCAAGAGAATAATAACTCACTGCCTTTGTCCTGCTCAAGTGGCCATGGTGTTTTATGTGGCTACTCCAGCCAAGTTTCTGGTCATTAGAGGGAGAGCGATGATAATGTGATTGAGTGTATAGAATAGGCAGTGAAGACAAGTGTTGCCTGATATCTATGTAGTGTGGATGTTACTTACTATTCATCAGTACATTGTTGAATATAGTCTGGGTCCTGCTGAATGTGCTTATGGGTTACTTCACTAACTGAAGAGTTTCAAATGGATTTATACATTATGTAATCATCAGCAAACTTCCCCTTTGTGACCTTATGAAGCTGTTGAAGGTGGCTGAGTCAATGTCATTGCTCTGAGGATCTGCTGCAGAGATGTTATGGAGCTGTGATCAGTAGCCAGACGGTCAAGCATCTTTCTTGTGCATGGTTTGCCTCCAAATACTGGGTAATCAAGGATAATTTCTCTCACTTCACCTCTGGAATACAGTTCTTTGAGCTCATTTGTAGTGAGGTTTGGAGCCAAGTGTTTCAAACAAAACACAAAGTGGTCATTATAAGAAACACTGCTTCATTGTACTAGAAAAGCTAACCATCCCAGCCTACTTCTCTAACACACAATGAAGACCTGGAGGAGTAGAACTTGCTTCTCGTTTGGTACCACAGTAGAGAGACAGAAGAGAATATGAACAGGATAGGCAAATAGATTTGAGGGGACACAAGAGATTACAGATGCTGCAGTCTGGAGCTGGAAGAGCTGAGAGAGTTGAGAAGCATCTGTGGGAGGGCTGGGAGGTGGGGAAGGAACTGTTGATGTTTCATTTTGGAACCTGCATCAAGATCAGTGTAAGGCTTATATAGTGAATGGTAGGGTACTGAGGAGTGTGGTAGAACAAAGGGATCTGGGAGTACAGGTCCACAATTTGTTGAATTTGGTGTCATAGGTAGAAAGGGTCGTAAAGCACATTGGCTTTCACATTGGCAATGTATTGAGTACAGGAGATAGGATGTTGTGTTGAAGTTGTATAAAACATTGGTGAGGTCTGATCTGGAGTTTTTTGTGCAGTTTTAGTCACCTACCTACAGAGAAAATATGAATAAGATTAAAAGAATACAGAGAAAACTTACAAGGATGTTTCCGGGTCTGGAGGACCTGAGCTATAAGGAAAGACCGAATAAGTAAGGACTTTATTCCGTAGAACATAGAAAATTGAGAGGTGACTTGATAGATGTATACAAAATCATGAGGGGTATAGACAGGATAAATGCAAGCAGGCTCTTTCCAATGAGTTTGGTTGGGGCTACAACCAGAGGACATGGGTTAAGGGTGAAAGGTGAAAAGTTTAAGGAGAACATGAGGGGAAACTTCTTCATTCAGAGTGTCATGAGAATGTGGAATGAGCTACCAGCACAAGTGATGCATGTGAGCTCAATTTCAACATTTAAGAGAAGTTTGGATAGATACATGGATAGCAGGGATATGGAAGGCTATAATCCCGGTGCAGGTTGATGGGATTAGGCAGGTTAAATGGTTTCACCATAGACTCGATGGGCTGAAGAGCCTGTTTGTAGGCTGTGCTTCTCTATGACTCTATGACATGAGAGTGGAGAGGTGAGAAGGCCAGTATAAAGAAAAGAAAAATGGTAAAAAGGGATTGTAAGGCAATTGGTGGATAGAGTGGAGGTGTAAGAGGACAAGCAGGTGGTGACTGTTGGGGCAGGTGAGCGAGGGTGGTGTTGGGAAACAATGCTAGGTGAGTGTTAGATGGAGGCAGATAGAGGCAGAGAAATAGGGAAAGGGAATAAAGGGAGCAAATTGGGGGAAGGAGGTTGTGAAGATATGAGACAGCTACTGGAAGCAGATAAGCAGGAGCACAAAGTGCTGTCAGTGTTGGATTTTTATAAGTAAAGAATATGAGAATGGGAATCAGAAGATTATCAGAAGCTTAGACTGTGTGGATGGGAGGAACATTATGTGTGAAGTGGATGGGAACCTGGAGGGGGGGAGTGACAAATATGGGTGTATGTGGAAAAAGGGGACAAAACTAGAGGACTGGAGGAAGACTGGGGGGGGGGGGGGGTGGTTAGAAAAGGATTACCTAAAATTAGAAAACTCAATATTCATGTCACTGGGTCATAGTCTACCCAAGTGTTGCTGGGCTTCATCCTGACAGTAAAGAAGACTGAAATGGACAGCTCAGTGTGGTAATGGATAGGGGAACTGAAATGGTCTGCAACTGAGAGCTCAGAAGGCCACTAAGGACTGAGCATAGGTGTTCTTCAGTGAGGTTGCCCACTTTGTTCATGGTTTCTCCAAATAGATCTTAAGTGTCCACTTGGTTAACAAGCATCATGGTACTACAAAGGGAAAACAATTCTGCTTCATCTCCTATTGTGGGATAGCCAATGTTTTTGGAAAGGAACCAGAAGATTCCACATGTTGTTGTACTGTATTCTGAAGCAATATATTGATACACCCATTCTCAATGTAAGGAATGAAGTTCAGAGTATATTCACCAAAGTCAAAGCACCAGTTGCAGGCAAATTGAAAGAAGTATGGAATATTCTTCTCTGGCCTTGATAAGAGTGTCTTCAACATATAGCATGCTTAAACACCATCAACGACAAAATAACTAGCCTGACTGGCACTCCACCCACTACTCTAAACCTTCACTCCATCCTTCACCACAACTGAAGCGTGTGGTGTCTACAAAATGCTCTGCAGCAACTTGCCAAGGCTTCTTAGGTAGCTTCTCCTAAAGCCTCTACTAATGAGAAGCATATATTCAGCAGGGACTTGATAACACCACCCTAAAAATTCAACTCTGTCACTTAGAATGGAAATGCTGCACTGTTCTATCACTGGTACTCCCGCTGCATTCACAACTTCTCCACTTAAACCACAACAATTTAAAAGCAGTGGCAGTAATTGAAGGCCTTACCTTGCAACAGTTGCTTTCCATCAAATATATTAAATGCATCATTAACAGTTCAGATATCCAGCTTATTTGTGTACATTTGATATGATAAATAAGGCCTAATATAACATGCACTCTGGTTTCTTCCTTGATAATTCATTCACAATGTTTGAGGCCAAACATATAAGTACTGAGCGTACAAGAGCATATTAGCGAATCTGTAGCAAATTACCCCACCTGATGCTCCAAATCCATCCCACTAGTTACAAGTCTCAATCTGGATGAGAAAGGCTGCAAAGGTCTCTATTGGATGTAATATTTCACCCCAATATCTTGCTCTCTTCTCATTTCCTTAACATCCTAGTAACCCATCTTTCTCCTTTCCCACTCCCCTAATAATATATTTTAATCTCATTAGCATACACTCCAGCATGTTCTTTTCTATCCTGCCATCCAAACCCATTCTCTTGTTTAATCTGCAGTTTTACTGAGCCACACACTCTTATTCATCCTTTTAAATAATTACCCTTTAAAACCTCACCTTCACAGTAACATCTTCCCATTCATGTCTTATTCTATTTAATAACTCACAGTACTTTCCACAGCACCAGCAATATTCCACCTGCAGTAACCATGCTCTCTCCTACTCTACCAACACACAGTAAAACCCATGTCTAATTCCATTTACTAATCAAGAACTTATAAACCTCCACTTTAAATATACAGAGGATATTTATATATCCATATGACCATGTACCCATGATTTCTGTCCTAGAAAAAAACTCTCTGGCAGTCCACTTGATCCATGACTTTTATCATCTAGTACACCTTTATCAAATCACCTCACATCCTCCTCCATTTCAAAGAAAAAAGCCCAAACTCGCTCAAATAAAGGTGCAGACCATTTTACTAACTAGGGAGCTAATTCCAAAATCATTGGTGCAAAGGGACATGGGAGTCCTACTGCAGTCCTAGTCCAAGTCCCTGAACTTGCAGGTTGAGACAGTAGTAAAAAAAAAGTAAATAGGACTAGAATATAGAAGCAAGGATGTAATGCAGAGGCATTATAAAGCACTGAGTAGACCACATTTGGAGTATTGTGAGCAATTTTGGGCCCCATATCTAAGGAAGGAAGTGCTGGTATTTTGAGAAGGATCAGAGGTGGTTTATGAGAATGATTGTGGGAGTGAAAGGGTTAATGTGTGAAGAGTACTTGATAGCTCTGGGCCTGTACTTACTGGTGCTTAGGAGGAAGAGGAGGGATTTTATTGAAACCTACAAAATATTGAAAGGCCTATATAGAGTGGACATGGAGAGGAGAGGATGTTTCCAATTGTGAGAGGGTTTAGGACCAGAGGGCACAACCTCAAAAAGGACAGCCATTTAGAAAAGAGATAAGGAGAAATTTCTTTAGCCGAGGATGGTGAATCTGTGGAATTCATTGCCACTCCTCCCCTCCCCTTCAAAAGATAAATTTAATGTTGGAGAACAGGGAATCTCCACTTTCTATGTGGTCAACCTTACTCCTTTAATCTCAATACTCTTAGATGTCCCCTGTCACCAAAAACAATTATTTGCTCATTCCTGAACCATTTTAATATCTTATAGAGTATAATATTCAACTTTGGTTCACTCCCAACATCCATTAAAATCCCACTCTCGTGCTTAATCCTAATAAATATTAAAATCCCACCTCGCTATTGTCACTTACACTGTTTGGTAACCACCCTAGACTGATTTTACTCTCCTGCTAGCTGTAACATCTCCAAATTAATCCCACTTTCCTGTTTACTCCTTGTATTCCTTAATATTCCACATACACTATTGCGCAATCTTGTTCTTTTCCCATGCTTTTGGATAGCTCAGTTGTGGCCTAATTCCATTCTCCTTTCTGCTTATCCTACTCTGCATCACCGTATGACGCTTAATGCCATCTACATGAACAGAGAAACTGAATTCTCAAGTGTTGAGAAGAGGCCATGCTCTTTGGAAGATCCAGTTATTTTCACTACCTCTGCCTTTACCTAAATGTCGGCAATATTGCCTTCATTCAGTATTCATTCAATCTGCTTATGAGGACTCTGACTGAATCTCTATCTCTAGCCTATCAGCAGGTCTTTTCCAAATTCTAGCCATTCTCAGTAACACAACCATTAGTACTACTGCTGCTCAGCTCCAGAGACCTGGGTTTAATCTGACCTCCGGTGCTGTCTGGGTGGAGTTTGCACGTTCTTTCTGCCACTGTGTGTGGTTTCCCTAGGGTATGCAGGTTTCCTCCAGTAGTATGCTGACAGATTAACTGGCTAGAGTGGATGGACGTGTGTGAGAGAGAATGTTGTATCTGGACTATGAAAGAGAAGAGAATTGGGACTGATGAAATTCCTCCTTGGGAGCTAGCATGGACTTGTTGGGGCCAAGTAGTTTTCTGTGTCATTATAGATATATTCAGTTATACATTACCACTAACCTATTTGCCAGAAACCTGTGATTTTGCCACATTCATCAACTCACCAGTCACAGGAAAGAGTTTCTGTTCAAACTTTCCATGATATTATTTAACCTTTCCTAACAAGAACATATCACCTTCCCTTGTCTAAGAAGATAATTCATGGAAGACTTACAGAATTGGAATCACATTCCTGCAAACAAACCCCTCTATTTCTGTTCAAGCCAAACTAACACAGCAAAGAGCCAACAGATCTCTGGATTTTATAACTTTGCAGTTGGAAGATTTTGTCTGACCAAGTTGATAGAATTTTCCAAAGAGGTCATTAAAAGTATTAATTGAGGCTGTATAGTTGAAGAAGTCTAAATGGCATTGAGGCATTCAACCATATTGAAAACTGATTCTTAAGGCTGGAAGCAATGGGTTCCAAAGCAAAATGGATATGAAGTTATAACACTAATGGCAAGAAAGTAAGGTGTGTGAGAAGAATACAGGACAGGAAATAAAAACAGAAGAAAAACATTAAGAGGCAGGATATGGTGGAGAATCAACGCAAAATACTCTGCAGGTGCTGGGGTCAAAGCAACATGCACAACACACTGGAGGATCTCAGCAGGTCGGGCAGCATCCGTGGAAACGAACAGTCAACGTTTCGGGCTGAGACCCTTCGTCAGGACTGAAGAGGGAGGGGGCAGGGGCCATATAAAGAAGGTGGAGGGAGGGTGGGAAGGGCATGAACACTGAATTCTCCAGCTTATGGCAATTCCCTCCCCCTCCCTTCCCCCATCCCAGTTTCACTCTGCCTCCTCCTCCAGCTGTCTATCACCTCCCTCATGGTTCTGCCTCCTTCTACTACCCATAGTGCTTTCCCCTTACATTCCTTGTTCACCTTTCCTGCCTATCCCCTCCCTGCTTCCCCTCCCCCACTCCTTGATCTTTCCCCTTACTGGTTTTTCACCTGGCACCTACCAGCCTTCTCCTTCCCACCCTCCCCCCCACCTTCCTTACAGAGCCCCTGCCCCTTCCCTCTTCAGTCCTGACAAAGGGTCTCGGCCCAAAACGTTGACTGTTCGTTTCCACAGATGTTGCCCGACCTGCTGAGTTCCTCCAGCATGTTGTGCATATGGTAGAGAGTTGTTTAGTGAATGGTAATTTGTGACCAGTGGATACCATAGTAACAGGAGCTGGGACCCTTAATGTTTGTTTTTATATTAATGACCTGTGTAGATTGGCTGTTGTAACTGGGTGGTCACACAATCAAGGGTTGTAAATGGTTTAGTCATCTGATACAGTTACTGAACAAAATAAGGGCTTATGGAGTTGGGACTGAATCATTGCAGAAAGCAGTAAGTGGGGATAAATGTGATAACTCAGAAGACTAAACGACACAACAACCCTTTGATTCCCACTCACTTCCTACATAATTCCTGAAAACTCTTATGCTGTAGCCTCAGCTATTTACACTCAGCATCTATGACAAATATAAAAGGACTGAGAACAATTGTTTCCCGATGACTCAATGCAGACAGTGAAGTGAGTTGTGAGATCAACACAATCTATGTTCCCTCAAGAAGGTAGATAGGTACTTAATGAAAGAAAAAGTCAAAGTTATACTCTGTGGTGGGAAGAATAGAAGGAGGCAAACTTACAAGGTGTGAGACTGCTAAACTGGTGTTCAGAAAGATTTGGGTAAAAGTACAGTTGATGTTTTGTGCTGAAACATTGACTGTACTTTTCTCCATAGATGCTGCCTGGCCTGCTGAGTTCCTGCAGCATTTTTGTGTGTGTTGCTCAGATTTCCAGCATCTGCAGATTTTCTCTTGTTCATAGAGAGATCTGGGTGTCAGCTTATGACAAACAAACTTAGCATGCAATTATGGCAAGTAATAAAGCAGGCAAATAGAATCAGGTATTTGTTATAAGTGAAATGGTGTATAAGAATAAAGCAATCTGGCTATTGTTCAGTGATATGCTGACAATCAACACTAGCACACCTCAAGGATGTGTGCTTATCCCACTGCTCTACTCTTTCTATACCCAGCTCAAACACCATCTACAAATTTTCCACTGATACAACTGTTGGCAGAATTTCAGATGGTGATGAGGAGGCATACAGGAGTGAGATAGATCCGGTGGTTGAGTGGAGTCGCAACAACAACCTTGCACTCAATGTCAGTAAGATCGAGGAAGTGATTGTGAACTTCAGAAAGGGAAGGTCAAGGGAACAGCAGTGGAAAGGTTGAGCAGTTTCAAGTTCTTGTGTGTCAACATCTCTGAAGATCTGCCCTGGGCCCAACATATTGATACAGTTAGAAAGAAGGCACAACAGCACCTCTATTTCATTAGGAGTTTGTAGAGATTTGGTATGTCACCACAGATTCGCACAATTTTCTACAGATGTGCCAAGAACAATTCAACTGGTTGCATTACCATCTGGGCCAATGTATAGGATTGGAAAAAGCTGCAGCAAGTTGTAAATTTGGTCAACTCCATCATGGACACTAGCTTTCCAGCATTAAAGACATTTTCAAAAGGTAAACAAGAGAAAATCTGCAGATGCTGGAAATCTGAGCAACACACACAAAATGCTGGAGGAACTCAGCAGGCCCGGCAGCATCTATGGAAAAAAGTACAGTCGGTGTTTTGGGCTGAAACCCTTCAGCAGGACTAGAGAAAAAAAGTTGAGGAGTAGATTTGGAAGGTGGGGTGGGGAGAGAGAAATGCCAGGCAATAGGTGAAACCTGGAGGGGGAGGGATAAAGCAAAGAGCTAGGAAGTTGATTGGTGAAAGAGACAGAAGGCCATGGGAGAAAGAAGAAACAGAAGAGGTCGGGAGGAGCACCAAATGGAGGCAATGGGCAGGCAAGGAGGTAACATGAGAGAGGGACAAGGGGATGGGAAATGGTGAAGGGGGGGTGGAGGCATGACTGGAAGTTTGAGAAATCTATGTTCAGGCCATCAGGTTTGGAGGCTACCCAAATGGAATATAAGGTGTTATTCCTCCAACCTAAGTGTGGTTTTTTCCCCCAGCAGTGGAGGAGGCCATGGATGGACATATCAGAATAGGAATGGGAAGTGGAATTAAAATGGGTGGCCACTGGGAGATCCCGCTTGTTCTGGCGGATGGAGTGTAGATGCTCAGCAAAGTGGTCTCCCAATCTACATTGGATCTCACTGATATACAAGAGGCCACACCGGGGGCACCAAACACAGTAAATGACGACAACAGACTCAAAGGTGAAGTTTCACCTCACCTGGAAGGACTGTTTGGGGCCCTGAATGATAGTGAGGGTGGAGGTGTAAGGGCAAGTGAAGCACTTGTTCTGATTGCAAGAATAAATGGCAAGAGAGAGATCAGTGGGGACGGATGAATGAACAAGGGAGTCATGTAGGGAGCAATCCCTGTGGAAAGCAGAAAGTTGGGGGTGGGGGGAGGAAAGAAAGATGTGTTTGGTGGTGGGATCCAGTTGGAGATGGTGGAAGTTTCAGAGAATTATGTGCTGGACGTGTTGGCTGGTGGGGAGTGGGGGAGGTGGTAGGTGAGGACAAGAGTAACCCTATTCCTGGTAGGGAGGTAGGAGGATGGGGTAAGAGCAGATGTGCATGAAATAGAAGAGATGCAGTTGAGGACAGCATTGATGGTGGAAGAAGGTTCTTTGAAAAAGGAGAACATCTCCTTTGTTCTAGAATGAAAAGCCTCATCCCGAGAACAGATGTGGCGGAGATAGAGGAAATGAGAGAAGGGGATGGCCTTTTTACAAGTAGCAGGGTGGGACAAGGTATAGTCCAGGTAGCTGTGAGAGTCCGTTGGTTTATAATAGACATTGGTGGATAGGCTGTCTCCAGAGATAGAGACAGTGAGATTGAGAAAGGGAAGTGTCAGAAATGGACCAGGAGAATTTGAGGACCAGGTGGAAGTTAAAGGCAAAGTGGATGAAGTTGATGAGCTCAGCATGGGTACAGGAAGCAGCAGCAATGCAGTTGTCGATGTAGTGTAGGAAAAGTGTGGGACGGTCACCAGTATAGGCTTGCAACATACACTGTTCCACGTAGCCAAAAAACAGGCAGGCATAGCTGGGACCCATGCGAGTGCCCATGGCTACACCTTTTATTTGAAGGAAGTGGGAGAACCCAAAGGATAAATTATTTAGAGTGAGAACAAGTTCCACTAGGCAGAGGAGAGTGGTGGTCCAGGGGTACTGGCTGGGTCTGGTATCCAGAAAAAAAAACAAGAGAGCTTTGAGTAAAAACACAAAGTGCTGGCAGAACTCAGCAGGCCAGACGGCATCTATGGGAGGAGGTAGTGGCGACGTTTCGGGCCGAAACCCTTCATCAGGAGTGAAGTAATGTGGGATGGTCAAGGGGAAATAAGAAGCTTTGAGGTCTTCCTGGTGGGGGATAGAGGTGTACAGGGACTGGACATCCATAGTAAAAATAAGATGATTGGGGGGGTGGGGGGTAGGGACCTGCCGAAGCGTTTCGGCCCGAAACGTCAACTGTACCCTTCCCAGCTGCTGCTTGGCCTGCTGAATTCCTCTAGCATTTTACGGGTGTTGCTCAGATTTCCAGCATCTGCAAATTTTCTCTGGTTTGTGATTGAAGCCTACCTTACTATCACTACTTATTTAAATATAGCTTTTTACATATTGCATTGTACTGCTGTCGCAAAACAGCAAATTTCACGACATGTGCCAGTGTTATTAAACCTGATTCTGATTCTGGCTCACCTGGAGTACTACATGAAGCTTTGGTCACTACAGTTAAGAAAGGATATAGATTGACTGGAAATAGTTCAGTGACTGATTCCTACAATGAGGAAGTTGCATGCTGCATGATTGAGCAGAATAGGTCTATAGCACTGGAGTTTAGAAGTGACCTTATTGAAACATAATATGAGGGGCTCTGATAGAATTGATTCTGAGAAGAATTTTATAATCACGGGGGTGTCAGAAACTTGGGGTAGATTATCACAATAAGTTGTCATCCATGAAAGAGATTCTCTGAGGGTCATACTGTCAAAAACCAATATAGCACAAATATAGACTGCAGCCAATCAGTGAATGGGAACATGAGTAGAAGCAGCAATTTCAGTTAGGTTCGTGACTGAAAATGAAAAAAGACAGTGCTTTGTGGCAGTTTTTGGAGTTGGACTGCTCCCAATCGGTGAACAGAATTCATTAAAAAGAGCAAATAAAAATAAGGTAATGACAAATTGAGCAGCTATTGTGTGAACGGGCCAGTGTTGGAGTGGCTTTGGTTCATCAGGCTTGAGTAAGTATCTGGTAAGTTTCTTCTTCTTCCTTATTCTTCATTCCTCAACTGCTAGGGCAAGTTAATACAATGAGAATGGTTTCAGGGGACGTGTTCCATTCTGTGTGTGAGACCTCCAGCCTCCCCAATAACCACATCTCCATCAGGTACACCGTGTTGCAGCTCCCCAAAGAACGTTGAGGAACTGGAGCTGCAGCTCAATTACCTTCAGCTTGTACAGGTGACTGAGGAATTGAATTGACTTCATTTCTTATATCCTTTACATACACGAGGAGCAAAAATCTTTACATTATGTCTCTGTCTAAATGTGCAATGTGCAATTGTAGTAATTTATAATAAACAGAACAGTCAATGAAACATAGAGTACACTTGAATCAGCATGAATTTATCAGTCTGATGGCCTGGTGGAAGAAGCTGTCCCTGAGCCTGTTGGTCCTGGCTTTTATGCTGCAGTACCATTTCCAGTATGCTAGCAGCTGTAATAGATTCTGGTTGGGGTAACTCGGGTCCCCAATGATCCTATGGGCTTTTTGTTTTAAACACACCTGTCCTTGTAAATGTCCTGAATCATGGGAAGTTCACAACTACAGATGCGCTGGGCTGTCCACACCACTCTCTGCAGAGTCCTGCGATTAAGGGAGGTACAGTTCCCATACCAGGATCGATGCAGCCAGTTAGCATGCTCTCAATTGTGCCCCTGTAGAAAGTTCTTAGGATTTGGGGACCCATGCCAAACTTCCTCAGCCGTCTGAGGTGAAAGAGGCGCTGTTGTGCCTTTTTCACCACACAGCTGGTACGTAAAGACCATGTGAGGCCCTTGGTGATATGGATGCTGAGGAACTTAAAGCTGTTTACCCTCTCAATCCCAGATCTATTGATGTCAATAGGGGTTAACCCATCTCCATTCCTCCTGTAATCCACAATCAGCTCCTTTGTTTTTGCAACATTGATACAGGGAGATATCACCCCAAAATTGCAGGAGGCAGGTAACAGGATGACTGTCAGGAGAGGGAAGGAGAGTGGGCAGCCAATGCAGAGCACCTCTCTGGGCATTACCTTAATAATAAGTTACCACTTTGGATACTGTGAGGAGAACGACCCACTGGGTCTCTGGCATTGAGTCTGTTGCTGTGGCTCAGAAGAGAGGTGAAGAAAACTGCAGTTGTAACAAGAGATTCAATAGTTAGAGGAATAGAGACAAGATCTGTGGACATGATAGAGATAACCAGATGGTAAGCTGCCTCCTGGTGCCAGGGTCAGGGATGTTCCAGATCGGGCCCATGGCATTCTAAAGGGGAAGGGGTGAGCAGCCAAAAGTCTTGGTACATATTAGCACCAATGATATAGGTAGGAAAAGTGAGGAGATCCTGAAGAAAGATTTTAGGGAGCTAGGTAGAAAGCTGAAAAGGGTACTAATCTCTGGATTGTTGCCTGTGCCATGCGGCAGTGAGGTTACGAATAGGATAATTTGGCAGATGAAGAACTGGTACAGGGGGCAGAGGTTCAGATTTCTGGATCATTGGGATCTCTTCTGGTAGGATATGACCTGGACAAGATGGACGGGTTCCACTTGAACCTGAAGGGGGCCAATAAACCTTACAGGCAGGTTTGCTACAGCTGGTCAGGAAGGTTTAAACTAATTTGGCAGGGGGAAGAGAACTGGAGTGATAGGGTTGGATGGGGTAGTTGATTTACAAACAGAGGCAGTGTGTAGTGAAAATATTAGCAAGCAGAGGCTGATGACGGGAAAATTGCAGTCAATGTGATGAGTTGCAATCTAAAAGGACAAAATCAAAAAGGGTGATGAATACAGGAATAAAGGTGTTATATTTGAATGTGTACACTATACGGGATAAGTTAGATGTAGCAGAGTTATGGATTGGCATTTGTGGCATTGTGGGAATCACTGAATCGTGAGCTTACCTACAAGTACACACATAGTATCAAAAGGACAGACAGGTAGGCAGGGGTGGCTGTTGGTAAAAAATGAAATTAAATCAGTAAAAAGAGATGACATTGATGTAGATGAAGATGTAGAATAACTCTGGATAGAGCTAAGAAACTGCAAGGGAAAAAAAACACCCTGATGGGTGTTATGTACAGAACAGTAGCAAAGGTGTAGTCTACAAAATATAATGGGAGATACAAAATGCATGGCAAAAGGGCAAGGTTACAATACTCATGGGGATTTCAATATGCAGATATATTGGGAAAATCAAACTGGTGCTAGACCCCAAGAGGGGGAATTTATAGAGTGCTTATGAGATGGTTTTTTTTTAGAGCAGCTTATGGTTGAGCCCACCAAGGGATCAGCTAGTCTAAATTGAGTGTTATGCAATGAACCAGAATTGATTAGAGAGCTTAAGGTAAAGGAGCCTTTAGGGGAAGTGATCATAATATGATTGAATTCACCCTGCAATTTGAGGAGAAGCTGAAGTCAGATGTATCAGCGTTATAGAGGAGTAAAGGGAATTACAGAGGCATGAGAGAGGAGCTAGCCAAAGTTGATTGGAAAGAAACACTAGCAGGGTTAACAGCAGAGCAGCAATGGCTGGAGTTTCTGGAAGCAATTCGGAAGGTGCATGATAGATACATCCCAAAGAAGCAGTATTCCAAAGGTAAGATGATGCAACTGTGGCTGACAAGAGAAGTCAAAGCCAAAGTGAGGGCATATAATTGAGGAAAAATTAGTAGGAAGCTGGACAATTGGAAGCTTTTAAAAACCAACAGAAGGCAACTAAAATAAATCATAAAGAAAGAAAAGTTGGAATATGAAGGTAAGCTAATAACATTGAAGTGGAAACAAGAAGTTTCTTCTGATACATGAAGTGTAAAAGAAAGGCGAGAGTAGATATCAGGCCGCTGGAAAATGATGCTGGGGTAGTAATAATGGGGGACAAGGAAACGGCGGATGAATTGAATAAGTATTTTGCATTGGTCTCCATTGTGGAAGATACTAGCAGTATGCTGTAAGTTCAAGATTGTCAGGCAGCAGAAATGCTTGGGAAATTGAAAGGTCTGAAGGCAGATAAGTCACCTGGACCAGATGGTGTACACACCAAGGTTCTGAAAGATGTGGCTGAAGATGGTGGAGGCATTAGTAATTATCTTTCCAGAATCAATGGATTCTGGCATGGTTCTGGAGGACTGAAAAATTGTAAATGTCACTCCACACTTCAAGAAGGAGAATAAAAGAAATTATAATCGGCCCTCATTATCTGTGAGGGATTGGTTCCGGGACCGCTCGCGGATACCAAAAAACACAGATGCTCAAGTCCCTTATTTAACCTGTCTCAGTGCGGTGGTCTTTAGGACCCGGCAGAGCTCTGAATCTGCAGCATTTCTGTTCACGAAAATAATCACGATCACGATTGAAAATAAAGTGGAAATAATAAAGCGATCGGAAAGAGGTGAAAAGTCATCGGTCATTAGAAAAGTGTTAGGCTATAGTCGGTCAACGATTGGAACAATTTTAAAAGATAAAGCGAGAAAGGCTCTGCCCCCGATGGTAGGTACAATTATTACTAAGCGACAGTGGTTTAATTATTGAAATACACACATTTCTTAAGTGTTTTATATGCATAGAAAGGTAAAGTATATACTATATACTAAGACAAACGTTTGACTAACTGACGCTAAATAATACCAGATGTAACTGTTCCGACTTACTTAGTAAGAGAACTTACGTTTTTTTCCGATCCCGATCCACGATAACCTACACACATCCTCCCGTATACTTTAAATCATATCTACATTACTTATAATACCTAATACAATGTAAATGCTATGTAAATAGTTGTTATATTGCATTGTTTAGGGAATAATGACAAGAAAAAATGTCTGTACATGCTCGAACAACAAATGCTGGAAGAGCACTTCTGGGTTTTCTTGATTCGCGGTTGGTTGAATTCGCGCATGCGGAGCTCATGGATAAGGAGGGCCGACTATATAGGCCAGCTAGTCTGACCTCAGTGATTGAGATGATGTTGGTGTTGATTGTTAAGGATGCATTTTTGGGATACTTGGAAGTACTTGATAAAATAGGCCGAAATCAGCATGGTTTCCTTCAGTAAAAATCTTGCCTGACAAATCGGTGGGAATTCTTTGAAAAAATAACAAGCAGGATAGACAAAGGAGAATTGGTAGATGTTGTGCCCTTGGATTTTTAGAAGGCCTTTGACAAAGTGCCACATGTGAGGCTGCTTAACAAGTTGAGAGCACATAGCATTACAGGAAAGATACAAGCATGGATAGAGATTTGGCTGATTAGCAGAAGGCAAAGGGTGGGAATACAGGGAGCCTAGTTACTGTTGGTGACTAGTGGCGTTCCACAGGGGTCTGTGTTTGAGGCGCTTCTTTTTATGTTATACGTCAATAATTTGGATGACGGGAATTTTGCGGACAATACAAAAATAGGTGGAAGGGCAGATACTGTTGAGGAAATAGAGAGGCTCCTGAAGGACATAAGACAGATTAAGAGAATGGGCAAGAAGTGGCAGATGGAATACAGTGTCAGGAAGTGTATGGGCATGTACTTTGGTAAAAGAAATTAAAGCATAGACTATTTTCTAAATAGAGAAATAATTAAAAAAATCTGAGGTGCAATGGGACTTGGGAGTTTTTGTACAGGATTCCCTAAAGGTTAATTTGCAGTTTAAATTGGTGGTGAGGAAGGCAAATGCAATGTTAGCATCCATTTTGAGAGGACTAGGATATAAAAGTATGTTGAGGTGTTATAAGGCACTGGTGAGGCCTCTGTTGGAGTATTGTGCGCAGTTTTGAGCCCATTATCTAAGGAAGGATGTACTGACATTGGATAGAGTTCAAAGGAAGTTCTCAAAAATTTTCCAGGTTTGAGAGATGTGGAGAAGATGTGTCCTATTGTGGGGGAATCTAAGGCCAGAAGATGCAACTTTTAAATAGAGGAACGTCCATTTGGAACAGAGACGAGGAGGAATTTCTTTAGCTAGAGTGGTGAATCCATGGAATTCATTGCCACAGGCAGATGTGGAGGCCAAGTCATTAGGTATATTTAAGGTAGTGGTTGACTAGTCAGGGCATGAATGGATACGAGGAGAAGGCAGGAGATTGGGGCTGAGAGGAAAATGGATCAACCATGATGAACTGGTAGTACAGACTTGATTGACCAAATGACCTCCTTTGCTCCTATATCTTATTGTCTTATGATACAAGTCCTTAGGACCAACAAGTCCATCCCAACCAGGGTGATCGCCCATCTAGCCCCAATTTCCTGTGTTCGACCCATATCACTCTAAACCTCACTAAACCTTCCATGTACTTACCCAAGTATTCTTAAATGATACTATTGTACCTAAACTAATTCTTCTGACAGTTCGTTATATACTAATCATCTTCCGTGTAAAATCTTTCCCCTCTCATTCTAAATTTATATGCTCTAGCTTTGGACTTTTCTACCTTGGGGAAAATACTACTCCATCCATCTTATACATGTCTCTCATAACTTTAAACATTTCTATAAGGTTAACCATTCAGATCTAACCTGTAACTTAGGTCCTCTAGATCTGCCAACTCCCTAGTAAACTTTACCTACATTATTTCCAATGTAAAGATAGCATGGTAACCAAACCTGTACACAGTACTTAAACTATGTAGTATAAGTGTGGTCTCACCAACAACTTTTACAACTGCAACATAATGTCCGAACTCCTATACTGAATGCATTGACTGATGGAGGCCAGCATACTAAATACGGTACCCTTTTCACCACCCTGTCTCCCTGTGACATCACTTTTAAGAAACTACGTACTTACACTCATAAGTCCTTCTGTCCCATTACACTCCCTAGTGCCATTACATTCATAGTACAGGTGCTACACTGGCTTGACTTTCCAAATTGCATAACTTAACACTAAATGTATGGAAATCTGTTCCCTATTCCTCAGCCTACTTCTCTAACTTATCAAGATTTCCTTGTAATCTACAATAAATTTCTTCACTAACTACAATACTTCCTAATTTTGTGTCATCTGCAAAATTACTGATTAAGCCTTATGCATTTGTACCCAAGTCACTTAAATAAATAATGAATATCAAGAGTTCCAACACCTACCCCTGCAGTACACCCTAGCCACTGACATTCATTCTGAGAAGCAACCTTTAAACACTACTCTCTACTTCCCATCTCTGAGCCAATTTTGAATTCACCTAACTAGCTCTCCCTGAATTTCATGGACCTAACTTTCCAGACCAGCCTACCATGCGGGAGTTTGGTAAAAGCCTTGCTATTTACCAATAGCAAAGGCTATTGGTAAATAGCAATAGCCTTTACCAATTGGCAAATAAAGAACATCTGCCGCCCTCCCCTCATCTACTGTGTCGACTCCTCCTAATCAGACTCTGTCTATCTAAATACTGGCAGATCCTTTCCTTCAGAATTCTCTCCAGTAACTCCACCACTACTGCTGTCAGGCTGACTGGCCTGTGGTTGTTCACTGGCTTGTTCAACGGAACAACATTAGCCAAATTCCACTCTTTGGAAACTTCACCAGTGGCTAATGATGAAACAGATATCTTCGCAAACGCCTCTCTGATTTCTTCACTAGATTCCTACACAGTCTGATGATGCAGACTGTCAGGCTCCCACATTCCGGAGATCTATCCTCCTTACCTACTCACACATTATTCACATTACCTGCTCGTGGAGTTTACTGTTATGTTAATCACCACTGTCTACATACTCCTGCACAAACACCAAAGCTGCACTGGGAAGAGACTTGCAGCATCATCAGCTCTCTACAAAACAATCATCCAGATGGTCTCTTCATAATTGCAGGACACTTTTGAACAGACTAACTGGTAGATGCTGAAGGAGGCGCAGATCTTGAGGAATATGTTTTATCTGTCACTGGCTACATCTGTAAGTGTGTAGGTGATGCCAGTGCCTCAAGAACAGTTATTTCATGGCCCAACCTGAAGCCCTTGCTGAATGCAGAAATATGCTCCCTACTAAAAGCTTGGGACACTGCCTTCAAGTCTGGAGACAGAACAGCCAGGAGAAACCTCATCTTAGGCATCAAGAACGCAAAGACAACCTACATATAAAAAATTCAGGAACATCCATCCAATAATGATCCCCAGTGTCAAGGGCATTATTGACTATGCAAGAGAAAACATCGTTGATTGTTCTAGTGATGCCTCTGTTCCTGATGCTCTAAACAACTTTTATGTATTCTTTGAAGCATGCACCATAACAACAGCCATGAAATCTATCTCCTCTTCCAGGTGAGTAGCCACTGTTTATAGCAGCAGCAGACGTGAGAAGGACTCTACAGAGAGTCGATCCCTGTGAAGCTGCCGGGCCAGACAACATCTCAGGTGGAGTCCTCAGGGAGTGTACACACCAGCTCTTCACAGATATCTATAACACTTCACTCATCCAGATTGCTGTCCCCACATGCTTCAAGTCAGCCACATCATTCATATACTGAAGAACTCTATACCTTCAGAGCTAAACAACTACCACCCAGTGGCACTGATGCCAATCACCACGAAGTGCTTTGAATGGCTGATAATGGCACATATCAAAAACTCCTTTCCGGCCACACTGGACACTCACCAATATGCTTACTGACTGAACATGCAGCTGGCCCTGACACACCTAGAAAACACGGACACATGTCAGAATGCTCTTTCTGGATTTCATTTATTTTCCCACAGACCTCGGTGAACAAATTTCTACTCCTCAGTCTAGATACCCCACCGCGCAACAAGGTATTGGACTTCCTAGCCAATAGATCTCAGACAGTCAGGATGCAGAACCACTCTTCCCTCCCCATGATTCTCAACACAGCTGTGTGCTGAACCCACTGTTACATACTTTGCTCGTACATGGCTACACAGCCAAATACCAAGTAATTACATTGTCAAATTTACAGATGACACAATAGTAGTGGGGGTTCATCACCAACAAATACAAGACAGCCTACAGAGAGAAGTTGGAAGGCCTAATGCCACATAAATAACCTCTTCTTCAATGTCAACAAGACAAAGGACATGGTTATCAACTTAAGAAGTACTCACATCACTTTACTTTATTGTCACCAAACAATTGATACTGGTGCGTACAATCATAACAGCGATATTTGATTCTGCGCTTCGCGGTCCCTTACAACCCTCTTTAACATCAGCGGCACAGCAGTAAAAACTGCGAAGCCTCAAACTCCTGCGAGCGCACATCTCACACAGCCTCTCATGGTTCCAGAAAACATACTACACAATATAAAAAAACCTCACCTATGCTTCTACTTTTGGAGGAGTCTGAAGAAAGCTGGACTATGGTCATAATACTCATGACCTTCTACAGAGAACATCCTAACATGCTGCATTGCTGCATGGTACAGAAACTACAGTGGACAAGGCTCTACAATGGGTAGTCAAAACTACTCAGTGGTTCACTGGCATCAGCCTACCTACCATCCTTTTATAGTCAACAAGGGATTTGCTCAATCCTAAACTCCTAAAACCAATGTATGCCTTCTTTTTCTTGAAGGGAATCTCAATATCTCTTGTCAGCCAAGTTTAACCTTCACCTGAACACAAGCACTTGCTCATCTTACTTTTAAGACTCCCACTTGTCATTCACTCCTTTCCATTCAACAGGTTCATCCACTTGACCTCTGCTAGATCCTATCTAATTCTCCAAAATTAGATCTGCTTCAGTTTAGGACCTTAACCTGTGTACCTGTCCTATCCTTTTCCATCTCTTCCTTAAAAATAATAGAATCATTATTACTAGAGCTAAAGTGCTCCCTGACTTCAACTTCAGTCACTCACCCTGTCTCATTCCCTAAGAGGAGGTACAATATTGCACCTTCCCAAAAAGGGGCCTCTATATATTGACTCAGGAAACTTTCCTAGAGACACTTCACAAATTCTACCCCGTTCAGGTCCTTAACAATCTGGGTGGTCCAATCAATACTGGGGCTATTAAAATCTCCTACTAATACAAACCTATTATACTTAAAATGAACAAATTTTCTACACACCTATTCGCCAAGTTCACACTGATTATAATACAACCCTACTGCCCCACTAGAGTGACCTCCCTCCTTCTTGTTGCTAAGTTCTACCAGCAATGCCTCACCGGATGATCACCAAAGAACGTAATCTCTAAACACTGCTATTATGTCCTCCCTATCATCCCATCCTTGCTCACCTGTACCTTTTCTCTCAGAAAATTGTGAATCTTTTGTATCCATAATTCCAGAGAGCTGTGGATGCTGAGCTATCAAGTGCATTGAAGGCTGAGACAGGTAAATACAGGAAATTAAAGGTTATGGGAAAATGTTAAAGTTGAGTTTATTGACACATGTAGAAGTATAGGTGTGAAGAAAAACTTACTTGCAGCAGCATCACAGGCGCATATCACATAAGCAGCATTCACAAAAAATCATAAATGAACCATAGCATTTATAAGAAAAAATGAAAGCCCTTTTAGTGCAAAGTAATCAACATGGTGCTAGGGTTGTGTTAGCTGGTTCAAGAACAGCTACTTCTCAACCATTCAGTTCTTGATTTGAAGAGAAGTAACTGTTCTTGAAGCTGATGGTGTGGGACATCGTGCTTTTGGTAGGAGGTGGGGATCATTGATGATGGATGTTACCTTCTTCAGGCAGCACCTTTTGTAGATACTACCATTGGTGGAGAGGAATGTGCCTGTAATGTACTGAGCTCAGTCCACTACTCTGTACAGCTTCTTACATTCCTGCACATTTCAATTGCCATACCAGACCATGATGCTACCTGTCAGGATACTTTCAAAAATATGTCTGTAGAACATCAGAGACATGCCGGACCACTTTACTCTCCAAAGAAAGTAAATAAATTGGCACACTTTCCTGATGATTGCATCTACGTGCTGGGTCTAGGACAGGTCATCTGATACGTTAGCAGCCAGGAATTTATAGCAGCTGACTGCACCCTTGACCTAATGTAGGCATATGTTTGCTCTCCTTCCCCTTCCTGAAGTCAACAATCAGTGTACTTGTGACAAATGGACTGAAAGTGAAGTTGACATTGACACCTTTAGCAAGTCTGATCACTTGGCTGTACTTTTATTCCCACCATATAAGCAGAGACCGAAGACTGCTGTACCAGTGGTGAGGAACCTGTAAGTATGGTCAAGGGAGGCAGATGAGCATTTATAGGATTGCTTATAGATAAATAGAAACTGCTCCCATTGCTGAAAGGAGGTCTATGAAGCATAAAATGAAGGTGAATAGCAAAACAAAAACTGTCAAGAGATAAATCTTGATTACATTCTATCACTGCTGGAATTCTTCATGTCAATGTTCTATGCTTAACCATTTCCTTTATCATTGGCTTTTCTTCTATCAAGAGTTCAGAAGTGATGATATACAAAGTGCAATTCAATTTGCAACTGCTTAGCAAATGAGACAGCTTGTGTTTGTATGCAGCAAAACTCAGACAATATACAAACACACTGTTGATAAGTGGCCAGCAACATCCACACCACAAGAGTCCTATGCAATGACCACATCCAGCAAGACATAAATAATTTAGGTGGTGTTGGTGGTGCCAATCAAATAAGTTCTTCATCCAGTTAGTGGCAATGGATTCACCCAGGCAAATAGCAAATTTGCCATTACTCTCGAGTCATGCCTTGATGACAATGTAATGGCAATAATCTGTCAGGAGGTGAACCATTGACCACAGGATAATGAGTGTCAGACCTGCACTCCCAGCCATAGTATTAACATTGTGGGCCCAGTTGAGTTTTGGTCAATGAGACTCCAAGGATATTGATGGTGTAGTACTAGAAGATGATAATACCATTGAATGTTAAGGATACATGGTTGGACATTGTTGTTGGAGATGCTCATTGCCTGGCATGTACTCGCCATTAACCCAGTGGAGAGGGACAACAGCTTTAAATTGCTGGCTATTGACATATTCGAGGACTTGTCCTGGAATCAGCACCTAGATGCAATCACAAGGAAGGCACATAGGCCTCTTTACTTTCTTAGAAGATTAAGAAGCTTTGGCTTGTCAATAAATACTCTAAAAAGTTCAATGTTCAAAGCACATTTATTATCAAAGGATGTATACTATATATAATATTGAGATTCAACTCCTTACAAGCACCCACAAAACAAAGAAACCTAATAGAACCCACTTAAAAAGATTGTCAAACACCCAATGTGCAGGGGAAAAATCATGCAAACAATAAAAGCAAACAAATAATATTCATGACTGAATTCAGAAGAGAAGTGAAGAAAAGTTCTAAAGATGTACTGTTGAAAGTATCCCGACTGATTGCATCATGGTCTGGTAGGGCAATTTGAATGCACAAGAATATAAGATGCTACAGAGAAGAGTGGACTCAGCCTAATACATCAAAGGGACAACCCTCTCCACCATTAATAGGATCTACATGAAACGCTACCTCAAGAAGGCAACATCCATCAATAATAAACTGCACCAAAGTTCAAACTAAATTTACCATCAAAGTACATATATGTCACCATATACAACCCTGAGATTCATTTCCTTGCAGACATACTCAATAAATCCACAATAGAATAATAAACATAACAGAATCAATGAAAGACTGCACCAACTTCAGTGTTCAACTAGTGTGCAAAAGACAACTGTGCAGAAACAAAAAGGAGGAATAGTAATAATCAGAATAACAAATAAATAAACAATAAATATTGAGAACATGAGATGAACAGTCCTTCAAAGTGAGTCCATTGGTTGTGAGAACATTTCAATTATGGAGCAAGTGACGTTTCATGTAGGGGCTAATCAGTTAGATGTTTTGTTCCGCTTTTTGTGGATAAGATATATCTGGGCACCTTGGTGGCTGAGTCTGGAGCAGAAGCACCACACCAAGATGTTTACGTATCCACAGACTTTGCTGTATCCAGTGATTTTAAATATTATTTGATATCACATGGAGTGAAGGTAAGAATTAATCGGTTTCTGTAACAGTGGAATTCTCAGGAGGAAATGGAAAAAACTTATTCATTTTGTACTTCTGGTAGAAGCTGCCTGCAAATATTTCAGTCTTTCTACACCCGAAGGCGATGTTGTTCACAGAATTACCTCCTTGCATCACTTGCTTATGAATATGTCATTTATGAGCAGGACAAGGCTACAGCTCCCTAAGCCTACTCCACCATTCAATAAGATTTGGGCTGAGCTGATTGTAGCTTCAGCTCTACATTCCTGTTTACTTCATTAACATTTCACCCTCTAGCCCATCAAGATTGTGTCCACCTGAAACTTGAAAATATTCAAAATCTCTGCTTCTATTGACCTTTCCTGAATAAAGTCTCAAATAATAATGACACTGAGGAAAATTTTGCCTCATCTCTGCATAGAATGGCTGACCCTTTATTTGTAAATATAGATTCATAGAGTTATACAACACAGAAACATGGCATTGGAACTAACTCATCTATGACAATCAACACTAATCTCATTTGTCAACATTTGGCCCATATAACTCTGAACATTGCCTATCCATGTGCCTGTTCAAATGTCTTTTAAATACTGTAATTGTACCCATTTTTATCTTTCTCTAGCATCTCATTTCATAATCTACTTTCCTTTATGTGAAAAACTTACCCCTCAGGTCCTCTTTAAATCATTTCCCTCTTACCTTAAACTTAAGCCCTTTAGTTCTAGATTCTCCTTTCCCTATTTACCCCTTTCATAAATTTTATAAATCTCTATGAAGAGATTCAGCCCCCTGCACTCCAGGGAAAACAGATGGTGAATGGTTTACTGGGAAAATAAGTAGGAGAATGGGACTGATGGAAATGCTCTGTAAGCCATCTCAGATGTCATTAGCTGAAGTGTCTCGTCCTATATCATGTGAAACTGAAAAACTGCAGCCACAAATATACTAGCAGATGCTCTGCAACAATTTTTTTAATCTTCTATTTATAAAAATAATCTGCAACATTCTCAGTGTTCGTTTGAACGTACTCAACTCAAACAGTTTGATGTGCTCTGGGACAAAGCAGTCTTTCACATCCAGCAGAAGGGCACCATGGCTGTTGTGTGTTTACAGTGTGCATTATCTAGAAAAGCAATGCAGTGACTGAGTATTTGAATGTAATAGGCAGTAGTTCATAACAATGTCTCTTCCTTCCAGATTTCTGATTAACAGTTTTTTTAGTGTATTATATACAGAAATGGGTGCCACTGAATCTGTGTGCATGCCTTTATATTTCAGGTGCACGGAAGGATGTAAACATTGTGGGAAGCACAGCAAGTCTGACAGTGCTTCATGAAGAGTTTTCCAAAGAAATCACACCACATGGTATATACGGAGCACTTACATGGTCACTTAAGAATGAGTAGTTGAAAAGTGGTCTGGCCCCGACTGCTTCATTTTTACCATGGATGTTCAACCCTTGTACACCTCCATCCCCCATCAAGAAGGCCTCAAAGCCCTCCGCTACTTTTTGGATAACAGACCCCACCAGTTCCCCAGCACCACCACACTCCTCCGGTTGGCGGAGCTTGTTCTAACTCTCAATAACTTCTCCTTTGGTTCTTCCCACTTTCTCCAGATCAAGGGCGTAGCCATGGACACTCGCATGGGCCCCAGCTAGGCCTGCCTCTCTGTGGGTTATGTGGAACAGTCTATGCTCCAAATCTATAGTGGCACCACTCCCCAACTTTTCCTCTGCTACATTGACAACTACATTGGTGCTGCTTCCTGCACCCATGCTGAGCTCGTCAATTTCATCAATTTTGCTTCTAACTTTCACCCAGCCCTTAAATTCACTTGGTCCATCTCGGACACTTCTCTCCCCTTTCTTGATCTCTTGGTCTCCATCTCTAGAGACAGACTATCCACTGACATCTTCTACAAACCCACTGACTCCCATAACTATCTTGACTATAACTTTTCCCACCCTGCCCAATGCAAAAATGCTGTTTCCTATTCCCAGTTCCTCTGTCTCCGCCACATCTGCTCCCAGGATGAGGCTTTCCGTTCCAGGAACGTTTCCGTTCTCAAATGTCCTCTTTCTTTCAGGATCGTGGTTTCCCTTCTGGCGTCATCAAAGATGCCCTCACCCGCATCTCCTCCACTTCCCGCACTTCAGCCCTTAACCCATCCTCCCGTCACCACAACAGGGACAGGGTTCCCCTTGTCCTCACCTACCACCCCACCAGCCTCCGGATCCAACACATTATCCTCCGCAACTTCTGCCACCTTCAACAGGACCCCACCACCAAGCACATCTTTCCCTCCCTACCCCTCTCAGCTTTTCACAGGGATTGTTCCCTCCGCGATTACCTGGTCCACACGTCCCTCCCCACAGAACTCCCACCTGGCACTTATACCTGCAAGTGCAAATGCTACACCTGTCCCCACACCTCCCCCCTTCACCTGCGAGTCTGCTGGAGTCGTCTATTGCATCCAGTGCTCCCGGTGCGGCCTCCTCTACATCGGCGAGACCTGACGCAGATTGGGGGACCGCTTTGTCGAGCACCTACGCTCTGTCCGTCACAATAGACAGGACCTCCCAGTTGCCACCCACTTCAACTCTGCCTCTCATTCCCATCTAGATATGTCCATACATGGCCTCCTTTACTGCCATGATGAGGCCAAACTCAGGTTGGAGGAGCAACACCTCATCTACCGTCTGGGTAGCCTCCAGCCTGGTGGTATGAACATTGAATTCTCCAATTTCCAGTAATTCCCTCCCCCTTCCCCTATCCCAGGTCCCTCTCTGCTTCTCTCCCCTTTCAACTTTCTGCTTCTTTATCTCTACAGTTCTTTCATGCTTATCCCCACCCCCTCCCCCCTTTATCTTTCCTCTGATTGGTTTTCCACCTGGCACCTCTAGGCCCTACCCCCCTCCCCTTTCTATAACTGGGCTTCGGCCTTCTCTTCCCCCCCATTGCTGATGAAGGGTCTCGGCCCGAAACGTTGGCTACTCTTTTCTCACGGATGCTGCTTGGCCTGCTGAGTTCTTCCAGCGTTGTGTACATATTAGTTGAAAAGTGGACTGGCCAATGTTGTCCATTTCCTGCCAGACACAGGAGTGTTCTAATCAAAATGACGATTACTTAGAAGTGGATAAAGGACAATCAATCAAAAATTGAGTAGTTCAATTTATTATGCAATGTAATAAAGCATCTAATTGATCCACCAAATTTCTTAAACTCACCACCCATGGAGCAACAAAACAACTCCAATAAATGACAGATTACTAGAGGTACAAATGGAAGACAATGGCTGATGGGAAGCCCAGAGATTGGTCTTATTGAAAAGGTAGGGAACCATGACAAGGAACCTGGAGGTCAGCATTGGCACCAAGTCATTCAGTTGTTGTCTGAAACAGCCTCACACTGCCATGGGAACATGGTGATGTTAAGTGGAGAGCTGGTGGATTCAGATCCACTAGTTCATAAGGATCTTGGATATGGAAATGGAGAGGTAGTTCCTGTACCATATTGAAATACTGTGTCCAATTTTGGTAACCCTACTATAGGAAAGATGCCATTAAGCTGAAAAAAGTGCAGAAAAGCTATATGAAGATATTGTTAGGACTTGAGGGATTGAACTATGGAAAGAGGTTGAGCAGTTTGGCACTTTATTCAATGGAGCATAGGAGAATGACGGGTGATCTTACAGAGAATTACAAAATCATGGGGGACAGAGATAGGGTGAATATAAGCAAGTCTTTTTCTCAGGGTTGAGGAATCAAGAGTTAGAGGGTATAGATTTAAGGTGACAGGGGAGAGAGTTAATAGGAATTGAGGGGCAAGTTTTTCCACTCAGAGGGTGGTAATATATGGTGACATATACGTACTTTGATAATAAATTTACTTTGAACTTTGATATTTGGAATGAGCTACTAGAAGAAGTGTTTGAGGGAGGTACATTAACAACATTTAAAATGTTTAGGGGGATATGGGCCAAATGCAGGATTAGCTGCTTCCATTCTATATGACTCTATGCACTGATACACTATAAGCATCTAAGCACTGTTTTCATGCTACATGAAAAGATGGGAAATGAAGGAAAATGTTTTGCCTAAAGTCAACATTTCCATCTGAGGAAATGTGGTGAGTCATCACAAAGATGGAATTACATAAGAAAAAAGGTGGAAAAAGATGTTGAAACACACACACCAACAGTTAAGTGCATGAACCCAAGGATATTTTAATAATGGACATGACAATTTTACAAATGGCAGACAGTGGCAGCAAAGTACATTGACAATGAAGGCTGGGAAAGAGAGTTACCATTAAGAAGTTGAATTTTAAAATAAAATTGAGATTGGGCTGTGAAGTTACAAACATCAGGCTAAGCCCAGAGATAGCCCAGTGTGATCAATCACCAATCCTTCTTCTTATAAGCACAGAAATGTACATTTCAGCCTTAACCATGCTGACAGGCATCCATGCCTGTTTACACAAATGTCACATCCCTTTATGCCTTTCTTAGCCAAAGACCTGTCTAAATGCCTTTGAAACATTATAGTTGTATCTTCCTTCACTACCTTTCCTGGCAGCTTGATCCAGATAACCACCATCCTCTGTGTGAAAACCTTGTTTTCAGGTACTGTTTAAATTTCTCCCCTCTCAACTTAAATCTATATCCTCTAGTTCTAGACTCCCCTGACCTGGGAAAATGATTTTGGCTTATCCACCCTATCTATGCCTCTCTGCCCATCTTGATTTTATTAAGATCATCCCCTGGCCTCCTACATTCCAGTGAGAATAAAGCCAGCCTATCCAATCTTTCATAATTAAGGCACTCCATGCTGATAAACATTCTGGTGAATCTCTGCACTCTATTGCTACCACACTCTTGTAGTGTGAAAACCATGATTGTATACACTCCAAGTGTGAACTAGACAATATTTTGTACAGCTGCAACATGACATCCCAACTCCTATACTCAATGCCTCAGACTATGGAGACAGCATATCTAATGGCTTATTCATGACTCTATCTATCTGTATTTCAAGTTTCAGGCAGCTATGAACTTGCACCCCAAGTTCTCACTGTTTGTCCTATAAATTTGACATCCCTCAGTGCATCACGTCACACTTGTCTGAACTAAATCCCATCTTCCATTACTCTGCTTGATTTACTAAACTGATCTATGTTCCACTGTGTACTTAGATAATTTTCCTTGCAATCTACAACTCTATCAATATTTGCCAATTTACTAAACATATAACGACATTCCCATCCAAGTCATTTATTATACAGGTCCCAGCATTGATCCCTACACCGCTTGTTACAGAGTTCCAGTGAGAAAAACACATCATTACCCTCTGCCACCTACTATCAAGCCCATTTAATAATAGAAACTGAGTCATACAAAGATTTTCAACTTTTGATTTAAACAGATCAATAACATTCCACCGCAGGAAGTGTGAGTTCTAGGGTGCTAGACTGGATAACATAACAAAATTGGGTTTAGTAAGTTGTGGATGTGTTAGGTTGGTGTCGAAAACATGGCTGCCCTAGCACATCCTGGGACTGTTTTGATTGTTGATGACATGTTTCAATGTACATGTGACAAATAGAGCTAATCTCATCTTAAAAGTGGTTAATGTTTGTTTTTATTTTTCTATCTTACCTTCAGTAGAGCCAGGGCCACATTGAAAATGATGCTGAGTCCCTGCAAAAACAAAGAAAAAGCAATGTTAAAACTTGGGACATAACCATTGACTCCTTTAAATATCATCAACACTGCTAAAGATAAAATTTAGGATAATTCCCTCCGGATCCTCTTCTTGAAAGCTCCTGCTTTCACACCTATGTTGTCCTTGATTCTTCTGACTCTGGGTGTTCACATATCAGATTATCTGTCCTGTATCCAGTAGATATATGCAAACACAAGGAAAGCGTATCAGCATCTTTACTTTCTTGAGAGATTAAGGAAGTTTGGGTTGTAACTGAACTCTTAACAAGCTTCTACAGATGAACTATTGAAAGTATCCTGAATGGTTGCATTATGGTCTGATGTTGGGAGGTTATGAAGGGTAAAGTTTAAATGCCTGGTTCTTTCTCTGGCAGTCATGAAAGACTGTGCCAGAGTCAGTCTCCCACAGATAATATCCAGTGCATCCCAGCAGCATAAGGCAATCAAGAATTCTTCCATATCAAACATTTCTTGCAGGTTCACAATCCATAAGACCGGAAGACAAAAGAGCAGAATTAGGCCCATAGAGTCTGCACTGCCATTTGATCACAGCTGATCCATTTCCTTTTCAACCCCATTCTCCTGTCTTCGTCAGAAGCTTTTCATGCCCTGACTTATCAAGAACCTATCAACTTACACCTTAAATATACCCAATGATCTGGCATCCACTGCCCCTGTGGCAACAAATTCCACACATTCACCACTCTTTGGCTAAAGAAATTCCTCCTAACCTCCATTCTAAATGGTCATCCCTCTATTCTGAGGTTGTGCCTTCTGGTCCTATACTGCCCCACTATAGGAAACATTCTCTCCACATCCACTCAATCTATGCCTTTCAACATTCGATAGGTTTCAGGTGATCACTCCTCATTCTTCTGAATTCCAGCGAGTACAGGCCTAGAGCTGTCTAATGCTCCTCATATGAGAAGCCTTGAGTTCCCTGAATCATTTTCATGCACCTCCTTTGAACACTCTGTTTTGCACATCCTTTCTCAGACAAGGGGCCCAAACCTGCTCACAATACTCAAACTGAGGCCTTACCAGTGTCTTATAAAGCCCCAGAATTACATCATTGTTTTTATATTCTAGTCTTCTCGAAATGAATGTTAACATTGCATTTGCTTTCTTCACCACCAACTCAATCTTCCTTTAGGGAATCCTGCATGATGACTCCCAAGTCCCTTTGCACCTCAAATTTTTGAATTTTCTTCCCGTTCAGAAAATAGTCTGTGTTTTTATTCCTTCTTCCAAAGTGCATGACCACACACTTCTCAACACTGTATTCCATCTGCCACTTTGCCCATTCTCCTAATCTGTCTGTCCTTCTGAGCCCCCCCCCCCGCTTTGAACAATCAGATTGCCTGACTGCATGCAGTAATTGGCCAAAAAGTATATTCACACACCAATCACCTCGTCACTTTGTACCTCTTCCAAATTTGCTCCTCACTGATATTTGAAATCACCAGTGGAGGGAGCTTAGGAGCAACCCAATCAGTGAAGCACGCCACTGAATTTACTATGAGCACAACAACCTGTGTTCAGGTGACCTGCGTTATAGTCATTTCGGTTATGGACATTCAGCCTTATGGAATTCCCAAATCACTACAAAAATCTGAGATATGGAATAAAATTTGTTCTTATGGAAGTTAAGCATGAAAAAATTAAATATGCACTTGTCTAACCCTGTTCCAAACTTCAATGCTTCACATTTGCAGGGATTGAATTCCATTTGTCAATGCACATTCCATCTGAATTATACCCTACTGTAACCTTAAAAATTTCTTTACTATTCACACTGCCACTAATTTTCATGTCATCTGTAAACTTTATAGCATACCTTCTACAAGCACAAATAGGAAAAAAAACAAGACATTCTATTAATTTTTATTATTTTCAACTCTCATTTCTTGATGCATGTGCAGAAAATATTGCGGTTTTTTTAGCACAGATGGTTCATTTTATTGCCCAGTATATTTATTTACTTCCTCAAGTTTTTCATATATTTACCTTCAAGATGTCAGTAAGTTCAGCAACTTCTTCCCCTTTGCCATCTGATTTCTGAATGAACATTGAACCCATGAACATGATCTCACTACATTTTTGTTTATTTTTGCACTACTTATTAACTAATTAATATATATACTTTCTATAATTCACAACTCTTTTCTATTACTATGTACTGCATTGTACTGCTGCCACAAAGACAACAAACTTCACGACATATGCCAGTGATATTAAGCCTGATTCTGATTCTGTTTAAGTGCTGTTATTTGTTGAGAGTTGTATCAATAAATTACCTTATCTATATTTGATATGCACTTGGAAGTATATGTTTCAACTTAGAATGAATTCTGGAATGTGATAAGCATCTGCAATCTCATATGCCTCCAAACACAGCAGCTGACAACTTAGGAGATTGCCTTGACAGTTTCAAAAGCAAATTCTTTGTGCCCTGAACCAGCAGCTGTGATACTCATTGTTATTGTTGAGAGAAAAAACATCCCATAGGAATGCAAAAGATAGGATTCAGGTTATGGAAATTTACTATATGGAGAGATTTTTTAAGAACACAACCCCACTGTAACTCCAGTTGTCGATTGGAGTACTACGCAGATGCACCAGAAATGATCCTTTGCTGGTCTGGCAAAGAGCTTTATGAAGCAGGAAGTTTTTCGATGGGAGTCATTGATTGGAATACTGTAAAGATGTGATAGAAGCATTCCTGCGCAGGTCCAGCAAAGAGCTTTGAAAATCAGGAAGTTTTCTTGATGGAAGTCATTGATTGGAGTACTGTGTAGATGAAACAGAACTGGTCCCGCGCAAGACTGGCAAAGAGCTTTAAAAACCCAGTCTCTATAAAAGAGGGATACCGCCTAGTGGAGCAGTCGTCGTGGGAGCGGTCATCGGAGTAGTCTTGAGTCAGAATAGTAAGGCTTTGGCTCAACAGAGCTTTGGTGAGAACAGGCAGAGGCAAAGTAAGTAAGTAAGTTCATTCCTTGTTTGCTATTTAAATCTTGAGAGTATGGAGGGAATGTCTACAGAGCCAGTATCCTGCTCTGATGCGAAGTTTCCAGGAACCTTCCAGCCTTCCGATGGTCACATCTGCGCCAGGTGCATTGTGATGCAGCTCCTTGGATACTGTGTTAGGGAACTGGAGCTGCAGCTCGATGACCTCCTGCTTGTCAGGGAAAGTGAAGCAGTGACAGACAGGAACTCCAGGGAGGTAGTCACCCCAAGGCTACAGGAGACAGATGAATGGGTAACTGTCAGGAGAGGGAAGGGACAGCAGTCAGATAGTGGAGAGCATTCCTGTGGCCGTCCCTCTCAACAATAAGTACTCCATTTGAGTACTGTTGGGGGGGGGGGGATGACCTACATGGGGGGAGCAACAGCAACTGTGCCTCTGGCACTGAGTCTGGCCCTTTAGCTCAGAAGGGTAAGGAACTGAAGAGGATGGCAGCAGTGATAGGGGACTCTATAGTCAGGGGGGACGGACAGATAGGTGATTCTATGAACACAAAAGGAAACATGAATGATAGCTTGCCTCCCAGGTGCCACGGTCTGCGATGTTTTTGAACGTGTGCACAATATCCTGAAAAAGGAGGGTGAGCAGCCACAAGCAGTGATAAATACTGGTATCAATGACACTGGTAGAAAAAGGGAGGAGGTCCTGAAAAAAGAATACAGGGAGTTAGGAAGGAAGCTGAGAAGTAGGACCTCAAGGGTAGTAATCCCGGAATTGCTGCCTGTGCTACATGACAGTAAGGATAGGAATAGAATGAGGTGGCAGAAGAATTGGAGTGGGGGCAGGAATTCCGGATAATTGGGACCTCTTCCGGAGCAGGTGGGACCTGTAAAAAAGGGACAAGGTCTTCCGAACAGGATCACTAGAGCTGTTGGGAGTAGTTTAAACTAATATGGCAGAAGATGGGAACCAGGATGACAGAGCTGAGGATGAGTCAGCAGGTTTACATGCAGATGATGGATATAATACAAATGTAAGGAAGGACAAGCCAATGATTGGATACAAATGCAGAGAGAGCAAAAAGTTAGATTGTACCACAGGGGCAAAATTCAGAAGGGCGAAGAATGCAGAACTTGCGGTGCTGTATTTAATTGAACTCCTGCAAAATTAGAGATTGGTCAGTTTGACATTGTAAGCATCACTGAGTTGTGGCTGAAAGAATGCCACAGTTGGGAGTTTAATGTCAAAGGATATACTTTGCATCAAAAGGACAGGCAGGAAGTTAGAGGCGGTGGTGTCGTTCAGTTGGCAAGAGGTGGAATTACATCTTTAGAATGAGGTGACATAGGGTCAGAGACTGTTAAATCATTATGGGTGGAGTTAAGAAACTGCTAGGGTAAAAAAAACCATTACGGGAATCATATATAGGCCTCCATTTAGTAGCCAAGATGTAGAGTTGAGATTGCACAGGGAGCTGGAAAAGGTATGTACTAAGGGTAATGGCACAATTGTAATGGGGGACTTCAATATACAAGGGGATTGGGCAAATCAGGTTGGTGTCAGATCGTAAGGGAGGGAACTTGCTGAATGCCTATGAGGTGGCTTTTTCGAGCAGTGCTTGAGCCTACTCGGGGAAAGGCTATCTTAGATTGGGTGCTGTGTAATAACCCAGATCTTAATGTAAAGGAATCCTTAAGAGGCAGTGATCATATGATTGAATTCATACTGCAATTTGAGAGGGAGAAGCATAAGTCACATATCAGCATCACAAAAGAATAAAGGTAATTACAGAGGCATGAGAGAAGAGCTTGCTTAGGTGGATTGAAGGAGGATACTGGCAGGGATGACAGCGGAGCAGAGATGGCTGAAGTTTCTGGGAATAGTTCACAAAGTGCAGGGCAAACATGACCCACAGAAGAAATATTAATTTGGGACAAATTGGGGCAGATAAACTAAATGGATACTTTGCATCTGTCTTCACTATGGAAGACACCAGCAGTGTGCCAGAGGTCTGTGAGTGTCAGGGAAAAGTGAGTGCCATTATAATTACAATTACAAAGGAAAAAGTGCAAACTGAAATACCTTGAAGTGGATAGATAGACTACATCCCAGAGTTCTGAGAGAGGTTGCTGAAGAGATAACAGATGCATTGGTAATAATCTTTCCAGAATCACTTGATTCTGGCATAATCCCAGAGGACTATGTCACTCCACTTTTTAAGAAGGGAGTAAGGCAAAAGAAAGGAAATTTCAGGCCAATTAGTCTAACCTCAGTGGTTGGGAAAGTGTTGAAGTCTATTATTATGGATGAGGTTTCAGGGTACTTGAAGACTAATGATAAAATAAGTCAAAGCCAGCATGGTTTCTGTAAAAGGAAATTTTGCCTGACAAATCTGTTAATGTTCTTTGAGGAGGTAACAAGCAGAGTGGATGTTATTTACTTGGATTTTCAGAGGCATTTGTAAGGTGCCACACATGAAGCTGCTTGACAAGATAAAATCCTATGGCATTACAGGAAAGATACAGGTATGGATAGAGGAATGGTTGACAGGCAGGAGACAGTGAGTAGGAATAAAAGGGGCCTTTTCTGGTTGGCTGTGAGTGACTACTGGTGTTCCTCGGGGATCAGTAATTGGGACCACTACTTTTCACATTGTTTGTCAATGATTTGGATAATGGAAATGATGGTTTTGTGGCAAAGTCTGTAGATGTTACAAAGTTAGGTGGAGTGGTAGGTAGTGCTGAGGAAGCAATGTGATTGCAGCAGGACTTGGACAAATTGAAAGAATGGGCAAAAAAGTGGCAGATGGAATATAGTGTTGGAAAATGTATGATAATGCATTTTGGTAAAAGGAATAATAGTGCAGACTATTATCTAAATGGGGAGAAGATTCAGACATCGGAGATGCAAAGGGACTTCGGAGCCCTCATGCAAGACTCCCAGAAGGTTAATTTACAGGTGGAGCCTGTGGTAAAAAAAGACAAATGCAATTTTGGCATTTATTTCAAGGGGAATAAAATATAAATGCAAGGAGATAATGCTGAGCCTTTATAAGTCACCAGTCAGGCTGCACTTGGGGCACTGTCAACAGTTTTAGGCCCTATATCTCAGAAGGGATGTGTTATCATTGGAAAGAATCCAGAGGAGGTTCACAAAGATGATTCCATGAATGAGGGGTTAACATATGAGGAGCATTTGGCAGCTTTGGGCCTGTACTCACTGGAATTTAGAAGAATGCAGGGGAACCTAACGAATGTTGAAAGTACGGGATAGGGTGGATGTTGGGAGCATGTGTCCTATGGTGGGAGTATCCAGAACTAGTGGGCACAGCCTCTAAATTGAGGGGCGAAGTTTAAAATCAGAGGTAAGGAGTATTTTTTTTAAGCCAGAGTGATGAATCTGTGGAATGTTCTGCCACAGACTGTGGCGGAAGCCAAGTCCGTGGGTATATTTAAGATGGAAGTTGATAGCTTCTTGATTGGTCACAGCATCAAAGGATATGGCGAAAAGGCAGGTGTATGGGGTTAAGTGGGATCAGGGATCAGCCATGATGGAATGAATGGCCTAATTCTGCTCCTGTGTCTTATGGCCTTATGGTAACCTGGGGGTCAAATGCATAAAAATACAGGCATATTATTTATGATGAATAATCAATTTCATGAGTTAGGCCAGACCTTTAGGAACTGTCCTTTTTTTGTAAAAAAAGAATCACTGATTGATGCCATCATCCAGATATAATAAGACAAGGATAGTGGTCATATCATTGCAATTTTCAGGATGGGAAAGGTGCTGTCTGACTCATTCATGAGTTTGTTGTTTTTATGATGTGGTTAATTTTTACCAGTTCTCACTGCTACAATGCTACTGGTTCTTTTATGGTTTGAAGTGATCTCTTCCTTGCTGAAGCTGTTGAGGAGTACTCCCTTCCCCTCATAGTACAGACTTTCCCTTGGCTTCAGTCCTCTTGCTCTCCAGCAGTGATTGACACTTCTTCCATCACATTGCCTTCCTTTCCTGCTAACTCCACTTGAGTACAGTTCCACTGCCCCTCTTCCCATCCTCTCCTGAAGGTGTGATTGTTACTGGGTGCAGTTCTGTGCTTGGATTCTCTCTTATAATGCTTATCATGTATTCCTGCAGGTAGCAGGCTCCAGCGCTTGAGGGAGAGGGGTAGCCTTATGGATACATCAGCATCTTAGTTGGGACCATCAGCTTAGACTGAAAAATTAGTACCAACTGGAGAAGTGTCATGTCAGGACAGGGAACTGAAAGTCCAAGACAGAGAACAAATTTAATCCGAACATGACTTAAGTACCAAAGTAATAAACAAGATACCAGAGAAACTCAGTGGACCAGGTAGCATCTGTGGAGAGAAATGGACAGTCAATGTTGTAGGACAGAGAAGGAAATTAGCCAGTATAAAGAGGTGAGGTGAAGGACTGCAGCAAGAGCTGTCAGGTGACAGGTGTATCTAGGTGAACTGAGTAGATCAGGAGGAAAGAGAAAAGGAGCAGAGGGAGAACAATTTCCCTGAAATTGGGAAATTCAATATGCATACTATTAGATTGTAGACTACCCAGGGGAAATATGAGATTTTGTTCCTATGTTTAGCCTCACCGTGGCAATGGAAGTATGAGAATGTGGAGGGGAATCATAAAGCAGGAGCTGCAGAGCATAGGTGCTTGGTGAAGTGGCAGTGTCATCTGCATTGGGGCTCAGTAGTTAAGAGGGCACTGAATGTAAATGACACTGGAGGAGGAAATTGGGAAGGAATGAAGATCAAAGAGGGGAGATGTTGTACATGTCTAAGCACAAATTGGCAATCCCAAGCATTAATGAAATGCTGAAATTCAGGGGGAGCTGTTGTTAAGCAGGCTGCAGAGCTGCAGTCACAGTGCAACTTGGCCTCCAGGCTTTGAGTTTGCAGAGAATATACAAGTACCACAGGGCAGCAAAGTCTGTTACAAGTGTGAAAGATGTACACTACGAGGAAAGAAGAGAGCTTCAGGATCTGTAAATTGGTTATTGAGAAGAATCTTTGAAACATATAAGTTTTGGAGAAACTAATTGTGTTCCATCAGAGTATAATTGCAAAATGCAAAAAAAAAATTTGGACAGGTATATTGATAGGAAAGGTTTAGAGGGATATGGACCAAATGCAGATAAATGGGACTATGTAGGATAGAGATTTTGGTTAGGCTGAAGGATCTGTTTTCATTTGGTATGACTTGATTAAAAGGTAAATTAGATCTATTGAAATGCAAGTCTCTGTCTGTACTAGCTGACAGAAAAGTTCTAACGTAATTCCACTGCCCCCATCCAGAATTCAGTGCATCCCTCAGCATCAAATACTTACCCATGTTTCTATTACAAGGTGCAACGATTGCTGCTCCATCAGTTTCAATGGCAAAACATTCCATTCTGCATGAAGGAAGAAATTTCTCCTAACCCACCTTTTCCCATCCTCTGCAGTAAGTATGTTTGATCATATCCAAATTAACATCTTATTGGATACAGTGTAGGATTCTGCTGCTCTCTCAGTGCTGTTTAGAACCTGTATGACTTGCATTACAAGTAATCCACGCCCAAACAGAAATCCACAAATACTGTTATTATTTAGGAAAAAAAGGTCTCTTTTCATTATTCTGAGGTATAAATTTTAAAAACAAAGTTGGTCAAATAAATTACGTTGTTTCACAGACTCCAGTCGTGCACGAGTCTGCATTCTCACAATCCTGTAAGGTACTATGTTTTGTTCAATTGCTTTCTGGAAGCTCAAGTGGAATCTGCTTCCACCACCAATTCACTTTGTATGTTGCATATCTTCACCATCATCTCTGGGAAGAAACTTCTTATTTCCCCCCAGCTCTATTGCCTTAAATCTATGACCTCTGGTTACTGAAGAGATTTAATTTCCAGGAGAAGCAGCATCAAATTATAGTTCCATCAAAATCCCACAATTGTGAGTAGATTTCTTGGTCTTTCTTCAATGTTCTTTGAATGCAAGAGATGATTGATTTTCCTTCCACCTCTGTATCCTCTTGATGGAGTTGCCACTTTCAGGAAGGTATAGACTTGAATCCCTTCTGTACATCAATGCTGTTAAGGTTTCTGCCATTGACTGTATACTTTCCCCTTACATTCGACTTCCCTAAGTGCAACACCTCACACTTGTCCGGATTAAACTCCATCTGCCACTCCTCTGCCCATTACTGATCTACTATAATTAGAAGTTTTATTTTAAACTACATGCCACCATTTTCTGATTTTGCCCTTTGACTGCCTCATTTAAGCCCCACTATCTTTGTTAGCAAATTTTATCATACACTTCTATTACTTCACTTCTATATTAATAATTTCTTTATGTATCTGCAATAAATAAAAGATTTCCTTTCCCCTACAGTAACATATATATTTCTTACAATAATCAATTTGTTCAGGAGGATTTCCCCTAACAAGTGCCAAACTTTCTTACTTAGTTCTATACTTTGTAAAAGGGGCTCTCTTTGAACCAGACAGATGCTACCTCTGCAGACAACCCAGTCCTTGTTTCTGAATCGGCTCCATTGCCCCCACATTTCTCTTCCAACACCAGTCCAGCCCATCATTCCTACCAATTCCTCCTCTTCTCAGCTTGTCCAGTGGGTAAAAGAGCAACTGGGACATTATGGCAAAACTCTGAGAGGAGTCTTTTTAAACTAGTGACTGCTTTTCCCCACACACGGCCCACCATTCTGATCTATTGATTTGTGAGAATAAAATCAGGCCTATGAGGCATTATGTAGTTAAACCATTTATCCCAGTATGAATCAAATTGTTCCAGTTTATGATTAACAGATGCTGTTATCTTCTCCATTTTGTAAATGTCCATTGTAATTTCCATCCATGTATTTAAAATTAGGCTCTCCTGTGATAAACATTTCCTAGTAAGAATCTTTTTACCAGCCACCAACAGTATATTCATTAAATATTTATCTCTTTTCAGCCATTCTTGAGGTATATATCCAAAATATATGGTCTTACTCTGTAAGGGTATTTCACATTTAAAGATGTCTTGTAGGGCATTGTGTATCCCCCTCCAATAGTTTTTGATAACAGGGCAGTCCCAAAAAATATGATAATGACTTGCATTTTGATTTCCATAATTACTCCAGCAAACAGGAAGGTTACCATCATAATGGGATTTCTGAGAGGGTGTAATAAAATATCTTCTCAAGTTTTTCTATCCAAACTCCCTCCATTTCTGTGAACTGGTACACTTCCATTGGTACCTCCATACTGTTGTCCATTCTTCCTCAGATATAATTATCCCTCCTTCCTTCTCCCATTTTGTTTTAATGTATGAAGTTGAATGTGTTTTAAGATTTGACAACCCCTTATACATGCTTGAAATGATTCTACTACCATTATCTGAATTATATGCTTTTCTAAATAGCTCTATCAAGCATGTACTTGCCTTGGTTACATTTTTAAGGGTCTTATTAACATATTGTCGCATCTGTAAATACCGATAAAAATCTTGTTTTTCTAAAAAGTGTTTCTCTTTAAACAGTTCAAAACTGAACAATGATCCTTCTTTCATTATGTTGCAAAGAACTGTTATTCCTTTAGCTGTTCAGTCCTTAAATCTAGCATCCAATTTATTTGGTGTGAAATCCGAGTCATATGCGCACCATTTAAGAATTGCAATATCTCCCTCTAGTTTATATTCTTTTATAATAGTTTTCCATATTTTAAGAGTCAATTTCACCCATGGGTTATCAATAGTATTTATGTAGCTTTGCAGGTTGTTATCAGCCAAAATTGCTTGTATGGGGATGGGAAGTACCCGCTCCTCAATGTTTTTCCATTCAGCATCATATGATGGATTGCACCAACATATCACAGCTCTCAAATGTGCTGCAAAATAATAATCTCTGAGAAGGTAGGCCCCATCCCCCTTTTCCTTTGCCAATTGAAATGTTTTGAGATGAACTCTAGGCCTTTTACCCTGCCAAATATACCTTGATAACATCTTGATAACATTGATAACATTGAATTGATTTTGATTCATCTCTGTTGGTAGGGTCTGAAAGAGATATAACAGTCTGGGCAGTATATTCATTTTAATAGACTCAATCCTTGAACTGAGATTGAAAAAAGGAATCAGGTTCCATCTTGCCACATCTTCCTTAATTTTTTTATACAAAGGCTGATAATTACATTCTGATAATTTTGCCAAATCTTTTGGCATAATGATGCCCAAATATTTGAAAGACTCTGTGTGCCATGCCCAAGGGTATCTACTTTCAATTTCTCTTGGTGGGCTATAGTAATATGAAAGTAATTGGGTTTTATCTATGTTGATCTTGTATCCTGATAATTGACCATATTGTTCAAAGGATTGCATCAATTTAGGTAAAGAGTATGTTTGTTGCCCTAGATAGATCAAAATGTCATCCGCATAATAAGCCAATTTATAATAAGTCCCTTTAATAGTAATTCCCCTGATATCTTCATTTTGTCTGATGTATTGAGCTAATGGTTCTAGATATATCGCGAACAGTAGTGGTGACCATGCACAACCCTGTCTCGTGCCCCTTTCTAGGGTAAGACTATTTGATAAATATCCATTGATTTTAATCCTAGCAGTAGGATTGCCATACAGTGTCTGTATAGTTTTAATAATTGTCTTGGAAACCAAATCTATGTAAAACTCTGTAAAGAAAATTCCAATTAACCGTATCAAATGCTTTTTCAGCGTCCACACTTATCACAATTACTTCGATTTTTTTTTGTATATGATCCATAATGTGAAGTATCCTTCGTATATTGTCTTGTGTCTGGTGTTGTCGTATAAAACCTGTCTGATCGTTACGTATCAGTATGGGTAGAGACTCCTCTAATTGTTTGGCCATGATGGAGGTAAATAATCTATAATCTACATTAAGAACGGATATTGGTCTAAATGACCCACATTCCATTTTATCCTTGCCTTCTTTCGGTACAGCTGAGATTATCGCTTCCTTCCAACTGGGTGGCATTTGTGCCTTTTTTAGAGCCCAGTTCAGTGTGGGGAGTAAGACAGGAATTAACTCATTTTAAATTCTTTGTACCACTCTGCCATATACCCATTTGATCCTGGTGACTTGCTTAAAACAGCCTTCAGAGTATCCAATAAAATGGGAGGTGAAACCTCTCTATTATCATTAAATTCTAAGTAGAGCCCAATTTCTTTATTAATTTGTTCCTTAAAGTATGGATCTCTGAGTAGACTTGAATTTAGTTTCCAAATAGTATTCTTTGGTTGTAGGTCAAAATCAACAGATAAATATATAGGTGCATGGTCACTTACATCTATTGTCCAAATTCCACAGGTGTTTAATTTGTCTTTGCTTTTCCAAATGTTATGAAATAGTCTATTCTTTTATATACAGAATGGGAGGCAGAATAATGCGTGTAATCCCTTCTGCTGGGGAAAAGGTCCCTCCATATATCAATTAAACCAACATCCTCAAAAAGTGTATTAACTTTCTTATGTAAAGATTTTGTTTCATAGGTTTTTCTATTAGAAGAGTCTAAGTTTGGTTGTAATTGTAAATTTAAGTCTCCCCCACATATCAGGAGACCTTCTGTTTCCGTTACCATAATATCAGTAATTTTCTGAAAGAAACCAGTATCACTTCCCGGGGGTGTGTATATATTCATTAGAGTAACTGAATTTCCATCTATATTCCCCCTTACCAGAATATATCTGCCCTCTTTATCTCCCATTTTGAATACTTTTTCAAAATTTAGCTTACTTGAGATAAGAATAGCAACTCCTCTCCTATGTCCTGATTTATATGAGGAGAAAAGCAAATTAGTGAAGCCCATTCTCTTTAGTTTTTTATGCTCATTATCACTTAAATGAGTTTCCTGTAAATATACTACATGGGCTTGATCTTTTTTCATTTTGGATAAAATTCTATTACTTTTGATTGGACTTAGTAGCCCATTGACATTAAAAGAAATGAATTTTACCTTGTCCTTAGCCATCTGTATTTATCTGTCAATGTATCATTGAAATTAGAATAAAACTTAATCGATCTACTCCCTGAACAATTAAGAACCAAGAAACGCAAATAATAACACAAATGGCAACAAACGTGTGATTCTAAGGCTGAGGTCTCTAATCCCTCCCACTTGTGAGTTGAGGGCCCCCAGTGCAGTATTCATAAAAGTCAGTGAACAAATCCATTACACAGAAAATATTTCTCCGTGTACTCCTATATATATATATGCACATACACCCACCCCCCCCCCACACACACACATATATATTACATACATACACATATATGCACACATCTATCTATATATATCTATCTATCTATATATATATATATATATATATATATATATATAGTCTCATTTTGGTGGGGAAAAAGGAGTAAGTGAGATAAAGAAATAAAGAATAACAACTAAGTAATATAAAATCCACATTATATTAAGTATTTCTCGAGCTAGGTATATCACCGTCTACTTTTGCTTCTGTTTAGCTTTTCAACATTTTAAAGTTAGCCAAACCTTAAGGCTTTTCTGAAGGGGGTGAGGATTCTCTTTGGGAAACTCCTGGTCTCATCCTGATATACTTCTCTCGGCCTCCTCCCATCTCCTGCCTTCTCAATTCTCGCAATATTTCCCAAGCGAAGTGGGATAATTCCTCTGCCAGGCTTTCCCTCGGTTTGGTCACGCTGACGGGCAACCCTCTGGCCTTCATGTCTGTAGTCGCCTCTTCCACTGTCTGGTACAACCACATCCCGTCGCCATAAAACACTCGAAGTTTAGCAAGGTACGGAGTTTGAAATCTAATCTTTTTTTGCTTTAATACTCGCTTTACTTCAGAGTATTCTTTACGTTTCTGCAGGACCGCGGGGGGTAATCTTAGTCTTTTCTTACCCCAGGCTCTTCGTAGAATCTCTGCCTTGGTGCTGTACCGAAGGAATTTAATTATTATTGAATGTGGCTTATCTTGGGTAGACTTCGGGACTAGTGCACGATGGGCTCTTTCGATTTCCAGCTCTATAGTTGAGGGAAGCTCCAGCGCGTCCCGCAGCAACTTTCCGACAAACTCCGTCATAGACGAGCCCTCCACTTCTTCGGGAACGTTGTAGATTCTGATATTTTTCCGCCGTGATCTTCCCTCCAGGTCAAGCAGTTTACCTTCTTGGTGATTTAATATTTTTATCGTCTTACTCAGTATTTGTTCAATGTTTTGAATGCAATCTTCCACCTTCTCAATTCGAGTCTCTGCCACCGCTATTTTTTGATTGACGTTGGCGAGCTCTGACTTAATATCTTGTGGCTGCTGCTTTATTTCTTTATGGAACTCCCTTATCTCTTTCAGGATTTCGATCATATTTGCCGCTTCGCCTGAACGAGGCCCAGCGTCTGCCTCGCTAGCACGCAGTCGGGCAGGAGAGCCACTCGCGGCACTCCCCTCGGTCGCAACCTCCACAGTGTCGCTTTTTTTATTTCCATTCTTTCTCCCCATTCTTGCCCCTCTTTTCAGTTCAAATATTTTTCGAAAAATACTATATTTGATGGGTTAACAGGGCTTAATACGCATTTTTCCGGAGGAGCTAGTGACTTAAGCTGCCATTCTCGACGATGACATCACCGGAAACCCCATTTTCAGTAGTGTCCTAACACTGCTTTGAATGACAACACGATCTAGATCCAGTTCCTCCAACAGGCAGGCTATGGACAAGCTTTCTGAATAGAGAAACACTGAGCTGCATAAAATGAACAGCAGCATATACATGCAAAACCCAGACATCCCATGGAGCCATGGTAGTTCATGCACTTAACCAAAAATTTTAATCATTGCAAAGTTTCACTGCCCTACACAGCTGCTTCCAAATTCAAGGTGTAGCTATTTTATTTCCTGGAACAACAGAACTAAACTCTAATAAGAATCAAACCTAATTGATTCCTGTCACACAGCTATTGTACAAAAACAAACGTCTATCCAACTGTACCTCCTGAAGAGACTAATCTCCACACAATTCCAGCTTCCACTGTCCAAGGAACACTGTTTCATGCTCATGGATGTTTTAACTTCCATAATAAACCCACTGCTCAAGGTGGGAAGAAATGCAACAAATCAGAGAACACCTCTTATATGGCAATTGCACCATATCCAATTACCTGATTAAATGCTTAGGGCCAACCTATTACTGAGAAATGTCAACTCTTCATACTGGATCATTAAAATCTGTTTAAAAGGTCAATAAGTGGCCATTTTGTGTTTCAAAAGAGTTTGTTCAAATTTTGTTTTTTCTCTTGTAAAAACTGTGTATAATTCATACATTATTTATATTTTTTGGGAATGCTGTTGCATAGAACCACAGAACATTACAGCACAGAAACAGGCCTTTTGGCCCTTCTTGGCTGTGCTGAACCATTTTTCTGCCTAGTCCCACTGACCTGCACCTGGATCATATCCCTCCATACACCTCTCATCCACGGACCTGTCCAAGTTTTACTTAAATGTTAAAAGTGAGCCCGCATTTACAACTTCATCTGGCAGCTCATTCCACACTCCCACCACTCTCTGTGTGAAGAAGCCCCCCATTAATGTTCCCTTCAAACTTTACTCCCTTCACCCTTATCCCATGTCCTCTGGGTTTTTTTTCCTCTCATCAGTGGAAAACGCCTGCTTGCATTCCCTCTATCTATACCCATCATAATTTAATATACCTCTATCAAATCTCCCCTCATTCTTCTACGCTCCAGGGAATAAAATCCTAACCTTTCTCTGTAACTCAGTTTCTAAAGTCCCAGCAACATCCTTGTAAACCTTCTCTGCACTCTTTCAACCTTATTAATATCCTTCATGTAATTTGGTGACCAAAACTGCACACAATTCTCCAAATTTGGCCTCACCAATGCCTTATACAAACTCACCATAACATTCCAACTCTTATACTCAATACTTTGATTTATAAAGGCCAATTTACCAAAAGCTCTCTTTACGACCCTATCTACCTGTGACATCACTTTTAGGGAATTTTGTATCTGTATCCCTAGATCCCTCTGTTCTACTGCACTCCTCAGTGCCCCACCATTTACCTTGTATGTTCTATCTTGGTTTGTCTTTGCAAAGTGCAATACCTCACACTTGTCTGCATTAAACTCCATCTGCCATTTTTCAGCCCATTTTTCCAACTGGTCCAAATTCCTCTGCAAGCTTTGAAAACCTTCCTCACTGTCCAATCTTTGTATTATCAGCAAATTTGCTGACCCAATTTACCACATTATCATCCAGATCATTGATATAGATGACAAATAACAATGGACCCAGCACTGATCCCTGTGGCACACCACTAGTCACAGGCCTCCACTCAGAGAAGCAATCCTCCACTACCACTCTCTGGCTTCTCCCACTGAGCCAATGTCTAATCCAATTTGCTACCTCTCCATGTATACCTAGCGACTGAATCTTCCTAACTAACCTCCCATGCGGGACCTTGTCAAAGGCCTAACTGAAGTCCATGTAGACAACATCCACTGCCTTCCCTTCATCCACTTTCCTGGTAACCTCCTCGAAAAATTCTAGTAGTTTTGTTAAACATGACCTACCACGCAGAAAGCCATGTTGACTCTCCCTAATAAGTCCCTGTCTATCCAAATACTTGTAGATCCTATCTCTTAGTACTCCTTCCAATAATTTACCTACTACAGAGGTCAAACTTACCAGCCTATAATTTCCAGGATTACTTTTAGAGCCTTTTTTAAACAACGGAACAACATGAGCTATCCTCCGGCACCTCACCCATCCCTTCATCTGATATATAAGCCCTGATGGTGCTACAAGTAATTTTCATTCTGCCTGTGTATCCACATACTTTTGCATATGACAATAAACATGACTTTGAGATGAAAATTTTATTCTCATCATTTCAAATGTGGTGTTTAACATCAGGAAAACATATTTATGGACGTTTCCATTGTATGAATATCTCAAAACTAAAGACTCCAACAGCACAAAGGAAAAGGCTGATAAATCATTTAACAAGGAATTAGAGACTATCACAGAGAGTACCATACTGCCCTTGAGTGGGCATACCAAATGGTCCCCATGTATATTAACTTCATGACCTTGATTATTAAGATATGCTTTGATGGCTTACTTTGATGAACAAGGCAGACTGAATTACCACTTCATGCTCTTAGCACTTACATTTTGCTAGGTGACTTTCAAAGCCTCATTCCTGACAGCTAACCTTGATTTATTTCCTCACCAACAACACTTAGTTAGAGATCAGTTTACACAATTAAGTTTAAGGTTATAAAGGGTGTGTCAAAAGCAATTAAATATGATTGAAAGCTTTTATATTCATCAACAAAAAGACAGACTTTGAGCAGTAGAGGCCTTAGGTCTTCTGTCAGTTTAAAAGCGTGGCTCATGATGCTTCATGTAAAATCACACCAGTCATTGAGCACAAAGGTGCAATTAAAAAGTTGTTGATGGGAGTTATGTCCATTGGCTTCATTTATTTACCTCACCATTGATTTAACTGTGTGTCAAGAAATTCCAGTACATCCCACAGGAATCTACTGTCATTAAGAAATACTCTAAAGTTAATTACATGCTTATACTGTGAAATAGTGATAAGAAGAACAGAGCAAATGCACGATAGTTTTCTAAAACAGCATGTTAAGGAATTAAGCAGGGATCAGGTTATTTTGGATTCAATATTGTGCTATAAGGAAAGATTAATTAAGGAGCCTTCAGGAAAGAATAATCATAATATGATAGAATTTTATATGAAGATTTAAATAATATTGTTTAAATCTACACAAAATAAACTATAAGATATAAAATATGAATTGGCTGTGGTGGATTGGAAAACACCATTACAGGGTATGGTAGTGGCAAAGCCGAGACAAACATTTAATAATTAATATGTTGTTGACAACGAAAATATATTTAAGGCTCAAACCCCAGCAAGAAAATATGTCCAAATATAGAGCAATACAGCACAGAAATAGGCCTTCAGCCCAAGTCATCGACACTGACCAAGATGACTGTTTAATCTAGCCTCATTTGCCTGTGTTTATGTTTAACAAGAGAGGTTGAAAACACAAGAGTGGGTTGGAGGATAGAACAGAGTGGAAGGCAACCAAATTTGCTGATGAATTGAAAATAGATGGGAAAGCTTGTTGTGTTGAGGATATTTAAATTCTACAACTGAGGAAGAGTAAATGGATGAGAACATGGCAAGTAGAGTTTAATGTGAGAAAATATGAGGCCATACACTTCAGTAAGAAGAATTTTATCTGAGTGGAATGAGTGCAAATGAGTGAAGTACAGAGAACGCGATGTTCTTTTGTATGGATCTTAGAAAGTAAGCAAATAGCATCTTGACCTTTATTCCAAGGGGTTGGAGTTAGAAATAGGGAAGAAATGTTACAGTTGTATGGGAAGCTGGTGAGGTGTGACCTGGAGTGCTGTGCACAGTCTTGGTCTCCTTATTTAAGAAAGGAGAAACTGGAACTAGAGTCCAGAAGAGATCCCCAAGTCTAATTCTGAATCAGAATCAGGATTATTATCACTGGCATTTGCATGTATATCATGAGATATGTTGTTTTGCAGCAACAGTATATTGTAATGTATAAATAGTAAAAACTATAAAATAAGAAATACCGTAGATTTCGCACTACAGAGCGCACCTGATTAAAAGCTGCTGGCTCTAATTTTAGAAAGAAAATCAATTTTGTACTTGTACAGGCCGCACCGGATTTTAGGCCGCACCGGATTTTCAGCCGCACCGGATTTTCGGCCGCAGGTGTCCCACGTTGTAATATGAGATATTTACACAGAAAGATATTACACGTGAGGATTTTTTAACTTTTAATTAAATCCATATGGTAACATAAACAAATACATATTGCAAATGCTTTTTTTCAAACCGTGCCTGTAACGCGGCTACTTTTAAATATACGTTGCGTATACTTTTTTACTGAACAACATTCCAATATCTCCTAACGACTGGTAAAAAATATATACACTGCAGCCTACCAGGAAAAGTTATTGATCGCCTTTAACTTAAAAGCAGCGTTCGCTCAGATCTAATGCCGCTTGCCCCCCACCTTCCCGTTTATCGCAAACCGGTATTTCCCACAAGACGCGGCGAAACCAGGTGTGACGTCATAGCATCCCGCGATGTAGTACAGAAAACAAATATAGTTAAAACACTTCTAACTTTAACTAGAAATTACTAACAAATGAATTACTAAGCGAAAATATTATAAACTAAATAACTGCCATAAAGGCAGCACAATGCTTTTCTTCGAGTGTTTTCCATGTTGATGAGGGTGAGTACAAATGACTGATTTACAATAATTTAATTGTGAAAGTGCGCTTGATTTATCGTACAATTTCATTGGACCTCTGTGAACTACTCATCAATTTTATTGGTCTACTGTTACGAGGCAAAATGTTTTTGGCGGCATGAAAAAAAATCATGCATTAGCCGCACCGTAGTAAAGGCCGCAGTGTTCAAAGCTGTTCAAAATGTGGGAAAAAAGTAGCGGCTTATAATCCGACATCTACGGTATATATACTATATACAGGTGGCCGCCATTTTTTGAACGTTTGCTTTACGACACCTCGCTGTTATGAAAGACCTAAATTAGCTACCAGTTTTTGCTAACAGAAGGTGTTTTCACTGTTATGAAAAAAAGGCAGCGCGCGCCCCCGGAACTGCATTCTAGACGGCATTGCTTAAAGACGTGCCTGTGAGCATCTGTGCTTTATGTCGATTTATTTTGTGCATCCGTTAGCAAGATGAGTTCTAAGGTATTGGAAAAGCCTAAAAGAGCTCGTAAGGGTGTTACACTTAGCGTAAAATTAGACATAATTAAGTGTTTCAATCGTGGTGAACGAAGTAATGATATTGTCCGCGCTTTGAACTTGCCTGCGTCCACCATTCACACTATTTATACGCAGAGAGAAAGAATTTTGAAAGCTGCCGATGTTACCATAGGTTCTGCTCGTAGCAAAGTGGTCTCTCTTAGTCGGCATCCAACAATGGATAAAATGGAAAGTCTATTGTTTGAGTGGATTGATGGGTGTACAAAGTATGGTGTTCCGTTAAGTTATCTTATACTTTAGGAGAAATCAGTCAGTCTTTTTAATAAGCTGAAACAGAAAGCACTGGACGATGGTGATGAAAGTGTTGCGAAAATGGAATTTAAAGCTAGTCATGGGTGGTTTGATCGGGTTCTGAGGTGAGGGCAGCTTCATAGCTTAAAGTTTACTGGAGAGAGTGCTTCAGCTGATATTGAAGCTGCCGAAAAGATCCCAGCAGAACTGAAGAAAATAATTACAGAAGGTGGTTATTCGTATAAGCAAGTGTTTAACTGTGATGAAACCGCAATTTATTCGAAAAAATTGCCCAGCACCCCAACCTCCGATGACTCAGCCTAACACACCATCAGTGTGCTCACTGTCTTCCCGATTCCAGTAAGTGAAACTACACTATACATACATTATTTCTACTTTATATTGGCTGTGTATTTTTATGTGTTATTTGGCATGATATGGCAGCTTCATAGCGTAAGGTTACTGGAGAGACTGCTTCCGCTTCATAGTGAGACTATACATAGTGAGATTTTCGCAACGCTACAATGCTGCAATGATTGGAGAAAATTATTTTTACTTTATATAGGCTGTGTATTTATCATAACATTCCTGCTTTTACTATATGTTGCTGTTATTTTAGGTTTTATGTGTTATTTGGCATGATTTTGTAGATTATTTTTTGGGTCTGGGAACACACAAATTTTTCCTATATTAATAAATGGTAATTGCCATTCACTTTATGACATTCAGGCTTACGAACCATTTCACAGGAACTTTCCTTCGGCTAGCGGAGGAAAGTCATTACTTCATTCACCACGATCGAAACAGTAGGAGAACAATTAGGGAAGAGCGATAAAATTACTAAGTTTTAATAGAGTCATAGAACACAACAATACAGCAACAGGTCCATTGACCCATCTAGTCTGTGCTGAACTGTTATTCTGCCTAGTTCCATCGACCTGCACCCAGTTCTTAGCCCTCCATTACCCTCCCGTCCATGTAACTATCCAAATTTCTCTTAAATGTTGGAATCAGACCCACATCTGCCACTTCTACGAGTAGCTTTAATCCACACTCTCACCCCTCTAAGTGAAGAAGCTCCCCCCCACATTCCCCTTAAACATTTCAACTTTCACCCTTGACTTCTAGTTCTTGTGTCACCTAATCTCAATGGAAAAAGCCTGCTTATATTTACCCTATCTATACCCCTCATAATTTAGTATACCTCTATCAAATCTCCCCTCAATCTCCTGTGCTCTAGGGAATAAAGTTGTAACCTATTCAGCCTTTCCCGATAACTCAGGTCAAGTCCTGGAAATCTTTGTAAATTTTCCCTGCACTCTTTCAATCTTACAGGTAACGTTCCTGTAAGTAGCTGACCAGAATTGGACACAATTCTTCAAATTAGGCCTCACCAATGTCTTATAGAACTTCAACATAACATCCGGACTCCTGTACTCAATACTTTAATTTATGAAGCCCAAAGTGCCAAACATTCTCTTTACAATCCTACCTTCATGTGACACCATTTTCAAGGGATTATATATCTAAATTTCCAGATTCCTCTGTCTGGATTTCGTTGCTTCAGGTGTGATAGAATCAGAGGGGCAAGAGGGGGAGGTGTTGCATTGCTTGTCCAAGAAAATATTACAGCGGTGCTTTGGCAGAATAGATTAGAGGGCTCGTCTAGGGAGGCTATTTGGTTGGAATTGAGGAATGGGAAAGGTGCAGTAACATATAGGAGTATATTATAGACTACCTAATGGGGAGCGAGAATTGGAGGAGCAAATTTGTAAGGAGAGAGCAGATATTTGTAGTAAGCACAAGGTTGTGATTGTGGGAGATTTTAATTTTCCACACATAGACTGGGAAGCCCATTCTGTAAAAGGGCCGGATGGTTTGGAGTTTGTATAATGTGTGCAGGGTAGTTTTTTGCAGCAATACATAGAGGTACCAACTAGAGAAGGGGCAGTGTTGGATCTCCTGTTAGGGAATAAGATAGGTCAGGTGACGGAGGTATGTGTTGGGCAGCACTTCGGGTCCAGTGATCACAATGCCATTAGTTTCAATATAATTATGGAGAAGGATAGGACTGGACCCAGGGTTGAGATTTTTGATTGGAGAAAGGCTAACTTTGAGGAGATGCAAAAGGATTTAGAAGGAGTGAATTGGGACAATTTGTTTTATGGGAAGGATGTAATAGAGAAATGGAGGTCATTTAAAGGTGAAATTTTGAGGGTACAGAATCTTTATGTTCCTGTTCGGTTGAAAGGAAAGGTTAAAAGTTTGAGAGAGCCATGGTTTTCAAGGGATATTGGAAACTTGGTTCGGAAAAAGAGAGAGTTCTACAATAAATATAGGCAGCATGGAGTAAATGAGGTGCTCGAGGGATATAAAGAATGTAAGAAGAATCTTAAGAAAGAAATTAGAAAAGCTAAAAGATACGAGGTTGCTTTGGCAAGTAAGCTGAAAATAAATCCAAAAGGTTTCTACAGTTATATTAATAGCAAAAGGATAGTGAGGGATAAAATTGGTCCCTTACAGCATCAGAGTGGTCAGCTATGTGTGGAGCTGAAAGAGATAGGGGAGATTTTGAACAATTTCTTTTCTTCGGTATTCACTAAGGAGAAGGATGTTGAATTATGTAAGGTAAGGGAAACAAGGAGGGTAGTTATGGAAACTATGATGATTAAAGAAGAGGAAATACTGGCACTTTTAAAGAATATATAAGTGGATAAGTCTCCAGGTCCTGACAGGATATTCCCTAGGACCTTGAGGGAAGTTAGTGTAGAAATAGCAGGGGCTCTGACAGAAATACTTCAAATGTCATTAGAAACAGGGATTGGTGTATAGCTCATCTAGTTCCATTGTTTAAAAAGGGCTCTAAGAGTAAGACTAGCAATTATCGGCCTGTAATTTTGATGTCAGTGGTGGGTAAATTAATGGAAAGTATTCTTAGAGATGGTATATATAATTATCTGGATAGACAGGGTCTGATTAGGAACAGTCAACATGGATTTGTGCGTGGAAGGTCATGTTTGACAAATCTTATTATTTTTTTAAAGAGGTTACTAGGAAAGTTGACGAGGGTAAAGCAGTGGATGTTGTCTATATGGACTTCAGTAAGGCCTTTGACAAGGTTTCACACAGAAGGTTAGTTAGGAAGGTTCAATCATTAGGTATTAATATTGAAGTAGTAAAATGGATTCAACAATGGCTGGATGGGAGATGCCAGAGAGTAGTGGTGGATAACTGTTTGTTAGGTTGGAGGCCGGTGACTAGTGGTGTGCCTCAGGGATCTGTACTGGGTGCAATGTTGTTTGTCATATACATTAATGATCTGGATGATGGGGTGGTAAATTGGATTAGTAAGTATTATGATGATACTAAGATAGGTGGCGTTGTGGATAATGAAGTTGGTTTTCAAAGCTTGCAGAGAGATTTAGGCCAGTTAGAAGAGTGAGCTGAAAGATGGCAGATGAGTTTAATGCTGATAAGTGTGAAGTGCTACATTTTGATAGGAATAATCAAAATAGGACATACATGGTAAATGGTAGGGCATTGAGGAATGCAGTAGAATAGAGTGATCTAGGAATAATGGTGCATAGTTCCCTGAAGGTGGAATCTCATGTGGATAGGGTGGTGAAGAAAGCTTTTGGTATGCTGGCCTTTATAAATCAGAGCATTGAGTATAGGAGTTGGGATATAATGTTAAAATTGTACAAGGCATTGGTAAGGCCAAATTTGGAGTATTGTGTACAGTTCTGGTCACCAAATTATAGGAAAGATGTCAACAAAATAGAGAGAGTACAGAGGAGATTTACTAGGATGTTAACAGGGTTTCAGCACCTAAGTTACAGAGAAAGGTCTTTATTCTTTGGAGCGTAGAAGGTTGAGGGGGGACTAGATAGAGGTATTTAAAATTATGAGGGGGATAGATAGAGTTGACACGGATAGGCTTTTTCCATTGAGAGTAGGGGAGGTTCAAACAAGAGGACATGAGTTGAGAGTTAAGGGGCAAAAGTTTAGGGGTAACACGAGGGGGAACTTCTTTACTCAGAGAGTGGTAGTTGTGTGGAACGACCTTCCAGTATAAGTGGTAGAGACAGGTTCAATTTTGTCATTTAAAAAAAATTGGATAGGTATATGGACAGTAAAGGAATGGAGGGTTATGGGCTGAATGCAGGTAGGTGGGACTAGGTGAGAGTAAGCATTCGGCACGGACTAGAAGGGCCGAGATGGCCTGTTTCCGTGCTGTAATTGTTATATGGTTATTGGGAGTCTATGATTCCACTTCCTCTGACAGCTCATTCCATATTCTGACCACTCTCGGGTGAAAATATTGCCCTCATGTTTCCATTAAATCTCTCCCTGCTGACCTGAAACCTATGCCATGTAGTTCTCGATTCCCCAAGTTTTGGAAAAAGACTGTGCATTCACTCTATCTAGGCCACACATAATTTTATAAACACTATAAACCCTCATTTTCCTAAACTCTAATGAAAAAAGTCCCAACTGGCTCAAGTTCTCTCCACAGCTCAGTTTGTTGAGGCCCAGCAGCATCCTTGTGAATTTCCTCTGCACTCTTTCAAAGTCAAAGTCAGCATAACTGTATCTTTAATAGCAGGGCAACCAAAACTGAACTCACTATTCCAAATGCAGCCTCACTAATGTCCTTAACAATTGAAACATAACCTGCCAACTTCTATACTCAGTAGCCAATTTCTAAAAACCCGTCAACACTCCGTCTACCTGCAACCTTTCAGGGAACCATAAACGTGTACTCCTAGCTAAATAAACATCATTTGCTATTTCTCAGCCCACTTACACAGCCGATCCTTTGTAAATCCAGATAACCTTCTTCACTTCAACGACACCAATCTCAAGTGTCATCATTTGTTGAGTTTTAACTGTTGTCATGAACAGGATGCAAAGTAGCTTTGGAGATACAGAGGCTCAGTGAAAAGGTAGGACATGGAAGTAGAATATAATGTCTGAAATATAAAAACTTTTAAAAAAATGGTGACAGAGTAAAAGGTATTGGTGTTCAGAGTGATCTGTCAAGTTTCTGGTAATGTGCAGATACAACAAGTGATCAATCAGAATCAGAATCAGGTTTATTATCACTGACATGTGATGTGAAATTTGTTAACTTAGCAGCAGCAGTTCAATGTGATACATAATCCAGCAGAGAGAGAAAAATATCAATAAATAAAACATAATAAATAAACAAGTAAATCAATTACAAATACTATTAGATTTTTTTAAATGTGCAAAAGCAGAAATATTGCATATTTTAAAAAAGTGAGTTAGGGTCCAAAGCTTCAGTGTCCATTCAGGAATCAGATTGCAGAGGGGAAGAAGCTGTTCCTGAATCGCTGAGTGTGTGCCTTCAGGCTTCTGTACCTCCTACCTGATGGTAACCATGAGAAAAGGGCATGCCTTGGGTGCCAGAGGTCCTTAATAATAGACGCTGCCTTTCTGAGACACCACACCCTAAAGATGTCCTGGGTACTTTGTAGGCTAGTGCCCAAGATGGAGCTAACTAGATTTACAACCTTCTGTAGCTTCTTTCGGTCCTGTGCAGTAGCCTCTCCAAACCAGACAGTGATGCAACCTGTCCACAATACAACTACAGAAGCTTTTGAGTGTATTTCTTGACATGCCAAATCTCTTCATACACCTAATAAAGTACAGCTGCTGTTCATGCCTTCTTTATAACTACATCAATATGTTGGGACCAGGTTAGATCCTCAGAGATCTTGACACCCAGGAACTTGAAGCTGCTCACGTTCTCCACTTCTGATCCCTCTATGAGGATTGGTATGTGTTCCTTCGTCTTACCCTTCCTGAAGTCCACAATCAGCTCTTTCATCTTACTGATGTTAAGTGCCAGATTGCTGCTGTGGCCCCATTCCACTAGATGGCATATTTCACTCCTGTACACCCTCTCATCACCACCTGAGATTCTACCAACAATGGTTATATCGTCAGCAAATTTGGAGGTGGTACTTGAGCTATGCCTAGCCACACAGTCACGTGTATACAGAGAGTAGAGCAGTGGGCTAAGAACACACCCCTAAGGTGCGCCAGTGTTGATCGTCAGCAGCACAATCTGCAGCAAGTCCAGCTCCTTCACTTTCTTTGCCAATGAGCAACCCGCTGAACTGGTTGACCTGCAAAACTTCAAGTTCTTAATGTTCAGCGGGGTCTTATGATCATGAAAAATATGATTACAAAGGACAATAATACCTTTGGATGGCCCCATACAAGCTGCTGTGAATGAACTCGCCGCCATCTTACCAGAAGCTTTCGGGAAGGTATGGTAATATAACAAATCTATAACAAGTTAGAAACTGAAACCTACTAAATATCAACTTCCCCTGGGTCCCCTTCTCCTTCCCTTTCTCCTATAGTCCACTCTCCTCTCCTATCAAATTTCTTCTTCTCCAGTCCTTGACTCCTCCTATCCTTCCCTCTCTCCACTTTTTTTATTTTGGCATCTTTCCTCTGTTTATTCATTTCCATAGATGCTGCCTGACCTGCTGAGCTCCTCCAGCATTTTGTGTGTGTTGCTAAAAAATTATAATTTGCTTTACAATTCCTGTATCGATCACTAGGGGGCACTTGCAGCACAACTATCAGGAGGCCTCACTACAGAGAAGAGGTTCTCAGGCAAAACTTCAGTACAAAATGGTACTTCATTTTCTTTCTTTGGATATTTTTAAATATTATTTTTTTGTGTGAAATAAATACTTCCATTGTTCAACTACAGAATTTGTGAATATACAGTCGGAAAGTCTGATCACCTGCCTGTACTTCTTTCTACTCCCTAAGTATAGACAGAGACTGAAGACTATAGCACCAGTACTGAGGACCAAGAAGGTATGGACAAGGGAAACACAGGAGCACTTACAGGATTGCTCTGAATCAGTAGACTGGACTGTATTCAGGGATTCATCTTCAAATCTGGATAAGTATGCATAGATGTTACCGACTTCATTGAAACCTGTGTGGATGGGTGTGTGCCTACGAAAACTTGTTGTATGAAACCTAGCCCTCAGCAGACAGTAGGGTCATTGTCTGCTGAGGGCTAGGTCTGTCGCATTTAAGTCTGGCGATCCAGGTCTGTACAAGAAAACCAGGTATGACTTGTGGAGGGCTATTTCAAGAACAAAGAAACAATTCCGAGTGAGGTTGGGGGCAACATTGGGTGCATGTTAATTCTGGCAGGGTTTGCAGGCCAACACGTCCTACAAAGCAAAACCCAATAGCAAGAATGGCAGTGATGCTTCACTATCAAAAGAGCTCAATGCCTTCTATGCCCACTTTGAAAGGGAGATATAACTATAGCTGTGAAGATCTTTGCTGCACCCAGTGACCCTGTGATCTCTGTCTCAGAGGCCGATATCAGGCTCTCTTTCAGTAGGGTGAACCCTCACAAAGTGGTAGGCCCTGATGACGTACCTGGTAAGGCTCTGAAAACTTGTGCGAAATAACTGGCAGGTGTATTCAAGGACATTTTCAACCTCTCACTGCTATAGTTGAAAGTTACCACCTGCTTCAAAGGGGCCACAATTATACCAGTGCCCAAGAAGAGTAGTGTGAGCTGCCTTAATGACCATCATCCAGCAGCACTCACATTTTTGGTGATGCAACACTTTGAGAAGTTGGTCATGGCTAGAATCAGCTCCTGCTTCAGCAAATGACCTGGACCCACTGCAATTTGCCTATCGCCACAATAGGTCAACGGCAGGCGTAAGCTCAATGGCTCTTCACACGGCCTTAGATCACCTGAACAACACAAACACTAATGTCAGGGTGCTGTTTGTTGACTATAGCTCAGTGTATAACACCATCACTCCTACAGTCTGTAGATAAGTTATGGAACCTGGGCCTCTGTACCTCCTTCTGTAATTGGATTCTTGACTTCCTAACCAGAAGTTCACAATCTGTGTGGATTGGTATTAATATCTCCTCCTCCTCAACGATGATCAACACTGGTGCACCTCAGGGATGAATACTTAGCCCACTCCTCTACTCTCTCTATACCATTACTGTGTGGGTAGGCACAACTCAAGTGCCATCTATAAATTTGCTGATGAATCTCAGATGGAGATGAGAGGGCATACAGGAGTGAGATGTTAGACTGTCTTGCAAGAGAGTGAACCCTCACAAGGCAGGAGGTACCGATGGAGTACCTGGTAAGGCTCTGAAAACCTGTGCCAACCAACTAGCGGGAGTATTCAAGGACATCTTCAACCTCTCACTGCTACAGGCAGAAGTTCCCACTTGCTTCAAAAAGGCAACAATTATATCAGTGCCGAAGAAGAATAATGTGAGCTGCCTTAATGATTATTGCCCAGTAGCACTCACATCGACAGTGATTAAATGCTTTGAGAGGTTGGTTATGACTAGTCTGAACTCCTGCCTCAGCAAGGATCTGGACCCATTGCAATTTGCCTATCGCCACAATAGGTCAATGGCAGACACAATCTCAATGGCTCTCCACGTGGCTTTAGACCACCTAGACAACACAAACACCTACATCAGGATGCTGTTCATCAACTATAGCTCAGCATTTAATACCATCTTTCACACAATCCTGATTGAGAGGTTGCAGAACCTGGGTCTCTGTACCTCCCTCTGTAATTGGATCCTCAAGTTGTGTCACAGCAAAAACCTTGCACTCAACGTCAGTAAGACCAGAGAACTGATTGTGGACTTCAGAAAGGGTAGGACAAGGCAACATGAACCAATCTTCATAGGATCAGAAGTGGAAAGAATGAGCAATTTCAAGTTCCTGGGTGTCAAGATCTTTGAGGACCTAACTTGGACCCAACATATCGGTTCAGCTAGAAAGCAAGACAGCGGCTATATTTCATGAGTTTGAGATTTGGTTTGTTACCTAAAACATTCAAAAACTTCTACAAATGCAGTATCGAGAGTATTCTGACTCGCTGCATTTCCATCTGGTGTGGGTGGTGTGGCTGCACAGAATTGAAGTAAGTTGCAGAAAATTGCAAGATTAGTCATGGCATTAGCCTCCATAGTGTCCAAGACATCTTCAAGGAGCAGTGTCTAGAAAGAAGGCCCACAACACCTAGGGCATGCTCTCTTTTTATTGTTACCAGCAGGAAGGAGGTACAGAAGCCTGAAGGCACACACTCAGCGATTCAGGAACAGCTTCTTCCCCTATGCCATTTGATTCCTAAATGGACATTGAACCTATGAACACAACCTCACTTTAATTATTTCTGTTCTTGCACAATTTTTAATTTAATGATTTAATATACATATATACTTACTGTAATTGATTTACTTATTTATTTTTTCTATATTAGCATGTATTGTGTTGTATTGCTGCCGCCAAGTTGACAAATTTCACAACATATGCTGATGATATTAAACCTAATTTTGATTCTGATTAATGCAGTAGATTGAAATTGAGCATTCAGTCACATGGTGGTGGGTTTTGTGTGAGTGAGTGACAGCATGTGACAGAGTGTGAATATGTAAGTGGGAATGAAACTGAATATCCTCGTCAGATGCAGAGGAATTACTGAAATATTTCAAGCGATGAGGATTTCAACTGTTACAGCTTAGGTGGGGGAAGTTACAACACTTCTTTTTACAGCTAAGGATACAGACAGGTTTAACAGAATTGAATGAGTTCATGATTGGCTTAGACAAGGAGGCTGGAGGGAATCTGTCCTCATTAGCAGAACGATAGCTTAGATTTAAAATTTTGAGCAAAAGATACAGATGTACAAAACCTTTATAATCAGGGAGTAACTGTTGAAGTTATTCTTACTGATTGCATTTAAAATTGCATTTCTGGTACAGCAATTAAAATGCACAGGAGCATAAGAAATTGCAGTGTGTAGTGGACTCTGTCTGTTACATTACAGCTGCATTCCTTCCCACCATTGGTAGTATCAACAAGAATCGCTGCTTCATGTAGACAACAAATATTATTAAAGATCACCACCATGTGGTCCATATCATCTTCTCACAGCTACCATCAGGCAGGAGGTACAGAACATAAAACATGGAACAGGACAGCACTGGACAAGCCATTTGGCCCATGGTGTTGCCAATTTATACAAATGTCCATTCTCCTATTTATCATCCATATCCTACCATTCCCTTCATATTCAAATGTCTATCTAAAAGTCTCTTAAACTCCACCGAACTGCCTACTTCCACTGTCACCCCAGTAACCTTTTTTAGGCACCCACCACAAACTGCGTTAAAAAAAAACTGTTCCTTGTATGTCCATTAAACTCTCCTTCTAACCTTAAAAGTAATTCCTCTGGTGTTTGAGATTTCTACGCTGGGGAACAGATTCTGACTGTCTACCCTATCTATTCCTCTCAGAATTAAAAAAAAAGTTCTGTTAGGTCAGCCACTGATGTTGCAGCTCTATAAAACCCTGGTTAGTCTTGGAATCTTGTGTTCTGTTCTGGTCACCTCATTATAAGAAGAATGTGGAAGCTTTAGAGAGGGTGCAGAGGAGATTTATCAGGATGCTGTCTGGATTAGAGAGCATGGAGCATGAAGATAGGTTGAGCTAGGACTTTTCTCTTTGGAGTGACGAGGATGAGAGGCGAGTTGATATGGTGTTGATATAGATTAAGTGGACAGATAGAGATGACTTCCCAAGGCAGAAATGACTAATACAAGGGGGCACAATTTTATGGTGATTGGAGGAATGTATGTGGGTGGGGGTAATGTCAAAGGTAAGTTCTTTTACGCAAAGTATCATGGATGTGTGATATGGCAGGATTCTCGGTAGTGTGGAGGAACAGAGGGATCTTGGGGGCTACATCCCTCAAAGTTGCATTGCAAGTTGATAGGGTTGTTAAGAAGGTGTATGGTGCGTCGGCTTTCATTTGTTGTGGGATTGTGTTTGACAGCTACGAGGTAACATTGTAGCTCAACAAAACCCTGATTAGATCACACTTGGAATATTGTGTTCAGTTCTGGTGGCCTCATTAGAGGAGGGATGTGAATGCAATGGAGAGATGCAGAGGAGATTTGCCAGGATGCTACTTGGACTAGAGTGCATTTCTTATGAAGATAGGTTGAGTGGGCTAAGATTTTCTCTTTGGAGCGAAGGAGGACCAGAGAAAACTTGATAGGGGTGTACAAGATGATAAGAAGCACAGATTGAGTACAGGCCCAGAGCTATCAAATCTTGGAATCATTTTTGTGAACCTCCTTTGAACCCTCTTAAATGTCAACATATCCTTTCTTAGATAAGGGGCCTTTAGGGAATGCTGCATGAGGACCCCCAAATCTCTTTGTAACTCTGATTTTTGAATTTTCTCTATTTGTACTCTATGCTTTTATTCCTTCTACCTAAGTGCATGACCATACACTTCCAGACACTGTATTCAATCTGCCACTTCTTTGCCCATTGTCCTAGTCTGCTTAAGTCCTTCTGCAGCTTCCCTACTTCCTCAACATTACCTGCTTCTCAATCTATCTTTGTATGATCAGCAAACTTGGCTACAATGCCACCTATTCCATCATCCAAATCATTGACATAGAACATAAAAAGTGTCATCAGGGTTGGCACTTGAGTGATTAAGCGTACTCAACCGTTCTACCTCTACCATCGGAAGGAGTGTGCGGATGCACTCATAGGTTGAATGAACACTTCTTTTCCTGTAGGTTGAAGATCAATAGGATAAAGACATTTGTCTTCCCCAGGAACAGATATGTGTGAATAATTCTTTTCACCATAACATGTGGGTACATTTATTAAAGGGAGGGTGCGTATAAATGTGCTTACCTCAAAGAGTAGCAGGTCGATGATGTGGAAGACCATACAGAGAGGGAACTTGGCAGTGAAGAGTGTGAGGAACCACTGTGAAGCATACATGTGTGCCTCCAAGTTCAGGTCCAGGAAGTGATTGTAGAGTTCGGGCAGCTGCTCCTGGAAGCAATAAGTGACAGTGTGGGGCTTTACTCTAACATGCAGTTCCACAAGCAACTGAAGCAGAGAACAGCTCACTAACTTATTCACCTATATTTTCCCAATGAATGAAGCAAAAAGAACAAATGTTTTGCAGTGAAGGTAGGGGAATAGCAAGGAATCACAGTCTACTCTTGACCATTATTCAGTTTATCTGTACAGCACCACTAGCAATGGTTTGGGTGTATCAGTATCACATACAATATTGCAGGATATATTTTTGAAAAGAATAATCTGAATCAAATCAGACAATCGCCAGAGTGCTGTAGTGGGAGGCAGTGAATAAGAAATGGAAAAGTCATATTCCTGAAAAAGCTGTTCAGACCCAAAAAACTTCTACAAATGCTACGAATGTTCAGCAGGTTCGACAGCATCAAATCAGGGACTCCTTATCATTCTATTTCGATAAAAGACTGAATTGGCAATTTTATTCCTTTCTCTGCAGGGACTATCCAACCTGCTGAGTGTTTCCAGCATTCACTGCTTTATCTCAGGTTTCCAGCATCTGCAAGTCTCCTCACCTGGTTTGTTATGACCGTGTTAGTGCCATTGTTACAAAAGCAGTAACTAAATATTATTAAGATGGGACACAGCCCAGGTGGAAGGAAGTAACTTCCAGCCTGATAAACACCATATATACAAAGGTCAATAACAGGGAACTGTACCTGAGCAACAGTGGGCAAAACGGAGCTGACACTCAATTTGTATATTACATAAATATATAAGGTTACATTATTCTGTACATGGTACAGCACAAGAACAGGCCCTGCAACTAAACATAACTAAATGTCTGACTAACTAATCCTTTGTGCCTCTACAATGTCTATATCCCTACATCCTCTCATATTCATGCACCTATTTCAGAGCCTCTTAAACATCACTATCATATCTGACTCCAGAACCAGATTTATTGAAGTGACTTCTATATTCAAATGTAATGTCAGAAGGTTTCTAGGATTTAGCTGAGAGGCTCTTCACATATTTGTTTAGGTTAGAAATGTGATGGTCTGACTATGTAACTGATCTCCCACCAGGCAAACAACCTCTGACCCTACAACAAGCAACCAAGCTGCTTTTGTGGGTGTGTGACTGGTGAGTGTGGGAGGGCAATGACAGTGGATCTATGATCATCAGCCTGGCTAATGAAGCAGAATGTAATAACTGTGAAGCTGTCTACCCTAGCAACTGACTGTAACCACGGCACAAGTGTGGTAGTAATCTTTTGGCTATAACCATGTGACAGAACTTTACCTGTGATAATTAAGTGTAAAAAAGAGAGAAGAACCATAATTCTGGGACAGTAGTGTGTGGGTAGGGCTGTGTAGCAGGTAAGAGCAATGGATATGCTTCTAAGGACAGCCATGCTTTATGTTTTCACCATTTTATTTTCTCTTAATTTGAGAAATATCTGACTCTAAAGCACATTATATTTTAATAATAGTTAGCCCTTTGCACAGCAGCAACTTATTTAAGTAAATTACTGAAATGATAAGCTTCAAGGCTTCAAAGTTTATATTTAAACTTCACTACCATAAATAATTGTAGCATGCCTCATTCTGCCTTTCAAATTCCTTTCCTGTATTTATAGAACTGAATTACCAGTTATGTAGATCACCCTCCAATTTGCTCAAGTAGATTTATGTTGTTTAAATTCAAATCCCAAAAAATAAATTTCCTATTGGGGAGCAGCAGGACTGGATTTAGAAGTTAATAATCTATAGTTTCCCTGCTGTGTACTTGGTATTTCATACATGGTGTCTAAGACACACTCCAGGGTCCTGAGCCCAGTCAACATTACTTACAAGCAGGTATCACACTAGTATCTGTAAGGACGTGAGGGAAAATTTTGAAAACCACCTTGTAATGTCAAGGCAAGAGCATTGTTGTTGAGTAGGATAAGAAAACTGTGTCAGAATTATACAGTCTTTAACTATAACAGTGAACAGGTAACATCCATTCTGCATCATCAACTACTTGCAGCAACCTGAACAGCCCATATCATTTAAATATGGCAACACTAAGAGAATATTGCACTAAAATGCATTTGGTTATTTATTTTTCTAATTGTGTTTCTTTCTTGTAAAAATTGTGTATATTTTATGTTAAATTTATGTTTTTCTTGTGAATATTGATTACATGATGGTATATGCCTGTGTTGCATTAAGAATTGAATTACAATAACTCGACTTTGAAATACCAGTAAAGGATCCAACCATGAAATAAATGGTAAAAAGTTAAAATTCACATCACTTTATCTCCCTACAAGAAACATTCATAACCAAATAGATAAGTCAATAGAATGAATAGTGATAAATGGTTTTGGACTGAGAGCAACCTCAGTTTGCAAGGGCTCAAAGATTTGAATTAGCAATCTGAAGCAACAGTAAGAGTGGACAAGAAATGGGAATTAACCCTGAATATGGGGTGAGTCCGAAAACAATAAGCCTGAATGAGCCATATTCATATAATCAGAAAGTAGAAATTATATAGCTGGAGATAAGACAATGGATAATGTTCATGGGAGCAATTTTATAGGCCTGCTAATGATGGCTATCCTGTAGGGTGAAGTATGAATCAAGAAATAACAAGAGCTCATAGTGAACATGATGAGATGTACTTCAGGCTTCACGTGGATGGGACAAATCAAATTATTGTGGGCCGTTATGAGAAAGGGTTCACAGAAAGCAACTGAGACAATTGCTTGGAATAAAGTGTTGTGAAGCTAATCTAAAGAAAAGCTGTTTTGGATATAGTCTTTGATTGTGACACAAGGTTAATTAGTAATCTTATCGGGATGGAATTTCACAACCAATGTCATACCAATGTCCTCATCCAACACCAGAGTTCTGAAATTAATCAAAATCATTTGCATAGTTAAACAGTATGAGCTGGCTAAGCTGCAATGGAAGTTAAGTTATAGGGAATGGTTAGACAGGCTGGGCCTTTGCTCCTTACAGTGTAGGAAAATGAAGGGTGATCTCATAGAGGTATATAAAATCATCATAAGCATAGATAAGAACAATTAAACAACAGTACATATTTACAGAAATATTTGAAAATTATCCTAGTGCAATACTTTAAAAAATAAAAGCTCCTTAAGAAAAGGTGCACCACTTGTACCTGCATTTAACTGTAGTTTTTATAATCAGAAGAGATTTACCAAAACATTAAAGAAAACTGAATCCAAGAATAGGAATCAGATCAGGTTTCATGTATTGTGCTGTACTGCTACCGCAAGACACCAAATTTTACGACATACACGATCTTCTATGTGGTGAAAATTTGTTGTCTTGCAGTAGCAGTACAGAGCAATACATGAAAAACTATAAATTACAATAATTATGTACTCCTTTACTACTTGCAGTAGGACACTACAGGATGATCTCATGGAGGTACAGGTGTCCCCCCACTGCCTTTACAAAGGTAGAGCGTTCCTATGAAACCTTTCTTAAGCCGAAATGGCGTAAAGCGAAGAACCATTAATTTATATGGGAAAAATTTCCGTAAAAGCGAAAATCCTCTGTGTAATGTGAAAACTCGTAAAGCGGGGGACACCTGCAAAAAAAATCATGAGAAGCATAGAGAATATAAATATCCAAAATGCTAGGGGCTAGAAGATTTTCAGATTTTGGATTCTTTAAATTTTGGAATATATGATGAAATAGATTGCTATCATTTCCAACTATTAATTTATGTGCTACCGCTAAGCACTTATTCATCTTACACTTCTTCATCAACATATATACTGAAGCAGCAATTCAGCGTGTTAGATCTTTATCAGCAATGATCTTGGCAAAGACTACTGAACCAAATCCATTTCATCCAGTTACTTCAATGATATGTTCATTTCATGCTTACTAACCTAACTTTGCTTAAACATGGCACGTACCTGGAGCAGCCTTTCCAGCTGGTAGAATTTACAGTGAAGATTCTCAAAATTATTCTTGTAGAGCTCTCGAAGACCGTAGTCATACATGATCTTCACCAGAACACAAAACGCTTGCTCTTCTGGCATCTGCAGGAAAGACATTCATTCCAAGTCAGGATTCACTGCATTACCTAGGACATTTTGTAGGATGCAGGGGTGGGAGCCAGCACAGGGTGAGTAAGGGAACTAGCCCACTGTTGCAAAATGGTTCAGTTTTGTGAGCTGCATTATGGAAGAAGTCTGGTTAAGTGTAATAAATCCAGTGATGTTGGACTGGGTCTTACTGCTTCGGTGGGCAGAATCGCAGTGAGGGAACTACTACAGACGAGGCACGAATACACTTTCTGAGTACTCCTTCCTCTAATGATATGAGGAAACTTCACTTCTGGATTTTTGATCACCCCTGGCCCATGTACACCTTCCAGTAACCAGGCATCACAAGCCCCTTCCCTTCCTGGATAAGTCATGCAATTTGAGTGCATGAGAGGGATGATATATCACAAGGTCATTGGAAATGACAAGCAGTGCTACAGGTTCCTCCTACTGTGCCTTTATCTTGCAGTCTGTAAACCAACTTTAATAAGATACTGTTATTTCAACTTAGATTTTCAGTAGCATCACTGAAATGAATGTGGAAGTTATTAACTGGTGGATTTAGGGATAAGGAAGAGGGATTAAGGACAGCAGGTGACTCTACTTCCTGAACATAATGGGGCAGCTGTCAACTGTTGACCTAATTTCTTTGCACAGTGCTAATTTCCTCACACAGGTCACATTGCAAATGCTTCAACCCTCATCACTTAATTTTGTCATTCCTTTAACATGCCAGACATTCCAATCAAGTTGAAACTCATTTCAAAATGAGAATCTGCTTCAGGTTTGAACACAATGAACCCAAAAAGCTGTGGATTAGAAATATGATAATAATGCTCTTTAATCAAGTCTTGCTTGTTAGTGTCTTCCATGATATCCAGACACATCAGGTGGCTTACAAATACCAAAATGTGACAGTCACACACAGCAATGATCAGTGATGTTGACTGAAGAATAAATATCAGTCAGGGACTTCGGAAACATTGCTGTTCCAGCAGTGGCTTTTACATGATCACCTGATCAAGTCAATGTCAAGTGTACTATCATATGCACAAGTGCAATGAAAAACTACTTGGAGCAGCATCACAGGCACATAGCATCATTCAAGCAGTATTTGGAAGAAAAGCATTTTTACAGGTAGGAACATTTGAGAACAAAACAGAATGTCCATTATAGAGCAAAATGATCAAGTGCTTTGGTGAAATGGGACTTTTCTGCCTCCTGCCTGATGGTAACTGCAAGAAGGTGGCATCATCCAGTAGGTGGAGATCTTTGATGATGGATGTTGTCTTCTTGAGGCAGTACCTCCTGCATGATGATGGTGGGGAGGGAGGTGCACAGAATATTGGGAAGAGTGCACTACTCTCTGCAGCTTCTTATATTCTTGCACATTCAAATTGCTGTACCAGACCATGATGAAACCAGTCAGGATACGTTCAACTTTATACCTACAGAATGGGCCTGGTATAAACCTAATCTGAAAGTTGAATCTTCTAGAGGGCTGTAGTTGCTCAGCACTGCCCAGGGTTTGTAGCAGGAAAGCTTCAAGATACTTCTCCTTCGATTAGTTATTATCTAAGTTGCCCAGAGGTCTGTGGATTCTACAGACAGTAGTAACCAGGCACTGTGCCTGGTTCTCCTCTGGGAGGCCAGGAGAAGGGGAGTACTTCAGGAGCCTGGCAGAAGATAAGATTAGGGTTATTATGTGATCAGCATAAGATATCAAGGTGGAAACTAACTGTTGGGTACTTGGCAATACAGATACTTTAAGAAATTGTCACTGGCATTTTCATTGGGGGGAACATGGGGGCAAGCAGGGGAGTTCAGCAGATACGCACAACACCATGAGCCTCCAGTAGAGTTGTTCCCTGACAGCTCCAGCACTCTTGGTTCACATCTGATCCACACTGCTGTTGGTGTGGAGTTTACACATTCTCCCTGTGTGAGTTTTGTGTGCACCAATTTTCTTCCCCACCTTAAGGACTGCGAATTAGTAGGTTAACTAGAAACAATGTGAGGGGGTTGGGAGTCATTAGTTACTGGGTTGTGGAGAGATTTAACATGGAAAGAAGTTTGTATTGACTATCAACCACAGATTTAGTCATCAAATTGTGCCTGCCAGATTCTACACAAATGACACCATCCATTTAACCCAACAACACCACACATTTTTGGGATGTGAGAGTAAACAGAGCATCAGAGTTGTATTTGGATATATGCTTTGATAATAAATGAACCTTTGATCTAGGTGAAACACACACAGTCATAGGAAGAATATGAAAATTCCAGGCAGACAGCACTCCAGATCAAGATAGACTGACAACACAAGCTCATTTTAGAATGTTTCTAATTGACAAAGATGCCCAACAAGTTAAATGAAGTGTGATATTGAAGAATAAAGGTTCAGCATCCTTTACACAATCATTATAGAAAATTAGCATTATGCAAAGAAATTGAGTCAGTTTCCAATGGGAATGTGGGGAGAATAAATGGGAGGTTGGCAGTGGCTGAATAAATGGGCTGAAGAGTTAGTGTCAGTGTTGCACCTCCCTTTCACTTTATGACTGAGTGAGGTGGAGCTGTCATCTGAAGAATGGTGGGGGCAGGCTGGTTAATGAGGGCTAGCAGGACACGTAATTGAAGTAATTAAACTTGTTTTCCTCAAGTGACCTTCCCTCCACAACTTCCAACTTCGAGATGCCTCAGCCTCACTCTGCCTGCTTCTATCTTCTGCTCAAGATACACAAACAGGACTGTTTCAGCCTGCTCTCGACCCACTAAACTTATTTCTCCATGAACTAACGGTCACACATCTGCAATGTTGAAAGATTCTATTTCCATAGATGAGACCCGACCTGATAAATGTTTGCAACATTTTCTATCTTTCCTACTGACTGTATATACTACTATATTACCTCTCCCTAGTGGCCCCTGCATCATCCCTTCCTCCCATGGTCCACTCTCCTCTCATTTCAGATTCTTTCTTCTTCAGCTCTTTACTTCCTCCACCTATCACCTGCCAGCTTCTTACTTCATACCCTTTCCCCACCAACCCACCTTCCCCCTCACCTGGCTTCATGTATCACCTCCCAGCTTGTAATCCTTTCCCTGAGCTCAACTTCTTAATCTGGCTTCCTATCCCTTTCTTTTAATTCCCAATGAAGGGTCTTGCCCCGAATATCGAGTGTTTATTTCTCTCCATATTTCTGTTTATTTCTGCCTGAAATGCTGAGTTCCTCCAGCATTTTGTGTGCTGTAATGGATTTTCAGCATCTGCAGAATCTCTTATAATCAAGAATGGCCTTTCACTCTAGAAAATGAGTAGCTTACTGCCACATTGTCCTGATGAAGGCAACAGTTTGTAACTGAGCTTCTGGATGAACATGAGTTCCCAAGGTGGTCAG